>NC_138036.1:39481107-40175480 GCF_964106645.2 Podarcis pityusensis
TTCCAACACAGATAAGAACATAATAAAAATTAAACATTAAAAAACTTCCCTATCCAGATGTCTTCTAAAGATTGTACAGTTACTTATCTCTTTGGCTTGGGGGGGGTCACATAATCCATCCCCTCCAACATTTCTCCAGTGAAAATAGGGACGTCCTAAGGAGAAGTGGGATCAAATCAGAAACTGGGACAACTTCTGTAAATTTGGGACTGTGTTATCCTAAATATTATTACTTGTGGCCACTAGATGGATATTGTCAGGGAACTGCCATCAGCCCAGACACAAGAGGTGGAAGGGCAGTTGTGTTATAAGGAACCTCCGAAAGTCTTGCGAAGCAGCTCCTCCTCTGGTGAGGAGGAAAGCCCTACCTCCAGTGGGGAGGAGGTAGTGGGACCAGGGGATGCTAGGGAGAGCCTCAACACTGACCCTGAGGAAGCTGGAGAGGAGGGAAGCACCCTTTTGCCAGCGCCCACTCTGTGCAGTAGGTTTCGGCGCAGGGAGGGGAGGAGAAGGTTGGGGGTCAAGCGACTGTTATGCTGGGGGAGGTACAAGGACCGACCACTCCCAGATTCTGCTAGCGACTGAGCCAGACATGAACTTGCAACGCTCTTCACTTTTGCACTAAGAATAAAGCCTGGAAAAGACAGGTCAGAGTCTTGCCTGTTTGCTCTCGAGCAACCACACCATCATCTGACAGATATAATAAGGCTTGATGGAGAATAGAGACCCTTCCTGATAGGCCAATCCCAACGTCTTAAATTTGGCCCGCTAGTTATATTGAAAGTATGTGGTGATTCTTCAGCAGTGATCTCACGCGTTGATCATAACCAGTTCCCTTCAACAGGTGGACTTGCAGCATTTTGCACCAGTTGCATCTTCCAAACAGGCCTTAAGGGCAGTCTCATATAGAGCAGAAATTCCTGTGAGGTTATGAGGTTACTGGGCCTAGACCACCATAACCAAGCTACTTTGAAACAGGAACAGTTACAGCTGCCATACCAACCGAAGCTAGCAAAAGCTGGTTTCCATCCCATTCCAGCTGTAACAACTGTAACTTCAAGAACGGGTGCCTAAGTTTGCTTCCCGCCCCTCCTTCCATTTTCCTCAGATGTCATGTATTTTAGATTATAAGCCTGAGGGTAGCTATTATCTTTCTCCTGCTGGTCTTTTTAGCGCTCTCCAGGAGCCTTTTAAAGAGTGAGTGAGAAGCGCTTTAAATAAATAAATAATCACTCATATCTCTATAACTAGGGGGTGGAAATGCCTTTAAATGGTGTTGAATTAAAGGCAGGATATAGCTGGTAGTAGGAAGCAATCAGGCTCTCAGATGGTGGAGGTAAGGATTTTGATGTAGTTGAGAAGCACGACTGTGGGTGAGCGGAGCCACATGTGTGCACACAGGCTGGGGGCACTCGCTTGATACACCATCACCCCCCCACACATATGTGTGCTACATCATCATGCTCCTCTGGCATGATTATGTAGCGTGTGCCCTAAGGCATGCATGTGCAGCTGTGTCACACTTTGTGGGTGCCTGGCCCCCTCATTTAAAATGTGGGAGCCAGGGCATCTAGGGCTCTGGGGACTGGGCACATACGCAGTTGAGGAATATGACTTGTATTATAGGCCATGTTTTCGATAGTGCCCTACTTAAAAACACAACTGGGCCCATTGAAAGAAAGAAATTGAACATTTGAATGAACCAATCCAGTACAGTGGTACCTTGGGTTACATATGCTTCAGGTTACATACGCTTCAGGTTACAGACTCCGCTAACCCAGAAATAGTACCTCGGGTTAAGAACTTTGCTTCAGGATGAGAACAGAAATCGTGCTCCGGCGGCGCAGCGGCAGCAGCAGGTCCCATTAGCTAAAGTGGTGCTTCAGGTTAAGAACAGTTTCAGGTTAAGAACAGACCTCTGGAACGAATTAAGTACTTAACCCAAGGTACCACTGTATTTAAGAACTGTCCTGGAGCAAATGACTCGGCATTGAGTTCTCTGTCTCCAACATGGGGTGGGGGTGGAGACTTTCATAAGACTGCTGAGCTGCTTTGGGAACATTGGGCAACAAAGAAGGGCAACACAGTCCAATTCAGTTTAGATACACTTGGAGAACACGAGCAGATAAAGGGATTATCCCACTCACGGGAACGGAATGCGAGGAATGGTTAGGTAGTTAAGGGCAAACTGAAGGAAAAGGAATACAGATTCCTTGGTCAAACAAAGCTCTGCAAAGTGTAAACAGATGCACCTAACCCAACATGAGGGAATGGGCGAAGGGCGGTAACTCAATGGTGGATCATCTGCTTTCCATGCAAAAGGTCCCAGGTTTAATCTCTGGTGTCTACAGTTAGCGCTGAGAAAGATTCCTGCCTGAAACAGCCAGTCAGTATAAACAGTATTGGACTAGAGAAGCCTTTCTCAACCTGTGGGTCCCCAGATGTTGTTGAACTACAACTCCCATCACCCCTAGCTAGCAAGGCCAGAGCTCAGGGATGATGGGAGTTGTAGTCCAACAACATCTGGGGACCCACAGGTTGCGAACCGCTGGACTAGATGGACCAATGACCTGACCTGATTAAAAGCAGTATAATTAGTACTGTTTTTCCAGAGAAAGGTGCCAGAATGAACTTCCCTCTGAAGACCCACCCACTTTGGGCTCCAGGGGGAGGGGGTCTCCTTGCCAGCTCAGAGGCCTGTTGAGACTGCTCAGCTCAGGGAGGCTTCTGCATCTCAGCTGAGCAGCTTAATGTAGCCCCCCAACACCTCTGACCCGCATGAGCCAGAGTGGCATTGGGGCTTGCTCAGCTGAGGCGGAGGGAGACTCTGGCACCTCCTCTTGTTCAGTGGAGGTCTGCTTTCCCATGCATCAGCTATTAGCTGGGAGGCTGAAGACCCTCAGCAAAGCCCCTCTGCACCTCTGGCTCATGAGGAGACCCTCTCTGGAGCCCACAGCCGATGTCCCCTTTGGGCTCTGGGGAAGGTCTCCTCAGAAGGTGCAGCAGGGCTTTGCTAAGGCTGATCAGGTCTCTCCCCACACTTCCAGGGCCCACTTGAGAGGTGCCAGAATGTCACTCTGGTGTGTTCCTGTTGAAAAAAAGTCCTGAGTATAATAGCCCTTCAAATAGTCATGACTTTCCTCAAGAATTCCCACAGTGTCAATACCACTTACCAAGGAACTCTGGGGAACGGGAACAGCAGGAGCACCCTTAACAAACCTAGCAACTCTGAACGCCCTTAACAAACAACTGTTCCCAGGATTCTTTAGGGGAAGCCATGAGAGTTTAATATGGTATGATCCTACTTTAAATATTCAGTGAAGATGGGCCTTCAGTATAAAGCAGTTTTCTATGTTCCTGTGATTTCCTCTTTTTCTAAGAGGTCAGTTTTGAACTACTGCGTCTGATTTGGTTTTCACTTTAATATAACAAATGTCTTGTAAAATAATAAAATGTGGGAAAAGTACAAGAAGGGCAACCAGATTAAAACAAGGACTTGGAGGGATGTTGTTGTTGTTAGTGTGCTTTAAGACACACACATATACACACACAATGATACCTCAAGGAGATACAAGATACAATTTCTGAAAATGCAATAGGCTATTTGTCTCAGTAGAAAGGCTCAGAACAAGGGCACATGAGCTTAAATTAAGGAAGTCAGACAACTAAAAGCTTTCAGATTGAATTCCTTTGTACGCTCTGTGTATTACAGGGAATAAACTACCAGAAGCAACAGTACAAATAACTATCACTCATAGGCTGCACAGACTACACTGAAATGGCAGTCAGTAAAGAAAGTGATTTTCACGGAGTCTGTAATGTTTACATTGGGTGCAAAATGTAAACATTTTTAAAGACACATAACTACTTTTTTGTATTGATAACCTTTGATGGAATATTTGATTAAACTTTGATTAAAAAAATCAAACATTTAGAGTAGACATTTGAACACATGCATCCATTCACAGCCACACCTCATGCAAGTCCTCTTCTGACAATTACTTGAGGTAACTAGTCTGTAAAGGGAGTACCATACTAGTGACAAGAATTGGTACAACTGCCACAAATCGATAGAAAAGTTCTCATACCCTAATCTTAAATGTCCCATGGCTTTATTTCAGCCTGAACTCACTGGAACTCAGTTCCGGTACCTCTCAGGTAGATGCTATTGCCAAGGGAGGCATTCCTGGTGAGTTCCAGCACCTCTTTTTCTATAAAAACAGTACTTAGCATGACTGTTTAGGGTATGAGACCTTTGCTAGTCAGGGTCCAGAAATTGAAGTCTCCATCTGGGAGCCAATGGACCATAGCACCCTTCCAAATGGGGGTCCTCAGAGATTCACCCCAATTTGACCCATGTTATGGGGCAACCCTCAACCAAGAATCGAATCATCCCCTGCATCATTCAGGAGATGGGCCAGCTGATGCCAGATTCATACCCAAAAGCCTATTTACATCTGTAATCAATAAGAAGTTGTGGCCTATTTCAACCCAAATACTGATGTCTTGTGCCTGATTTCACCTCTGGTCCAGCCTAGCTGGGCTCCACACCTCCTGCAGTTACGTACTCAATCCCATCCCATTCCCCCTTCTCTCCATCACACACATTTATACCCAACATGGCTGTTTCATTTAGCTAGAATCAGAAGAAATCTGAGGGTCTTCTGGCAGTTCCCTCACTGCAAGAAGTGAGATTACAGGGAACCAGGCAGAGGGCCTTCTCGGTAGTGGCGCCTGCCCTGTGGAACGTCCTCCTATCAGATATCGAGAAAATAAATAACTATCTGACTTTTAGAAGACATCTGAAGGCGGCCCTGTTTAGGGAAGATTTTAATGCCAGATGCATGGGGTAACAATAATAAATTATTGTTATTATTATTATTAAGGCAAGTTATGGCTGAATAAGGATTTTACTAGTGGCCAGGGTCAAGAGCTTCAATGCCCTGATTAACTCCTACCCCAGTTACTCATAATTAGGAGAAGCAGGATAAATTGTGCAAAATATGCACACTTGCATATGTTACAAAAGTGGCAAAGTTCAGCAGGGCTTTTTTTCCATCTGGGACTCAGCGGACTTCAGTTCCAGCACCTTTCAGGTGGTTGCCATTGCCATTACAGTAGTACCTCGAGTTAAGAACTTAATTCATTCCAGAGGTCCATTCTTAACCTGAAACTGTTCTTAACCTGAAGAACCACTTTGGCTAATGGGGCCTCCCACTGCTGCCACGCCGCCGGAGCACGATTTCAGTTCTCATCCTGAAGCAAAGTTCTTAACCCGAGGTACTATTTCTGGGTTAGTGGAGTCTGTAACCTGAAGCATATGTAACCCAAGGTACTACTGTATAAGAGAACAAGGGAGGCATTTATGTTGAGTTCCAGCACCTCTTTTTCCAGCAAAATAGCACTAGAGTTCAGCCATTTTTAAAAGAGAAACTTTACGATGGAAGTACATCTTACATCTACTTCCACTCCCTCCTCCCATTTTAGTATTCCATACCAGGCACCTGTTGCAACTACAGTATAGCGATCAAGGCCTTTTAGTTGTTTCACATTTTTGAAAATGTTCCTATATCTCTTCCCCAGTGTATTAAAAAGCTGCTGGGATGAGGGGGGGGGGGGTTTTCAGTGGTGCAACAGGTTTGATTAAAAAGCCTCTTTCCCTTCCCCTTCAAATTACAGTATTAGTGACTGTGTTGTCTGCAATAAAAAAACCCCTATTCTTAAAAAAGAATCCCTTAACTACACATAATGTGTCATTGTGCTCTGAGTTAACTTGGCACAGAATTTTGATTTTGTAATACACTTGAATGCTGGCCAGGGCCCAGAGCTATAGCGCATCTTCCCTAGGTGCATAAAATCCCAGGTGTAGATTATTTTCTTTTTACACCACAAACAACAGATAAAAGTGTTCTAAATACTTGTTTACTTTTATATATTGACAAAAAACATTTATATATATATATATAAATACTTAGTTCAGAAATATAAAGACCAAACATTCCAGGAAAGGGCTTGATAGCTTTTTATGGAATTTGCAGTCTATTGACTTTATAAGGATTTAGGCACTTTGAAAACATGCATATTTACTCAGCAGACCGTAGTGGCTTCAAAGGAATCATTATAGTCCATCAGCGAAATGTGTCTTTTAGGCGCTTTTGCAGATGAATGAAAACGGATCTTTTTGAATAATAATAATAAGAAGTCCAAAATTAAATGAGAGCAGATGCTTAGCTAAAAGGAAAGAAGATTCCTAGCAGCATTTAAGCCAAGTGGAAAGTAGGAGCTCCAGTTTCTTAATCTAGCAATGCGTTTGTTTCAGCATTCACTGATTTCAGAAGTCACAGTTAGTTATAATCTTAGAATACTGCCGCTGCTCCTTTTGACTCCTCGCTGTGACTAATGAATTGTAACCTATTTTATACAAACAAATGAGATGGTGTATATATGTGGTGGTGGGGAGAGGATCCCAAATGCAGGTTCTAACCCCCCCCCCCAAAAAAAATCACCTATGCATGTTCAGTACACAGTAGAAACAGATACATGAAAGATACATGGGGGGGGGGGACAGAAGAAGTCGGTTCAAAGTGCTGGTTATATGGCTTAGTTTCAGGCTATCTGTGTCATGGAATTCTACTCAATATTGATCCAGAGCAGATTCCAACATATAGTTAGCAGAGTAAAAACTTAAACACGTTGCAGGATTCCCAAAAAATAGACCAGAGGCAATTGTATTTCATCCAGCAGAGCTGTACTGCTACTGAAGGCAAATGAGCATAATGGTCACAAATCCAATACATTCAGGATTGGCCCTGTCCCTAAGAAATCCAGTTGCAGTAGACTTAACTTAAACCTACAATAACTTATAATAAGTCTAAAACCTTAAAACTATATAGTGGTACCTCGGGTTAAGTACTTAATTCTTTCCAGAGGTCCGTTCTTAACCTGAAACTGTTCTTAACCTGAAGCACCGCTTTAGCTAATGGGGTCTCCTGCTGCTGCTGCGCCGCCAAAGCACAATTTCTGTTCTCATCCTCAAGCAAAGTTCTTAACCTGAGGTAATATTTCTGGGTTAGCAGAGTCTGTAACCTGAAGCGTTTGTATGTAACCTGAAGCATATGTAACCCGAGGTACCACTGTATAAAGAACACCACACCAGAAGGAAAAGAGATAGAAAGAGAAAGTGAAACCCTGGCTCCTTCTGGCCTTCCCAATATAATCAGCATGACCTTGAGAGAAAGAGATAAGAGAACCAGCTTAAACCAGCTGTACTCAGCTTCTCTGAAGGAATAACCCAAAGATCATGAACCTTCTGCTTGTTTCTTTCACACAGAGAAGCTTCCAGAAGCCTCTTGAATGAATTAGAATAGGAAAGATCTCTACACATCAGATCAATACTTTCTGCACTAAGAAATGCAAACTGACAATCTGTAATACAGTATGCTCTCACACAAATCCACTTGGGCTCTGAGATTTTTTTTTTTGGGGGGGAGGCCCATTTCCTTCTTGGTTTCTGCCCCCATACTTTTACAAAAGATCCCACTTTGAATTGCTTTATATTGTTGAATCAAAAGCTGTCATCTGCACTCCAGCCATCCTAGAATCATAGAATTGTAGAGTTGGAAGGACCCAAAGGGTCGTCTGGTCCAACCTCCTGCAATGCAGGAATCAAAGAATGCCGGACCGATGGCCATCCAACCTCTGTTTCAAAAGCTCCAGGGAAGGAGGGTCAACCACCACCCAAGGGAGTCTGCTCTATTGTCAAACAGCTCTTACCACCAAAAAGTTGTTCCTGGTGTTGGGTCTGAATCTCCGTCCCTGTAATTTGAATCCATTGGTTTGAGTCCTCTGCTACCATTTCCTCTTCCTGACCTGGGGAAATGAATTCTGGTTAAGCCAGAGCATACTCAACACTGTCACCTTCTCCTGGTCCCAACCCTCTTGTTTGCACAGGTTGCAGTTTGTACATGTTACAGAAGCTGCTAGTTAAGGTCCATATTTATTTAGGAGTGACAACAGGATGTCTGTCTTCATGCCGTCATCAAATTAGACCTATGCTACTAAGCAAGTCTATTGCTCTGTAGTAATTGTGGTAACCATGGAACCTTCTTCAACTATAGAGAAGATGCAGCAGTTACCATAGATACCTGGAGAGATAAATGCCGGCTTTTCAAAGGAATCCGCTACGTGGCTTTGAAGGTAAGGTAATGACCAAGAGAACCTATTAGGGAATAGAGTTGATAGGGTTGCAATCTTCCTTGCTTTCTTCTCATCATAATGAGATCCATTTTCTGTGCAGGAATTTAACACTATAGATAACGGAGAGCATCGAAGACTGGCTTCTTCTAGGAATGAGAAGGAAAGGCGTAAACAGGCAGAAGAAATATATATAATTAATGATATAAATGGCCAAATGTCATATGGAAACACTTAACAATGAAAAGCTAAGATAAATGCGTTGGTTCCCCTATGCTGAATATTCATCATAAACTTTGCACAGCTGCATTTCAAAATGCTAAGTGCTGTTATTTTACATAAAAGTGGATTATGTGTCTAGTTTATTTTTCATGTTCATTCTGTAACTTATGTGCTGAACAAGCTATTGCAAGTCAGCACAATAAATCTTGCTTTGCTATTTCCAGGTAGGCATTTTTCTCCTGACCTTGTAATCATAATAGCAAATGGCAAGTGATTTGTAGGGGATTACCATTTTAAAACAATAAACGGCGACGAGGAAAGAAACACGAGCAAAATGCAAGTTTGAAAGGTAAGTGCCTTGGATTTCATCTCTGTCGCTGACTCAATGCACTGGTGCAGAAAGAAGACTGTTTCTTTGATATCAACTTCTTGTTGAACACCACATGAGGAATTTAATTTAGCTTGGCCTTCATTTCTCCATCCACGAAATGGGGGTAGCTCTTTCCTACCGCCTCTCAAGAGCTATAGATAATGTTTTCAAATACAAAACAACTGAGATGTGCTTATTTCTATGCAACTGAGTATTAACCCATGGGCCTGTTACCTTAAAAACTCTTGGGGAATGCCCAGAAGGTGAACTCATCCATTCCAAATTCAGGTAGGTAGCTGAACAGTCAAAATAAATAAACAATTGTCCAGTAGCACCTTAGAGATCTTACTGGACAATTTTTTATTTATTTCACCCATTCCAAACTCATCATTTTCCCTCACTGCGAGAAGCGAAGTTACAGGGAACCAGGCAGAGGGCCTTCTTGGTAGTGGCGCCCGCCCTGTGCAATGCCCTCCCAACAGATGTCAAAGAAATAAACAACTATCTGACTTTTAGAAGTCATCTGAAGGCAGGCCTGTTTAGGGAAGCTTTTAAAGTTTGATGTTTTATCATGTATTTAATATTCTGTTGGGAGCCGCCCAGAGTGGCTGGGAAAACCCAGCCACATGGGCGGGGTATAAATAAATTATTATTATTATTATTATTATTATTATTGAATCAGGATGCATAATACTGGGGTTTGTGTATTCTGCCATCCTCACACTCTCTGTCACTTGTACTGAACCCATGATTCTAGCGGAAGGGTGAATGTGGATTTCAAACTCCTGGACACAAACTTTGTGGTAATGCACACACTTAGCAAGTTGATATTCCACCCACACTCTGCTCTGCCCATTGATGAGAATAATTGCATCTGATAAATTAATGTCTGAATAATTGTTCAGTGCAAGTCCAAAACCAGGACACCCTCATGGTGTTTTGGGGCTCACCAAAAAGTCAAAGTCTTGTTCATGCCTTTGAAAGCATGAAATCTCAATGTATAGAAGAGGAAAGGTGGATTGTGCTGTACTTCCTGTCCCTGCACCCAACTTCTTTGCATTCCTCAGAAGTTACCTGATCAGAAAGCCATATGGACATAACTGTATGCACACAGACTCTTCTGTATGATAACGGAAAAGAATTTGCCCATTGTGGAAGCTCTTTTAATAAAGGTTTCTGCTCTGTTGTGTGCACTTAGCAATGAATATCTTCAAACCTGGCTAGGAAAATGAAGTAAAAACATAGTAGGTTTTTACTTGTTTCAGGTCTGTTGTCATAAATGAGAGAGCTTTGTCCTTAATGTAGGCTTCTTTTGAATTTGTGAATATAGGTGATATGACGTGAAATGAAAAAAACAGACATTTATATGTGGATTATAGCCACAGTTCTAGGGGAGAAGTAATTTGTTGTAGACATTTGCTTTCCCATTCCTGTGAATCAACAAACGTGGAGTTACAGATTCACATTTGTGCCCATTGATGACCATATTTGTCACGATAAACAGCGTATCTGTTTCTGTTTGTGTGCATTTGTACATGAGAAACAGGACAAGGGAAGAGGTTTGGTGAACAGCGGGGACACTTTAACATTTGAGCATCTGTAATGATCTTCTGTGTAACATTGCGATGAAGTAACAGGAAATTTACCGTTGTGAAAATGGGCCTCTTTTAAGCTGGTGGAGAATGGAATTTGTTGCCTGCTTAATAGTCACTGCAAAATGGTGAATTGGATGCACAAAAATAATTTAACTCAACTGTAACTCATCTCAAATTTCATACCTGCAAGCTTGGAAGTTAGATGTGCAATGTTCTTTTTTCTTTTCTTTGTTTTGAAGTTTGCATGACAAGCTAATTAAGGCCATTTTGATTAATAAATCAACCTTGATTAGGGAAGACTAATCATATTTTAGTTCATTGTTAAGTGGTGCAGTTTAGATAAAGCAATGAATAAACAGAGAAGAACAAGTGCCTAAAAACCCTTAATGATCAATGCCTGTGCTTCATGGGCAACACAACTGTTTATAAATGATAATAAAATTTGGAATGTAAATAATTTCAAACAACTGAGTCGATATGTTTACCTCATTAACGAAGCATAATGGTGTACAATCTGGAATACAAGGAAAGAGATTAGGGTGATGGAATGTGCTTCCTAGCGTTTTTAATATGGGTCAGTTAGGGATGGGGTATTAATCTTCCCAGGCACAGACTCTAAAGTATTGCCAAGGCTGTTTTTATTAATTCCGGTTTGTCCTCGGGCAATAATTCAGCCAGTTAGTTTTAAATCTGAGCACTCATTTGTAAATCTAGCAAATCAGGTGGCGGTGTTAACATTTATTTATTGCTTTGCTAATCTTTATCTGTATTCCTTGTAAAACTAGAGATTCTAGAAAGGCCTTCAGGGGAGCTATATGCTGATTTACAGCACCAGAGGATCTGATCATTTTTCTTATTACATACCAATCTCGCTTCCCAGATAAATTTTCTAGCACTATTCAAGTCACTGGCTGCCAGCAAGTCCAAGCGAAAGCAGAAACCAGTCCTCCATTGCAATCTTTGGTTTCCAATTTAATTACTTTTTTAAAAAAAGCTTTTACCCTATGGTAGGTGATGACTATAATCTCTCTGCATGTTACTTATTTATTTAGATTTAAAGCCTATTCTACTTGCAGCTACAGCTTAGTAGTAGACGTGTCAATACATAAAGCCCAAGTTAGCACCCATGGTTGTCAAATATTATAGCCCAGATCTTGTGATGTGCTGCATGGCAGAAGTTAGCTTGCATGCAGAGTACCACCCAAGCAACCAACTTCTCTTCTCCCCCATTTCATTGCATATTCAGACTCAGAGACCTCCCCCCTAAATAAATTCACACTTGACTCAAATTTTAGTTTTGGTTTTTGGTAGAATTTTGGCCACAACTTTATTGATTACAGAAGGTGAGTGGTTGCATAGGCTCTGGTTCGACTAGCTCCCTGCACCCTTGCAGGCAGTGCTGACCCAGGGCACCAGCATAGGTCAGCCAAGGTGAACACCTGGGTAGGTGAAAAGCCAGGAACAGACTATGTTCACCACCCAGATGCCCCCCCTGGACTCAGGCACGGGCACAACCCCCTCTTGGGGGTTGACCAAACCAGTTGAGTCCCTGGATTCCTTTAACTGAATACCCTTCACATAGGGATGGCGAGACTGCTCTCGCATCCCTATTACCTGAACCAGTGCCTTTCTGCAACCTTGTAAGTTGTGACAATTTGCTACGAGGCAGGCAAAACCCAAATGGCACCAGCCAATCAGCCAAGTGGGGAAAATTCCTGCTGTGCCCCTGTCCCAACAACAGACGACACACGACGGCATAGCAAGGTCAATCACAAAAGCCCTAAAATTAGGGAGAGGTGGGTGGGTGTTCCGAATGCACGAGCTGAAAGAGGAAGTTCTGGGTGAGGTGCATGGTTTTATATAGGTCCCTTGATCCATTTAGACTGCGCCCCATTGGCCAGATTGAACCCAACATCAAGGGACCTACCAATTGGGTGTTGTGGCTAACCAATCCGACCCACCCACAACACAGGGGGTCAGTCTTCAGGTCTCACCGCAACACGTGCCCTCTTTTAGGGAGGACATGATTTATTGAAACAGTATCACATGCACATAGAGTAAGCTAGACCCTAGCAGCAAATAAGACCCGAAGAAACTCATGTTAGAACAAATCTTCCAAATCAGGTCTGGATTAAGATCTTTGAAGGCCTTAAGCCATGGGTAGGCAAACTAAGGCTCAGGGGCCAGATCCAGCCCAATCGCCTTCTAAATCTGGCCTGCAGACTGTCTGGGAATCAGCATGTTTTTACATGAGTAGAATATAAATGTTTATTTAAAATGCATCTCTGGGTTATTTGCGGGGCATAGGAATTTGTTCATTATTTTTTTTCAAAATATAATCCAGCCCCCCACAAGGTCCGAGGGACCTTGTTTAAAAAGTTTTCTGACCCCTGCCTTAAGCACTTAAAAGATTTGCCTGGCCCCCTCTATCTCTTAATTCAAAATATAAACCGTAAAATAAAATAAAAAATTCAAAATGAAACAAACCCTACAGTAAGGTGGAAAGTAATGTTTATTTTTGTATACTTCCACTTTATTTATATTTGAAAAAAATTCTCCAACTTTTTCTAACTTTGAACAGATCCTCAAGACTAATCTTTTAGTTGCACATCTGCTTCTATACTTACTGTAGTAGAGATAAGGCACCCAGCCTGCCTTGTTGCATAGTTGTTCTGTTGGGATTTTTAATATACTTCAGCTGAGAAAATGAACATTCAGCTGAGCAATTTTTGACCATTAATGTTAAAAATCCGGCAATGGTAAATTTCTGTGCTGCCCCCCCTCCATTGATGCCCCAAGCACATCCCTATTTTGCTTAATGGTTGATTCAGCCCTGCTCCGAATACATTCAAAATGCTGGTTCTAATATCCAGATGTCCCCAGGTGCTGCCTCTTTTACTTTCTTATTTCCCTGCTTCCTCTCTCACATCACTTAGGTCTCACCATGTTGCTGCCTTTGCCACCACCATCTTCTTACAATGTTTCATTGATTTATCCAGGCTTTGGCTTAAGCATTAAAAGGTTAAACTGCATTAAAATGCATTTATGTGTTTCAGCTGAAGGATGTGTGTTTGTGTATCGTATCCTCAGGTGCAGAGATGTACCATTTTTATCAACCGTGGTTTTTTTTAAAGGAAAGAAAAGGCCAATCTATAATAATTTTGTGGCAATTGCTGTGCATTTGATAGGCGCTTTCTTTCACGCCTGAAATGATCTTGGCTCCTAATCACTAAACTAATGAGATTTACACAGTGACCAAGAGTACTATAATAATATTATAAGGAGAATAAAAATCTGATGCAGATTAATTAGTATACCTCAGTGGGAATGCTAATGGGTAAAAATAGGAGGGTAGCAGGGGAGAAATGAGAAGAGTTGTGCAGTACCTCTTACAGGCATTGTGAGGCAAAATAAAATATTGTTACAAAGTCGTGTGTCACCCCCCCCCGCTCTCTGCAAGATCCCTGGGGGTTCCAGGCCCCCACCCAGGGTCTGTGTTCCTTTGGAGAACTGAGACACAGCAGAGACTGTTGTAAATTTAAGAAATATGGTTTATTCACCTATTTACAACTTCAGTCTGCATTGAGGGAGTCCAGATCTTACAGCACGGTCATTTCAAGAGGGACTTGTCTCCCACAGCAGTGCAGCCAGCCTTCAGCTAGCCTGCCCAAGATGGATCTCAGTTTTTTCCTCTCTCCTCCTCCTCCTCTCCCCCCTCCCGAGAAGACCATGCTAAAAAACTCCCTTTTCCCATCACCTCCCACTCAGTTACCCTGGCAACCTTCCAACCTCACAGTCTCTGTTGAAACTTCAGAACAAAGGGACGGGACAGTTCTCTTGCATTGCTAATGGACTTCAATGGCCCTGTATTGTTTCTTAATGGCCCTAGCTTGGCTAGGTCGTTTTTTTGCATAGGCTAGCTCAGGAATTCCTCTGCAACTTATATTTCTCCCTTCACATCCCAAATAATCAAACTCTTACCATTTATTAATTTCTAGGGTTGGGTGGGTGTAAATGTATAGCAGTATACTACTGGGCCAGGTTCACAACTCTTGTGTTAATATACAAAGGCCAAAACAGCTTAGGTCCAGGATATCTTAAGGACAACCTCACTCCTTATATCCCAGCTCAATCCCTGAGATCATGTGGAGGAAGACTGTTAGATGTCTCCCATGTTTCAGAAATCTGAGTGGCTTCAACTAGAAGCCAGGCATTTAAAGTTGCTGTGGAATATCCTTCCAGAAGAAATCTGGCTGCCATCCTCACTATTGACTTTAACGCATCTCTTGCAGATCTTTTTACTTCAACAGCCTATGTAACTGTTTAAACGCTATTTATTAGCCAGTCATTTTAATCATGGTTTTGCATTAACATTATTTTATGTTTGATTGTGTATATTGTACGCCATGTTGCTATTTTATATATAACTTGGGCGATATAAATATTCTTATAAATAAATAAAATACAGATAGCAAAGAAATTTGTATATGAAAATGGAAAGTATAGGATGACACTCTCCCAGCATTTCACAAATGAAAATGGGGATATGCTTGGATATGTCAGATGGACATTTAGGTAGAGGAATCTCTCTAATTCCTTTTTTTTAAAAAAAATTTATTTATTTATTTATTTTACAAGTATAAAATTATAACAATACAACCATATACATCCACATTTAAAGATTTCTCTAAATCTCTGGACTTCCCACCTTCCCCTCTGTGGGTCTATTAATAACCTTTTCGACTGCATCTTTTTCAATATCCATATTTTATATAACTCCATTACGGTGGTACCTCGGGTTCCAAACACCTTGGGTTTCAAACACTTTGGGTTACAGACTCCGCTAACCCGAAAGTAGTACCTCGGGTTAAGAACTTTACCTCAGGATGAGAACAGAAATTGCGCCCCGGCGGCAGCGGGAGGCCCCATTAGCTGAAGTGGTACCTCAGGTTAAGAACGGTTTCAGGTTAAGAATGGACCTCCAGAACGATTTAAGTTTGTAACCAGAAGTACCACTGTATCTCCATAGTACTTGCTACATTATAAGTGTTATTGCAATCCCGCTAATATTTTCACCTGCTTACTGTAGTCTCTAAGATAAATTATAATTCCCCCCCCCCCCATTCTTTGTTAACATTTTGGTCTTCTTGGTTCCTGAGCTTTCTAGGCAGTTTTGCATAGTCCAACAGTTTAATTTGCCATTCTTCTCTGGTAGGGACTTTATCTTCTTTCCATCTCTGGGCTAATAACATCCAGGTGGCTGTCATCTCATACATTAAAAGTCTTTCCTGCTCCCTTGGAATATCTGCACCTATAATTCCTAAGCATCTGGTTGTTGTGTTTTTGTGTTTTTTTTTTTGCAAAAGTTAATTAAAACATTTTTTTAATCTCATTATATATCATTTCCCAGAATGCTTTTACCACCTTTCAAGACCTCTACATATGATAAAAGATGCCTTCCCTTTCTTTACATTTCCAACAGATATTTGTACCTGTCTTATACATTTTTGCTAACTTACTAGGAGTCAGAGAGGAATCTGTCTGCTTCCATCCCATGTCACGTTCACATAATTACAAAAGTGGGCCTATCCTATAATTCTGTTCCATTCTGTCTCTGATCTATTTTAAAGAAAACATTTCATAATATGTATTTAAATAAGCACTTTAATACTAATTTAATCCCTCTCCAAATAATATATTTACATGCATATTTTGATATGGTTAAACTGCTGAGAACTGTATCACAACATTCAGGTAAATGAAGTGCGCATAGCTAAGTTCTGGAGGTGTGGATCTGGTCATCTCTTCTGGAATTAACAAAGGTTGAATTCCTCAAGCAACAGACCTATCCTCGCACAAAAGATCCCTGCCTGCCCGTCTCACTCAAATACTATTATACTTTGCCAAAGGCTCTTCTACCTTGGATTCATTTGCAATGAAACAGCCTGTTCTGCCCTACATGTAGAAGCAGAGTGCATTAGTGAATGACCATAACAGTTTACTGTTTTCGACTTAAGAATGTTTAATAGAATATCTAATCTCATAATAGATTTTTGTTCTTCCGACTTTTGGCATCCAGGGCAGAAATAGGTTGCTTCTCTAAATGAATATGGTGTACACCAGGTAGAGAAAAGCCTTTAGCAATGGGTAGGATACACTGTGTGATGTTTGGCATTCAGATGAGCATCTAGCCTTGGAGGAAAGAATGGAGCAAAGCTGTGGACTGAGAGACACTACAGAGAACTTATAATACTGATTTGTATCTGGGGCATTTGTGAATAATAATCGCAGTCAGTCACAGATCTTGATATATGTAAAAAACAAAACAAAACAAAACCCTAAATCATCTTCTTATTCCAGAAGAAAAACATCAATAGATGCAACTGCTGATCTGAAACAATGCAACAGTGGCATTGTTTTCATTTCAATACAAATGAGAGGCTTTTGGATGGAGTTCAGGTATGCATCTATTCTTGCTAAAAGTGGAAAGGGAATTTTTTTGGGGGGGAGGGGAGAGGCTATGATGGGTGTCCAGTCTTGAAAAAATAAGTGGGATGATAGTTGGGGGTTGGAGGTTACATAGGAAACTGTCTGATGCAGAGTCAGATCATTGGTGTCTCTTGATCAGTGCTGTCCACTTTACACAGACGATGTCAGGGACCGTGCTGAAGAGGGCTGCCCTGTGGAGGAATGGTGGGAGCCTCCCCCTCCCCCTGATCCTGATCCAGATCCTGAAGCTTCCCAGGAGCAGGAGGACAGTATAGATTTGGAACAGTGGTTTGCAGAAGGACATAGTTCAGAGGCAGAAGCTGGGAAATACTGGTTGGGGAACACCTAGGAGAAGAAACACTTGGAGAGAGGGGGTTAACAGATTCACTGTCTCTGGAAAGCATTCATCTGCTCTCCCCAGGGTCAAGAAGAGCTGAGAAAGTGGCAGAACAGAAAGCACACAAGTTCAAATTACAGAACGTAGCCATGATGTGGACTAATAGGGATGGAAGGAGGTGGGATTCTTAATTGGGGGCACTGCCATTTCTAGGAGATGGGTTCTTTGTTCTCTCGCTGTGATTATTAAACTTTCTAGCTAGTAAGAAGACTCCTTTTCCTTTGTTCTGTTTATCTACTGCCACGGGGGGAGGAAGCCGATTCCCTGAAGCCTGACAGATGAGCATTGGCTCTCCAGAGTAGGGTTTCAGTCAGGAATTATTCCCAGCCCTTACTGGAGATGTCAGGGGAAACTGAGATTTTCTGCGTGAAAGGCATGTGTTCTGTCACTGAGTTATGACCCTTCCCCAAACTGAACCAAATTCCACAAATAGTTGCGGAAACTGAGATGTATGCTCCACAGGTGACAACATTTTTCATTTCAGTTTATTTGCAGTCAAGTCAAGGCAGACTGTCTTCCATTCAGAGATCTATATAGACACTTTGGGGAGGTGGTCTGAAATCCGAAACACTCTCGTCCACATATGTGCACACTTACAAGATTTCTAAAAGACTTCACTGAGATCCCCCACCCCAGCATAAAACACAGTGGGACCAAATAGAACAGTTTTTTATCAGGGACATGGTTCTGGACTGTCCCCAAACATATTTTTTGTATAAATGAAATAGTTATAATAATAATAGGAGCATGCAAGTTATTAAATAATCAAGCTGCAATCCAAGCCTCACTTACCTGGCAGTAAGCCCCATGGGATTCATTGTGGCTTACGTCTGAGAAGACTTGGTTAGGACTGTAGCCTCGCTCGGTTTACAGATTTACATCAGCAACCTTTATATGATAGCTGCATTGATTTCAGCTGTGAATTTGCCCCCATAGGACCCACACACAGACTTACGTTATGCTCTGTAGTGTAAGGGTGAAAACTAACACTCAAACTTCTGGCTGGCTCTGCCGTTCCGTTTTCTAAGAATGGCTTGTGCTAGCTGAAGCAAATGGTTGTGGGTTTTTTTGCTTTGTTTTTGTATGTTCCCATGGTTATTGATGGTACTAGGAAAGGGTTGCTTTAGGGTAAGACACCAGATGCAAAGAATTTCTCATTGCCATCATGAAAATGGATATCCTCTGTTCAGTGTGTGAAGGCTGTCACCCCAACGTGACTTGTCAGCATTCCCATTCGGAGCATTCTGTTTCCTGTTGCAAGCAATGATCTAGTCCCCTCAGGGCATTTCTAAATTTGTCATTATCCATATTTCTATCTCTTGGGCTCATCCCCCCCCCATTTTTTTCCATGTACAAAAGTGTCCAATTTAAAAGTCTTGAACTTTACAAGGGCACAATACCCTCAAAGCGAATCTGTGGGAATTATAGAAGGGGTGAAAAAAGATATACAGAATTACAATGAGCCAGATTAACAGCTCTCCTGAATACATTTGCAGTGTCAAATTGTCATATTTTATACAGTCTTTCCTGGGTTGGTATCTCTGTTTTCCCCCCTCCCCTCATTCTCTCTCTCTCTCTCTCTCTCTCTCTCTCTCTCTGTAACAACAGATTTCAGAGAGCCAGTGCTTACACAGTTGAAGTGATGTAAGTGACTTCTAATCTGCTAAGATACTTTAATAAATATGATGATACTTGAAAAAGCATGTAAAAATTGTCAGCTGCGGTTAGTATAAGGAAGGCATTCAGTATGAAATTAATTCAAAGAACACTTCTGCTGGGCATGTCAGAAGAATCTTCCCACTAGTGTCTTCCCACTGCTTATTAGAATAAAGTTCACTCCCAAAGCTTCTGCGGCAGAAGAGGATAGGCTCCTGCGCTTCTTTACAGAGTTTAGCAATGTCAACATGCTCTCATTATTGTAACCTTGAATACCTAATAGGATACATAAGGTAACGGCTAGGAGCACATCTTGCAGGGAGGCAAAGACAATATTACATTATGGGGCTTTACCTCTCCATAAGCATAGCCATGCAACATATCCATGGGAGAACCAACATTGAGAATGAAGCAATACGGTACAATTACAAAACTTATAGCTTGATCTCGGGCAGCTCCAGGCGTCAGCGCTGTTGTAATGTTTAACCTTAGCGAAAGAAAAAAGTGAGCGGTGAAAGTTGGAATTTCTCCTGAAGATGATCTTTCTTAATGTCTTGACTTAAAATATAGCCTATGCTGACATTTCTCATATATCCAACTCCCTCCCCACCCTCCATTTTTTGTACTTGGCTATCACATTTGCTGGGAAACTGAGTAGGCTGGGGAAGATAGCGAGTTTTTATGGAGAATATAAGCAAAGGGATGAGGGGAAAATTTGATTCAGCTTGCAATGAAAGGCAAAACGACCTAAGGCTGAAACAATATGCAAACTGAAACACAGCCCCCCATCACTGGATTTTGCAGGGCAATTCTGCAGCCAAGTAATGTGTACAAAGATGCATATATGAGGGTAAAGTGTCTACAAAATTCATATATTAGTGATACATTAGGGGAAATTGTTTTGCAAAAATGTGTATGTTGGGGGAAATAGCATATAAACTTATATATCGGGAGAAACACACTAAGATGCCAATGAATTTTCATGGGGACATTTTTTTAAAAAAATAAGCAAATTACAAACTGATGTGAAAATGTGGAGGACTGAAGGTTGGAAATACTGAGAGAAAAATTGACATACTATTTTATTTATTTATAATTTTACAATCCATACGTTAATTTAAAAAATATAGCAAGGCAGAGAGCAATATATAAGGAAAAGATAATCGAAAGATCCATAAAAGCACAATTGAAAGCATCAACAAAAAAGTTAGTTAAAAGGAGAAAAAAAAAATGTATTAAAAGTCTGTCTAAACAGAGTTTTCAAAAAATGTCTGAAGGGAGGGATGGTTCCTACTGAACTTCTAAGGGTAGAAAGTTCCATAGGGCCAGGCCTGCCACACTAGAAATGTGTTCCCTAGTGTAGGCTGACCAAATCTAAGGGGCATGGGGAACCACCAGAAACACCCCATCAGAGAAGTTCAGTGACTGAGGTGGAGCAGAAGGAATCAAGTGGTTCCTTAGATACTTTGGACCTGAATTATTTAGAGCTTTGTGAACAAAGCAGATTGTCGTCCAGTTCTTGCGAGAGAAGGGGAGGTTGTCAGTTTGGTATTAAAACCTCACAGAGACTTCTCCTGATGTTCTAATCCTATATCTTGTGACATGAACTGATGGTCGATGCTGGAAATTTTGTTGCTATATAACAGTGTATTTATCTTCTGCTTGGTTGGTGGAAATATAAAAAGGTATTAACACTTCCTGTCATGGTAAATTGGATGAGGCTGGCAAAGGCTGAGAACTATCAATATTTATTGAATTGTACCTGCAAATAAGCTAATCACAATAACCGTATTTTCTTGTTAACATAAGAATGGAAACTTTTACTGATCAGTTTGAAAAGTAGATCAAACTGTAGAAAGATTTTCTCTCTCCTAATCAGCTTAAGAGATGCAGCCAGAACTGATTATAATTGGTAGCATCGAATATGGAAAATGGTCCTGGACAATAGTTTTCTTTGAAAAAAAAGAAAAAGATAATGGAAAAAGCATATGTCAAATAGGTGCCAATTAAAAAGCAACAGCTCCAAGCCTCAGATCATTAGGCCCCTGCATCTTTGAAAACCTCTCAATAAAAGGTGGAACAACATGTGCAGTTTATAGTGACCACATGCAACTTCCTAAATTCACAGAGATTCTAATGCTTGTGTAGCAGAAAGGTTTACATTTGTTATATTTCACATGGCAGTCAAGGATATCAACAGGTAATCAGGACCATCCTGGAAAACTCAGGATAGTTTGCAAGGCACAATCAGCCCAAAGGTTTCTTCTACATCGGGGTGTTAAATACTGGGCTGCAATATTCTGTTTGCTGTATGATTATATTATGCCGCTGTGCCGTACCCTTGGGATGGAAAAGCTTAACTTGTTTCAGAGATTTATTGCTTATTGCCGATTCCTGTAAGTTACAATAAAGCTGTGGCCTTTTATTAATACTCCTTTGTGTATTTATTCCTGGAGTATAGGCACTAAGGGACGCGGGTGGCGTTGTGAGTTAAACCACACAGCCTAGGACTTGCTGATCAGAAGGTCGGCGGTTCGAATCCTCGCTACGGGGTGAGCTCCCGTTGCTCGGTCCCTGCTCCTGCCAACCTAGCAGTTCGAAAGCACATCAAAGTGCAAGTAGATAAATAGGTACTGCTCTGGCAGGAAGGTAAATGGCTATCCAGGCTCCCAAGGACAATGGAGGGGGAAAACGCAGCAGCACCCTGGCCAACAAATTAAAATGTAAGGCAAACCCACTCAGTCACCCACACCAGCCATGCAATTGGACAGGCAAGGGCAATAGAGGGGAAAACGTACAAGCACCCTGGCCAAAAATTAAATAAAAACGCACACCACCAAGGCAGAGGCAGGGGAAGGAAAGCGAGGAGACTAGGGAGAAAGAAAGACAGAGCCACACACACACTCAGACCTCGCTGGGGGCACGTGCTGGGCAAGGGAACAAGCTGCAGCTTAAGAAAGGTAATTCGCACTCAGACCACACAAACAAATCAAGCACCAGGAGTGGGGGGAAATAGAAGGTTAAATGTAGGTTTTTAAACGGAAAAGAGGACACAGCAAGGCAAACCTGGATGCCTGGGTTTTTAAAAGCAGTAAAGCAATGAGTGCACGCAAGCCTCCTAAAGTTAAAAGGCAAGCCAGGAACCAGGCCGCCTCCACACACACAGCCCCTCCCCCGACTCCAAACCTCGTGGCTCTTCCCTGTGATGACTGTGATGACTCGCGACGAGACAACGGCGAAGAATGAGGCCAGGGAGAGGCTGGCACCACAGCATAAGGCTGCTGAACACGCCCCCTCCGAGGCACCTGGCTGGTTGGATGCCTGCAGAGGGGGCGTGGGCGCCAGCCAGGTGAGGTGGAGGCAGGGGGCAACCGCCCCCTGCTAGGGGCGGTGCTCGGGCTCCCGCCCACAACCACTCCCCTCTCTTCCAGGGAGGAGAGTCTTTCCGTGCGCTGCTCTGGTTCGCCAGAAGCGGCTTAATTATGCTGGCCACATGACCTGGAAGCTGTACGCCGGCTCCCTTGGCCAATAAAGCAAGATGAGCGCCGCAACCCCAGAGTCGGCCACGACTGGACCTAATGGTCAGGGGTCCCTTTACCTTTTACCTTTATGGACACTAAGCTAGTTCTTCTCCTTGTAAAAATGGATATACATGCACACACTCAGGCCTGCCAGCTTGGCCCTGGTACCATGGGTGCCCAGGGCCTTGTACGCCGTGGGCGCATGTGTGTCTGATGTCAGCGTGCCCTGCTGTTTGCTGGCATCGCACATGTGCACCAGTGGTTGTGCTGACGTCGGGCACCCCTGCCCTCATGGTGTGCACAGCCTGAGCACAAAAATCTGTGGGTGCCCGGCCCTTTCATGGGGAATGTTGTGAGGGCTGGAGCACCCAGGGTCTATGCACACACTGAATGTTAGTGTTAAACTACAAATGGACCGATTTTCAAGAAGCCCATATATAGCTCATATTTTCTGAACTCATGAATTCCTTTCATTTCCTCTGTAACATTTATTAAAACGTTTTTAGAACACTTACAGTTTCTGAAAGAAGCCCCTCCATTGTAAAGTAAACCACATACAAGGCAATATACATCAAAGACCATTCGGAGCTGTTGTTTTTGTGTATATATATATATATATATATATATATATATATATATATTCTTTTGTGTGCTGCCATTATCTCAGGCTGGAAAAGTAATCCCTTAGGGCAGGAACACTGCAATGGAGAAGGAAAATCACAGAAAAGTCTTATCCTTAGATCCCTCTGTGTCCTGAGCCTTTGAGCTGTTATCAGCTTCCATTTTATCTCTGCTACTAAGTTTTAAAGCATATAGCTGGTCAACAAAATATATATACACACCCTTATGCTAGGGATGAAGGAGAATTTCATTTGGTCTGGTTTTTTTTTTTTTAAGTAAACAGACTTAATTTGCACATTTCAAACTAATACATAGAACACAATTTTTTCTTCAGGTGTTACACTTCTCCAAATTTTGTGTTACAGGCACGCTAAACAACAGCATAAAAATGCATACTTTGGGCCAAAATACAGATTTTAAAAAAACATGCTCATTGAGATATAATACATATCTAAATTCCTGCCCACCTAGCAGTTCGTTTGAAAGAACGTAAAGTGCAAGTAGATAAATAGGTACCTGTAATGGGTTTAGGGGTTGCTCGTGCGTAAGTTGCCGCCACTCCTGGCGAGGTTACCTGGTTAAACCCTTTCTGACTGAACAGCCTCCAGCATCGTGACTGTCTCAGTCGCTGGCAGAATCCGTCAGTGGGCGTTTCTTAAACTTTTTCCAGCACAAAAATTCCTTGACTCCTAGTCTCCGCCTAGACTCCCTGCGCGGAAGCCTTCTGCGCAGGGAGGGTGTGGGCAGCGGAGGACCCGTACTCTCTCCGCTGGTCTCCGGCGAGGAGTCTTGGAGCCTCCTCTCCGATTCCCCCATCTGCCCCCCTTCTCTACTGGTGTTACGCTGATTTCCTTCCCCAGCGGATGGGCTGCCTCTCTCCCTACTGGGACCCTCTCCGCCATCCCTCTGGAGCCTTCCCTCCGCCTCTAGCTCCGATGGCAGTTCCCTGACAGTACCACTCCAACGGGAAGGTAAACGGTGTTTCCTTGCGCTGCTCTGGTTCACCAGAAGTGGCTTAGTCATGCTGGCCACATGACCTGGAAGCTGTCTGTGGACAAACGCCGGCTCCCTCGGCCTATAGAGTGAGATGAGCGCAGCAACCCCAGAGTCGTCTGTGACTGGACCTAATGGTCAGGGTACCTTTACCTTTACATATCTAAATACACATTTTTAAAAAAAAAATATGTGTTCAACTACATATTGGCATATGTATTTAAATGCTCATTTTCAGACTTTAAAAATAGTAAGGCAGAAATGAATGGAATAGGGTTGTGGAGATAAACATGCAAAACTGAAATGGGAAAACTGGGAAAAGGCTGTTCCATGCACTTCTCTATATTACTATATACTCTTTAGCCATGGATGCACTGCATGAGTTCTGCTATGCAGAAATGGCTGAAGTGCTTTTAGAGTTGAAAGCACCACCCAATAATGTATCAGCAACTTGCATGCTATTGAAGACATGTGAGTGGAGTAAATTTATTAGCTAAGCATTTATAGGCCATCTCATACTTGTGACACTGAAAAGATAGAGCTAATACTTACCAGGAAGAAAAGGTTCTTAATTAGCAATAATTGTGCCTCAGATTAACCTCATTGGCTTCTATACCGCCACAACAGTATCCTTTGCTCTCAAGATTTCTCACAACAGTAACCAAAATTTCAACGCAACTTATAAACAACTAAAGAGATTTTAAAAGCACACAAGCCCAAGGGCACTAAGTAGACACATAATTTGACATCAGCTTTCCTGAATATGTTATATCTTGCTGCAACTTCTGCAGGACATCAGGGATGTACCGCTCTATAAGACGCACCAGACCATAAGACGCACCTAGTTTTTGGAGGAGGAAAACAAGAAAAAAAATATATTCTGAATCTCAGAAGCCAGAACAGCAAGAGGGAGTGCTGCGCAGTGAAAGCAGCAATTCCTCTTGCTGTTCTGGCTTCTGTGATAGCTGCGCAGCCTGCATTTGCTCCATAAGACGCACACACATTTCCCCTTACTTTTTAGGAGGGAAAAAGTGAGTCTTATAGAGCAAAAAATATGGTACTTCAAGGAAGAGCTTCCAGGAGACCATTTCCTGTCCCCAGGCTATCACCCCAAATGGACTGTTCTTCGCTGAAGTTATCTTCACTTCTCTCACACGGCGATGGAAGGTAGGTCTTAACTGGCAAGGGAAAGCATATTGGGAGGGACAGCCCTTTTGGCGTGTAAGTCTGAGGCAACAAAGGGCTTTAAAGGTTAACATCAGTACCTTGGTTGCCAAATGGTAGCCAGTGAGGCGGCTACAAAATTAGCTGCAGTAACAAGGTTCTTCTTTTCTGAGAAGAGGTGTACTCTACATAAAGAGGCAACTAGTAAAAGGTGCTTATGGCCACACCTCCAGCCCCCAGGAATATCCCCAGGCCCTTCTGAAGAGAAGTCATGAAGGCTCCACTCCTTTCTGAACATCCAGTCTCCCTACCAACATTGCTTCCATCTTGTATGGATTCAGTCTCACTCACTTGACCACATTACCTCCATCCAACTCAGAATGATAAGCTCAAAACCCGCTTAAATTATAAAGAAATTCTCAAGTGCCCTGCAAATGCAGGATGCTTTTAAAAGTGGATGCCTCTTATACAGGGAAATGAAACTTTTAAGAAACCAGAGGGCAGATTTTGGCACAGCACTGCCCCAGACATTGGCTTCGCACCAAGATAGCAGCTTCCAACTGCTTAGTTGATGAAACATTGAGCTGAATGACACCAGCATATTGTTGACAACAAAATCCCCAGAAGAGATCGCTCAGTAACCAATCAAAGCAGCACCCTATAAGCACCCTGTCAGCCTCCTCAGATGTGAGTGTTGAAGAAAAGTGTTACCCAAGCTAGGCTGGATCAGAATGGCATTTACATCAAGAACTGAGACAGAAATATTGCCACAGCGAATATTCAAAATGAGGGCATACAGCCCATTTACCACCTTTACTGCTTCTCGGTGCACAATTCGTTTGATGCAATGTTTTTGGGAGATGAAACACATTTTTGCATCTACCATTGCTCCTTTTGTTGTTGTTGTTTAGCCGTTTAGTCGTGTCTGACTCTTCGTGACCCCATGGACCAGAGCACGCCTGGCACTTCTGTCTTCCACTGCCTCCCGCAGTTTGGTCAAACTCATGCTGGTAGCTTCGAGAACACTGTCCAACCATCTTGTCCTCTGTTGTCCTCTTCTCCTTGTGCCCTCCATCTTTCCCAACATCAGGGTCTTTTCCAGGGAGTCTTCTCTTCTCATGAGGTGGCCAAAGTATTGGAGCCTCAGCTTCACGATCTGTCCTTCCAGTGAGCACTCAGGGCTGATTTCCTTCAGAATGGATGCGTTTGATCTTCTTGCAGTCCATGGGACTCTCAAGTGTCTCCTCCAGCACCATAATTCAAAAGCATCAATTCTTCGGCGATCAGCCTTCTTTATGGTCCAGCTTTCACTTCCATACATCACTACTGGGAAAACCATAGCTTTTACTATACAGACCTTTGTTGGCAAGGTGATGTCTCTACTTTTTAAGATGCTGTCTAGGTTTGCTCCTTTACAGATTCTCAAATGGGATCAAGCTGTCCCCTTAGCTGTTCTGTGGTCAGCAGGTCTTCTGCATGTCAAGAAGCTGCAATTTTGTTAAGTTCCATCATCTCCTCAAGATTCATCAGAGCATTCTGGAATCCACCAAGAGCCACAACAGCCTTCATTGAACAGATCTCCCCTGCTATTATATTTAGGAATAAATGGCTATTTTTGTAGGGGGGCGGGTGGAGATTAAAAATATGGAAACAATTACATGAACACACAGCCAACTTTGGCCCTTAGATAGATAACAAAAATGAGGTGCAAAAGCTGTGCCTGCAGTCAGGAGTAGGGAAAAACTAGTGAGAGATTTGATCTCATTCTTACAGTGGTGCCTCGCAAGACGAAATTAATTGGTTCCGCAAGTATTTTCTTCTTGCGAGTTTTTCGTCTTGCGAAGCACGGTTTCCCATAGGAATGCATTGAAAATCAATTAATGCGTTCCTAGGGAAACCGCTTGCCAGGCTGGCGGTGCGGAGAAGGGCTTTTCTCCCCACCGCAAGCCTTCAGGACAGGTACGGGAACAGAGGGGAAGGCGCGCAGCGCTTTCCCTCTGTTCCCGGGGCTTGCGTGGGAGGAGGGTTTTTCCTCCGCACCGCCAACATTCAGAACAGCATTCTGAATGTTGGCGGTGGGAAGGAAAACCCTCCTCCCACCCCAAGTCTTCAGGAAAGCCATCCGAAGCTGGGCGGGGGGAGGAGGCGCCCCCCCCGCCCGGCATCGGAGCTACGTTCCGATGCCGGGCGGGGGGAGGAGGCATTCCTCCCCCCCGCCCGGCATCGGAGCTTCGTTCCGATGCCGGGCGGGGGGAGGAGGCGTTCCCCCCCCGCCCGGCATCGGAGCTTCGTTCCGATGCCGGGCGGGGGGAGGAGGCGTTCCTCCCCCCCCGCCCGGCATCGGAGCTTCGTTCCGATGCCGGGCGGGGGGAGGAGGCGTTCCTCCCCCCCCGCCCGGCATCGGAGCTTCGTTCCGATGCCGGGCGGGGGGGGGGAGGAGGCGTTCCCCCCCCGCCCGGCATCGGAGCTTCGTTCCGATGCCGGGCGGGGGGGGAGGAGGCGTTCCCCCCCCCGCCCGGCATCGGAGCTTCGTTCCGATGCCGGGCGGGGGGGGAGGAGGTCCGAGGACAGTGGGGAAGACGCGCTGCGCTTCCCCGCTGTCCCGGAGATTTCCCTATGGGCTGTCGTCTTGCGAAGCAAGCCCATAGGGAAATTCGTTTTGCGAAGCGCCTCCAAAACGGAAAACCCTTTCGTCTAGCGGGTTTTCCGTCTTGCGAGGCGTTCGTCTTGCGGGGTACCACTGTATTAACAACAAGGCAAGCTATAGATTAAGGGACTAGGAGCACCAAGGACTCATAGGAAAGTGGTTTCAAGACAAAAAAGCTGTTATGAAAGAGTGAGATGTGGAAAAAAGTCTGCCCTCCTCTCTTGAAAATCGTCCTCCTCTAGCTTGTCCAATTCATTTCCCAGGAACTTAACAGCAATTAACGGATCAAGGCCATTGCCATCTGTCCAGAGTGTTGGCATATTATCTCACATAAAAAGGGGGAAAGCCTCATTTCAGCATCCATGCTGCTAGCTTGGTGGCACTTACCATTTGGGAATTGGTAGCTTATACAGTGGTACCTCAGGTTAAGTACTTAATTCGTTCCGGAGGTCCGTTCTTAACCTGAAACGGTTCTTAACCTGAAGCACCACTTTAGCTAATGGGGCCTCCTGCTGCTGCTGTGCCGCCAGAGCACGATTTCTGTTCTCATCCTGAAGCAAAGTTCTTAACCCGAGGTACTATTTCTGGGTTAGCGGAATCTGTAACCTGAAGTGTATGTAACCTGAAGCATATGTAACCCGAGGTACCACTGTATTGTTAAAAAAAAAAGTATATCACATTCATTTTTTACACTTCTTGGAATCAGATTACCAGGTTGAAGTGGCAAATGATGCATTCAGAGATCTGTGTTTGCTGTCTTCACACAGGAACTGTGTTCAGACCACTGGGTTTCAATCGATCTAGCCAGATTCATTCATGACCGTGTGAACACATTTGTGAATTCCCCATGAAAGTTTACAAGTTATACCAATGGAAAACTTCTTTATCGGCCCAGTAGGGGTCAGTAGTAGACCAGTAGTATGGAATTCATTGCATTACAGCACATATATATTTACTAGATATTCCCTTCATTTCCCCCCTCCCCTTTCAGGAGAAAACACATACTCCTCTCAGTATGATGAATGTACTTCTGTTCTATACCCTTTGGAATTTCCAGCATATTTTATGCAGTGTAAAATATAAACATGTAAGACCCAATGGCTTTACATCCTCCTCGAACAATGTAAATACAAGTTCCAAAGTTGCACATTCTATGTACCCAAACAGCTTTCTGGAGTTGAGATACTTTTTGTATGTGGAAATAGTGTCAAGAGAGCCTATATTTTGCTATGACCTGCTGATGTCCTCATAGTCCTTAGCCCAATTAGCTTTTCATCTTCAGATTTGTGGACAGGCAGCTGTCAAGCGAGGAAGAGAGTCTATTCCAATTTTCCCCTCCCAGAATTCCTGGTTGTAATCAGGTATAGCCCCTACCCTTCCACCAGCGCACATTGTTCAAAGAGAATTCAGTGCTATTTTGGATTCATTATGAATCTCATTTACTTCATAGCATTTCATTTTTGAGCACCGTCGGTTCTCTTCTGTTTTGAAACAAAAACATGGGGATTTTTTTCACATGCTCTTTTTCACCCAAGGGGCTCTTACACTGGGAAGCATCATTAGTGCCAACCTTAAATATGTTTACATTTGAACTAAGAAGCAGATTTGCAGAGCATATAGGGTGTGTGCAGAGGAGAAGAGGGGAGGAGGGAGGGTATAGGAGGTAAATACGCCCCTCTATTATTGAGTCTTGGCTCCTGATCCAGCCTAGTCACTCTTGTCCATGCTAGACTGCCCTTTAGAAACAGTTTCCTGCATGGCAAGTCCTTGCTACAAAACCCCAGGATAAATTGTTTGGCAATGGAAGTCCAGGCAAAAGAAAAAGCTGCTAATATCCGACCACATTACAACTCAATAGCCAGATGCACACACACAGGCCTTTACAAAATGTGTGCATGCACGCACATACACATACTTTAAAGGCATTGTTATTTTATCATTGCTGCTGTTTTATCGGAATGGATTTTCCAAAGGAATGCATTTTAATCAGGCTCCATTTCATGTGCTATACAGCTGTTTCTCACCCTTCCTATTTCCGACGCATCAAGAGCTTCCAGTGCCAATGTTGTTTTCTATACAATAGCCAGGCTATGCAAAATATGAACCTGGAAGCCTGCCCTTTTGTAGAAATACGCTAGAGCGATTGACTTTTCCCACCTGGCTTGCAGAGGTTTGGAGAGAGAGAAAACATATGTGCCCTCATTGTGAATGCAGCCTTAATGAACACATCAGCATGATGTTTTTCCAAATGTAACAATAGACATGATGGCAAGCTACTTAAGAATATGTCACAATGTATTGTGAGAACCAATTTGCTTTGGCAATGTTAGAGGAGGAATGTGGAGTTTCTCAGTTCCCAGTCCTATACATCAATCTAAAACATGAGGCGCACACACGGGTGTTTTAAATACTGTGTTGATAACTTGCTTTGAAGGAAATATTTTAGTCTCATGCAAGGATCCCATGGTTTCTCTTTATTTTTGTACAGCACTTCCCCCCGTCCCATTAGCAGAACTATATAGAAGCATATTTCTCCTTTCAGAGTTGTGACACTGAGAAATTAAAACCTGAGGTGGATTTCAGTGTAGTGATAGGTGGGGTTATGGGCAGGATTCAGCTAAATTGCTGCAGGTGCAGAATGAGGTCTGTTCATGCAATGAGACCTTCCTCTCCGCTCCTCCTCCTCCTCCTCATGTATATCCCTAGACATGTTCTGGGGCTCCCCCCAAACCTCCAAAGCAAATTTAAGGGACTGCAGTGGTATGCAGATGGAAGAAAGGAGTGAATAATAATAAATTAAGATGTGCCATTAAGGTAGGACGGGGTATATGCAGGAGAAATGATTCTGAGGAGATATGGAAGGTATTTGTAGAATTTGTACTGTTAAAACAAAAAGGGGTCAAACCATTTGCAAGAGGTGTTGAAATTTTGGGAGGCTGGATAGTTGCAATGAAATGGTCTCGGTGGTGGGGTGCACATTTTTATTCTTATTTATTTATGATTATTACTTTGTCAAAGAAGAAGAAGAAAGGAGTGAAAAGTCCTGTTGCCCAAGCAAACCTTGTTCTGCACACACAGCAACTTAATTGAATCCCACCCAAGGGCTTTTATCCTGGAAACCTCTTTAAACATAAAAGTACCTAAAGTATAAGAATTTCTCATTTCAGTGTGCCATGTGCTGCTATATAAACCCAGAAACATACACTGTGCCTGTTTTGGGACCACTTCATTCACCTTCCAAGATTTGGGTTCTTAAAGAACATGGCATTTTTGTTGGGGGACAAAATGACAGGAATCAAAGAATGATGGTCTTGAGATAGTACATCGGGGGTGGGGAAAAGGTGGCTCTCTAGATGTTGTTGAACTTACTGCTTAGTTAGTGGTCCAGCATGATGGGAACTGTAGTCCAGCAAGAATTGGAGGGCCACAGGTTCCCTATTCCTGTGTATGTAATGGATAAAAAATGGATGTTAGAAGATGCTGGTAGAGGCAAAGTGTTGTGCAGGTCACTAAAAGGTCACTGCCAGGGTTCAAAATCAGCCAGGTTCTAGGTGCATTTTGACCTGGCCTTCAACCACTTGTGACCAAGTGAAGATGCCTGACATCTCCACCATCTGGGGATCATTGGCTCTGGATCGTTTTCACACACTAATACCCTATCTTGTAGAATTCTGTTATAATTTATCTGCATAACCGGAATGAATTTCTTAACCAAATTGCTTTTTCTGTGCAGCCTGAGCAGGAGCAGTCACCATAAAGACAAAGAGGACAAAATATTCCAATATATGCAGTCCCTGGATCAAGTGACTTTTCTTTTTTCTTTTTTAAGTTCTCAAAGCTCTTAATGTACCTCAAGGTTGTCATTTGAACTAGCCAAATGTATATATGAGAATCAATCACAGTCAGTCCATCATTTGAAAAATGAGACTTTAGAACCACCTTATCCCCCAAATGGCAATTAGACATTCCGTTTTGGTGACTTCAATCTTGGTTTAAGGAGCCATTTTAGCGCCTAGCTTATATATCTGAGTTTCTAACACTGGTCACTGCTGACATTACCGTGCCCTGTTTGTGCTTTTGAGATGAGGGTAATGATATAGAGGGAAACAGCCAAAGGCACAAATCTTTTTAGAGAAATCATCTGGGAGTCTTGACACACAGTTTTCCTACCTAAACCAACTTTGGGATCTATATTGATTTCATAACTATTTCCCTCACAGAGTTGCAATTCTCAGCATCATTTAACAAACAAACGCTCTTCACAGGGAACTTAGAACTGTAGCTCTGTGAGGGGAATAGAGGCCTCTTACGAACCCTATGTTAGATTAGACATTATTGTTAGACCTCATATTCTAAAGAACCATTCTGACAAAGGAGGGTGATTTATTTCCCTCAGTCATCACTTTTGTGCTCTCAGATTGGTGACCATTTCCACATCCACAACCTCCACACATCCTTCCAAGTGATTCTTAAGTATTTTTATTTGATGCCTTGGAATCTTATATCCATTAATCCTCTTGATATCATCTAAAACTTGTCGTTAAAGAGTTCCCATTTTCAGACACTGGCTTCTCTGGTTAAAAGGATCAGGTTGCAGTCAATGGAAAAGAGACCCCCCCTCCCTCTTCCCTGCAGAGGACCTACCAGTCAGTGGAGAATATCTTGGGCTAGACGGACAAAAAGATAAGGTTGCTGCCTGTGTTTCTACATAGTCTTATTTACTGTTTCAGAGTAATAGAACAGTGCAGAATACACAGGGCCACTGAGCAGGGGAAAATCATTTCCATTTATTGGTATGTAAACAAGGCTAGGGAATCTGTCAGTTTCAGTTGCTCATCATCTTAAATTCACTGCACCACATTTCCAGATCAGGTTGCAATTAAGAAAAAAACCCTGAAGGAAAATTTTCAGATATTGTAGCGCACATTTCCTCTAACGTACACATTTTTGCAAACACATTTCCTCGATTTAATGCATTTTGTATGTGATCTTCAGTAATATATGCATGTTAATAGATACTTTCCCTTAATATACACATCACATAAATGGGGTTGGGGTTTTTTTTTGTTTTGTTGGAGAACTGCACTTTAAAATTAGGAGGAGTGGAAATTAAGTAGGCTTGCCTTACCGAACTGAATTTCTCACCCATCTCTAAGATATGAAAAACTTGCTGAAATTTAGCTAGTGTCAGTCTGGGATATTGAACCTTCTTACTACCCGGGTTTGGCTATAACAAGAAATGGACAACCATTAAGCGTCCCGTGTAAAAATCTACCACAATAGTTCTTGCCAGCTCTGCTAAAGATAGGCCATTGGGCTTTTATGTCTCAAGGTCTATTTCAATCTTCAGTCTTAAACATATTTCTGCTATATAATCAAAGCATCCTTTTATAACAGTGGTCGAGCACAGCATACATCATCCATAGGGAAAGAGCTAAAAAATTATTGTATTCATAAATTAAATTGGCATTTTGAAAGGTTAACACAAAAATGACTTTGCTGTCTGTGATCAATAAAAAAGTATTTCAAGTAATTAAAACCTCTGATGTGAACAATTCTTGGTTGGTGCCTGTTAGGAAAAAAATATAAATAAGTAGCCAGACACATGCAATAAATATAGATAAAGCACGTCTGCCCAAGAGAGGGCTTATTATTTACAGGTTGAGCCTGGGTGCTTGAGAGCTCTCTACATCAAGTTGTAAATGAGCTCTGAAGAATATTGTTAAGTGTGATAATGATTTTCTGGTCAAAAGCAAAGACTCATAATACTTTTTTATAAAAAAATGCAACAGCATCTCATCATAATCCTTCACTTGCAGTCTGAAATAGTCCAGTTCAGCAACAGTTTCACCATTGCATCTGGTATTTGGAGGCCAACACACTACAGATTGGGCTGGAATTTTCTTTATACTGGATTGAATGAAAGCTTATATTTTCCTGCTGTTGACTGATGGGTGAGGGGATTGTAACTAGTGAGTTGGCAGATAGCATCTGGGGGTGATGGCTCAGAGATGGAACCTGATAGACCAGGAGTTAGAGCCAGTAGCAAATGCTCAGGCATCATTGAGACATGATTTTGGAGCACTTTCAAGTTACAATGGACTTTATGCAACACGTATCTCTTTCTTTAGAATGGCGAAGAAGAAGGCAAAGCCAAGCCTATGCTGATAGAGCCGCTCCAGATCTAGGGGCTGCGCACATCCACGCAAAGGGCGCCCCCCATTTTAAGCAGGGAGTGGTCGTTGTCCCATGGTTTTTGGGCCCTCACCCTGACATTTTACTTCATTGTCTATACTTCTTGTCCTTGAGACACCTCCAATATGATGAATCTTCGGTTTGAATTATAACTTTCCTTCCTGTGGTTAGGGATGGGAGAGAAATTTAGTTCAATCTGTGTTTAAGTGCAAATTATCATGTATGATACACATGCACAAACAAACAGCTGTGTCCCTGATCATTCCACTCCCCAACCCTCTTCAGAACCAAATTTCTAAACACACTGTTTTCTATTCTGCAGCCCCACTTTGCAACTCTGTTTTCTCTTTCACCACCTTCAATTCTATGCTTCCCCTTCTCTCCTCTTCTGTAGCCCCCTTTGCACACACAGCCTGTAATTATATACACTGCTGTATCTTCAAGATGATGAGAATCTTAGGAGCAAGGCTGTTGGCTTGCTTGTTCAATTAGAAAAAAAGTTATGTTCAGTGGATGGATGTTGTACCTATAAGGCTCTTTGTTTGTTATTAAAATACCTGCTCTAAATTACTACGTTGAACCTGGTACTTGATGCTGAAGACAACACATGGTATGGGAAGTGAAATACGCTGTGTGAGGATCTCTTCTGTTGTTTTAAAGCACCACCCTTCCCTTCTCAGTGTCCCTCCATTCTTACTCCCATGCCACAGTCATTGCTGTTGTGCAACCTACATTCTCTTTTACTCCCCAATCCCACTCTGATTTCATGCAAATCCAGGATTGTGATGCAGCACTACAGATCCTCCATTAAGGGCTACGTGATGACACTCTTACATTTTTATTATATTACAATGCTTATATCTCTATAGATATTTGCTGATCTTCCAGAGGCACTATTCAAGCATGCCTCCCCCTTGCTGTTCAGCTTCCTCTCTCTCTCTCCTATTACCTAAACACACACACACACACAATGAGGGAAAGGGGAGGAGAGGAAATAAAGCAGTCAATATGTTCTTGAACTTGGACTCCTAACAGCTGCATTTTAAAAAGTGCCATGCCATTATACTGGTGTAACTATGCACTCTATCCATTATGAGCACAAATACAATCTGATTAGTATTTTTTTTTAATAAGCTAGTCTTGTCTTCTTTTATTACAAACATCACCTTCAGATGTGGAGCCACTGCAGCCATTAAATCAAGAATATTTAGCTATTATTCGTAATAAATGTCAGCCGGGCTGAGTCAAAGCCAGGAGGAAATGTTCGGGGCAGAAAACACACTGACATTCATTCATGCAAATTTGGTACCACTAGTAGAATTAATCATAAAGAGGGAGAGTAGTGCATACAATGCATGTATATGACTGGTTTAGCCAATTCCGATTCATCATGACAACAAGATTTATAATGGCTAAGCAATCTAACGACAAACAGCCATCTGCACAATACAGTGGAACTGGAATAGATTTAAATGCATCATGTTGACAGCTTGATCCACCACAGGAATCCATGATGGTCCAGTGCAGTGTGTGTGCTGTGCATGCGGAATGTATGAATATGAACCCTGAAATACTGGTGCGGTGAGAATCTTCAGTGCGGGCAAAATGCCCTGACAGTTAGAAATCTGGCTTCCTGTGCCAGAATGAATAGGCAGGATCCCAGTTGCCTGTGCCATCTTCATCAAGGTGCAAACCAAAGTCCTGGCTGACCTTCAGAGCATTTCTGAAAAGACTTACCTTCAGTTTATCTGTCTAATAGACTACCCCTGCCACCCATTGTGGACTCCAGAATGGATGACAGAGGTGTCGATGTGCCAGGAGCCCTCAGGTGGCCAGGCCTCTTTAGACTTGAAGCTCTCTCTTCCCGTGAGTGGATGGTGTTTAACTGCATCACTGATTTTTCATGATGGAATGCTTGCCTACTCTTCTGGGAGCCAGTGTGGTATAGTGGTTAAGAGAGGTAGTCTCGTAATCTGGTGAACCGGGTTCGCATCTCCGCTCCTCCACATGCAGTTGCTGGGTGACCTTGGGCTAGTCACACTTCTCTGAAGTCTCTCAGCCTCACTCACCTCACAGAGTGTTTGTTGTGGGGGAGGAAGGGAAAGGAGAATGTTAGCCACTTTGAGACTCCTTCGGGTAGTGATAAAGCGGGATATCAAATCCAAACTCTTCTTCTTCTGCTGCTTGTTCTGCTGCTCCCCCATCCCCAGGAAAACCCACCATTGAATCAGAACAAACATCAATTAGGTTTTCTGTGGATTGGCGTTTGTTCTGATTCAGTAGTAAACATAGGCACTGGCTCCAGGGGGCCAAGACATTTGGGTCCCCCTCAATCTTTTTTGTTGTTGTTGTTGTTGAGGGGGCTTGGTCCCCATTGTTGAGGCCAAACACAAAACCAGGCACAGAGTGACATCAGGATGCTGCAACAGGCCCCCTCAAGGTTCTTCAGAAGATGGCGCCTCCGGTGGCAAACAGTGGGTTTTTCCAGGGAAAGTGATGGGAAGAACAAAAAAACCTCTTGTACTACAGGAAGTGCCCTGTGTATCTACAATGCAACAGGGGGGCTTTGGGGTATGTGAGTGGGCTGTGCCAGACCCCATTCACATCTTAATGGCCCTCCAAGGCAGGAGCACCATCAGAAAGCTTTGGTCATGTAATGTGAAGCAGACTCCACACTCATGATGGAAGGTTTCTAATCCAGTTAGGGATAGGTGCAACAATTGCCCCTTTTCAGGATTGGAGATTGCAAATCAGGATCTAGTACAGCCAGGTGGGTTCATTGCTGCTATAACCCCAGCTCACAGATTTCAAGGTCTGCAAGTATCACTCCTCCACCAGAGGCCCCCTTTATTGCTGGAGTTGGCCTGGAACCAACTAGAAAGCAGTGGATCCTGGACTCGCTCTGAAAAGCCTATATCCCCACCAAAAGCCATGGCTGGGGCCCGGGGTGGAATTCCTCCCCATATTAATCAAATAGTTCATTCTAATCTTGCAGATCTTGCAGAATTTTCAAGGCTGAAGAGATACCATAGACCTCAATCACAAGGACTATTGGAGCCAACAATGAGGGAGTTTAGAGGGTTTAGGGGAGCAATGCAGGAAAAACTGAACAGCATCAAAACACTTCACCAGATGCTGCGACTGGTGCAAACATGGAATCCCTCTGTCTTTATCTAATGAGTGAATGCAGTTTTTTAAGAATAAGAACATCAGACTGAGATATGGTTCTGCTGGAGCCAGAGAGAATGACTCTCAGAAAACCACTTTCTGATGAGAAGAGGGATTTGAATACCATTTGAAAGCCTACACAACTGAATCATTTAAGCTATCGGAGGGAAAACTGTAATCACCATTTTCAAGTTCTAAGAGAATAATTTTGCCCTTAAATACCAAGGAGTATCATTTAAATCTCAGAGTGATTAAAGTTACAACCGAGATGACTTAACACTGTATTCCTTCATGCATGTGAGAGAAACAAGGACTGAAAAGGTATATTTTAATCTGTGCCTAATAATTGCAGTTGAAGAGGAAAAGTTTAAAAAACTGTTCTTGAAAAGGTATAAAGCTTTTCAGAAGAGCTGACACCCAAATTATAGGTGACATTCTATGACTCACAGTTCTCAAGTGTGTAGATGTGAGTAAAAAACCAGTTTAAGAATAAAATATTATTCAGGAAGGTAAAAAAACAAAAAAACAAATCATATCATATCCAGCAGAAATCTTTGTTTGGGGCCAAACTGGAGTCTCATGTTATTTCTGATCGACTGAGTTGTTAAGTGAAAAACAAATATTTCATAACAATGTTGTATATGTACTGATTCCAATCTGCATGTTGCTTCTTATCTTGCACAGACTGGAAGCAGCTACAATAAAGGAAACCGAAGAAAACAGCCTTTCTTTTCAATGTAACAAATGTTTCCATGGAGTGATTTGTAATTGCAAAAATTGAGGAAAACCATTTGATCTTGCAGAAGTAAAGGGATTTCTCCTGGTCTGAGCCAGAGTGGCGTTGTGCTCAGGCCTTGCTTACAAGCTTCCTATAGGCATCTGGTTGGCCACTGTGAGAACAGATGGACCTTTCGCCTGATCCAGAAGGCTCTTCTTGGATTCTTATGTAATGCTCTTATGGGCTTATAAGCACTGGCAATTCCATATTTAACTGATTAGGCTATTTAGTGTATTGCTCACATAGAAAGCGTAATTAGATTACTGTAATGTGCCCTACACAGGGCTACCCATGAATACAGGTCTGGAAGCTGCCTCTAATACAGAACATCTGGCAAAGTGGTGAGCTGTGTATATACTTAGGATCCTACAAGAACTTCATGAGTTGCTCATTTGTTACTGGGCCCAGTTCAAGGTTTTGATGAAGCCCTGAATGATTTGGGTCCTGAATACTTAAAGGAGCATATCTCCTGGTGGTTGCCATTCCAGGATTTTAAGTTTGTCTTCTAAAGTGCATCTGGTTATTTACAGAAAATTGGCATACATATATGGATGCAAATTTAGGAATCATTGGTGACATCCAATTATGTCCATTCATAGTAGAACAGATTCCATTTGTGCAGCAGAACTTCCTTTTCCTCTCCCTATATCTGCTTCCTGCAAATTGGTTGCCTCCAGAGCAGGGTTTTTTTGGGGAAGGGCAGTGTCTGAGGGGCAGCAGGGGGGCTGTGTGGGGAAGGTATTGGAAACCAGACATTTGCTATCATTTAAATGGAAACCACAATCCATACCACCATTTTGGGAAAGACTGCGACAAGATGTGCCACGTTTCTGTGCAGTCTGCTGCCAAGATGTTCCATGTTGATGGACAGCTTCAAAATCCCTGGTGTCTCTTTGTGTGGTTCTCTATCTTTATACTGGAGTTCACTGGGCAGGCCTTCAAGATAGAGGACTGTCATGTGTAAAGTAGGCTACATGGCCAGCCACTCTGTTGTTGCTGCCATTATTATTATTATTATTATTATTATTATTATTATTAAACAACTGACAATTACAAAGTGGAATATAAATTCCATGAAAGGAAAAACAGCAATTCACCAGTATTCTGGGCAAATAAATTTCAACATTCAAGTGAGAAATAAAGATAATTCTGTTTGGGAGCAAGGCAAACCAGAAAATAGTTCCTAAGTTAAACAATACACTGGGTTTGAAACAAACCAGACATTAGGATACAGTATTTGCTGGTTTATGTGTGTGCATGTGAAATAATGTTTCATTGCCTTGACACAGATGTACCTGATTTTAATACTCTAGACATTTAAAGGATTACTCATGTGAATGGTTAAGAGTCCATTTCCAGAAAAGGGCTTCTTTTTTATGTAATCCATGTGCTGTTGATCATGTAGGGGGAAAGCCTTTTTCTTTCCACAATGGGCAGGTTTAAAGCATTTTAGGAGAAATTGGAATGCAGAGTGAAAGGGCTTCTGTTTTATTATCTTTAAACTTCAAATGCAATATCCCAAGCTTCTAAGGGCTAGTTCCATTTCTGCTGCCTTCTTTGGGTCTTTAAAATACATGAAGAAAATTTCCAAAGGAAATCTGTATTTTTAATGTTAGTATAGCCACACATGAGCCTGGTTACAGACATGTGGTGGAACAGCTACGCTGTAAAAAACAATGGCTGCAATTAGATCTGCCAGATTAAAAGAAGAAGAAGAAGCTTTAGCTTCGTTACATAATTCTGAGCAGAAATATGTACTCCAGCTTCACCACTCTAGTCACAGGTTGCATTCATAGGAGCCATTTTGGATATCTCTGTGTGTGCATGAGCACTAACAGAAATGACATTTAGGGAAAAGTCACTGGCAGGTATCATGCTCCCAGCTATTGCCTGGCACACTTCTTTTTCAACCTGCAAAAGTTCAGCATGAGGACAGGAAGATTTGGTTTCACAGTAATGTCATGCAATGATTCTTAACAGTGATAGCAAAAAAATGGCGCCAAGAAGAAGAACAAGCCTTTAGTGAAAATGCTACTGTTGACAGGACCATAAGGTAGACAAGGCAATAATGGTGATCATAGCTCTTAGTGGTTTGTGAAAAAGTTTGCCCCCAGAGCTCCCACTTTTGAACTGAAAGAGCATTGGGCACAGCTCTATTTTTGACTTGTGACTCAGGGGTCTACTTGGGTTCAATTGCTTAGCTCAATTTCTCAAATAAATAACTGATATGTTGCAATATATCTGATGAAACCACCTGCGCCATCATGAAGTTTCATAGAGCATCTCCAGAACATTTAAAAATGCATGTGTGAAGCATCACTTTTGATGGAAAACCAAGATTTGAATCTCTCTCCCCCCCCAAAAAAAATAGAATACTGAAACAGTTTTTAAAAATGTTAATTCTCAACTTCCTGAGGATGAATGTAGGTGGTGATTGAAATAAAACTGGAAAATTACAAAAGCACACCTCTTAAGTGTCTTTCAGGATGTTACATCAAATTATACAGGCTGTTTAAAAAAGCACATCCCCAGTTATTTGTCTTGTTTTAGAAAACTGGGGAAGTTAGTTGTATTTTAAAAGCCAGATAGTATGAATTTGAGGAATACTTTCCATGTTGATATTAACCCCAAAATGGAACCCAAAAAGGAAATTGCTTCACAAACGTGAAACATCTCAGCTTCAGCCTTCCCCTAGATGAAAAGGGAATGATGACTTACTGCCCAGGATTAGAAGGGGGAGCATTCGATCAAAACTGAAAAGTGCTTTTGAGTACACACTGGGAAAAAATAAGAAAAGATAAATGAGAAAAAATAAAGCTGGATTTCAGATTTGAATAATTTCATGGATTAATGTGGTGTGAATTTAGATCAGGGTATTGGCCAAAGGAAACAAACACTCAGATTCACTTGAATAGTGTTAGTTGTTACAGCTGTCATAGAGACCATATGGAGAAGTCGTTGACCTGGGGTAAAAGTGCAGAAACATTATGAAGTCTGCTCTGCTAACAGTCTTGTGCTGATTTCAGTGAGTTTGAGTCCATTCAGCAAAACACCTCCTCGAATGACATTTTCCTAAATGCGGCATTACTGAACTAGGGTATAATGTTCCTGTGGCCAGGTGCTACTGGACTACCATTATAATTCTGTTATTTTCTAAGTGGGGGTAGCATTTCGGTCTAGATGTGGGAAGTTGAAACAGACCAGGGACATGGAATGAGCAATTAACATCTTTGTTTATAACAATGCTACAGCCAAAAGAACCCAAGGAAGAGACCAGCTGGATTAGCCAAAGGCCTCAACAGTGGTCAATCTGAGGCAAGTCAGAAGCCTGCAAGCACAGGCAGTATAGGACTCTCTTGCTTGTGATTTGCGGCAAATGGTTTTCAGAAACATCTTGCCTTTGATACCTGAGGCAATGTAGCCATCATGCCTAGTAGCCATTCATAGCCTTACTTATTTTCCTCCACAACATTTATATAACACTTGATTGCTATAAAATATCAAAGTGGCTTACCTTCCATGAATATATCTATTCCCTCTTTAAAGCTGTCCAGCTTGGTGACTGTTACTACATTCAAAACAGCTGGCATGATGGTTAGAGCAGTACTTCTCAAACTATGTGATGTGGTGGGCTGTCAATTCCCCCCACCCTATTGTGCCAGGGACTGGTGCCATGTTTGCATCTTGAGGTCCCAAGCCAGCCCCCCCATGAAATAACTACAAACGGACACAGAACTAAGGTTGATGGGTAACATTAAGGCCACAACTTTATTGATTGCAAATTAAATGTGAGTGGTAATGGTAAAGGCATTGGCTGAAGACTATAACAGACTATTGCCCCAGTTGACAGAGTCTATGTAGGTAAACCCATCGGGGCAGCAACATCAGAGTTTTGCCCAACAGAAGCTTATCGCGAGGTTCCTGTGATCCCAGCATGGCCCTAGCTCATCAAGCAGACTTTGGACGAGATACGGGACCCCCAGATTCCTTTAACGAAATACCTTTTGATCATTGAGGGGCAGGTGATGGCCACACCTCCCCTCCACACACAAAATTAAGCCAATGCCTAACTGCCAAACCTGGAAAGTTGGGAAGATTGCTAAGGGGGTAGGTAAAAAACCAAGTGGCCAGTGCCAATTTGCCAAATGGATAAAAATTCCTACCTGGCCCCTGTCCCAAGACAAGCGACTCACACATAGTCCAAAGCAAGGCTGAGAACCTACACTAAGGGTGGGAGGGCGGGTGTTCAGCAGCGCCAATCAAGTGCCTAGGGCACTTTTGTGCTGATGCTTATCTAATTCCTTAAGCACCCCCACCTCTTTCCTGATTGGCTGTGACCCATGATGCCTATTTAGAGAAATGAAACGTAGATCTAGAAACGAAACCTACTTAGTCAGGGGGGTGTCCAGGGGCCCAGTTGCAAGAAGGACCGCCTTCTGAGGACGATCCCATTTGGTCCCTTAAGCATCGTATGCAACCTGGGCTGTGGCATAGTTGGCATGGACCAGCAGCCATGGTACAGCACTGGCCCACGGACTTCCTCTCTGAGTAGCACTGGATTAGAGGACAAATCTGTTGGTGTTGGCTGATTATGCCATGATGTCTCCTACTCTTGCCTTCAGTGCAAACCATTTGTCAAACCAGTGGGATCTCCTTCAAGTTTATTGGAAGAATGCAAGACTCTTCTTGAGATCTTTCCAGAGCGGTGGATGAAGCAGAACTTATGAAAACAAGGAAGGGGAGAGTATGAATTGTGTGCCGGCATTTAGATTAGATAAACAACGAAATGACTTAGGTTAACCCTTGTTTAACACAGGCTGGAACTTTAGATAAAAAACAATGTTTGTGGACTAAAAACTCCAAAGGAACCATAGATTTAAATATTTTATGTTTACATCCATTATTGCTTTATAAAAGCAATGTGTTGGAAGAATACCTTTCGCCTGATCCCTGAGTCCTTCAAGGATCAGTTCTTGGCTTGTTATCCTTATCATTATATATTAATGTTATTGATCCAGGCTTTTAAATCTCAACATTTCATCTCTGTGGAGATGACACTATTATTTATAGGTCAGACAGATATTTACATGGCATTTAGTTTGGTCTCTAGCGTGATTTTGATAAATTCCAAGATATTAACAACGCGGATAATGGCATTGTAAATTCTTAGAGATCTTATGTGAAGGCACTTGAGGCAAGTTTCAGAATAAAAACTGTGGATTATTCTATGCCTAATCCTTGCTTAGTTGGACCCTCTCTCATTCAAATTTTGCACATCTGAAATTTCTCCAGATATAGTTAAATTAGTCTTAAAATGCAATTACAGCTTTGTCCTAGAGCTTTATAAATTGTATGTGGTTGAAGATAATTGCCATTGTTTATAACAACAGACAGTGCTTAAAAACCGCAGGCAAAATCAAACATTTACTGCATATATCCAAGATTTTGTGAACAACATTCAATTAGGTCAGTTTAATAGCATTTATTTTTTAGTTTGATGTTTAATTTAACCTATGCCAACTTGACAATTTGGGCAGGTAACCCTTGAAATGAAAACAGAAATACACTGGTTTTAGTAGGTATTGAAAAATATTGCCAAATGATCAAGTTAAATAAATGTTTAACAATGCAATTCTATGCATGTCTATTCAGAAGTAAGTCCTACTATGTTCAGTGGTCTTATTCCACACTTATTCCACATGTGGGGAGTGGCAGGTGTTTCACCCTTATCTTCACATGAAGATATGATCAATATTTACAAGATTATGCACATTGTTGAGAAAGTAGATAAAGTGGATTCCCTCCTCTTCCTCTTTGATAACACTTGGTGACTGATTGGCAGTAGATTCAAGACAGGTAAGAGAAGTCGCTTCACATACTATTTAGTTCACACTAATCTGTGCAGGAAATTTTATTTAGAACATTTTCATACTGCTCTTCAGCCCTAAAATAGTTTCAGAGTGGATCACAGAATTCAAAATAACAATAAACATAATAAAACCAATCTGCCAACTCATTAAGAATTCATTAAAACAATAAAATAGATGTTAAAACCCAGTACAGTATTTTGATTAAAATACCAAGAAAAACAGAGTGTGGACTCAGCTACATTAGTAAAGAAAACGTGATATGCATTATAACACTGTGGCACCAGATGTGCTGTGGAGTCCCATCTTTCGCTAATGTGATTTTCCATTATAAAGTTTACAACACGTTTTCCTGAAATGCTTTTTTTGATGTGCCTAGATCCAGCCCTGGTCAAATGAAGATCTTCCTCTGGAACAAAAGACATTATGGAAGTTGGTGCCTGAGGGAAGGTGTTCCAGTGGTGGGCATCAGCACTGAAAATGCTTTATCAGAGGTGAATTTCTATTATGTCACCTCTGAAGGCAGGTAGACCTTAGGATGGAGGTCTGAACATCTGAGGAGGTTCATGTGGGAGCAGGTACATTGTGTACACTGGTCTAGAGGTTTAAAGCTTAAGGCTGGAACTTCCAATGATACTTGGAAATGGACCAGGAGCCAGTGTAGTTGCTTTAATTCTGGTTAGAAACATTCCATACCCCTGGGCCCAGTCAGTAATCCAGCTCCTGTATTTTGTACCAACTAGAGTTTCTGGTCTGGCTTCAAAGTCAGCCTGGTGTGCAATGTGGAAGTTTCTTAGGAAGTTTCTTAGGCATTTTCTTAGGCCCTAGATTGTCTCCAAATCCCCAGGTTGGGCACTGGGTCTCTCTGGACAGGAAGCCAAGGTTGTTATAACCTTTGCACTTGGGATGAACAATTTATTTTACTAGGTTATGGTGTGTGTCTCTTTGTTCTTGGCTGTGGCTCCATGACCTTGTTCCCCAACTCCTGGCCACCACTGACAGGTGCCTAGAACTTGGCCTCAACATTCACTGAGGATACATCTACCAATGGTTTATAAGCTATGAGGGCAATATAGCTCTTCCATTTCCAGAGAGAGTATACCACTAAATGCCATGGTGGTGTGGCAACAGCCAGGGGGTGTTAATCCCTTAATGCCCTTCCGCTGATTGGACTTTGGTTGAATACACCAGAGTCCTTCTTAGGTTGCATTCTAACTACTCAAGACACAACTAGGCATTACTCAGTGCAAGAGGCTGCTGAAAACTGGATCTCAGTGTCAAGTTCTCTATCCTCTCCAGTCCCACCAGCAAAATAGCCCAAACTGCCATCCCATCCCCTCTTCTCCCAACCTTTGTGTGTTAACCATGAAAGCCTATAGGAACCTGAACCAACATCCAGTTTCTATTGACTATGGTTAGAGTCCCCTTGCTCGATGTATGAAGGTTAGCAGAGGAGAGGGGTAGGAATGGCATGCAGTGAGATGTTGGAGGCAGGCCCCATGTCCCTTCTTTGTTTGAGCACCCACATATTCTTCTGCATGCCCAAAGAGGGCTCTAGATATGCCATGTTTTGGGTACTGTATAATTCTACAATCAGAATAAACTTCTCTCTAGGTGAGTCCAAGGTCAAAAGGTGGCAGATCTCTTAGGAAAGTATTTAGCATTGCATTCCAGGTAACACAATGGTTAAATTTCTTTTTTAAAAAAATAAAAATATAGTGATGCACAGTGCTTGGAATAATATGTAGTTCCTGCTGATATTTTTTAGCATCAGGTCATCAAAGACAGCGGTCCAAAAGATAGGTGACAGTTGCTTATTAACTTCTTTGGTTTAATATGCCTGCTGTGTTGTGGAATATGTACACTGTAAAATGCCTTAGTCGTGCAAATCTTAAATAAAAGCTGACAGTAGTATCTCACGGTGGGTCTTCCAATGAGGTATGACAAGTTATTTGAGGACCATGCTGTTGCAGATGCCATAGGAAGTTCTTTGTTGCAGTCATCCAATTAAGCCAGAGATGGGAAGACAGTTTGAGATTCTGTTTGACATAAAGAGTCAGCTTGGAGGCTATTTTAAAATCCATATTAGAGAGTTCCTGATGGTTTGTGCATGCCTAAGCATACAGAACAAAAGATAACAAAGGGAAGTAGTGTTCCAAGTGAACCAGACCTTACAGCTAAGCAAATAGTACAAACTGTTCACTCTGAATTCTTTCTGGAAGATCCATCTGCCGTTGTGGTCACATTCATTTTATATTCCTTCTGTGGGCAGAATCCAGTGACTGAGTTTTATTTGCAAGAAAGCTTTCTGACAACTATTTTTGGCTTCCATAAACATTTCTCCAATATATACTTCTGTTTTGACTTCTGAAGATGATTGCACATTGGTGAGTAAACTTTATAAATTTCTCTCACGCAGCAAAGCACCTGCTTCTAAAGTCCTATTCATCTAAGCAATTATCTAAGCAGTTATGAGAGCAAATACAACACCATTCTTCATTCAGTCAATACTTTTAATACCCATGTTGATGGCAAGAATAAGTAGTGGGAGCGATCTGTGCTAACATTTTTATATACCACCCTTTATTATCAAATTTCAGGCAGTCACAATAAACCATTAATTATGGATTACTGTAAAGTGCAAATGCACTATTCATTTCTATGGGATTTACTTCTAGGTCAGTGTGTAGTATTGCATCCTAAATGTCTGAAACAACCTGACATCAATATCCTTTCTTGGAAAACTGGTTCCACAGCTTGAGAAGTTTCTCTACAAAGAAAATTCACCAGCATTTGGCATTGCCAGGAACTCATTTGTTGTCTTTCATGACCAAAGCAGCACTCATCTTTTCGTCAACATTTTATTCAGCAACTTTGCAGATGTGTTTGTCCAGCATGCAAGAACCAACATGAGAGTTGAAAAGAAGTAGGACAGAAAGCGATAGGTAGAAAAACGAAAACATCAACCACGTTGCACTTTTTGTGAGCTGTTTTTATGTTTGTAAAGAAGAACTGACGAACCATGATAATGAATGGAGCAAATATTTTTTGGTAAGTCAGAAGTGCAGAAAAACTACGGAACTGGTTTCTAGAACAACATATTTTTCATAAAGGATCTAATTTTCTGATATGCCACACAAGGAAAAGTAACAAGTATACCCTCACAGACACCTCTTAGGATCAGCACTCACAGTGTAACAACTCTCATCCATTGATGATTAGTTCTGAGGGTGAGCTTATGAGGCTCAGGAAGTAAAGACAGGGAAGGGAACAATACGATCAACATGCTAATGTAAATGACATGCAACAAAATATTGCAGGGTGGGAATAATAAACACGATTTTTTGGGAGCCAGGGAAAAAATGCTAGCCAGCAAGATTCCCCCTACCCCAGCAATACTGTATTGGCCTGAATATAAGCCACACCTGAATATAAGCCGCACATTTAAAAGTCAAGGGGAGAAAAGAAAAAAAGACAATGCCCAAATATAAGCTGCTCCCTTCCTCGCTTTCTCCCTTCCCAGCCTTGGGGGAGAGGACGGGGTAATTTTTTATGGTCGCAAATATAAGCCACACTTTAACTTTTCACAGTCAGAATTTGGGGGGGAAAGTGTGGCTTATTTTGGGGCCAATACAGTATATTAAACTTTGCTCACAATTTTCCTTTCATTCCCACATCTGCACTTCTTATTTGAAAGCATAGAAGTTTAGCATTTTAAAAAAATACTAATTGTTAAACCATGCTATTAATGGAATAAACATTACTGGTTATTGTATCTCCAGTTGTGTAGTCAGGTAGCCTCGTTGGCCCAGATGTCATCCTCACCTTCAGACAGGCCAGGCTCCTGTATCAGTTCACCTCAGATGCGTGTGGCTTGCAAGGCCATACAACACATCTGATCCACTTTAACCCTAAGCTTCATGTCATTGACATGCTGCTTCAGAAACTTAACTGAGTGTGGCAAGAATATTCTAGGGAACCCTAATTAGCAGTCCAGTCTGAGTAAGCTAAAATGTAATATTCACTCCGTTATGCTGTTAATAGGTTTTTCCTCTTCACTCTTTCATCGGTTTCATCATGCCATTTCAGAGATCAGATTGTAAGCTCTTCAAGGGCTATGACTTTATATACAGCAAGGTAACTCTCTAACTCCTGGGAGCTGATTCATAAATAGCGATTCCAAGAGTTTATTTAGGATAAATGACTCACAATGCAGCAAATGGGGCAGATAAAGACATTTTGATGACTATTTTCAAACTTCATACTGATGAAGAGTCCCTTCTTTTTTTTTTTTAAAGGATAATGCGATGAGTCCAAGGCAAGTGAAAGAACAATTTATTTTGGCACTGTAGGATTTTACAAGGACAGAAGGCAATTAAAAACCCTTGCTGTGGCTAGTTCATTTGCTTTACAGTCTGTTTCTCAGACAATGCGGACTTGACCAGTGAATAATTCAGGATAGAAATTAGGATTTAAATACAAATAAAGCAGCAACTTACTAAATCAACAGTAATGGATTAAAGAAAAGCTGGCAGAATGACTCAGGACTTTACATGCCCACACAGTGACTAAAGTTAAGTAATTTTATGGCAAGTCATATAAGAAAAATAATATGTTAGCATTATTAATTTTTGAAATAAAAAGTGTCCTCTAACGGGAACATTCTGTTTTTCTGGAGGTCATAATGTAAGAAAATGCAGCACCATTATAGCTTATTTACTTACCCTTGTTCGGGATCATTTAGTTTTATTTAAAATGGAGCATGCGGCAGAGAGTTAAGTGCTTTTAGGTACCATTAAGAGAGAGCTAAGTACCAGCCTGATTCTGAAGAAAACTTAAAAATGCTTAACTTTGACCAGATTTAGGGTTGCCCTATTTCACAAAGTGAAAATCCAGACACAAAAGTTGTTGAGCTTTTTTAAAATGAAATTCACCAAAATCTACATTTCCATATGCCTGGATTTTCCCGGATATTTCAACGATTTTTGCCCATTTCCGACAACCAATTCCTGGGAAATTCTAGATGTATGGCATACCCTAGGTATATTTTTCAGCAAAAAAAGAGTTAAATTCCGACTCTTTCTATTTTTGTTTTTATCCCCATTTCTCTTCCGCTGTCCAAAGGACCATGCAAGTTGCAAATGGAGCAATGTGAAGGCAGGAATGGGAAAGTCTGAGAAGCTGGCCTCCAGCTGACCTATTCAGTGAAAAAGTGGCCAGAAGTGGCACCAATATACTTAACTTTCAGTATGGGTTTGCTAGAGCTGATGTCGTATCAACTGGGACAATTAGGGCTATTGAAAAAGCGCATGCTGATAGCGTTTGCTGCAGTCATTTCCTAGTCTGAGGTAAACACCATACCATTCTGTCAAAGAGAGAACAGAACCATTTCTTTCTTCCCTTTGGAAATAAACATTTCCATTGAAGAATGAGTGGAAGTGTACAGGTGTCCTGTCCAGTTAGCAGATGAATCCTGTCATCTGCCCATGTTATCCACATCAGCTTCCTTCTCTCTCTCTCTCTCCCGCTGTTCTCCCATGGCAGAAGGGATAGAAGTTAAATTGAAGTAGAATATGTATGTACTCAAATAAGAACTTAAGACCAGTCTGCAAGAGAAGGGAAAGTCCAATGGAGAACTCATATGAAAGAACAATATAGAAAGACAGGGTATGATGATATGCATAGGCTGAGTATGAGAAAATCAGTACTCTGGTGTAGTAAGAAAACTTGATACACCCTATAGCATGAAGGAAGCTTACCATTTTATGTATTAACATAGTCCCTTTGGGCTTACAAATCTACTTGAGGCATTAGGTGAGGTAAGTAATGTGAAGCCCAATCCTTTCTATGTTTACCGAGAAGCTACTCTTGCTGTATTCAGTGAGACTTAGACCCCATCTGCATTGTACATTTAAAGCAGTATCGTGGCATTTTAAACAGTTCCCCAAAGAAACCTGGGAACTGTAGCTTGTTAAGGGTGCCAAGAGTTATTAGGAAATCCTTATTCCCCTCACAGAACTACAATTCCCAAGGTGGTTTACCAGTTGACCTCTCTTCTCAGCGAACACTGGGAATTTTAGCTCTTTGAGGAGAAAGCAACAATCAGTAAAAAAAAAGAAAGAAACCTAAACAACAACAAGAACAACAACAACAACAAACCAGTGAAGCAGGCATTAAAACATGATGAATTGCATTTATTCATTGCCTCATACAGTCTCTAGGTAATGCACCAAAAGTAAGGAGTACAAAATTCTTTTTAAAAAATCAATATGAAATCACAAAAAGTAAATAAAACTGCAGAAATGCAGGTCGTAAGGTATTATAAAATGGAGATTTGAACCCACATACCTAGAGCCAATCCAGCCCACAATAGTGATGGATAGCATTTTTTTTTAAAGTACGCATGCACAAAAATATTGAAAAGATCTCCAAGGCTCAAATGTAGGGGCGGGAACCTTATGACCCTCCAGATGTTGCTAAACTACAACTCCCATCAGCCCTGCTCAATAGCCTTGCTGAATGGAGAATGGAATCCAACATCTGAAGGGCCATAGGTTAGTCATCCTTGTTTAATGCTTTAAATACTTTGTGGGAGTGATCACCAAGCAAATTATAAAAAATATGATTTATGGCAAAACCTTGCAGACAGTTCTGTCCCATGAATGTCAGCAGGTGACGGCTGTTGAAGTTTTCTTTCACTACAAAAATAAATGGTTGTGTGAATCCATATGAGGTCTCGTATAGACCCGGCAGACTTTGGCTTCTCAATCCATAATGATGTAATTAATTGGCTTTTCTTTGAGAAAATTAAAGCCTGGCTGTTAAACAAGTTTGCATTATCCCTTTCATCCCCAGTCCATTAGTTCTGTTGTCTATGAAGAAATACTGTAAATGCTGGTGTTCAACAGTTTAATAGAAAAAGTTTTGCCATGCACACGACGGAGTGACTTCTGAAAAGGTTATACAGGCATACTCTGTTCTATGACTTTTAATTAAAGTGTTTAATTGTTGCCAGGTGTGTAACAGTATTGCTAAATGTAAGGCCTAATTGTTTATTCTTCCCTCTTTGTTATAAATTGAATAGATTTGTGAATGCATTAGTCAGAAAATGGGACTCAAGAGGCCTGCTCATGCAGCAACGCTATTCTCCTTCAGAGGTCAGAATAAAGTATTGTTTAAAGGCCCCAACTTTTACTGGTACATCAGGTGCGGCAGACAGCTTTAGGAGTATGCAGGAAACCAAATACAGTTCTAGACTTTTTTTCAATTTTGTATGCCCTCTTCAGCCTCTCAGGATCCTTTCGAATTTTATTCCTTTATTACAGCAGACCCTTCAACCATCACTAAGTTGCCCAGATATCATCACCTCAGCAAACACTTCTACTTTTGGTCAACCACTGTTATTGAGTATTCAGAAAGCTAACTTCAGAGGATGAAGATTTCCTGTCCAAAAGGGCAACTATTGTGTACAATTTGGCACCTACTACCATACACCTCGAGTACCAGAGGACCTGGAATTGGTAACGCCATCACAGTTTCTGACTTGAAATGGAGGTGTCCCGATTTTGAGGCTTTGTCTCCCTTTGCAGTGCCACCCTGGCAACAGATCCTGCCTCTTTGCCCCATACAAAATGGCAGTTGGCTCCAGGCTTGGTGGCACAGCTTGATGATGCCATTTGCCAGGACATTACTGGGAACCAGAAGGAGAAAGAGAGAGAGAAGAGGTGTGGGTTTAAAAGGGCCGTGGTACAGTTTGGAGCTGGCAGAGGTGGAGACTTGAGTGGCTAGTAGGATGGGGGAGAAGGTGGGAGGAAAGGAAGGAGGAGTGGTGCCCAATGCTAGGATCCTACCTGGTAATGTGCAAAGTAATGAAGAGGTGGCAGTAGTGCTTCTGAGCATGTATAGAATACTCAAAAAACCCCACTTTTTCACCAGTCAAAAACACCTTGCATTCCTCAGATCAAAATGTCTTGGTTTTCATATGAGGATTGTTAGAGGGTATGTATTACATAGTGGAGTCCAAAGCCTATGACATTGCTGCCAATCATGTCCATCCCACTATTCTGAATGGTCCACCAACTTCAACTGATTTTCTGCCATCCTGCATTAGAGAGTGTTATTCTCTTCAGCATTTGGACAAATGCTTCTACAAGTCCATGTCACCCTGAGCACATCAATGCCTCAGAAACAAAGTTAGATGCATCCCTGTTATGGGTATCTGGAGATATTATTTCATCTGCTCAGTACTAATAAAGTACAAAGACAGAATGCAATAGGGCGGCAACAAACAGCCAGGTGGGGCAATGGCTGGACCTCAAGAGCAACTGCAGCACCTTTGGCACTCCCCCAACAATTCTGGACTTCCTTTCTTTTTCTTTTTTAAAGCAAGCCATTCCCAAGAGCAGGGGAATGGAGGTGATGAGCACAATTGGAAACAATTGAGGACTAGGAGAGGAAGGTTGGAGACATATGGAGGAATGCTGGAAAGAGCCGAAGGTCAGTAGGAGGAGTCTAGGAGGAGAAGGTAAATTGAGTAAAACTTCAGGAAATGAGGAAATGTAAAACTAGCATATTTCTATAAAATAATGTTTTTTATCTATTTGATTATTTATTTACAGTTCTAAACTGCTCCATAACCAGAGTTCTCTGGGTCACTTATACTGAAAATATTTAAATATAACCCTAAACTATAACATATGAAAAGCAGCACAGAAGAACTTAGGCAGCAGATAACTAGAACTTAGCACGTGAGTGGGCCAATTCAAAAGGTCTACAGCTGCAGTTGTGTGCTTGCCTACTGAGAACTCCCTAGGACGTACACCTGTAAAAACAAATGGGAACAGAGTCAATGCACACGTCTAAGGTTGTGTTTATCCAAAGTATATTGTTGGATCTGAATAATCAGCATGTTATAGCATGTTTGTAGATGCAGCAAATATTTTGAACATGTAAATAATAACCTAAAAGTCTGTAGGAATGGCACCTTGATAAGGAAATTGAGTGCCAATTGTCTCACGCACTTTTTGAATAGATGCAATTACATAATGGCATGTATGATATTGCCACATGACTCTCCTGTTTTCTTAAATGTGCAGCTGCTCCTTGTTCCCCACCCTTCCCTGTTTGGATTATATAAATCACCCTGGTAACAGTGTGTTCTGTGAGCACATTAAGCATTATTAGCAGTGATCACAGATTCATGCATCTGTTCCACTCTTTGTCTCCTGAAGAACTTGAGTACTGGGCAGAAATTGGAAAGTGCCAACCTATTCATGGCTTAGATTTGAAGACCTCTACATGAGAGAGGTTGTGTGTGTGTGTCAGGTTTTTGCACTCTCCTGTAATGTGTTATCAGATATGCTATTATCTTGAATACTGCAGCACCAGCTCCCCTTAATGTGCTGCGCAGACTAGAGAGCATTTTCATTTTTATGTCGTTGAATGTTTTGTAAAATCTCCACTTGTAAGTCAGGATGACGGCTTTACATTTCCCACTTTCAAAATCAATCTTTAAAAGCTATTTAAAAGGTCTCCACTTTCTTTTCTTTTCTTTTCTTTTTTTGGCTATCTTCTGAAGTGCATCAGTTTGCAAAATTAAAAATGTTCAGGAGTAACCCACGCACCCACCCGTCTCGTATGATTGAATCCCTGTCAGTAAAACACAAGTATTTGTTTTGGATACACCCCATTTTGTTTTGGCAGCCTCAACGAGAACTGCCAGGCTATTTATGGCACAGATCTGAAGACCTCCAGACAAGAGAGTTTATGAGAATTTTTTCACGCCATCACAGCTTGTTCTTCACAAACTGAATAGCTCTAAGCACTGCCATGTACATTTAGAAGATACAAAAATAAATTGCAACAGGAGGTCTGTTTAAAATGTTATGGGCGCTTGTTTGTTTGTTTATTTATTTATTAAAAGCATGCTAGCTAATTAATGCAAGGATGTCCCCCTCCTTCTTGAAAACACATGTATTTTAAGATTTTTGAATCTTTACATCTCTTTTGTCACTTGTCCTGCACCATATCACTGATTGTGTAATTTGTTGAGAGGGAAAGAGAGTGACTGTTGCTCTTCAGAGGAGAGATCTGTTTGCAATTTTCAGAGTGATGATTATATCTCATTTGAAGCCAAAGGGCCTAAGAGGGCCTGATGTCAAAACATTCCTTTTATTCATGAAGTATTCCACACATCACATCACATCACACATGGCTTACATAGTAACAGTATTGTGTTTGAAGAATATAATACAGAGCAAATGGAACTCCTCGCAAAGCTCCTGAGCTTTCTCAACCTCCCCCTACAAATCACAAGCAAATTGGACTTTCATACGTTTGCACTTGTGGGAATCTTGAATGACAGTATCTAAATATTTTTAAAACCCACCGGCTGGCCTCTGGAACAGTCTCCCACGTCTTCTCCACCAGGCAACATCCCATTCATCATTCACAGACCCCTTTTAACAAATTCCTTCTGTGAGGTCTAGCATAATCCGCCAAGGGTATGCAACAGAGTCATGAAAAGAACAGGCTGTTTCACAGCAAACAAGAAATGGACAAAAAGTATAGGAGATCTCTCTCTCTCTCTCTCTCTCTCTCTCTCTCTCTCTCTGTGTGTGTGTGTGTGTGTCTTATTCCCCACCCCACCCCACTTGCTTCCCAACAAGGCAATATTCCCTAAATTAATTTATTCCTGTTTTCATATTTAGAATGTGATTAGAAATCATAAATTGGAACACTTGTCCATAAGGCTGCATAGGCTGCATTCATATACCTTCAAAGCACATTCAAAGCTCATTCTTTCTCTTAGCAAATTCTGGGCACTGCTGTTTGCCTCTCAGAGAGCTACCATTTCCAGGCACCCTTGGCAAACCACAGTGCCCAGAATTCTTTGAGTAAAATGATGTGCTTGAAAGGTATAGCATGTCCGCTGCCTTAGACTTCAGAACCAAGCTGTCTTGAAGATGGATTTAATGGATTTTTATTCTTTTAACTTTGTTTTTCAGAATATAGGATGCTGCCTTATACTGAGTCAGACCATCAGATCAACTAATTAAGTTGTAGGGTTTATTGGTTTGCTTCTGTTTTTATTTTTATTATGTATTTTGTGTTTTTATATTGTGATTGCATGCCCTGAGATCTGTGGGTATATGGTGGTATACAAATGTAAATAATAATAATAATAATAATAATAATAATAATAATAATAATAAAGTTTCAGAAAAGGCATCTTTTCCAAATATTCATGGAGACATCAGGGATTGATCCTGGGATTGATCCGGCATGCAGAGCCGATGCTGTGTCACTGAGCTATGACCCTTCCCCAAAGCATGATATTTATTTCTTTACTTGAATGCTGGGCAATGTATAAATTCTTCACATAAACCAATGAATCCATTTAGTAACATGGAGGACTCAGAACTGCTCACTTGGAAGCATGATATTAGACTTTCTTCAGGTAATAGTGTTTAGGCTTTGAAGCAGTCAGCTAGCAGGAACAATGTGTTCTCCCATTGGTGGCTGCTGCCTCCAAACACTGGAAGCTTGTATGTTGAAGTTTCATCTCTTGAAAACTTCTTTTTAAGCCAATGGGTCTTGGCAGCTGTCTATTTTTTTTTTTATCAGCCAGACACTATCATGGTTATCTGCATTGCTTTTAACAGTGTTTTGTGTTTTAATGTTGCATATTTTAAGATATAGCAGTATAAAAGTACTCTTATTTTAAAAAATTCAATAAAATGTCACAGGAAGAGCCTTGGCATGAGGGAATTTTGATATGACAGGGCTGGTTTAAGGAAAGTGTTGCTAGCTAAAACCTTTGTTTATCTACTTGGTGGTTCACATGACAGTGCCTCATTCATGTGGTGAACATAGTTCCAGACCCCCCAAGTGCCTCTGTTTTCCAGGGACAATCCCAGATTTACAGAGTCCATCCCAATTTTACAGAGCTCACCCCTATTTTCATCAGAGAAATGTTGGAGGGTATGGAGTTATGCGACCCCCAAGCCAAGGAGATAAGTAACTATACAACCTTTAGAAAACATCTGAAGACAGCCCTGTATTGGGAGGGTTTTTTTAATGTTTAAAGTTTTGTTATATTTTTATATATGTTAGAAGCCGCCCAGAGTGGCTGGGGCAACCCAGTCAGATGGATGGGGCATAAATAATAAAATCAAGATTATGCTTATGGAATAGTATGTCCCTATTTTCATCAGGCAAATGTTGGAGGGTATGTACCTCTCACATTGATGACTGTTTTCTGTCACAAAGAGGCCAACAATGGAAGAGTCGGTGTGAGTGTTATAAACACTATTTACAGAACATGCAGCTACATGCTTAAACAACATCTTTAAATCGGATTCTTGTGAGCTAGTTCCCCAGGCACATCTATGATATGCTTAATGCTCACATGAAGAACTCACAAGACTGTTCTGTTCTTAAATGAGAGACCAATTTGTGAAGACTCAAACACGCTCCTAGGCAGATTTGGTCACCTGGCCAGCCATTCCAATTTGGTTCAGTTTATAATGGCTCACAAAGGAACTATTTTCATTGAAGCACATAATTCCAATTTGTTCACCTCACGCCTCTTCATTTTCAGCTGAACCCTACATATGTGAAGGAAGTTTGAGAAAGAGGGTGAAGTAGACCCAACCTTTGCCGATGTATGTAGAGCAGTAAGACATTAGATACTTAGCAGTAGCTGTGATTTTTTTTTTAAAGAAAACTTTTGCAGGTAGGGATGGAATCTTCTGTCAATTTCAGTTTTCTGTTTCTCATTTTTCCAATCAGTTCTCCACATTTTGCAGCAATTGGAAATTTTTAAAAAAATATTCATGAAAATTCATCACCATTTTAGTTCACATTTCTCGTTAAAACACAGCAATTTCCCTAATATAATGCATTTTGTATGTTGGTTTCACAAGAACCCTCATTCCTATGCACACTTGCCCCATATATATACATTTTTACAAACATTGTTTGCTGGATAACTACCTCACAAAATTCAGAATTTCCGAGGATAGCTGTGTTTCAATTCACACATTGTTTCAGAAAGTGTGTATAGCGGTACCTCAGGTTACAGACACTTCAGGTTACAGACACTTCAGCTTACAGACTCTGCTAACCCAGAAATAGTACCTTGGGTTAAGAACTTTGCTTCAGGATGAGAACAGAAATCCCACGGCGGCGGTGCAGCAGCAGCAGGAGGCCCCATTAGCTAAAGTGGTACCTCAAGTTAAGAACAGTTTCAGGTTAAGAACGGACCTCCAGAATGAATTAAGTTCTTAATCTGAGGTACCACTGTATTTGATACATTTGGCTTTAAGCCTTGGCCCATGCCCAGTAAGTGTGAGATGAGCTGTGGCCCATAGATTGCTGCAAAATACTGAACCTCTACCAGGAGATTCACCCCCCTCAGTTGTGACACCTGGGGCAGCCCACACCCACCACTCCCCCTTCCTCCGCCTCTGTCTGGCCACCCACCTGCAGATACCCCACCCTCAAGTTAGAGCCTTCACTGAGCTATTTTGGGTCACTGATGAGATACCTGCCTGCTTGGAATCTGTACCCTGGTTGCCCAGTGAGACCTTGCTTGCTTGGCTTGCACCACAGCAAGGTTCAATACTGGCTATCTGCCGTGGAATTGGTTTGGGGCAGTCCAAACCCAGTGGACTCATTCCATCAACATGGGGCTTGTGGAATGATGATCTGGCCCAAGCCAACCCTGCCCCGCCTGCTGCTGTCAATAAAGATTTGCCCTGATTTTGTAGAGTCTGGTTATTTTGCTGCTCTCATGAGTCACATAATGTACCTGCCTGGGCAAATGCATACTGAATCGAATTTCTCCCCCGTCTAGGATGTTGGACTAGATGGGCCTTTGGCCTGATCCTGCAGGCTCTTCTTAGGTTCTTATGAGGAGCAGTCACATTGGGAATTTGCTTCAGAAATAGAAAGTGGAGAAGTCAGATTTATCTGAACATCTGCCCCTTCCTTTGATTTGCCTTCAGCCAGAGTCTTACTGTCTTATTATCACCAGACATTTCACATTCTTCTAGGTGACAAAATAAAAATAAATAAATGTGTGTACAGGTTACATTCTGATGAAAATAAGTTGAACCTGGTGCACAATATTTCCTATGGAAAAAATAATGGTTTTAATAATGTACACTCTCTAAAGCAATTGTAGCTGCATTTCTGAAGTGACAATTCACTCTTTGCTCCTTTGTTATTCATTGTGATATTGTTAATCAATGCTTGAACTCTTGTTAACTAATCTCGATGCTCCAAGGTGTGTGAAACATGCATTATTCCACTGCTGTCCAGCTTCCTGTGTGCTGTTCATGTGGGGAAAAAAACAACAAAAGCCAGTTCTAAGGTTAGGGCAAAGCTCCCCGAGTTTAAATTCATCTATTTGACAGTTTGGAATTCAGCTAAACTATCTTGGGATCTCATTAAGAAGTGTGGAAATTGCTTTGTCATTTGTCTGTTGTTTCTGGCAGGCAAACAGGACTTCTTCATTAGGAGTTGGAATCTCTTGTCTAGGTGTAGCCTTTCCTCCCTGGTGTGCTGGTATGCTTTATGTATATCTATATCTAGATAAGCAAACTTTGCTGCTTCAGTGGTGCTTGAAAACTACCATATAAATAAGTGCCCCTGGCATCCATAATGGAAGAGCCAAATACTCCAGTGAATGCTACACACACATACTTTCTTCCTGATGTCATAAAATATCTATGCTATTCAGAACACACAGAATAGTTGGACCAAAAAAGATTGAATTTGCACGTTTATCACTTGCTCCAGAGTGTCCAGGTAAGCACCCTGGATATACAGTGTGTGGCAGGATTCACTGAATGAATCCTGTCAGTGGAAAATCTGGGCAAGGCTTCCACTTGTGCGACTGGAGTTTCTCACCTCTCACCCCCCTGCACCCCCCAAAATTGGTTCTGGGGGGTTAGGAGAACCCTCAGAACAGCACACTGTGGGAGGGGATCGTTCTGTCTGTCAAGCTAATAGACTTGCACAGATGGAACGTCTGTCTTTACACAACATTGAATTCTACCCCTTGTAATTGTCCAGTGCAATAAATATCGTAGATTCAGATAGGTAGCCGTGTTGGTCTGATGCAGTCGAAATATATAAAAAAATATTTAAAAATGTCCAGTAGCATCTTAGAGACCAACTAAATTTGTTCTTGGTATAAGCTTTCGTGTGCATGCACACTTCTTCAGATACACACATAGATGTCTTTGACTTGTGTGACATGGCACTTTCCCCTCTAAGAGCCCGTTCCTCTGCAGGTTCCCCACTATCCTTTGCACCAATAATTCAGACAAGGAGAGAGGTTTATTGACCAGGGCCTCCATCGCCTGAAATTAATTTTGGGGAGCTGAAGAGAAGTAGCATCCTGGACAACTACCTTACCTTCTCTAGCATCATGTGCTAATGAAATTCCTAGGGAGAGAGAAGAAGTTAGAGATGTATTTGTGGAAATTTCCTGCAAATCTGTGGGTGTGAGATACTATGAGGGAGTCTGAATCTCACACTTCTGAGAAGAAGAAGTGTGCATGCACACGAAAGCTTATACCAAGAACAAACTTAGTTGGTCTCTAAGGTGCTACTGGACAATTTTTTAAAATAAATAAATATCATAGTTGGAGACTATGTAGTGGTTTGTGCTCCCATAAATTCAGTTTACACTCAGTAATCATGTTGTGGGTAAGTGTCCTTCCAATGTGTCTCTGGCTGGAATGTTGCCTATCATATAAAAGGTAAGAGTCACATTTATTTCCCTGGCCATTTTTTACTCTCATCCTACCCACCATGTCCAGAAGGCTGCCTATGATGCAATCCAGCCCTTGGGATAAAAAGGTTCCCAAACCCTCACTCAGATCTATGCTGCATAGTAGCTTTAGGGACATTGCCACTATCGATCTGACAATGGTGCAACCAGTGCAATGATATGGGATAGCTGTTATTGATGGTGCAATCTCACACATTATGACATGGGCAGCAACTGTGCTCCATCCAAAGCACCTGTTTTCTGGTATTGTATCTCAAGGACTTGGCCAGAGATTTATCTTAAATCAAAATATTTCCATATTTCAATGCTCATACTATTGTGAGCTTCAGTCTTAGTAGGAGGACGAGAAGAGAACAGCAATTTCATTTTTTTCTTTTTCTTTGGGTGGATGAGTTGAATCAAGAGACGTTTTCTTGGAAAGCAAATGTGAGTGAAAGCACACGCAACAGCAGCAGCAGCAACAACAACAAACCCAAAATCATAGAGAGAAAATTATTTGGCCAGCTATGCACTGAAATAGTGAAGCCATCTTATCGGACAGCTCTTTTGAAGATCTGTAATCACAGAGGTTTGGCATTTTCTGAAATAAAAATAGCCTACTGGGGATGTATTATATTTGATGGAAACATACTTTTCTCTCAGCAAAGGAGAGTGAGAGTCCATCTAATCTAATAACCTTTCACCACAAGACACCAACGTGGATTTTGAGAGAACAGGATATAACTTCTGTAATGCTTCCTGTGGTTTGAGACTCATACCAGAGGGGGCAAATTTCTTCCTCTCACCAGCTGGTGATTATCTGATACCTTAAAGCATGTAGATTGATGCTGCTTGTAATTTTATTCTAGTTTGTTTAGTGTAACTGCAGAGACCATTGTTATTCATAAATCTCAAAAGGCTGTGGTATGTGATCAACCCTAGTTGCAACCTGTGGCACTGAATTTCATGGATAAACACTATTGCACTAAAACCCATAAAACACTAGCATCTTTGTTATATATATATATATATATATATATATATATATATATAGTATGTGTGTGTGTGTGTATTTAACAGCTTTGAAGTGGGCTTATAGAAATGTAGTGTTCAATGTAAGTATGCACTAAATATGGCAGGGGTCAGGATCTGTCACCCCCAGATGCTGTTATATCCCAACTCCCATTATCCCTAGTCAGCATGACCAGTGATCAGGGACGATGGGAGTTGGAATCCAGCAACATCTGGAGGGCCAAAGGTTCCCCACTCCTGGAATATGCAAAATTTTAACTTTTAAAATAACACTGCAAGTCAAGAAAAGAACTTGAGAAAACATAGCTGAGTCAGACCATCACACGTCTGAAGGCTAGCAAACTGAAGCTTAAGCCAGACAGAGAAGATGTGGGGGTTTCAGTCTGTTCCTGATTCACTAGCACTCCACTTGAAATATAAGATTCAGCTTGGTAGTCTTCCTGCCTTGATGTTGGATTTTCAGATAGTGGCTATGGCTGTGAGTGATATTTCTGGAAGGTGGACCTAGCCACAATGACATGCGACTTGGTTATGTTACTATTAGAGTACCCTGGGCTGCCTTCAGAATAGTCTTCTTTTTTTCTTTTTTCTTTTTCAAATTGAGATTTTTATTGAGATTTAAGAACACCAACACCAACCAACAAAAACATCAAGTCTTATTACATATATCCTACTTTATGCTCCACAGAGCCTTTGACTTCTGTCCTTCCCTTCTGCAAGTTTTCTTATTCCAATCTATAATTCACAGTTTCATTGGTTAAAAATTACACCGTGACATAAGATTTAATTCAATCCTGCCAACGTTTTCATGTTTCTACAGTTCTCACTTATGTAAACCATAAATTTACTCCATTCTTTTTGGTACTTCGTCTCCTCTTGATTGCAAATTCTGTGTGTCAATTTTGCCATTTCAGCATATTCGACCAACTTTATCTGCCATTCCCTTACAGTCGGAATCTCCTGTGACTTCCACTTTTGGGCTATCAAAACTCTATCTGCTGCTGTTGCATACAGATATAATCTTTGGTCTGTCTTCTTAATATATGCCTTCATATAGTCTTCATATAGTCTTCAACTACTCCAGAACATATGAATGTTAAAAAAGTCCTGCTTAATGAGAACAAAGTCCTGTCTTGTCCAGCTTCCTATTCTCACAGTGGCCAACCAGAAACCTACGGGAAAGGTGCAAGCAGAACCTGACTTCAACAGCACTTGTGATTCCCAGCAACTGGGAATACTGCCTCTGACAATGGTGACAGAACTTTGATAGCCATTGGTAGCCTCATCCTCCATGAATTTGTCTAATTCTCTTTTAAAGCCATCCAAGTTGACGGCCATCATTGCATTTCTAAGCCATGAAACAAGAAACTTTGCAACACTGCTGTATTCCTAAACAAATTACTCATCACATGGGAAAACATGCTTTTCTTATTACTGGAAGGTACCTGATGTGCCATCGTAATACCATCTGAAAAGAATTGGAATTATCATCTAGAATTTAACTTATTTTTGAAGAATTATTCTGCTTTACAACCAAATCTATTCCGAAATACATTAGTTAGCAAATATCATGTATGATAAATTCCAAGATAATGTGTGTGCTTTTATACGCTCTACAATCATGCAACCTTTTAATTAGAATTTAATTAAAATTTTAAAAATTGAGGAGCAAAGCAAATAGGTTATAAAATTAATGTTGAAGCAGAGCTCTGTTGATTTTACACTGGACAGTAGAGTTATAGTCATGAATACATATTTTATTACAAGAAATGGCCTACCATGAACCATGAATTCTGATGAATTATGCTGAGTTGACTTTTATTTTTGAAGCCCACAAGATATTACATAAAAGTAAATATCAGTAAGCTACACACAACCACAAGTCATTTATAGAAGGTTGACATGTGGCACAAACTGAAGATCCAAAGCTCATATTCACACTTTTAAATATGTTTTATATTAAACTAATATTTTTATGAACACTTTTTGGAACATTTGAAAAAGCTAGATAAGGTCCCCACCCCTCCCCAGGCTATCATTATTTATGTTTTATGTGATTTTCTTGTAAGATTACGGAACCAACATGGATAATTATGACAAATGGCTTTTTTGACTGCTTGTGTCTCCTTTTCAGGGGCTACTACAGAAGGAAACCTGACTTTGAATTATTACCCCACCCATCTGACTGGGTTTCCCCAACCACTCTGGATGGCTTCCAACATATATAAAAACATATATTAAACAATACAAAATTCCCTATACAAGGCTGCCTTCAGATGTCTTCTAAAGGTTGTATAGTTACTTATCTCCTTGGCTCAGGGGTTGCGTAACTCTATACCCTCCAATATTTCTCCAATGAAAATAGGGACGTCCTAAGGGAAAGTGGGACATTCTGGAATCAAATCAGAAACTGGGACGGACTCTGTAAATCTGGGACTGTCCCTGGAAAATAGGGACATTTGGAGGGTCTGCAATAGGTCGGCCAACACTGCAAACTAAAATACTGCAAACACAGCTTTAAAATAAATGATCAAGGAGACAATTAGTCATCAAATGTTTCAACATTCATTAGCATGTAGGACATGACAATTATCACTCACTACTATTGTGCGGTTACGAGAATGCTAGTTAGGGTGCGGATATTTTTGAACACAGCCTGAGGATGCTGTTATGATTCCGAGAATCAGGTGTGGATTCCACCCCCTCCAAAACATTTAAATCAAAGGGCTGGCATATTTCTTGTGTTCTAGCCACTCTGCTGCTTGCACTTCAGTGGTTTAATTTTGCTTCCCAGAACAGATTGCAGCCGCATGATGAATGGAGAGCAGCAAATCTCTGACCAGCAATGAGAGACAGGAAGAGCTTCATTTTCAGATTGCAGGAAGCACAGATGAGATACCCTTGTGAAAGCCTGTTCGAGTAGTGTTTATGGCTCAGCAAATGAAATATGTCTTTATAATACAGCAATAAAAACACTATTAGCACCAGCAGTGGAGAAGCTAGGCAAGAGTGCACTGCAATGCCAGTTTCATAGTTGTAATTTTGACACAAAAGAGTCAGTATTGTACAGAAAGCTTTTATGTGACTGCAGCAAATGTATACATGGTTATTGGAAAATGGTATATTGGATTTCTTAAGATATTCTGCTCTAGGGTTCAGAATTGTAATATACCGCCAAATAAGAGTTGGATTATCCCCCTTAGTCTAAGAATATATCTGGGTCAAGAATATGCTCTTCTTTAGAGCAAACTTTGTGACACCAGTGGGTAGCTTGTGACCCTCAACACCAATTCAGACTGAGAAGGCTAAGCTGCCCCTGCTTGTCTGCAGTTGTGTTATCTCAGTTTTCAGAGAGGTATTTCTGGAATTCACTCTTGAATGATGGCTCTATGAAATTCTTTGGGTTGTATTCAACAATGTTGTACTCATAACACACCCATTGAGATTAATAAACATGACTCAGGCCCATTAATTTACTCAGTTTATTCTGAGTAAAACTTAGCTGACTATCACCCTTTGATCTTGAAATCTTCTGAGCAGATTCTCTTAGGTCATTCACAGTGGGAGTCTAGGAGGTGTTACTACATACTGCATCTGTCCACTCTGTGGGTTGGATCAAGAGCTCCCATGAATGGAACTCCAGTCATGGAACATTTCTGCTGTAGGAAGGAACTCTGTCTGTGCCTTGTGAAAATCTGGAAGGTTGGGTGACCCTCTGGAGCAGTGTGGGACATGGAACTGGGGGCTCAGGACTGCTATAACTCAAGGACCACCTATCCCCATATAGACCAACCTGGACTCTGCAAACATCATCTGAGGCTCTTCCTCCTCCACAAGAGATCTAGAGGGTGACAACACGAGATTGCAGCTTTTTGACAGCTGCTCCCCATTTGTGGAATGCTCACCCCAGGGAAGTTCATCTGGCACCTTCACCATACGTCTTTAGGCATCAGGTGAAAACATTCCTTTCGAACCAGGCCTTTGGCTGATTAATATTCTATGGCCTTTTAAATATGTTTGTTGCAGCAGGGTTTTTGTTTTATTATGTATTCTGTGTTTCCATTTTGTATTTTTTTGTTGTGAACCATGCTGTGATCTTCAGATAAAGGGCGGTATACAAATTGAATACATAAAAATAATAAAAATAGCAGATTTTGAGGGAAGAATACAGGACTGGCGTGACTGGATCCACCCCTTTAAGATCTTGCTTGGCTCTCAAAAAAAGAAAAAGGAAAAAAAGGGGGTAGCAACTATCTATATCATATATCTATGATATCTATGATAACTATCTATATCTATATCTAGATAACTGAGGATTTTGTTCTGTCTGCATTTTTAAACAAACCAACTCGAGACACATTTCCCAGACTAATATGCAGATCAGAACACAGCTACCTTTCAATTTTTGCATTTATCTGAATGTTAAAATACAGTTCTTGCCTTAAACATCTACTAAAATATATATTTTAGGGTTAAACCCTAAATACATATTTTAGGGTTATACAAAAAATGTGTATATTAGGTTACAAAAAGGTGTTTTTGTGTAAAAAAAAAGTCAGACTGATCTAAAGCTGAAACCGAACAGGCTTGTGAATATGAACACATGGAAGACTGACACAGACTTGAAACAGACTAGCCTGTCTACACCCAACAACAACTCCATTTCAAAAGACAGTTTTTCCCTTATTTTTCTTCCCAGGGTCTGGAATCTAATTCAGGAGCTACAATTTTTCACCCAAGGAAGTTGCACACCGATCACATTTTCAAAAAAAAGGAAATAAAAGCAGAAGCCACGAAAACTTTTAATAATTTCATAGCCCTGTAAAAGCTTTCCATAGAAATTAACTTTTAGGACTTTTAGCATTTATATTCTCATAACAAGGGTGAATCGATTATTGAATGGTCGAATGCACACAATGCATATTGATCTGTTCATGTGTACCGGTTTTCTCCCAGCAGGCACCTGGTTGCCTGCAACTTATTTTAAATAAGATTACTACTCATTAAATTACAATGACCCGGAGCAATGGTCAACAAAAGTGAAATTGCTTCAGTTCATCATGGCCTGGATCTTTGCCATACGAATTTCACAGGCTGCGTTTCCCCAGAGTAAAGAGACCTGAGGAACATACATGGTTGAATGGCTCAACTGCTTGGATTCAATCAAGTAAACCTGAAAATTTAATACTCATATCTGAGGATGGAAAGAAGTTTTTGACTGTCGTGTTAAGTTATTTGGAAACTTGGGGCTGAATTAAAAACTGACAGTATTTAACTAAGAGAATGCTGCACATAAATGTGTTGGTTTCTCCCTCACCAGAGTTTGATTACAGGTACAGCTGGCTTGATCGTTCATTACCTCAATGTTGACCCTTCTCTTAAAGACTCCTTGGTGTGAAAGATAGAGAGATGGACAGAGCAAGACTATGGGGTGCAGTTTGTTAATTTGTTGGGAATTGCAGCTCCCTGAGAGGTCTCCTAACAACTCTCAGCACCCTTAACAGATTACAGTCCCCAGGATTCTTAGGAGGAAATCCATGCCTGTGAAATCAGTATAAGAGTAGTCTAAGTGTTTGGTGTGGATGTGAGCTGAATGAGTGATCCTGTTACATTTTAGTCAGGATTTTTCTTTGTCACTGTCTGTATTTTCCTCTTTATTTTAGAATAACATTTCATTAAAAGATTTCATATTTTTTTTTTTAAATCCCAGACATATCAGCATGTTTTCAATAATTGGTTTGAGCACAGTTTTACAAAGCCAGCTTCTTATGGTTTTATTGCCACTGGATTTTTATGGTGTTTATGATGTTTAGTAAGAACCTGGTTATGAATTTAATAATTTTAACCTTGGGAGCCTTGCACTGAAGGGGAACCCTATATATAAGATTCAGAGATACAATGATGCAAATAGATTAAAAGTTGTGCTGCAAGGCAGGAATTTGAGGTGGAAGCCCAGAACCTTACTCAACAAAATGAGCAGGCAGGTTCTCATCAGGATTGGCTTTCCACCTTTTGAAATAAGAGAAGAAATATAGTTACAAAGGTTTTTTCTGGGGTGTTTGCGTTTGAGTCTGGATGATACACTGGGTCCTTTCCAGTTCATGAATCTAGTATCTGTGGAGGTAGAAGGTATAACAGCAAGCTTGCCAAACCAGTTCCTTTGTTAAGGATTTGGCTGGCTAGTTACAGTAAGTACCATAATTTAGCGTAACCAAAGAATGTGCCATAGAACAAATGGGTAGGCCTCTCCCCCACTCACCTTACCTAGCTACTACATAGGAGAACAATTTCAGAGTTGTTGTGTGTGAGCTGAAATCTGGAGACGGAGACATGTCTTGGTATGTCCTTGATCCAAAGCTGTGACTTAATGGAGAAGCAAGTTCTTTTGAGGTGCAAATGTTGTGAGCCATTCTACTATACACTCAAGTTGTGTATACAGTGGTACCTCGGGTTAAGGACTTAATTCGTTACGGAGGTCCGTACTTAACCTGAAACTGTTCTTAACCTGAAGCACCACTTTAGCTAATGGGGCCTCCCGCTGCTGACGCGCCGCCGGAGCACGATTTCTGTTCTCATCCTGAAGCAAAGTTCTTAACCTGAAGCACTATTTCTGGGTTAGCGGAGTCTGTAACCTGAAGCGTATGTAACCTGAAGCGTATGTAACCCGAGATACCACTGTATGTGTAAATATATTCACGTTCCTAAAAACACCACAGTTTCTCTTAACCTTCATTCTAAGGAAACCAAATTTTGAGAAAAGTTCAAGGAACCCAGGGAAAGTCTCACCACTTGGAAACTGAGGTGGCATGTAACAATTCAGTACCATCTACAAAGAGGAGAACACATGCAACCATTAAGTCCATAAAATTGCACATCTGCAGCACTGCATGAAAAACCAGTCAACAACAACAAAAGGCAGGTAGGTTGAGTTCACGTGATGGAGAACAGGGGAGGAAGTGGAGAAAGGTGTAGTTGCCTCTATTGCAGCTTTGGACTTGGATATGAGGAAACTCTCCTCCCAAACAGTACTCCCTCGGTGAACTCATCTGCCTGCACTATTCTGTGCTAGTTAGAGAAAATGGTGCACAGAAACAGCAAAACGATGTTTTAAATCAGAAAGTATTACTAATGGGAATAAATGTGCCTTCTTTGCTCTCACTTCATCCTGACGCTAAGTCCAGTGACTACAGATTTTCCATGGATGTGTGCGGCGCATGAAGAGATTGATCTAAACTGATATCACAGAGAACAGAATTGCCCCCCAAAGAAAATGTTAACAGCACAAAAGTGACAAGGTTGCTTTTTGTTCTTGCACAATGCTGTCTAGTTTTTGATGCCCTATTACCATTAAAAATGACTTTTGCTGGGTCAGAAAAAAAAAGCCAGGGAAGAATAGCTTGAGTTCTATCATGTTCACGCTAGGACAATCCTGTTGTAGAGTGAGCTCTTTTCTTTTATTTCAAAGAAGACAAACAAGGCTATAAGGTTTAAACAGGTTTCTGCACATAAGATGAGCAAACAGGTGCCAACCTCTTAGGGCTGAGGTGTCTTCAGCCCCTTCGATGTTGTTCAGCAGGGGGATCAGCCCGCCCCCCGAAATTGAGATGGCAGAGGAGGTCAAGTGCTGGGCTAGGCCCAATTTCTCCAACCAATGTGTGCAGGGTGTGGAGCAGAGCTGCACCTTCTTCCCTATGATGTGGGCTGAACCAGGATCATCCCTACCCCTGCCTCCTCCTCCTCCTCCTCCCACTGCCACAGGGTTCTCGGCAGTAGTAGCTGCGGCGATCACAGCTCAGGCGGGTCCTGAAGCAGCCAACCCTTCCACGGCTGTGGAGCACTGCTGTAGTGCTCCGTTGCCACTGCTGTTTCCACCGCTGCTGCCACTGACAACGGCTGCTGTGGCAGATGCTGTGGCAGTTCCTGTTAGAATTCCTGATTTATGATTGCAGTCATGGGATTGTTGTCTATCACATGATGGTATATGTTTTGACTCCACAGAGTGGGAAGTGGCAGAGACAGGATGTTTGTGTTACTGTGTTCCGTGAAGTGGGACTATTGTCCTTTGTTCTTTTTCTCTTTGCTGTCTGATGCTAGAGAGAAAGGGAGCCATGTTGCAGTGCTCCGTGTGTGTTTATATGTAAATAAAGTAGATTAGCCAAAATGCTGAGTTGCTGAGGTCTGTCACGCAACTGCGCAAATTCTGTGGATCCCTAAGTGTGCCGGTGTCAGTTGGCATCGGTCGCTGTGATGTTCGGGCTGAAGAAAGCTTATGAAGTTCCCGAACGATCAACCAGGAGGGAGAGAACATGCCAGTCGGGCATGTGTCTCTGCCAGGGTCCTACTCAAGTGTAGGCTGAACTCCTGACAGTTCCTACCCTGGGTACAGCAGCTTCAGCCATGTCATAGCCTGGACAGCAGCAGGCTCACCCAGTCCTCTACCAGACTTGGTGCGCTGGGCTTCTCCCTGGCATCGCACATTGTACATGTGACGTCACAGGTCTGACGTGACACTGAGCCCCACCTCAGTGTTGGGCCAAAGCCAGTGCCTCTGGATAACCAGCAATTAAACGCTACACACAGAAGCAAGCAAGCAAGGGCAACCTGAACCTGAAATCAGGAAAGGAAAGCCACTCCCCCCAGCTCCCAGATATCTTAACCCATTAGTAGCTTTTTATTCTCAAGAACATGGGTATTATTTAAAGGCTGTTTCCTATTCTAATATATGTAGGGATGGGCGTAAGAAAGGGAGAGAAGTTAAGTTTCGTTCACATTTTAATACAAACCCACCGAATTCGCATTTCCCAAGGGAAGTGAAACACAGCGATCCTTTGAAATTCACACTTCTCTGAAGGTTGCAGTAAAGTTCTCCTATGTTTTGCATACAACAATGCATACGCAAATGAAAATGATATGCAAAACTACATTGCATTAGGTGAGATTGCTTTCAAAAGAGCACATGTTGGGCAAAACTGAGCGCAAAATGGCACAACACAGGGGAAATTCATATGAAAACATACATTAATTTTTGTGCAGACTTTTCAAAAAGAAAAATGTTCAAATTGATGTGGAAATTGAGTGAATTGAAGTTTGGAAAAAGGAGAAACTGAAACTGATATATTCATCCATCCCGAGGGAAGGAATACAGTTTTTGAGTCACCTTAAATTCTTGCATATGTTGATTCTGCATCCAGTGCAACACTTTCAAATCCTGAATAGCTGTTTCCCCCTTATTGGCCCACTGATTCATCTGGCTCCACCACCTATACCTACTTGATCTTTTCTTGTTCTCTGAAATCTCTTTGCATTTCCCTGCTTGTTCCTCCCTTAGCCTGAGTCTCCCCAAATACATCCATTTCTTCCTTCAGATCCCTCTTCAGAATCCACCTTTTATGGAAAGCCTTGGAGCAGTCCCCTAGACTCAACACCCTAAGTAAGCTGAAGTATATGCTTTTGAAAGAGCAGCATCGTCTTTCCTAGTTTACCCCTTCCTCATTTTCCCTTCCTCTGTTTTTCAGACTGCAAGCCTTTTGGATACGGTACTAATCAAACTTGTTCGCTGTAAAGTGCCATAGACAGAGATGACACAATAGAAAAAGGTGATGCTTTTCACAATTGGCTAAGGAATTTAAAACTGTTAGACAATAGGTTGCAATTGTTTCAGAAATTGCTGGCTACATTTAATCGTAGGTGAGAATCATTTGAAGAAGCAAGTGCGTACTTCATGATTTGGGCTGTACGCGTTTTGCACAGTGACTGCTCTCTGTAATTCCAAAATAGATTGTATGGGAAAGACCTTTGCTCTTTTTTTATCTGCTGATTGTGATACAGTATCACTGGGGAAAAGTGGAGGTCATTTTCTTCCTACGGCTTAAAGTAGAAAGGAAAGGGGTGTAGCGGCCTATAGAGGTCCATATCATGTTTTACGTTAGGCCAACCATGCCAGAGTTTGGGAATAGTTCCAACTGAAGTTTACTTATGACTCACTTTTTCCATAGGCTAAAACTGGTCAGGCAGCTGCAAATGATTCTTTGGTAGCTCTCACTCATGAAACTTGTCTGTACTAAAGGTGTTTCAAGAAAGCTAGACTTTGCCTTGAAAGCTTCTGGGTCCAGGAAGAATCTCACAAACTGCATGTGATGAACACATATACAAATACATAATTCATCTGGTTCCTAAAGATGGGTTCTTATATCCAGGTCCCAGGGTTGTGAGTGTTCTCTTCCTTAGCTAGTTCTAAGGCTACATTGTCAAGGCATCCAGGACAGTGTTGTCTGCATCTTTGTGTGGACTGGGACACCATTGTTGGACTCCTGACAGGTTTCTGCATGGATTATGCCTGATGGAAAGTCTGAAACTGGCCAAAAACAAAAAACCACATGGTTAAGTGGGATGTGTAAGCAAAAGATCAGGCCACCAGCAAGCCTATGAATTATAGAGCCCACTGCAGATTATAAACTGTTGCCCAATGGCTGCTTGAAAAATCTGGAAGGGCCACAAATGGAATTGTGCATCTGATACATGAGGCAAAATGACTAAGGGTTAAACCAACCTTTGCCAACCTGGTTCTCACTAGATGTTTTAGGCTACAACTCTCATCAGCCCTAGCCAGTCAATGATTTGTAGTTCAAAATATCTGGAGGCCACCATTTTGGCAAAGGGTTGGGCTAAGACCTTTAACAGAGCCATTTTGGGGAAGGGTAGAATAATACCACAACACCATCAGTATCAAAGCTGGATTTTTCATGCATCAAGATGGGTTTGGGTGTCTCTAAGGCCGCTACACATTTTTCAGATGTAAAAGGACTTGATTTGTTTTTAAAAGCTGGCTCTATTACGATAGCTTGAAGGCTTTGTCTAAAACGAATATCCTTTATCTCAAGAGTTGTTTAAAGCTCTCGTTTTAATAAGTGCAATCAGTTAATCTAATTTCACCTTCTGCGCTTGTTGGCTGTTTTTTTCAGATTGTTTTTCTGTCTTTGTTTCAAAGAAGCCACCAGTTCTGAAAACAGGCCTTTAATGCACTGCTCCCTGTGTCTTTCTGTCTCTTCATTTCTAGCAACAACTCTCCTTGAAGTACAAAGTAGTAATTGGGAAACGTTATAAGGCACTTTCAGATTCAGAGATGAAACATACTAAGCCCAAATGATTAATGCTGCTTTTTAGATGTAAATGAGTTTAAAACAGCAAGACAAAAGGTGACTGTGTTAAGGAATGAAAATGTCACTTTCTTTTCCAAATATAATTTTTTACATCGCAATACACTAACATTTAGTTCCAGTTTTCAATCCCTGTGCAACTCAGATAATGCCAACTGTATACTTCTTCTTCTTCATCATCATTATTAAAAGCTAACACTAAGGCTCTTACTTGAATGTGTGTAAGTTACAAATGTTAAAATATGTGTTGGAAATATATGTATTTTAAAAAGTGTTGCATAGCTTCAGCTTCAAGTACCAGCTGTCTTCAGATGATGGCTGAATGTGGCAGGGAAAAGCAACTGGGAATGGAGTGCCCATATAATCACATAATGGCACATGATTAAAGGTAAAGGTAAAGGGACCCCCAACCATTAGGTCCAGTCTCGGCCGACTCTGGGGTTGCGGTGCTCATCTCACTTTATTGGCCGAGGGATCCGGTGTACAGCTTCCGGGTCATGTGGCTAGCATGACTAAGCTGCTTCTGGTGAACCAGAGCAGCGCACAGAAATGCCGTTTACCTTCCCGCCGGAGCGGTACCTATTTATCTACTTGCACTTTGATGTGCTTTCGAACTGCTAGGTTGGCAGGAGCTGGGACCGAGCAACGGGAGCTCACCCTGTCGCGGGGATTCGAACCGCCGACCTTCTGATCGGCAAGTCCTAGGCTCTGTGGTTTAATCCCTAATGATTATTTCATTTCAATTTTTTGCATTTATATCCAAGCACAGAGTGGTGTCCATGATTCTCCACCTGCTCATTTAATTCAGAGGAGCCAGTGATGGCCACCAACTTGGAAGGCTTTAAAAGAGGGTTAGGCAAATTTATGGTGGATATGACAATCAGCGGCTACTAACGTCAACTGCTATGTTCTGCCTCTGCTGTTGGAGACAGTATGTTTCTGAATACCAGTTGCTAGAAACTGCAGGAGGGGACATGCTTAACCTCTCTGCAAAGTTTTCATATTTGCCTTTTGAGGGAGAGGGAGTCCATTAACCTTCACCCACACTATTGCATAGTAGCATTTCCAGAGAATAAATTCTAGGGGCTACCTGATCTCAGATGAACCCACAAAAGGAAACCTCTATTTGTTTGTTAGGGGGAAATGAGGAGTAAACTATATGGAGCTTCCAAGGATTAGAAAGTAAGTCAGAAGCAGGAAAAGTGCACTAAAGTGGAAGGGAAAATAGCAGCCCTTTAGGACTCCAGGGATTTCTTTTGTCTGGTATCCAAACAACTCAGGTATAAACCATAGAGCTGATTTCACTCATTGGCTAAAACCACTGATAGGCAAGAGCAGCCAGACTGCCTTATTTCATAGAAATTATTTAGAAAGGAACCTGCACATTTTGCTTTATAACTTTCTCAGAGGGCTAGAGACTTATGTCACATCCACACCAAGCACATTCAATTCACATTTAAAGCACACAACTTCTCCCATAGAATTTCAGGAACTGCAATTTGTCCATGCTGGGAATTGCAAGCCTGTGAGGGGTAAAGTACAGTTCCCCAGGTTTTCTTTTGGAGAGAAGCCATGTGCTTTAAATGTTATGCTATGAATGTGACCTTACTTTTTGAAAAAATGAAAGGTCAGAGTCTGGTGCCCCTGCTCAGGGTTGCCAATGACGACTCCTGCTCTACATAGTCCAAAAATGTGTGGATGGGGGTTGCACATTGTGACTCGTCCTCAGTATTCCTAGCCTCACTAGTTCCACCCTCAAATCTTTGTGCCTTGGGCAGAAGATCTGAAAGGAGAACCTATTAGCATTCAACCAAATGCATGCTAAGCTTTTCCACCTTGCAATCAGGTTTCCCAGGCACATAGGAAAGTGTTTGCACATTCAGACACACACTGGTTCTCGAGCCAGACCTTCCGCCCAAAGAATGCATGTCTGACAATGCGCTGGGCCCTGTTTCCCTCTCTGTGAATTTTTTGAACAGGTGGAAAGCAACTTTGTACTTCTGTCCAGGACTACATATAGGCTGCTTTTTTTTTGCTGCTGAAGTGCCATTGATGGTATCTCAAACAGGATTCCCACCCTCATTTTCCAAACAATCACCAGGCTGAATTGGCCCTTTGTCACTTCTAATACTGGCTCCTTTCTCTATTCTCTACTAATGTACTGCTTCATAGGTTCCAGTTAGTGTGAAGCACGGCAATGAAGGCATTAAATCAGATCAAGCCTTCACTTAAATTCCCCCCCCCCCCAATTCCTCTCAGCTGCTGACAGCTGAGCAACACATTGATTTTGAGGCTTCTCCTCTTGGTGGTGCCTGAGGTTCAGCAGATGCTACACAGCTTGTTATTTTAACTAAAGAGAATTTCTGGGTCCAGAGGCAGTTTCCATCATCCTACAAGGACTCCTCCTGTTCAGTGTGTTTAAATCCAGAGTGACTGGCTTCTTATTTTATGGGTTGAATGCAGTTTGGCTATGTCAGCGCCTTGTAGGGGAGGGATTTGCCTTTTTCCTTCCTTTGCTGAAACATCATGGGAAAGGTATAATATTATTAGAGGAATAACTTAACTAACACATACTTCTGCATTGCTTTTTCCTCTCTTATGTGTTTATACTAGATACTTATTTTTCTTCCTTCTTGTGTGTATATATATATATATGGGGTGTATGGGTGTTATGGGAGGGGTAGTACCTCTGGTGGGGGACACATCATGCTCTGCCTTTGTTCCTCCCCCTGCACTCATCTCTCACCTGTGGCTCCTAGAAGCTGTCAACAGGAAACAACTTTGATTGGCCAGCTAAACCAGGTGACTGTAGCTGATGGGTCTCAAATCCTCTGGAAGTTAGAACTTTCTCTGTATACAAAGACAATCTCTGGCGGATTGAGCAAACGAGACTAATAGTGGGTCCACAGTCAAGAAGGTGGTTTTCTACACATGTTGTAGAGGGAAATGACGGGCAGATGGAGCTCATCAACTTGGAAAGGTAGCCCATCTGAGAGAAGGAAAAATGATCCTAAACTTCTGCCTTGCAGGATATCTTTGAGAGAATAAAAGGCTAAGGAGTAAACCCTACACAAATCTGAAGTGGCGTCCCTAAAATGGTTGGGTGGTGCCTTGAATGCCTGCTTCTGGCAGCTCCTGCAGCCAAGCTGGTGCCAAACATATTGCTCTGCTTTCCTCTGGCCAAGAGGGAAGTTCTGTCATCTGAGCAGCCTAAGACCTCCATACACACTGTCCAGTCTTGCGCTCCAACGCGGTCACTTCAGTGCTGCAAACACAGTGGTTTGACATCACCCCTGGAGGCACACTCTATTGTCTCTTGAGAAGGATGGATGGCAACACCCCTCCCCAAATATATAGTGCCCACAATATAATTTCTTCTTCAATTACCTTTCACATCCAACTAGAAAAGTCTTTGTAAATTGGACAGATTAAAAGCATCACCCATCACTTAATTTTGACAACAAATGGATTATGAATCAGTTTGGAAAGAAAATACTGATGTCTAGAAGCTGAACCCTGGATTTCACTCTGAGTCAGGGAATGTTAGTTAGAATAAGGCCACGTACACACCATACTTTTAAAATCATATTTAAAGGGTATGACTTCCCTCAAAGAATCAGAAAGCTGTAGTTTGATAAGTGTGCTGGGAATTGTAGCTCTGTGAGGGATAAACTACAGTTTCCAGGATTCTCTGGTAAGGATGGAGGAGAAATTTGATTCAGTTTGCATTTAAAGGTGTGCTTGCTCAATTCACACAAGATGTGAAACTAAATACGACTATCCTTCAATATTTGAACTTATCTGAATTTTGCAATTCAGTTCTCCAGTCAAGAAAGGTGCAGAAAATTGTATATACTAGGTTACTAGCATAAATAATGTACATAAATGTGTGTCAATATAACATACAAAACAACATTATACTGGGGAAATTGCTTGCAGAAATGTACATATTAGTCAAAACGGCATTTAACATGCTGATTTCAAGATTTAAAAAAAAAAAGAATGTGGGGAGCTGAATTTAAGACTGGAAAACTGAGAAATGCAGGGAACTGAAATGGACAAATGTGCCCATCACTATTCTTTGATGGCAGTAATGTGCACACATCTTCACATTAGGATCAAAGAGATTCAGGCTCCAAAACCTCATGTTCCTTTGAAGGTCACTGGGTGAGCTTGGGCCAATCACCATCTCATAGTTACCTCTCAGAGTTGTGGTTTAAAAATGGGTTGGAAGAAGGAAGACAAATTGTGTATGCAACTCTGAATGTCTTGGAAGAAGGGGAGGATATAAATGCAATAAACAAAACAATAAAATATTACTCTTCTCTGAAATGTTTCATTGCTCATGTATGTCACTAACAGCTTTCTTAAGATTCATTGCTCCCTAATGAACTTCAGCACATGACTTTATTCTTGTGATGGCAATAAAGTTATGATTATATTTAAAATGGAGGGATAGAAAGGAATGCATGAATAAATACACTTTGATTACTGGCTACCTTTATTTGTGGGTCACTGTTTAAGGTTCAGAATACGCTGGTTTTGATTATCTTGTAGAAAAACAGATTTTTGTCTGTGGACTGAATAATCTTTTAGAACAAAAGTAAACCTCAGTGCAGTTTTTGTCAAAATGGCAATGCAATTAGACTAATGTCCTGGCTGTCACATTTATTTTTCATAAAACGAAACTGCTTTAATGATAGGAACTTCTGCCACATACTTTGAGTTTATACAAATTTAAACCATTCATAAAAAATACTTTCAGTAAATGCTTTAGAATGCCCTTTTAAGTGTAAGTGATTTTTTTGGTATGAAGATTAGCATATAATCCCCACAAAATCCAAATCTTCTGAATGAAAATACCAAATGCAGATTCACTTATACTTCTTTTTATGAGGCCCAGAAGGCTTGGGCGCAACCCCTTATGCTCATTATAGGGCAAACCAATCCTGCTATTAGAGAACAAGAAAGCCTTTGTCTGCTTACAATTTCAAGATGCTAAGCTAGCGTATGCCTTTTGGAATTTTAAATAAAGGAATGTATAAGTGCCTCAGGACAGATGGTTAATTGTTCATTTTCTACCACTATTTATGCCAAATAAATTAATTAATAAACATCTGAGAAGTTTTCTGGGGAAAATTTTGTTTGCTGATGAATATGCTTTTTGTTGGGCAGAAAACAAATTTAGCTCATTATGGACAGAGATGCTTACAGAATTTAATTGTTCTTAATTCTTATAAGGAATGAGCTGGTTCACATATCTATAATATTTGAACTTAACCATCTGCTAATATTTTGGGCATGGAGATACATGAGAAGGACCGCTTTGCATCACCTTTACTTTTGGATTAGGATTGTCTGAGTGGTGCAGAGAGCTCATTGGCCAGAGAATGAGAGATTGACAGAAATGTCTTCTGGAGTATCCAACTTCAGATAAAAGGATATTTGAGTATCTGGAGATAGGAGAGAGTATGACTTTTTGATTTTGGAAAAATAAATAATTTTTTGCTTGCCATTCTCCTGGGCATGGTGTGCCATAGTAGACCTAATGCTCCAACCTCCACTGTTTGCAAGTAAATCTCACTGAATTCAAAATGATGCCCTTCAGAGAAACCATGCTTAACATTGTGCTGCAAAAACACTAGCTTTTTGGAAAGCTTTTTGAGATACAAAATGTACTAAGTGGCAATAAATAAAAATAAAGGTTTCTGTAGCAAGTGGAAAGTTGAATAATTTATTTTCAGTGTGTAGTAGAAAACTGATTTTCACCTTGGCTGATTCAAAAAGAACATGCAAATTTGGTGATGTGGTGATATGTGACATTTAAGTGCTCCGAAGGACATTAAGGTGCTCCAAGGCCATTCCTTACAGCCTTTCTGTCTATTCTGCCGAATGGAGTGATGGAACTCTGGATTCTACCACTTTACACCAAAGGGAGTAAATGCTATATGCTTATGCTTCAATATTATCCCAGAGTAAAAGTAGTAAAGACTTTCAGATTGCTAAACGTTCTATCCAATGTGCTACTTTACTAAAGGAGTGGAGTTTTTAATATGGAGGAGCATTCAAAAATATGATTCCACCCTATCCACAATCTAAAGTGGTACAGTCTATAATTCTGCCCTTTTGTTTGCAACTTTATACTGCACAATAATATGCAGTTTGCCTTTTATGTTCATCCTTTGAAATGAACCTTAACCTATTGGATCCATGGAACTTCACATTCGTGGTGTGTCACTAAAACACATTTTTCTTTCTCTTTTCCCACAACAGCCACGGTGGGAGCAGTGGGGGTGGAGTGAAAGGGACACTTTCTCCCTTTGGTCCGTCCCCCCCCCCAGTAGCAGTGGCAACAGGGGGAGCACGAGATGGCTTTCAATGCCCACCCCATGTTGAACCTTTCCATCCCGTGCGTCCGCAGTGTGATGACATCCTTACAATCTTATTATATACTAACGTGCCCTGGGAGCTAGTACTGTAACAAGTTTACTGGAAATCTTGGAGAGGGCCACAGTTCCTGTGTTGCCAGCACCCATTCTCAATATGTACGCTTCTGGATTTTGCCAAATTTCTCAATTGGATAAGCGCTGACACACACGGAGACAGATAATCCAAGAAAAATCTTTCACTTAACTGCAGAAAATAAACAGGTTACCATTCACACCCTTCCATAGCAAAGGTGTACAGCCTTACAAACACAAAAGCAAAGTAGAAAAGCAGAGATCTTCATCTATGAAGGACCATGCCCTGTCCAAATTGCAGCAACACAGGGTTGCCACCACTGTTCAGGAAATGGTGCCAAATAAAAATTGAGTTCTGCTTTTATACTTATTTATCTTACCTCCTACAACTATTATTTTCTTATCTTATAATTATTAATTTCTATGCTAAACCTAGCAAATTAATTTGCTAATAACATCTCCATTCTATCTAATCCCTCATCTGACAAATTATCCTCAAGAGCTTTAGAACTACATCCTGTTTTCTATTATTACAGTCCCCAAAGCTGTGGTGTTTTCTTCTTAACCGCAGAATGTTCTCTCACTTACTCTTTGCACCTGTTTTCAACTACAAAATGTACTCTCACCACCTTTTTATTTGTACTTCTATATTCTGCCCCAGAAATCCTATAGTTACAATTAGACAGCACTAAAAAGCCCAAACAAAACTTTTAAACAGAAAAAACCTTTTAAACCTAGTCGCCTTTACATTTGCTCTTTAATGCTTAACCAATAGGTAATTTCTTACTTATGTCAAACATTCTGAACCAAAGTATATAATACAGAGGTTTAATACTTAAAACAGCTAGAGAAACATCCTCAGCCATGAAATATGTTTCCCTATGCCTACACAAATTTATTGCTCCTATTGCTCCTATATGTTTATACGATAACAAATGTTGCCAGAAAATCACTAAACCTAAAAGCCTAACAGGTCTGGCGAACAGCCGGTAAGAAGTCTGAGAAACACACAAACAGTAGATCTGGTATAGTATGACAGCTGATAGGAGTGACTGGGAAATGAATGTTAAGTAGCCTGTTTACTATTTCCAGATTTTAAAATTATTTTGCTCTACCAAATTTAGTATTGACTCAGCAGTAACCAAAACTTTTGATATACATACTTATTGAGCAAAGAGTTGGTTCCTGTTTCCTTAGCTCAACATCTGAAGCCTTTGAGAATCTTAACATTATAATTAAATGTGAAACAGCAAGCCCAGTCCTTTATATTCTGACATGTATTCAATGGAGGCTGGTCCACTGGGGCACAGTCCTCCCACAGAAAATGTCAAGCAATTTTTTTAAAAAAAAAATATTTCTCTTCAAAATCTCAAAGCCACATACTCTTCCCTATGCAACACACATTTTATACTTCCTTGAATTTACAGAAACATTTGTGTCAATCCCCTGTTCTCTGGCCAGTCAGCTATCTGCACGTCTCAGCCAATACAATATAGCTATCCCATGTGCCTCTTAGCAGGAAAACTGTGTGACATATAGGGCAGCCGGAAAATCAGCCATGGTAGGAAAGCTTTTATTCCACCTGTTGTTATGAGACCTGTTGGACATGGGTGGAGCTGTGGTCTAAACCGCTGAGCCTCTTGGGCTTGCTGATCGGAAGGTCAGTGGTTCAAATCCCTGCAACGGGGTGAGCTCCCGTTGCTCAGTCCCAGCTTCTGCCAACCTAGCAGTTCGAAAGCATACCAGTGCAAATAGATAAATAGGTACCACTGCGGCAGGAAAGTAAACGGCATTTCCATGCACTCTGGCACCTGTCACAGTGCAATAAGTGCTTGTACAAGTCTCATTGTGATGAAAACAGTGAAGTTAACAATTGCATCCATATCAAGTCAAAATGTTGCCAGTCATAACTGCATGTGTTCTTATTTATTTATTTATTTCATAAAAAATTATATATTGCCTGATTGTAGAAAGAAAACTCTCAAAGCCGTTTAACAAAAATATCAAAATAACAAAATTACCACTAAAAAATTACAACCATAATTTTAAACGTGCAGGAGGTTAAAACTTTCTAAATATCTGGGTAGACTCCCCCCCCCCCCATTTAGATAATTCAGTTTTAGCAACATTACTTGTTGGTCAAGGATTTATAATTAATAAAATGTAGGTTTGTCCAAATACTGAATATTAACTACAACTTTCTGAAGTGTATTAATAGTCACTATATGGTGGAATTGAGTAGCATTTACCTAAAATATTGGAAATGTTTACTGAATAACTCAGTGAGATCTTCTCAAGCAGTGTGGATGCAATGGACAGTATACCTATTAGTGTTTATTTAATGCACTGAAGATGTTTAAGGAGTAACTCTGTGCAATCAATTGAAGCAATTCTGAGGCAATGGACAATGAGAATATTGAAAAGTAATTTGAAACTAACGATTGGTCACAATGTTTGTTTGGAAGAATATTAGCTATTACACAAAAACAAAAGACTTCCTAGCAGAGACAAACAATATATCGTGTGTGTGTGTGTGTGTGTGTGTGTGTGTAAAATACAGGCCTCAGAGAACATTATCTCTAAAAGCTAATACCCTTTCTATACTCCAAATACTTGCATATGTTTGATTGGCTCGTTTAGTTTAACATGTGGAAGATACCTGTAGTAGAGCTATCGGACACGGTGCAGTTCAAAGCATAACTTACCTGGGTGAATTCAACATTATCTGAAGAGTGCAAGCTGGAATAAAAAGTATATTCAGCCATGGCCTGGGGACAAAAATGGTTAACTTCAAATACTTCTTGATAATGTAATAGGCTTGATCCTTTCTACAAGAAAATTCCACTGTGGAAGAATATGAAGCAATTTCATATAGGCTTGTTCTTTCCATAAATCATTGCATTAATTTACCCGAAGGAATGATCCATATATTACTAGAGCCACGTAAGAGTCATTTCTCTGTGTTTCACTTTTATGTAATTGTAGCAGAGTGTCTAATAAGAAACCAAGTGGTCGGGGGCAGCACATCCTGTTTCAGTGCCTGAGGCAAAATGGGAATGTGTCGCCATGCTGCTCAGTGCCACTGCTGCCCTGCTTCATCACCATCTCCTCTTCCCTTCCTGGGTTATGCAGTGGAATTGGCTTCTGGCAAGACCTCGTGGAAATTCCTCAAGATCTCAGGTGCTCTGCGAAACCTCGTGAGATTTCAGCAAGATTTTGGTGAGATCTTACTGGCACTGCTTCTCTGGCAGTGGTGGGGCAGGTAGGATACCCAAGGCAGCTGCCTCACAGGTGGGCCGGCCCTGATATTGGTCAGCTGATTATCCTAGGCCCTTCTGATATCAGTGTTGAACCTCCTTGCATGTTAGAAAACACTGTTATTTGCCTGACCACATCTGGCTTCTCTCTAAAACTGTCCCTGAAGTAGTGTGTATGGATGCTGGAGGATTTTGATGAAAATCGAAACAGGAGATCGTGTCCTCCCTAAAAGAGGGCACGTGTTGTGGTGAGACCTGAAGACTGACCCCCAGTGTTGTGGGTGGGTTGGATTGGTTAGCCACAACACCCAATTGGTAGGTCCCTTGATGTTGGGTTCAATCTGGCCAATGGGGCGCAGTCTAAACGGATCAAGGGACCTATATATACCCACGCACATGACCCAGAACTTCCTCTTTTGGCTCATGCATTTGAAACACCCACCCACCTCTCCCTAATTTTAGGGCTTTGTGCGCTTGACCTTGTTATGCCGTCGTGTGTCGTCTGTCGTTGGGACAGGGGCATGGCAGGAATTTCCTCACTTGTCTGATTGGCTGTTGCCATTTGGGTTTTGCCTGCCAATTAGCAAATTGTCACAACTTGTAAGGTTGCGGATAGGCACTGGTTCAGGTGATAGGGATGGGAGAACGCTCTCATCATCCGTATGTGAAGGGTATTCTGTTAAAGGAATCTAGGGACTCAGCTGGTTTGGTCAACCCCCGAGAGGGGGTTGTGCCCATGCCTGAGTCCAGGGGGGCATCTGGGTGGTGAACATAGTCTGTTCCTGGCTTTTCGCCTACCTAGGTGTTCACCCTTGGCTGACCTATGCTGGTGCCCTGGGTCAGCGCTAGTCGAACCAGAGCCTATGCAACCAGTCACCTTCTGTAATCAATAAAGTTGTGGTCTAAATTCTGCCAAAAACCAAAACTAAAATTTGAGTCATGTGTGAATTTATTTAGGGGGGAGGTCTCTGGGTCTGCATATGCAACAAATATTACCAATGTCCACTTATTCACCTACGTCCAGAACAGAAATCAATCCTGCAGATATGATTGGTATTTGCTGTTGTTTTTCCTTTCAGTCCACAAATGATCTGTAATTCACTGCATTTTCTCCTTTGCACTGGAATGAATGGGGTCAATAAAGTAATTACATACATTACATAATTTCACCACAGTGGAAAGCGAGGCAAATAATTTGGTGGAAGACAAACTTGCATCCAAAGTGGTGTGAGACCAAAACCACAAGAAAGTAATAAAAGTGTTACTTGTATTGTCAAGCTTTCTTTATTTCCATGAGATTTTTAATAGACTACTACAAAGGCGGTGTTTCTCATATTATACTTATTTAATTTAATTTGCTTATGTTATTTGTTTCTGCATGTTCTTGCATTAAGCACCAAGCCAAGTTCAAGGATTTGCTGTTGAGACCAGCTTCTCCAGTACAGACCCTGTGGCCCTTGACACTGGTTGTGCTTTCCCCTCTGAAGCCACTGGGCTGCAAGATGCAAATTGAAACCTTAGACTGAATGACCTGGTTAACTAGTCTGTATATTAATTACTGAAATTGTAGCGGTTGTCCAAATCTGCACAAATAACAGAGGGAAATAATGTTTTTACTTAGAAATTAGATCAGCATAATATTGAAGTCTTTGGAGAATTAAGCCGAAGGAAACAAAAGTAGAAATATTCCTTTTCCTTTAAAAGTACAAAAGAAGGAAACAGATAACAATTTACTTATATTAGGGACAGAACATGAGGCAGTCAAATCATTTTTGACCTGATCTGTCATACTGTGATGTGGATCACTGAATGACTTCTATTACTTGGCCTTGTTTTGTGCACATCTAGACCGCATGATGCCCCAAAGCTACAGTGAAGGCCACCAGCATTGAGTTCTGTTCTCTTTTTCTATGAAACAGCTGATCCCTACCAAGCAACACTGCTATCTCAAGCATCCTTACGGCCACTGCTGTCACCAGCTTTTGAATTTCAAACTATTGCTAATTGGGTCCCAAGACAGCACCAAGCACCACATGTGGCAATCTGCTAGGGAATCAGAGCCTACATGTTTGCCCTTCAAAAAGTTGTGAAATAGTGTCTTAAGAGTTAAGGATGAAAAAGAAGTGGACTATGAAACAGACCCAATTTTTTGGAATACAGTGGGCCCTACCCTATGTTTATTACAGAGGACTGTTTTGCATTTGTCTAATAGATTAGCTCTGGCATGCCTGCCTGTCACAATAATGTACAGCTTCTAAAAAGTCAGGGACATCTCTGTGAATTCATCCCATACATGACAGTACAGTCATACCTCATGTTACGTTTGCTTCATGATACGTTTTTTCAGGTTGCGTCCCGCAGCGTCCCGGAAGTACCGGAAAGGGTTACTTCCAGGTTTTGCTGCTCACGCATGCACAGAAGCGCTAAATCACGCTTCATGCATGCGCACAAGCACCAAATCTTACTGCACACCTGCGGAGATACGGCGCTTCAGGTTGCGGGCTTTTCATGTTGCCAACGGGCCTCTGGAACAGATCCTGTTCACAACCAGAGGTACCACTGTACCTGTATTCTTTCTCAGTATGAGCTGGGAGATTTGTTGTTCTTTAAATACATGGTGCACACAACTAGCACATTTTAATCGGGAGATGTTAAATAATGGAGCTTGACCTGAAATTTGTTGAAGCTTGACATGGAGAAATATTGCATGTGATTTTCATAGGAACGTAACGCTAGCATTCTCTAGGACACTGTGTTTCTTAAGGAAATGAATCAGTAAAAGCATGATAAGGACAGAGTGGGCCTCCCATTGCACATTGTGCAATTTTAAAGAGGTTGCTAGACTTTTCCAGACTGAAATATATTTAACTTTAGCCAAACTGAAGCAAAGAGAGTCACCAGCTTCAAAGATTCCTAAGCTTTTTATTAAGAGAATTCCTTAGTGGAATTTTTCCATTATGTGGCATCGAAACACCTGCCAGGGGGATTGTTTCCTACAGGAAACTCAGATTTGCCACCAAGTGTATCACTGAATATCTCTGACTTGTGTACCTGTATGGTTTGTGCTCCAAACACCTGTTTGTACCATTTGTTCTTTACTTTCTTTATGTGTATATTGAAAATCCTGAGACAGATAATTAATCATTCCTAACCCCCGTTTCCATCAAGATTTTTTTTTTCCTGCTGGGTGCCTCAGGATTATGTGTTTCTATGTGGACAACTACATTAATGCTGGCAGGGCTGCCAGAGCTCACCTACCCAGTTGAGGTATACAATTACATGAAAGCAATGAGACAATGGCAAACTGAATGCAAAATCTGCTTGGCACTCAATAAATCCACAGATAGCCTTTCTCCTTCACAATCCCCTGCTGTGAGATTTTCAACTTATACATGAGCTTGAATATATACCTACATGCCCGCCTGAACTGCATGCAATGTTACAAATATTCTGCTATGTAAGGAAGTCTGTGTGTGCATTTGTGCAAGGGGAAGCATGGAAGGTCAGCAATAGAGTACCTGCTTTGCATGCAGAAAGTGCCAGGATTAATCCCCAGCATCTCCAGGTAAGGTCAGGAAAAGACTCCTGTCTGATACCCTGGAAACCTGCATCGCATCAGCATAGACATTCTGGAGCTGGATTTAAAAACTGCTTGATGTGACACAGGGCAGTTTCCCTGCTCTTGTGCAAAATTTGAGAAGATAGCATGCAGTGCCAGGCTTATTTATAACAGAATTTGCCTTACATTGTTTTATTAATTCATTTCAGCAATTTATATATTGCTTAACACTGTAGGCAAGATATGCTTGTGACAGGGTGGAACATGTGACACATGAGTTTGATAGGATCCTGCCAGCAAAGTATTTTTTCAGCCTCAGGGAGGCAGTAAAAACAAGTTGATCAACCCTCTGATGGATTGCCTGGTGATTGTGATTGACAAGGCCAATCTCAAGCTGTGAAACCCAATGTCAGTAAATGTGTTTATTTGATTGAGGTGCACTCATGAAATAAAAAAAAGTTTCATTTACTCTTTCTCACACAGATAAAGCATACTCGCCAACATTTTTCGAATGAAAATTGGACATCCTATTCCATTCTTCTTCTTCTGGCTGGTACTTTCTTGATCTCCTGCCCTCAGGCAGAAGATATAGAAGCATGATTAGTCGCACCAATAGGGTAAAGAACAGCTTCTATCCGTGGGCTGTTAGGCTGCTGAATGAAAAGATAACAACAGGGCAACTGACTTTCGGGTTTGGTGGGTATGCGTCAGTAAACAAGGGGAATTAAGACTAAGAGAGCTGAGTGGGGGGTGCTCGTGTGATCTCACTGTATACAAGTTGTACAAGTGACAATAAAGTATTTCAATTCTTCTTCTTCTTCTTCTTCTTCTTCTTCTTCTTCTTCTTCCACACCCATCTTGGTACCCCAGCCATTCTGGGTGGCTTCCAACATATACAAAAACATAATAAAACATTAAGCATTAAAAAACCTCCCCATACAGGGCTGCCTTCAGATAGCTCGGAGGAGCAGATAATTCCATACCCTCCAACATTTCTCCAATGAAATAGGGATGTCCTGAGGAAAACCAGGGTGTATCGGGATCAAATAAGAAACTAGGATGGCTTTTGTAAATCCAGAACTGTCCCTGGAAAACAGGGACCCTTGGAGGGTCTGGATAAAGTTGAATATCACTTTTGTAGAGGAAGCAAAAGGGAATGCTATCCCAAATTACCAGTAATTATTAAGCACACAAGCCTGCTGAAATCTTTAAAACAAGCTGCTTTTCCCACACAGCCCTTTGCTGTAGTTATAGGGATGCCTTGCACTGAAAGATCCTATTTTCAAATGTGACTCCCTTCTTTCAAACACACAACAAACAGTTTGTTATTCACACAGTGGCCTTATTTATAGGCATTGTTGTGCTTCTTTTGATGACTTGAAATTCAAATTGCATTATCCTCAACTCAGGAACAGGATCTGATGCCTACAGCAATGACAAAAGAAGAACATGTCAAATGGCTATATTACATGGCATACTGCTGTGTTTGTCTGTCTGATCGCTGTAGTAGCAGAGAAGTCCTTCAGGTAATCAACAGCCTAGTAACAATAAGCGTCTGTGCTTTACATAAATACAGCCTTATAAATGGAGAGTGTCAAAGATATGATTAAAATAATACATTTTGCTGGCTTCGGGGCATTGCCACATGAGACAGCGGAAGGTTATTTTCTGCTGCTGTAACATAGATTAAATGACAAAACCATAAGCTAATAGAGATTCACTTTCCACCCTATGCATCCCCCGCCCATCCACTAAAGGAGGTTAAGCTGAAGTCCTCACACACCTCTTACTTCTGGAGTATGTTTTTATTATTATTGTAGTAGGATTTGCAGCCTGAGAACTACTGGCAGGGAGGGCAGGGAAATGGACAAGGCAGTAGAGAGCTATGGATCCCTGTCCACAAGATCATCCCTCACCTTCTTCCTCCCAGTCAGAGGCATAGCATGGCGGGGGCAGGGGAGCCATGGGCCTGGCCGCACATTTTTGAGGGGCACAACCAGGTACCCCCACAACAGGCACTAAGCCCTGGCAGCTGAGGCAGGGGGTGAAGAGCCTGTTGAAGACAGGCTCTGTTCACCCTCTGTGTGGGTTCCTCTCCTGGTACATGCCCACACCCCAGCTGCCCAGTCCACTGGGGGGGCCCCACAACAATTGCCCCACCCCAGGTTCCAGAAACCCACACTCTGCTGCTGCTCCCCATAAGCAACAATTGGTCTGTTTGTGCGTAGTAATTCCACCCTGTCTGGTAAGGAATTTCTGTGAAGAAGAAGAAGAAGAAGATTTATACCCTGCCTATCTGGCTGGGTTGCCCCAGCCACTCTGGGCAGCTTCCCACACATAAAAACATAGTATAACATCAAACATTAATAGTAACAATCTGATCTCTGCAGTATGAGAGATGTGGGATTGCTGCTGAAAATGGCTTCTCCATGTTGAGTTGCACCCCTCCACCCCATAGAATAGCATACCTTGTGTCGTGACACTGGATGCTTTCCTGTGGCCATCGATGATGTGGAATTGGGGGTGGTGAAGCTATCCAGGTCCGAGAATAGTCAGAGCTGTTTAAATGGTCCCCACAACGGGAGCAGCAGAAACTAAGGTGACGGCACCTATTGGAAAGTGCATCCGGCTAAACCTCTTGGCAGTTTCAAAGCTGGAATTAAAATTGATCACAACCATCTTTTGGACTTTTCTAACCAATTATGAAAATGCATGGCATGTTTTTGGGAAGTTAGAGCCTTCAATATACTTAAGGCTTATCTGTCTCCCCCTGTCCTCTGTTCTCTGGAGACTTCAGTGCTGAATAACCAGTGGAGGGGGAATGCAGGTGAATTCAGCCCTGGGATTCTAACAGGACGTTGAGGAGCCAGAGTTTATTATAACAGCATCAGCTCAACTTTCCTGAGATTGAAAATATTTGTGATGTTGTCATTTCCTCACTTTGAAGAGGGCACATTTGCCCTCAGCCCATTCTTTGTGAAGAGGACTTGGGGGGTTGGCTCCTGAAGGGAGGGAATGGAGGGAGGTCTTGTGGGGCCTGAGGACCAATCAGCAAGGGGTAGGAAAAGCCTGCTCCTCCCCCAAACCTTTCCTTTTTGCCATGTTGTTTCACCCTCCTCCCTCCCTCTATGCAGAATTTGGCTAGTTGCCTGTTGAAGCAGCTGAGTTGGAATGTTTAGGGGGCCCTAAGATTGGACGCGGGTGGCGCTGTGGGTTAAACCACAGAGCCTAGGACTTGCCAATCAAAAGGTCGGCAATTCGAATCCCTGCGACGGGGTGAGCTCCCGTTGCTCGGTCTCTGCTCCTGCCAACCTAGCAGTTCGAAAGCACGTCAAAGTGCAAGTAGATAAATAGGTACTGCTCCGGTGGGAAGGTAAACAACGTTTCTGTGCGCTGCTCTGGTTTGCTAGAAGGGGCTTAGTCATGCTGGTCACATGACCCAGAAACTGTATGCCGGCTCCCTCGGCCAACAAAGCGAGATGAGCCCCGCAACCCCAGAGTCGTCCACGACTGGACCTAACGGTCAGGGGTCGCTTTACCTTTAAGATTGGACCTTAGGATTCTTACATTTTTATTTTTGCCTACTCCATACTGCTGGGACTAATCCATCTGGCATTAGTGGAAGCAGAGGGGATCTGTTACTCAGTGAGCACTGAGTCCTGCTAGCTGAGGAAGTACAGAAGAAAAACCTTAGGTATATTAAGGCATTATTGGGTTAAAGACACACTGGCAAAGGGTTCTTGCCAGTGCTTTATGCACTGTGGGCCTGAGATGCACATTTTAGGTGAATGCTGGACAGCAGGGTCTGAGTGTATATGCTGGGTTTATACCCAAGGCTTGCCTAACAAGGAGGGAGGTGTTTTCTCCCCATCTTTTGCTGGGGAGCCATGACCTGCAGCTCCATCACAGGCTCGGAGGTCTGAAGGTCTGAAGTCAGATGCAATACTCATCTGCTGGTACTTTCTGAATTAGGTTATTTAAATGAGTTTATCTGCATTTCCTCCAACTGGTCATATTTTAATAAATCGAACCTTTCCATCAAAGTTTGGTCTCCTGAGCTTTCTTCATAGGTGTGGGGCAAAGATTCTGCATGGAAGTAGAGGTTGCTTTTTATTTCATGTTTAGACATTGCAATGTCTCTTTGCCTTCTGGAATGATATAGAAGGTGACTGGAGAGATAACCTTTTTCTGTTGTGTCTCCTGCATGTGAGATGCCCTTCCCGGGAAAACTTGCCTGATGCCTATTCTGTACCGGGCAACTCCCTTTTCTATTTAACCAGGCTTTCCATGATGTTGTTTAAACTTGTTTTAATTATTATTATTATTATTATTATTATTATTATTATTATTTTAAAAATAGTACTGTTGTTTCCTGGCCAGCTCCAGCAGAATTCTTCTTATGTTCTGTTTTATCGCTCGGCTTGTTTACCGAAGAGTTGCGCAAAAATATTTAAATGAAAAAGAATAGTGGTCCTGTTGTCCTGTGTTTCTCGACATGGTTGTTTTCTGATCTACTCTCAAAGAAAGAATTCTATTTTGAAAATACAAGATGCCTTTTGGAAATGTCAGTTCAGAATCCACCTTTCTCTTTCTCATCTTTCATAAATGCAACATAACAGCTAGTGCTGTGTCAGGAACTCAGAGGAGCACAAAGCAAATTCTCTCTGGTCCTAATGCAGCATTAGTTATTATTTATGAACTCTGACACTTCTCAGTAAACTAGTTGGGGAAGCCACACACTCGTATAATTTCATTATTTTTGAAAGTCTCGCTTTTAAAATAATGTGTAAAAAGGGAGACAGGATCAAATTTTGATCCTGTCATTTTCATTAATGCAGAATGACTGTTTTACAGTTTATTGCATACAAGCAAAGGTGCTAAAGAATAATAATCCTTGTTTCTGCGTCTTTCCGCTTGGCGTTAGTCATTTGACAACAAGCCATAAAATGGTGAGAATAATATAAAACATTTCTCCTGCTGAGTTGTAAATATATTTTGTTCGACCCTGGTGTGACTACCCCCCTCTAAATTTCTAATCTCCAGACTCTTGAGCAAGGAGCATATCAAAGCTGAGCTTTCCAAATTAGTGCCAATTTAGTGCAATTTTAGGATGGGTAATCTTGTATACAGAATACCAGCTGAGATGGCTTTCATTTATCTTGGGACACTTGTTTTGTTTTGTTGGGTTGTAGTGGCCTTTATTGCTTCACCACTTCAGACAGAATAAACATCTTTGGATCTTTTTTATATCCCCCCACCCCCATCCTGTAGCATCACGCAGCGCTCCGGCTCAATGGAAAGAAAAGAAAGTCTTTTGTAGATGACCGGTAGTTTGTCCTTTCAGAATTCACAGGACTAAGCAATGAAGGAGGATTATTGAGCTCCCCAAAACATAACTATGTATCTTTATCTGTAAATGTAAATTGAAGTATAAATGAAATAAACAGTGCAAGCAGGGCTTGGTTTGAACCTGTTTTAGGGGAACTTCTACCATTGCCAGCAGGAGGTAATGGTGCATACAAAAGTAATGTGTATGCTTTTAGGTATGGTGGGAGATAAATGGGAAGGGAATGTTTCTGGTGGACACCAGAAATGGGCACCAGAAATGGAATATAATACTTAATAGTGAGTGTATAAGAATTTGAAGAGTCCGGTTCTTTGCCACTGATAGCCAACAGACTCATCCACTGGTGGACATCTCTTTCATCCATGTACTTTTTAATCACTCCATGGAAAACCCAAGTGGTTGCAGATATGGACCTTGGTAATGTTCCAGTATGTACAAGGCCATTTGATGCCCTCCCCACAGTCCTCATGTGTCAGGGAGTCTTGATAACACAATGAACGGAGTTAATTAAAAGGAAGTTTTATTGCAAAAACAAAAGTTCATCAGAGTGGCGAGCACAGCCATCCGTCCATTAATCAAAGATGTCCCTTCTAAGGCAGGTATTTTTGGCGAGACCAGAAACAGCTGAACTGCCTCTTGTGATGTATTCTGTCTTGAAGACCCCCATACGCCTAGACCTTGGTGAGAGGGGGTCAGCTCCCACCTCTTCCTCATTCTCTGAGAGTTTACTTCCGTTGGTCTTTCTCGCTTTCTAAGCTGGTTTCATTCCTAACTCCTACATTTTGCTCTTCACTAGCACGCAGGCAAGTTGCTGGCTGGCTCTCTAATACGTTGCTATCAGCTAGCATTCCTACAGGTGGGGGAGTTGGCTCACAGCTATAATCCTCTTATATTGTAGTTAACCCTCTCTCCTTCTGGCTCCTGTCTTCACTGGCAGCTAGCTGCAAACTTCTCCTGGGGTCTGGCTCATTCATGACATCGTGGTACTGGCTTAAGCCGGGCTTTGGGAAGGAGGTGTGAGGCTCTGGCAGGGTCCTAGAACCCGCCTTCCTCTTTCCTAAAGCCTGGTGAGCACTTACTTGGTTTGGGAAGGGAGACGGAGGACTTTAGAACCCTGTCAGAGCGCTCATTCCTTCTTCCCAAAGCTAGCCAAGTGCTTACTGGACTTTGAGAAGGTGCTCTCCTCAATTGTAAGCCGGTGTGACCACGTCACTTGCACTGCCCTAAATCTGCCTCTGGTGGTTACTTGTGTGTGCTAGAGCCTCAGCAAGTTACTGGGAATGCTGCTGAAAGATTTTGGGGGTGACACACAAAATCACAAGCCAAATTAGTGGTAACCATTTGCAGTAACACAACATATTACTCCATTCCATTCCTTTTTCTGCTCAGTTTTTCATTCTTCCCAGAACAGTCAACCACCTTTCCATGGCCACTGAACACTGTCTTATTAGGCTCTTTGTGAGGTCCTCCCCCCAAAAAAGTGTTTATGTTTCTGCAAATTTTGGCACTCTCCAATCCTGTAGATACTCTCGCTATGTGCATGGATTTTGCAATGTTCGTACATAAGCTATGACACTCATGCCTGAATATTTGAAATAGAGGGAATGGTGAGACTGTACTGAGTGAACCATGAATACATATATTTGAAATCTAACCCATAGAAATCAAGCTCTGCTATGTTAACTTATTACATATTTAGCAATATTGCTAAATTGGTTCAATTTTTTTGATGTAACTGCTTGTCCATAATGCAGTACAATTTAATACTCTTCCCCTTTCTTCTCCATGTGACAGATATTTCCATGGAAGGTCAATGATATCACTAAGAGATTATGGCACCCAAATTATGGATTCAGACACATCTGGCTTTTTCGCTACCACAGAAAATGGAATAGCTTTCAATTTGTAGTTTAATTTACTCTTCTCATTTATAGTTCATCTAAAATTAGGCAATCTGGGTATATATAGACCACATTAATACTTGACGCACACACAGAATTAGATTGGTTCCATAAAGAAACAAGGTAGAGCAGCAAGAATAAGTTTATAGGAAATGGGATCCAACATTGTGGCGGGGAGGGGGACTTTTTGATTTTACTGCATTTCTGAGCTACCTATTTTAAAGGTGTTGATAACAGAAGAGATTTGAAGCATGACATCCCAAGGGTATATTGCTCTGTCAGAAGGATCAAGGGTACACCACATGTACTAAACATTAAATATTACAAAAACAAATAATGGGCACTTTCAGATATCTACTAAGGTTGTGCATATAATTGGGACAAATACTGGATCCCAAACTGAATCAGGCTGATGTAAGTCAATCTGGGATTTATCTAGACTGGCACCCTATCTGCATAACCTAGCAATTCTAAAATACAGACATGCTTTTACTCCCGCAAGATTGAATGTATTGCTCTCAGCTGTACTTGAGGGATGATTCCAACAGATTCCACATGAAAAATGCTTATGTCCCTGTGGAGATGGCAGTCCCAAATCAATGGCGCATGCCCTTCTAGTTTGCACTCTTTATAAAGACTTGAGGAATGAGATTATCACCCCTCTTTTATTGTCCATTCCGAGATACCCAACCACTGCCACAGTGTCCTTTCTCTTTCTCAAGATGAACAGGTGTCAGCAAAGGCTGCAAGGTTTTAGTTGGGTCAATCAGAATAAGATTCACTATTTGACTATTGATTCAAAACCCTAACATGTATTTTATACAATTGACTTTTTATTTCTATTCTTTGTATATTGTATTGTTGTTTTATTGCTATGGACAATGGCAGATGCAAATAAAGATTCATTTGTTCGTTCATTCTAGACTGGATTGAGGCAGCCCAAGACTGGGTTGGGTCAGGTCTACCTGGTATGATTGGGGGCTGTCAAAAGTGGGAAGGGGGGAGTTAGGTGGTGGCCAGTTGGTGGTGGCAGAAAATAGTCTCTGCCTGCATGTCTCATTCTTCCTCTTCCTTCTCCTTCCTGATGCATGTTTAACTGTGCAACTTTGGGGCTTGGATTGGCCCCAGATTGGTTCCACATTTGGAGCTCAGGTTTGCCCCAGCAATCAGGATCGCTAAGTTGGGCCCTGAACACAATCAAGGTGCCTCGAAGAGCCTTAATATCTACACCTGATCCCGAAATGCCACGCATATTCAACAAATATGTACCAATGATGCAACAATAGGATCAGATGGGGTAGTGATATGTACACTTAGATCACCCCCTTGCTACATGCTTACTATGCTTAACACTGAATGGTCAAATTAAAATATCAGTTCCCAGATTGTCCTGTATTCGATCTATGCTGGATTTTGGTAATGTGAAAATATTATAAAATAAGCAGACAATGTGGATCCTTCCAGATATTTTGAACTACAGTTCCCATAATCAGCTGGGGCTGATGGGATTTCTTCCCTGCAACATCTGGAGGGCCCCATGTTGGCTATCCCTGTTCTAGAATAGGAGGCTGTTTCTTGCACCTAGAATTACCGTATTTTTTGCTCTATAAGACTCACTTTTTCCCTCCTAAAAAGTAAGGGGAAATGTGTGCACGTCTTATGGAGCAAATGCAGGCTGCGCAGCTATCCCAGAAGCCAGAACAGCAAGAGGGATTGCTGCTTTCACTGCACAGCAATCCCTCTTGCTGTTCTGGCTTCTGAGATTCAGAATATTTTTTTTCTTGTTTTCCTCCTCCAAAAACTAGGTGCGTCTTGTGGTCTGGTGAGTCTTATAGAGCGAAAAATACGGTAACTCTACTGCAGCCAGGATTAGTAGTTTACGGCCAATACCCATTTACTCATAAGTAAGCCTGATTGAACTCAGCAAGGCTTGCTTCTAAGTATTATAGGACTGTACTGTAAAAGTCCTACAATCATAAGACTCCTAGGATGGAAAATATTGTTACTCTGGGCTTACTTTGAGACTCAGAGTGAAAGAAGGGCACTGGAAGCTTGTGGCATTTTGTAAAATATTTGAGTTTACTTACAAATAGACACTTTGAGGTGGAGGCAGAGCTTAAGCATTCCAACAGATATTCACAGTTCACTGCTCCCACATCAGATCTCAAAAGAGAGGCAGCCAGCATCCCATAATGATATTACTTTACAGAGTGCAAACACACTTCTTGCTGCCTCTGTCCTCATCTATGACCTTTCCCAAACTGCAGTCTATTGTTCTCCACTCACAGCTAGCTTGACCCCCTCCCTTTGGCTAGACAGAAGAATAAGGATGAGTCATTTCATCTAAGCATCACCTAGCCTTCTTGGACCATCTTCCCTATCAAAGGATATGTCTCACAATTTAGCCTGCTGGCTTTTAAGAGACAGCTGCAGTCACTCTGGCTCCGTTATCCATCTCCTGTACAAACCTCCAGTCTTCAGCTCCACTGACATTCACGAATGAACAGTTGAGATGAAGAACCAAAATAGAGTGTCTCTAATTTATTTTATCCCAATCAAAAGCACACAAAAATATTTTTGCAACTTGACATACTGATCTTCGCATTTCTATAATCTTTATGCAGGAGCTGTCGGTGTGTATTAGTGGCTACCTGCAAAATCTTTTTTTTCAGAGAATACATGCTGAAACATATTCTGCTGACTATGCTTTTCCTGCTGGAGCCCAGATGTACACCTCATCTTGCATAAAATCTGGCCTCATTTGAGAGGAGAGGGTTAGATAATTGTTTCCATGGATTTCAATCTTATATATAAATAATCAAACTCAAGAATAATAGATGGACATACACGATTGGCAGTAATGAAGGGGCAATTTCTCTTTTAGTGTAGGAAGAGAATTGGGGTCTTTTGGGGAGGAAATGTTGAGAAGAAATTGCTGGAGTTACTCCTCCCTTGCCATCAGATCATCCATCTTCTTTTCCTTCATTATTCCATCATATTTTCCCCATGCTATTTGATTTGCTATACTAACATATGCTTTTGGGGGGGAACATATATTTTAAAAACTTGCACTACAGTGCTCTACACCACTACAGAGTCTCCTTTGTCGATACCTTTCATTTAAAATCCAGAGCCATTGGAGTCAACAATCATGTACCATTTAATGGAACATGACCCCTTGAGTCAGAATGTCTTCAGACAACATCATTTTAACATTCTCTCCTTGACACAGAACTGAAATAGAGCTTGGACTCTTCTCCATAGTTTTGCCCATCCACAAAATACAGATATTTTACAACCTCTACATTTTGCTAGAAGTTAAGAATTCAGTCTGGTTTTAAAACAGAATGAGCTACATTTAATATCCTCTTGTTTCTACAAAATAAGGGCATCTCTACATTTTATACAGCAGGTAGAATTACTGTAGACAATTCTTATGGTATTGCACGGTGCTATTTTTTCTAGAAAAAGAGGCGCTGGAACTCACCATGAACGTTTCCCTTGTTCTTTTATAATGGCAAAGATGCTCACCTGAGAGGTGCCACAACTGAGTTCTGTGAGTTCTGGCTGGAAAAAAGCCCTGGTGGTGCATAATGCAAAAGCACCTGTGAGAAAATGGTCAGTGATCCCACTTAGGGATTACCAAACTATGCATATGGGTATTTAAACACCAAGCTATGATGTTCACATTTTATGTATTTGGAGCTGGAAATACTGGTGTTAATTCCAGTGCATTCACATACATTTCATCTGTCATATGAAGTGTGGAACTTTCAGGGAACCTCTGGATTAATGATACCCATTTCATATCTCAAGAACTCCTCTTTGTAGTTCACTTACCCCACTATTAGATTAGATGATTGGATCATTGTGGGGAACGGGCTTCCATAATGTTTCTTACTGGATCCAGATTAAGTTAATTAAACTAAGTTCCCAATGAAATCAATAAGAGAGTTAGGTTATAGCTAACTTTCCCCATTTATTTCAACATGACCTCAGCTCAACTAATGTAGGTTAGATCAATCAAGCAAAATTAATTGCTTAATGGTGGTTGTAATGTAGGAAGGAAGGGATCATTTTCTTTGCAACAACGATCACTAATATTTTCTTATAAACATGAAGGACATACAACCCAAAATCAGCTTTCAAATCCCAATGGTTTTAGTGAGTTATTTAAGCATGTACATAACTTTCCCATTGGAATGACTTAAACAGTCTTCATTCCCCCCCCTGTCCTGGGACTATTCTTTTCCCCCCCTGTCCTGGGACTATTCAGTATTTCCAGCTCCAAATACATAAAATGTGAACATCATAGCAAACAATTTTTGACAATAGATAGCTGTCCAAATTAAAACAGCATATATATACCAAATATAAACGTGGGCATAACCCTCACTTGGGAATACTGGTATAGGTGCGATGAACAAATGTCCTAATGGCAGACCTCTATTTTTTAGGCTGGTAAATGGCAGTTTCAATTTTCTGATACCAGAATTGCCCACCATCCTGCATTGCAGGCAGCTTCTCTTATTGGAGCAATCAAATCCTCCCTGGGATTTTTAGCTATTGGAATTCATCAGGAGGTGACCTGCATATCCATAAGCCTTCTCTTGCCAGACAAAATGAAATAGGCTTACCTTGAAAACATGAAATGTTAATCCTGTTTCCTGTGCAAGAGTGAGGCACTGTTTACAATGGGATTATCTACTGGTGTAGATGGTACAACATCAAGCGCTAAGGTCTTGGGATCAGCTTTCATGGATTATGGTGTTGTACAAAGTCATAATGCAAAAGACTTAACCTACTATATGAATTCCCTGTGGTACATTGGTGTCGAATCAATCTTATCAAATAAAATCTGTGATGAGCTCACAATAAAGGAAGAAAGGAAACATTTAATTCAAGCTATCACAGAGCATGTACAGAATCAGAATTAGAGATCATTGACTTTTGCCTTTTTAGCAATGATATACAATGATTTCACTCCATAGGATACTATTTCATTAAATAAAGAGATGGGTTGAATAGGATCAGAGCTGACGACTCCGCAGCCTTTTAGCTGTGACTTGCAGTAGGCTGTTTGAATCGTCCTCACTGAAAGATATTGGGTATCTCCAAATTGTGCCCATTTACAACTGGAATGCATTTCTCCTCATGCAACATAATTTCCCCTTCATCTCCTCCCCCTGCAGGTGATCCTCTGGAATGGACACAACATAGGCAATTATTTTACGTCTCACAATAGGTGCGAGCATATGAATGTGCAATTTACTGGCTAATACATTTCCATTCAAACATAGCATTATGGGCATCCAGAAATGGTAGGCTAGACACATAAATGCTGCAATATGGAAGTCGCTTTGGATTCCTCATGGCATACATAACAGCTCATCATATGCATTTTGCCATTTTCAACACACATTTTCACTGGGGGAACAGGGTGCAGATTCAAGCCCAGAAGATACTGAACCAAGCTTGGGTTTGTCATGGTCAATCCTCCTGTCAAGCCCCTTATAGGGGTCCTCCCTATACTATGTAGATCCTGCCCAATGCCATTTCCGCCCTCATACAAACAATGTTCTTCCGCCTAACAAAGGAAAGCCATAATTTCACTGAGGAAAAGGTGAACTCCCCCCACCCCAACACCAAGTGCCAATCAGGTTGAGAGGAAAAAATCATTTCCAGCCCTGTCAATCAGCGACCCAAAATTGCTCATGAAGGCTCTAACCCAAGGGTGGGCTAGTGGGAAGCTCCCAAAACAAAATGTCTATGAGCTCCAGGGGAAACAGCCTTATATAGGCTTTCCCCTCTCCTCTGCAACAAGGGCTTGTGGGACAGCTTTTTCCCATGAGCCTTTCCCAGATTTTTGCTGCACTCTATGGGCCACAGCGCTGCTGGGCAAAGGCGTTGCATGCTTATTGGTCCACAGAATGGGGCTTACATAGGACTGCAAAGCTGAGGAGTTATGAGCACCTGGAAGACCACAAGATACAGCTGGTGGCTGCATTCACCTTTTTGGATCATCTGATAGAGTACTGAGTATTTATACTTTTTGGTTTTGTTTGTTAGAGTCTTCTCCAACAAACACTGGAGTCAGTGTGGTGTAGTGGTTAAGAGCGGTAGACTCGTAATCTGGTGAACCGGGTTCGTGTCTCCACATGCAGCTGCTGGGTAACCTTGGGCTAGTCACACTTCTCTGAAGTCTCTCAGCCCCACTCACCTCACAGAGTGTTTGTTATGGGGGAGGAAGGGAAAGGAGATTGTTAGCCACTTTGAGACTCCTTCGGGTAGTGATAAAGCAGGATATCAAATCCAAACTCCTCCTCCTCCTCCTCCTCCTCCTCCTCCTCCTCCTCTCTTCTTCTTCTTCTTCTTCTTCTTCTTCTTCTTCTTCTTCTTCTTCTGCCTGGGTTGTGAAACCCTGATTGCCTGGACCCATTGACCTAAACAATCCAGTTATCTGAATATGTATGTGCCCACATTTTGGGATTATCCGATTTAAATTGCAAACTTGTCAAAAGCAAACTTCTGTTCCTGCGAATGTTTTGGATATCCCCAGGCCATTCAGATAAATAAGGCTGTTCTACAAGTATATTAGTTATTCATCACATTCAAATGTTTTCAGATTATGAAATGCACCAAGTGCTCAGTACTGGGTTTTCCTATATTACCAATTCTTGAGAGATCTCATTATGCTTCTCTTCCTTCTTATGTGAAGAGCTACCACAGCTATCATTGATTAGCCTTTGTAATATGTGATTACTCTTCCCTGTAACAAACTGATGGAGAGGCAGAATCCATGAAGGACAACATTAAGTGCATTTTCCACCGATGTAATAGTATTGATATAGCTACACTGCAATCCTTCAGGCATCAGTCAACGGCACTGAGAAGCCGAACTAGGAACAAGATGAGATAAGCAAGAAAAAATTAGTTAATGTGTGAGTACGTGTGTGGGAAGGAAATTATCCCATAAATTTGAAATTAAGTTCCTTCTTCAATTTCCGCAAAGCAAGCTTCCTGTGGTGAACACCTGGCAGCATACTTTTCTTTCTTTCTTTCTTTCTTTCTTTCTTTCTTTCTTTCTTTCGATAGAAGGCCCAAGGAAAGAGAAAAGTTATATGCAGTTGCTTTAATTCATTTGTTCTTTTAAAGCAAATTAGACCAATCGTAAGAGTACTTGGCAAATAGTACAAGCTATAGCATAGTAACTGAAAGGTACATTTGACTGGACTTACTCCACGTCCGTGCCTTCAATGTTCTATGAATTCCAATCATCCTGCATTTCCATTTAACTAGAATAATTTACAAAACTAATTGTGGGGTTGGAACATGTACAGTTTCCTTCAAATCTCAGTTCCTTTCATTTGCTTCTCCCTGATGAACAAAATGCATTTATAAATCACATTTAAAAAGCAGTGCTTAAGTGATGGTATATGTGACTGCACCCAAAGTCTTTTTGTGTTGTGCTTTACTGTTGCATGCATGTGCTCCTGCACATTTGTGAAATGGAATACAAGGGCCATTGCTGTTTTCACGAGGGGTGTTTTTGCCTTGACCCAATAGGAGCAAGTCTCTAGAGGCTTCTTCCCAAAGGGAAAAGGGGGAAGACCGAGATTTCCTTCGTCTCTGGGACAAATAAGAACAGGGCTGGTGTTGAGCAAATCAGTCTATTGCTAGTTCATGTCACTTTCATATGTATTGTCTCTCAAAATATGCTTTTCTAAACAGATTTTCTTTCAAAATTTGCAACCTTTTTAAAAAGGAAAAGAAAAGCTATGTTGAAAGATTTGGAAAGGGGAAAGTTAAGTTCTGATCTACACATTAATCTGGGTTCATTAATGTGGATCATGTCAGTTTGTATCAGAATTCACAAAGACTTTCCCTTTTACTTGGCCTTTTGGTCTTTAGTGTGAAGGGTTTAAAAATATTTGTGGCCTCTCTTGATGGGGCAGGATCTGCTAGACCTCTCTGTTATTTGTATAAATGTGTATTTTTAATAGGGTTGTTTTTTTTAATTCATTGTGTTTGTTGCAATTGGGTTTAGTATTTCTGTTGTATTTTGTAAGTCATGTGGAGTCAATTTTTATGAGAAAGTGACATAACAGCAGCAGCAGCAACAACAGCAATGGATTCTTGAAGCATCTGTAATGACCAAATTATGGTTCCTTTTTTGGTCTTAACAACACAGACAAGTTCATATGTATGTGTGATGGGACGATGAGCTGCTTGTGCGTAAAATCCAAGTCCCTCAGAGTTTGGTCATGTTTCCAAACCTCTGTCTGTAACGGAGCCCCTTAAACATGGCTCTGTCAGTCGCTTGCAGATTCCGACAGTGGTTGCTTTCGGAATCGCTTCCAACATAAAAGCTCCTTAACGGAAACACGTCTTCTGGACTCTCTGCGTGACAGTTTCCGGCGAGGAGTGGGTGTCCCTACAGGAGGTCCTGAAACCTCCCCACTGTTTTCGCTGGAAGTGTCTCGGAGCCATCCCTCCTGCTCACTTTCCCTCAGCTCAGCTCTTCTCCCCCTACTGGTTCCCTCTTCAGCTGCTGAGTCTCTCCCAACCTGTGTGAGCCCTTCCACCTCCCTTCCTTCCGATGCCAGTTCCCTGACATCCACCTCCCCTCCAGGGCCCCCTTCACCCCCTCCCGCCCCCTCCTCTATGGGCGGTGAGGAGGCAAAACCCCGGAAGGAACTTCCTTCACCTTCCGATGTCTCGAACACTTCTCTCCACCTGTTGCGGTTCCTGGTCTCGAAGTACTCCTCCTCCTCAGAGTCCATCTCCCCTTCCCCTTCCGAATCCGTGAATCCTTCCAACTCCTCCTCCTCATCGGTGGTCCCAAAGTATTCCCTCCGGAACCTCTCCACAGGCTGAGGTTTCCTTGGGAACCTTTGATGGAACGTTTCTATCAATACCTCATCATTGATATCTTCTGCCATTACCCAAGTGTTTTCTGACTCCGGTTCTCCTTCCCACGCTACCAAATACTCCACCTGATCCCCCTTCCACCTGGCGTCGAGGATTTCTGCCACATGGCTGCTGCATTCCCTTTCTTCTATGATCGGTCCCCGAGTGGACATCCCTTCTCGTTCCCCCTCATACGGTGACAGTAACGACCTGTGAAATACTGGGTGCAGTTTCATGTGGTTGGGTAACCGGAGCCTGAAAGCCACTGGGTTGACTTGTTGAATGACCTCAAAGGGACCCAACCTCCTGGGTCTTAATTTCTTACAACCTCCTTTGAACGGCAACCCTTGGGTTGACAGCCACACCCGATCTCCCACCCTTATGGTTTCACCTTCCCTTCGGTTCTTGTCTGCCTGCCTCTTGTATTCTTCCTTCGCCCTTTCTAAGTTGAGTTGGAGCTGACGATGGATTGCTTCCATTTCTTCTACAAAATGCTCGGCTGCCGGGACGCTCCATCTCTCCCCTCCTCCCCCTGGGAATGCCCTGGGATGACACCCATAATTAGCCAAGAAGGGGCTCATCCCTGTGGACACATTCTCTGCATTGTTGTAGGCAAATTCCGCCAGCGCCAACCTCTCTACCCAGTCATTCTCTCTGTCATTGACATAACACCTCAGGTATTGCTGGAGGACACCGTTTGCTCTTTCCGCCTGCCCGTTGGTTTCAGGGTGCCGGGCAGTCGAAAAGTTGACCTCCACCTGCAGTAAGCTCATGAGCTTCCTCCAGAACCTGGAAGTAAATTGTTTTCCCCTGTCTGAGACCACCCTCAATGGCACCCCGTGCAACCTAAAAATGTGTTCTACAAATAACTTCGCTGTCTCTTCCGCCGTGACTGCATGCGAACAGGCTACAAAGTGGCACATCTTTGTTAGTAGGTCTACCACCACCATGATGGCTGTTTTCCCCTTGGACTTCGGCAGATCAGTCATAAAATCTATCGACACTGCCTCCCAAGGTCGTTCAAACTAATTTCCTCTTACTGCTGAGACAGTCCGTAATGGGAGCTGTCAAGTGGGCAAAATTTCTGATGAACTTCCGATAGAAGTTTCCAAATCCAAGGAATCTTTGCACATCCTTCCTTGTTTTTGGTGTTTTCCATTCCAGTACCGCTTGGACCTTGCCAGGATCCATGGCCAATCCCTTGTCCGACAAGCGGTACCCCAGGAATTCCACCTCCTTGGCATGAAACTGACACTTCTCTAGCTTCACCCACAGCTGATTGGCTTGCAGTCTGCCCAACACTTCCCTGACGTCTTTTACATGCTGCTCCTCAGTCTCTGAATATACTAACATGTCATCTAAGAAGGCCACACAATTCTTGTAAAGCAAAGGCCCCAGGACGTGGTTCATAAACGATTGAAAGCACGCGGAGCCTCCTTGTAGGCCGAAGGGCATAACTAAATATTCAAATGCCCCCAAAGGGGTGAACATGGTGGTTTTCCATTCATCCCCCTTCCTTATTCGTATCAGGTTGTACGCCCCCCTCAGGTCCAGTTTAGTAAAAATCTTTCCCTTCCTGACCCTTGTCAAAATGTCATCAATTCTGGGCATCGGGAAAGTCACTGGTTCTGACACTGCATTTAAGGACCTGAAGTCCACTACAAGCCTGGGTTTGTCCGTGTTTTTTTTGTCCACAAAAAACACTGGGCTGCCCCCCACCGCCCTGGACTCTCTGATGAACCCTCTCTTCAGGTTCTTGTCAATGAACTCTCTTAGCTCCTGCATCTCTCTGTCTGACATGGCGTACAGCTTGCCTACAGGGAGCTGTGCCCCAGGGAGTAAATTGATTTGACAGTCAAAGGGCCTATGTGGGGGTAGTTTGTCTGCCTCCCTCTCGCTGAAGACGTTGCTCAGGTCGGCGTATTGTTGGGGAACCTTCCCCTTCTCCGTTACTTCCGTCCCTGCTAGAGTGGCTCTGGCCCCTCCTTGAGCCTCCCGCTCTTTGCAGTGTTCTAGACAATGTGCTGACCCAAAGGAGACCACTCTCTGATGCCAGCCCACTAGCGGATCATGTAACGCTAGCCAGCTCATCCCCAAAATAATGGGAGCTCCTCCCAAGGTAGCCACATTAAACGCTATTAGCTCAGTGTGTCTTGCTACCCTCATTATCATTGGGACGGTCTGCTGGCTGACTTCTCCTCCCAGCAGCTCCCTTCCATCGATCGTAGTCACCTGCAAAGGGTTACTTAAAGGGATAGTCTGTATCTGGTGCTCAGCAGCAAACTCCTTACTCATGAAATTGCAGGAGCTGCCTGAGTCCAATAGCGCCTTTATCTTTAGTGGGTGTCCGTTAGGCAGCTCTAGTAACACCTCTATCACTAGGGCGGGTTTAGGAGATTCCGGCGTGGGCACTTTCACTGCTCTTTGGCCTGGCTGCTGTGCCCCGACGGTGGCAGCCAGGCGTTGGCTTTTACTTGCTCCGGTACCTTTTCCTCCCTCTCCCCAACAGCTCCCGCCATTCCTTGCCATTCCTTTCTTTGGGGGCAGACTCTGGCAAAATGACCTGGCTGTTGGCAGAGATAACATTTCTTGGCGCCCTTTCCCTCCTTCTTCCGCTCTTCACTGGGCTTTGAAACTGCGCGCGCGCGCGCTGTTCCAATTTCCATCGGCTCTCCCGGTGGGAACGGTGGCTCTGGAATCTCTGGAATGCGAAGCTCCCTCCAACGTTCCCCCTTCCCTTCCCGCCTCTCCAAGGCTCTCGCCTCTTGGCGCGCTCCTATGGTCAGCGCTGATTTGGTCAGCTGGTCCATAGACTCCGCCCTGGGCGCCCGGGAAAGTTCGTCTTTCACAGCCGAAGAAAGCCCTTCTTCAAAGAGCATTTGAATGGGTTCCGCCGATAGATCCCACCCCAATTTATGGATCAACATGGTAAACTCAGTCCAGTACTCACGCACAGATCGGCTCCCCTGTTTGCACGCCATTAACTGTCTGCGTACCACTCCCTGCTCAATATCGCTGGAAAACATCAAATCCATTGCACGAAAAAACTTCCTCGTATCCTTCAGGATGTCATTGTTTGTTGCCATCAGGGGCCTCACCCAGTCTTTCGCCCCCTTTTCGAGGTGCCCAATCACAAAAGCCACCCGCGATTCCTCGTCAGGAAAGTCATCAAACTGCAGATTAAGGGCATATTGCATCTCTGTCCTAAAGGCATGACAGTCCTTGGCCTCCCCCCCAAACTTCTGCACCAATCCTGGCAACTTTCTGGCGAGCGGGGTGGTTTTCCCCTTCTCTGCATCTTGAGCCCTCCTCTCCTCGAGCCTCGCCGTCTGCAGCGCTAGCTGGACCTCCAACGCCCTGTACCTTTCCTCCAGGCTTGGACCCGCTCCAGCTCCTGCTTCTCCGGTTCCGGCTGGGTTGCTCATGATGCCTTCTCCTGCACAAACAGCTCACAGAGACTGTCGGAATGCTGTGATGGGACGATGAGCTGCTTGTGCGTAAAATCCAAGTCCCTCAGAGTTTGGTCATGTTTCCAAACCTCTGTCTGTAACGGAGCCCCTTAAACATGGCTCTGTCAGTCGCTTGCAGATTCCGACAGTGGTTGCTTTCGGAATCGCTTCCAACATAAAAGCTCCTTAACGGAAACACGTCTTCTGGACTCTCTGCGTGACAGTTTCCGGCGAGGAGTGGGTGTCCCTACAGGAGGTCCTGAAACCTCCCCACTGTTTTCGCTGGAAGTGTCTCGGAGCCATCCCTCCTGCTCACTTTCCCTCAGCTCAGCTCTTCTCCCCCTACTGGTTCCCTCTTCAGCTGCTGAGTCTCTCCCAACCTGTGTGAGCCCTTCCACCTCCCTTCCTTCCGATGCCAGTTCCCTGACAGTATGTAAGTCGAATACAGCTAACACAAAAAATCCTGTTCAATCACGTTCAAATGATTTATTTTTGAATTTTGGCAATGATACATGCATTGGTAAGTGATGTGTTGTGTTGGGTAGTACTGGAAGACACCTTATGAAGTAAAATAACTGAAAGCTGCGGCAAAGCAATCATATATACAACACCCTCTACAAAATTCAGAATTTTCAAAAATTCGAGCAGAAGGTTCTAAACGTATCACATTTTCCACTTTGGAAACAAGGACAGATAATTTATAGCTTCACTCTCTGTGGGAGAAATTCAGATAAGGAGATTTTGGAAGGGGCCTTTCTTGATGGTACAATGCCATTTTTGTTTTCAGTACTTCTGAGCAAATCATGTGCAGGGAGGACAGCCTATCTCGTTTCTTTAATTTCTAAGACTTTTCCTTCTGTTAGATCTAACTCAGCTGAATATCTTTTTGCAGCTCCTGTCAAAAAGAGAAATGCAAGCCTCTTCCTTCCACTATATTATCCGACTCGTTGATATTTTTCCCCCTGACTTCATTATTTTCAACAGGGGCTCCAGCATCAAGATGATTCACACACAGTTCCCCCACTGATTCATCAGAGGACTGGTTACTCCAGAATCCAGGAGATATTTTCTGGACCGCTGTAGGCGTCACTCTGAATCATTTTTCTGCCCTGTCTTCTCTTTTGCCCTTTTCCCTCCTTCATAAGATGCAAAATAAGTTTTATCAAGTAAACATTTCACAAGCTATCATCGTAACTCTTATTTTCTCATTTTACTCCAGGAGACACATTGCATCTCATTGTTAAGATGATTATCTTAGAAATGCAGAACTTGCTTCAGGGTGTTAGATAAACTAACAAAAAGGAAATGGAAGACTGTAGTAACACAACTATTCATATCTTATCTAAGGGTCATGCAATGCTAATCCTTTGAGAGGGAATCCAGCAGTTACTTCCATGGAAGCCAATGTTTCATAGACGGCGGAGATAATAGGGGAATTGAATGGCATCTTTCCTTCAAATTAAGTATATGTCAAGATTCTCTCCAGGATCACTGTTCATCAGCTTGCTGGATCAACGCACCAACACATAGCTGTTAAAAAAACAAAATTGTTACGGGAATTACTCAGCAACCATGAGCCAACTGATCTAAAACTGCTCACTTGGGATTTGTTCTGCTCATTTCAGCCAGATTATGCTAAATATGCCATTCTATCCTGAGCAATTGAACAAATTACAGTGTGGACTGTAGGGAATTATATGCCTTGAAGTTAGCCCTTGGCGGAGCATGTCACCATCTCTCAGGGAAGTGTTTTTCATGACCCAAGACACAAGACCAGGCCTTGCAAAGTCTTGATGAATGATTGTGGTCAGCAACAAGCAGTGTGTTTGTGTGAAGGAGACATGGAGGCAGAAACTCTCTTTGCAAGATCTACTTCTCCCTGCTGATCCCATGCTTAATCAGGGGTTTAAAAGCTAATTAAGCATGTAGTCAGTAGCAAGGGTAGCAGAGAAGGAAGCATTCAGGCAGAGCTATGACACTCAGAGTGACTTAGCAATCAATTCAGTTTCCCAGGGAACTCTGGGAATTGTAGCTTTGTGAGGGGAATAGGGATCTTCAAACATCTCTCAGCACTCTAATAATTTTATTATTTATATCCCATCCATCTAGCTGGGTTTCCCCAGCCACTCTGGGCAGCTTACAGCATATCTAAAAACATAAAACATCAAGCGTTAAAAGCCTCCCAATACAGATGTCTTCTAAAAGTTGTGTAATTCTTTATCTACTTGACAACTCCAGGGAGGGCATCCCGCAAGGAGGGTGCCAATATCAAGAAAGACCTCTGCCAGGTTCCCTGTAACTTCACTTCTTGTAGTGAGGGAGCCAGCAGAAGACCCTCGGAGGAAGACCTCAGTGTCCGGGCTGAACGGTGGGAGTGGAGACACTCCTTCAGGTATGCTGAGCTGAGGCTGTTTAGAGCTTTAAAGGTCAGCACCAACACTTTAAATTGTGCTCAGAAACATGCTGGGTGTCAGTGAAGATCCTTTAGGACCGGTGTTATATGGTCCTGGTGGCCACTCCAAGTCACCAGTCTAGCTGCCGCATTCTGGATTAGTTGTAGTTTCCAGATCACCTTCAAAGGTAGTCTTACGTAGAGCACATTGCAGTAGTCCAAGTGAGAGATAACCAGGACATGAACCACTCTTGTGAGACTGTCTGTGGGCAGGTAGGGTCTCAGCCTGAGTACCAGATGGAGCTGGTAGACAGCTGCCCTAGACACAGAATTTATCTGCATCTCTATGGACAGCTGTGAGTCCAAAATAACTCTCAGGCTGTGCACCTGGTCTTTCAGCAGCATGGTTATCCTGTTCAGGACCAGGAAGTCCCCCACACCCACCTGCCCCCAGTCCCCCCAAAACAGTACTTCTGTCTTATCAGGATTAAACCTCAATCTGTTGGCCGCCATACATCTGCCAACCGCCTCCCAACAATCACAAAGGACCTTGACCACCCTCACTAGTTCTGATATGAAAGAGAGGTAGAGCTGTAGGAAACAGCTTTCACCACTGTCCCTAGCCCACCGGAGATCATCGACCAGCATGACCAAGGCAGTTTTAGTCCCATGATGAGGCCTGAATCCCAATTAGAAGGGATCCAAGTGGTCTTCATCCTCCAGGCGTGGCTGGAGTTGTTCAGCGACCACCCACTCAATCACCTTACCCAAGAATGGACGATTTGAGACTCGGTGATAGTTGGCCATATTGGCCAGGTCCAAAGATGGTTTTTAAAGAAGCAGTTTAATAACCGCCTCTTTTAGGAGGGAAGCACTCACTACCCCTGGAGCCCATCACCCAGCCCTCCCTGACTTGCTTTCATGAGCCAGGATGGGCAAAGATAAAGGAGACAGGTGGCCGGTTTCAATAGGTCTGGAGGGTGGCAACGCGAGAATGGGCCTTTTCTGTGCTGGCTCCCCATTTGTGGAATGCTCTCCTCAGGGAGGCTTGCCTGGCGCCTTCATTACATATCTTTAGACACATTTCTCTAAGACCAGGCCTTGGGCTGATTAACATTTTATGGCTTTTAAAATGTGTTTGTGGGAGAGGGGTTATTGGTTTGTTTTTTGTTTTATTATGCATTTTGTGTTCTTATCTTGTATTTTTATGTTGTCAGCTGCCTGCGATCTTTGGGTGTCCAGTTGTCTGTCTTTCTTTGGCTCCTTGATTCCTTTCCCAGGAACTTTTTCTGGGGGGAAAGTGCAGATCTGTGTGCATCACAGATGAGATGCTGAGCTGTTGAGATAGGATAGGCAGTTGCCTGGTTATCAGTCGCTTGTAGCCTTCTCTGTGAAGCCAAGTGAAAGCATTCCTCTTCAACCAGGCCCTTGGCTGATTGATATCTTATACCTCTTTTAAATGTGTTTGTTGGAGGGATTGGGGCGAGGGTTTTCGTTTGTTTGTGTGTGTTTTTGTTCTTGTTTTTATTATGTATTTTGTGGTTTTATATTGCATTTTTACATTGTGGACTGTCCTAATAAACAAGCCGTCTTTGCCAAAACATCAACAAAAGAATGAGCAGAGAGCCAGAGGATTCCCCACCTCGTGTTATAACACCGAACACCCACATTCTAAAAAAGAAAAGAAAAAAGCCCAACACAATACAAAAGCAAGCGAAGGGGAAATGGCACATAAGAAACTTCTCTCATTATGTGAACAAGAATCATAACAGATTTCAAGGGTGACAAAGTAATCCAGATGTGAAAAAGATGCAAACAGACTTTCCCTACAGTCAATTTTCATTCCTTTGTCACCTTTTTTGTATTATTTTTTTTAAGCCTATGCTGTTCTTGACAGTCTTCCTAGTTTTCTGCCTTCTTTCCTCACCTCATTGTTCTGGCCTCTTTTCAAGCTGCTTACATTATCATCCTTTTATTTTAAAACTTGCTTCTTAGCCTTTTGATCTGCTAATTGGCATTTCACTGTCTGGTTCTTTTAGCGACTCTCTCTTCCTTATGCCATCTGACTTGTCTTTTCCCAATTCACACCCTTTATGATCTCGTTGTCGCCACAAAGGTTGCATCTCACAGCCTTCCTGGTTTCTCTTGTCTTCAGCTGCCCTTGTGTTTTATCTCATATATGCAACATATATTCTGTTGCAGCGAAGAGATGCCTCCTGACCAGAAATGTCACCTCCAATTTTGTTTTCCATTTTTGCTCTTATTTTATTAACCCCCCGCTTCCCCTTATCCCTCACCCTTTCGCAGGTGACTTAGCTTATCTTGCTCCTTTTTTCAGGTTTTACCTCAGCCAATTCCAAATGGTATGTGTTACATATGCTTTCTTTTTTCTTTTTTCAAAAATCAAACAAAATAAGAATTATAGGAAACCAAGTGCACTTTCTGGATGAGGAACTCCAGTAATTGAATTGTTACATAGCCACTAGGTAAAGGCAAAGAATACAAAGTACTTTAAAAAAAAAAAGTAGAATTCCAGATAGTTAAATTAGATTGAAATACTTACTGGTGGTGTCTGAGAAACAGAAAGTGGAGGAAAATATCCTGTCCTGTTGCTTGAGACAATGCTGGGTCTGAGATTTCATCCTCTAAATTGGGGGTGGCTAACCTTTGATCCTGCACATGCTACTGGATTGTCATCAGCCCCAGACAGCATGGCCGGTGGTCTGGAATGAGGGGAGTTGTAGTCAACTTATCAAGGGCCACAGACCACCCAGCCATGCTCTAGATCAGCGGTTCTCAACCTGTGGGTCCCCAGATGCTGTTGGACTACAACTCCCATCATCCCTGAGCTCTGGCCTTGCTAGCTAGGGGTGATGGGAGTTGTAGTTCAACAACATCTGGGGACCCACAGGTTGAGAACCGCTGCTCTAGATAAATGGTCAACCCATGAGAAGTTAACCAATAGCATAATGCCCTTAGTACATTTCTGTGAGCATTTCTGGACACTTCCTGGTTGGAGAATCACCTACTCCCTTGCTTGAAAAGGTCAAGAAAATAAGCCCATAAGCTACAAGGAGGAGTAGCAGGTGCAGCTGGCAAATGGCCCCCTCCTGGAGCATCAGTCACAGGAAATATTCAGCCAGTGACATTGGCCCTGAAATGACTTCCCTGTGCTGAGACAAAATCTGTCATCTAATTTCTTGAGAGTTTTGTGTCCCTGCAAAAGAGGCTTTCTCTTTTTATGCCCCATTCTCTGAACACTTTCCTTTCCTTTTATTTTTGGTGGGTGTGAGGGTGAGTGTTTCTTTTTCCTTTCCAGAAAACATTTGTCCAGCCCATGGCGGCCTCTCTGGCTGCCTGAATTCCTGTTCTGATAAAGCCTCATGGGAGAAATTACCTAACAACATCCGCTCTTGAGCTTAAATGGAGGAGCAAGCCAGGAAGGCTGCAGGCAAAGTGTAGATCACTCATGAGATAATTTTGCAGAATGAAAGAAAGGACTTTCACACACCCCTCAGTCACCTTTAAAGTAAGAAAAGGACATTAAAAACATTGCACCCCACCCATGAGAACTTCACTAGAATTTTATCTTTCAACTGCAATTCTTTTCTCATTAACTGATGGAGAATGGTGGTGGTTGTACACACATACATAGGAGAGATTTTGGGCTGATCCCTAAACCCTATTAACATTGGCCTAGATTACTAACAAACCAAGAGAAAAGTCTGTCACAGATACTGCTTCTAAAATATAGATTTCCTTTTCATACTTCTGAGAGTGTCTTAATGTACCCCTCCTCTTCCCTTCTAATTGTTTCCAATGGGGGCAAATGTATAAAACAAAGCAAGCAAGCAGGAAACAGATGGAGGCACACAAGAGGGTTCCTTTGTTTTTTACCTCTGCCATATTGGCTCTAGTTCAGTAGGGCATAGGATAAGATGGTGGAATCATTTCATATCTCACTCCCGCCCAGTCCCATTTCCTCAGTCTGGACATTAGTCACCAATTAACTAGCTACTGGTGTTTGGCTTGAACTTGCCTTAAAAGAAGGGAAAATACAATTTCCAGTTGTTCCTTTCTGGAATAAGTGCCCCAATGATTGTGGCTTCTGTATCCTGGGTTAAGGGATCAATAATATCAAGAGGAGAAAAAGTCATCTGGAGATCAAAAAGTAACATGAGAATTATCTGTGGCAGAGATAAGGTAGTTGTTGCCTGAGCTACAGAACAGTCCCCTAAAGTTTATGAAGGACAATAGCTTGCCCATTATGTCCTGCTTATTTCAACAGAATTCATGCCTTCGGTTTATACAGTGGAGGATATAGACTGTTTCATTTGGTCCATGAGTTTCAAGTTGATGTTTTTGCTAGACCCAAATACTTCAGTGTGTTGATTTATATGTCTGCTTGTTTTTTTAAAAGCAAGACGCACAAACTTTTCATAAAGGCTAAACAATTAAGAGTAAGTTACAGGCAGTACAAAAGGCTAACCATTTAGTAAGAATGCGGACAGTGGAATGGGACTCAGAATAAACATGACATATAAATACCAATTAATTAATTCATACAACTGTAATGATCTAAAGTGCACTGGGATTTACATACACTTGACATATTTTGGTACCCAGTGAAATGAAATGTTCGTGGAGATAAACTAATACTATTACACTGTTATTGATTCGACTCTTATTCAGACAGACATGATGTAAGCATCAAAGGCATGGAAAGGGCTACGCTATTAAAACCTATTGTAGACTTTGCTTCTGCTGCAATTCTATTTAATCACTGAGAAATATGACCTTTCCTTTTAGGTCAAGTGAGAGATGAGGGAAATGACTTGGTAAAGCAAGAGACAACTCTTTAAATGGCACTGAAAGCCTTTTATTATATATCATTGTGAAGTGCCTCAAGACACTGCGTTACTTCAGAAGGAAAGTGCCAATTGAAATTGCTCTCTGGTCTCCTAATCATGGATTTTAACATTTTCTTTAGTCCCACCACACAGAAGTGGAGCCGGCATTTCCTGTCCACTGTAGATAAAACACAGCGAAGATGAAAGAACACTGTCCCTAAGGAGGTGAGTGGAAGTAAGATTCAGGGCAGACTTACACTGACAGTTATCATTTAGAGGCCACTAAAATGTACTTTGAAAGGTGGAAGGCCAAACTCTCACTGTTCATACCAGACTGGACCATTTAAGACTTTCAAACTGCTTGCTGGTAGTGGGAGCTGCAATTCCACTCTGTGCCTGAAGAGGGCTCTGAAACCTAAGGTCTTGCAGTCCACACTTAGTAGCTTAGTGTCTTGGCCAAAATTAGGCTCTAAGTGGGTTCAAGCCCTGGCGTCCCACCGGAAGTCAATGGTAAAAATACAAATTATTGTTACAGTTATGATAATCAGTGAGGATAGGCAAAGTAATTCCGAAAGAGCAAACTCTGTCCTTATCAAACAGAAACATCTCTATATTTCGTGTTAATGTTCAGAAGTAAGATAAGTGATGGGTAATTAGCAGCCAATAAAATCAATAGGCAGAGGTGCAATGATTGATTGAAAATGAAGCTGTGCTTAAACAGAATAGTCTTTGCCACTTGTACCCAGTCTATGTAATGTCAGTGGAAGAGGCTAGGCAGGCTTGCCCCCTAAATGAGTTGAGCTGGAAGAACCTGTAAATTTTGGTTTCCCTCAGTCTCCCATTTCACTAATCTTAAATTCAGTTCTCAACATTTCTGCATCACTTGGTGATTTTCTTTTTTTAAAAAAGGTTCTCGTGGAAATTCATAGTATTTTAGTGCAAAACTATCTTAATATCCACTTTTGTGCATGTAAGTTTTTCTACTATGCACACTTTTGCAAAACCGTTTCCCCTATTGGTTTTTTTTTGGTATGTTCTTTTCAATAAAATGTGCATTTTAATGGACACTTTATCCTAGTATATGCATTTAAGTACACATAATTTGACTGGAGAACTGAATTGCAAAATTATGAGAAATACACCTTGATATGCAAATGGAATCCCCCCTCCCTCTTTCCCTACTTCAAATGGAACAGGGACACCCAACAGTGTTTTCTTGTTTAACCTGAAAGGGGAAGCAAGAACAACTGAGAACAGGAGGTTCTTTTTAGATAACCTGGCCTCAAACTGTGGTTGCCAGAAAAGAAGTATTTAGGAGACTATATGTCTCCTGAAATTGTTTGCTTTGTTTTTCTATAGGTGACAGAGAAGCCTTTGCAGGGCTGGTATCTGCATGAAGATCAAATGACTATGAAAATGTTAAAATTCATTTTCTTTTTTTCAAATATCACTGAGAGCAACTAAACCAAATTTAAACAGGGTGAGGGGGAGGGTGTAACTTTCAGTCTCAGTCAAATGCCAAAACATAATTGAAAGCTTGTATCCAGGTCATGATTACAGCTCTGAGACAGAACTTAAGTTCCAAATGCCTGACTCTTAATTTTTTACTGCAATTATTTGTGGAATTTCTTGTGTGGCATCATTGTCCAAGTCTGCTGATGAATAACTTTCCATAACTTCACACTTAAAGTTGTCACCTTGCCTGTTTTTCTGATCCAAATCAATTATCTTAAGTGTATGCATGCATACACAATATGGAATGCATTCCAAAACAGAACAGAACGAAGGCTTTCAAAAGGCATATTTAAAAATACTAGACAATCATCTAATTGCTAGTAACAGATTGTCCCAATATAACTCATAAAATCTAATATGTAACATGCATTATCATTAAATGGAGTTATTCGATTTCTGTGGATCATTGCCTGAAAAATATTCAATAAATTGTGATGGATGGCTGTAATATTTGCTGTTGGAATGACATAATTAAACCTCCCCTTGATTTGGTTGAGGAAAACAGCCAGGAGCTTTGGGTTTGCAATACCATAGTGGGATAATGACTCAAATTCGCATTGACGGATGCTTTGAGATTATTCTTGTTTATCCTCTCCATTCTTTTGCATATGGCAAACATGCGGTTTTAAAATCTCAAGTCTAAAACTATCAAATTATAAATCCTAAAGTGAAGATTACCCTATAGAATAGTTAACCAATTTTTCAAAATAATTCCCGAGCTAAATCAATAAAGCCGGCACAAATCTCTGATGATCTCAGAGTTAAAAGTTATTTCTGCAACGTATTTTTCCTTGGGTGATCTCAGGGGCACAGTCTGAAAGATCTAGATTGGGATTGGGCCAGTATATCTATCTTTTTATTATTTCAATGCAGGAGAGATAACATTACCTTGGAAAACTTCCAGTATTAATCTCTCCAAGCTTTCAGCCAAGAGAGTGGTTGTCATTGTTAAAGCTAAGCTGAATGAAGGTCTGAGAGAATGTGCCTGATTTTACTGTGGATATGCTTTATTCTCTTTTGACCTCTACCAAATAATGAAAACATCCGACAGAGGATTCCAGGGACTCCTATTTTGATTCGGCTGATAGAAAAAGCTGGAGCTGCCCACTTCCCGTAAAGCCCCCTCACCAAAACCGTTAACTGAGTTGACAATGTGGTCGGTTTCAATGCACACAGCCAGGAAGAGTGGGAGTTGAGTAATTCACAAAGCTCAACCTTTCTTTGAAAAATGGGAACTTCATCAAGAAACCTCTCTAAATTTATAGAGTGTTTATATATAGAGGGGGGGTGGGTGCAGTTGGTTCCTGCTTCATTCGTATTTCATGTATGTTCAATATAAACATTGGGGCTTATTATATCTGCAACCACAATAACCACATATTTTGCTCTACAACAGAAAAAATGTTGCAAGGGCAAACACGGTAACTGGAGCCAGTGTTTTGGGACCACCTGAGGTCTGTAGGCCCCATCACAAAAGCATATCCTTTGTACTCTTCAACACTGCATTACTTCAGACTGTCAGGACTTTCACGCACAACATACACTCTGAATAATGAATAGTCTTGGTAACTATTCCTAACAAGCAAGAAAAAGGAAAGGAAAGAGTGCTATTGCAATTATTTCAGGCGATGAAAAGCCTGAAATTGTTTGTCGGAGTAGTGGCCCATATCATTACCCAAAGAAAAATAGTCTTGCTTAAAGCAGTGCAGTCAGTAGCCCACCAGCTCTGTGATGTGCATTTGCTAACACAACCCATTTACCCCGGGTCCTAATATAGGGGTGAGAAACATGGGAGTCAAAGGTGATGGCTCTGTGGGATTAGTGGGCAACTGGGTCCAGGTGGAATCCATGCCCTGGGAGCTAGAGACAGGTCTGCTGCCTGGCTTTCAGAGATGAATGCACCACATCGGCTATAGGCAAGGCATGCTTATTTACATTTATTTTGTGTCACAAAAATTATGTACCACTTGATTGCAGTAAAACCTCTAAGCGGTTTACAAGAAAAATGAAATTATCAATAATAATAGTCACAATATTTTTTAAAAAAAACTAATTAAAATTAACAGAAAAAGAGATCAGAAAGTGTCGACATCTGCATTTCTAGATAGGCTTAGGCTCGCCTAAACACAATCTTTTAACCAGGTACCAAAAATAATACAGTGAAGTCATCTGCCTGAGGTCAATAGGCAGGGAGTTTGAAAGTGTAGGGGATGCCACACTAAAAAATCAATTTCTTAGAACAAAGTTTATGTGGCACCCGTAGCAGGGCCAGTTCTGCAGGTCAAAGCAGTTGAGGCATACACCCTCTGTGGCCAATTCCCCTTTGTCTTTGGCCCATGTGGCAAAGGGAAGTGAGGGGCAGGCCTGCTGTTGTCTCTCAGCTGCACACTGCATGTTGATCTCTGCTGAGGAAGTTTGCAACAACAGGAGGATACAATGTAGATGCAACTTTCAGTCCGTGCTTTTATTGGGATTTTTTTGGAGTGAGATGGGGCAAAACAAATTTTTAAAAATCACTATTTCCCAGTTAATCTTGGCCCCTCAGGCCTCTCTTGTCTGGCCCTTAGGGCACCCCCTAGGCTACACTCCTTGCCAAGTCACACCCCTCACCAATGCTGGTTGGGACCTTCTTTGAATGTTTTCACTTGGCTAAAATATGTCCATAAACTCTCATAATGTGTCTTGCTTGGATCAATGGAGGATATAATTTTTGAGTGTGAAGAAACTAGCTTACTGGATAAAGGTGAAATTCGTATTGGTTGCTGTGCCCACTCTTTGCCTCTGGCCTTATCCACCACTGGCAGGTGGCCCCCAGAAGGTTAGAGAGAAAGCAATGTGGCCCTCAGTCTAGAAAAGTTCACCCATTCCTGCCTACGTCCTGACACGGTCTTTGAACACCTGAACAGGATTGTTGTTCAGCTCCATTAGCTAGTATTACACCAGATAAGCAAGTGATGGAGTCACATTAGGAATTACTGGCAAATATTGTATGATGGAAAAAAATCATGTAGTTTGGGGGTGTTACACGAGTTCAGGGACCAAATGAAGCTGTGATCTTCCTTGTTCTTGTCACCTCAAAGATGCTCATCCTACTTTAAACATAATTGCACCTTTCATGTTCACCGTTTCAAATAGACTTGTTATGTTAAATCTTCATGGGCTTTCTTTTTCTCATAGATTTGCACATACCTCTGCCAGACAGGCCTTTTTCTTACCTCATATGAAAGGGAAATGACAGCATACACTTTCCCATGAAGTTCTCGTTATTTACACAGAGACACACCAGTTCTTGTGTTCCCCGCTCTGTAATTGATTTGTGCTCTACTCCCTCGTGTAACCTTTACAGTTGTGACAGCGATTAAAGTTTACCAACTGCCTTTGGTGACTTGAACTGTCAGAAAGTGACATGAGTGACTGATGTATTTGTGGGCCTTACCTTCAGGGGAGAAGAAAAAGCCGCCCCAAATCCCTCGCCAAACATAAGGCCTTCAAAGTTGCTGAAGGCCCGCTCGGTAAACAAATCAGAGAGATGAAGAGAAAAGGACACACATGCACAAATATATACCTTTCCGATGCAGAAAGTGAGATCCTGTATGTATTGCTGGACAGATCTTTGCTGACCTCTCACCAACCATTCCTTAGTATAGGAATTGTTAGGCAATTAAACTTAACCAATCCATGTTTGTCTGACAAGCAGTCTGTAATGCACCAGATGAAGTCCAGCATTCCCTCTGGCTAATATTAGAGCTCACCTGATGATAGACATCTTATTTAATTGATCACATCAGGATGAATTTATTAGTTAATTGGTTCAATCTGTATACATTTGCATATGAAAAATGACAGCTCTGAAGGAAATAATGCTTTGTCATTAGTTGAAATGAAGAAAAGGTGGCATTCAATTAAGTTTTAATCAGACCCATTGAAATAAATGAAAATCACAAAGTTAAGTCCATTAATTTCGTAGGTCTGCTCTGAGTATAACAGTTGAATACAACCCATACAATAGATGATAGATAGATACATAGATAGATAGATAGATAGATAGATAGACAGACAGACAGACAGACAGGGTCAAATCTGTCAACCTATTAATTGGACTCACCAATGCTCAATGAATGGGTTGAAAAGGTTTCGATCAATTCATATAAGTTGCTAATCAAACAAACATTACACCCTCAATTAGAAGATACAATGGTTGGCAGCAGGAGGCACTGAAATGATGACTTGTGAGACAAAAAATGTCTGTCACCAAATTTCAGTGGGATTAATTTGAATTAGCATGAAGACTTGCTTCTTCCAACCAAATCCTGTATCCAATCACCCTGAACAAAGATGAAGCTTTAATAACCCAGACGCTGCAACTGAGCTGTCTCTGCTTTCTAGTGTAACTGTTTCTGTCCCCTGCAGGGTTTGCTTTCCATTGCTACAATTAATCAGCTGCATCTTGAACAAAAAGCATCATTTTCTGCACAGCATTTAAAAGCCAGCCGGTGTGACATCCTATCTGGGTTTTCACTATGTGGTACCTAGGTTTGATTTTAGTCCTTATTCATTTCCCTTTCCCACTCAGTGCCATTATGCTTCACGACTATATAAAGAATTCTTCCCGCTAGATTGCCATTGGTAGACCAAGTGCAGCCTGAATCTTGCATAAAAGCTCCACAGGGAAATCAGCTAAAGCCTGCAAAACTAATTTTTTTTAAAAAAGCTTTAAGAGTGGAGTTTCAGGAGAAAGCTCCTAAATCATGGAGTTTCAAGCCTTGCTTTAGAACAGTAATTCATGCTACAGAGGAAAACTGGCTATTCCCCCCACCCCTCACCACCCATCACAGTGCTCAAAAAGAGAAAGAAACAAACCAGTGAAGAGAAATTCGATTTCAGGTTAATTATCCTTATTTTCATACACCACTGTTCTGAAATAATCATTATTAGAATGTTAGAAACACAGGTTTCTTTTGTAAAGACTGTTGTTAGGTTGATTAAGGCTTTTTTCTTTTTTCAAAAGTTAAATACATTTTAATATACTGCCCTTTCAGGATAGATTACAAAAATGAGCACATCATGGTTTTGGTTTTGTTTGTTTTTTTTTAAAAAAGATTTGTAAATTATCTTTGTGCTGTGGCTGTAAATAGTATTATGTAAGAAGGAAGAAAAGTTGTGAGTTTACAGGCCAAGGGGTGTTATAATCTCCTCATAACCCCGGATTTGCTAAAACTTACATTGACACATGGAATGTCATTTGATTCCCACAGATGTCTATGTGTTTTCTGTTCCTTTGAATGCTGCACTTATCCAATTTTGTATAGGAAAGACCTGCATTTCAAAATCCACCAGCACAGGAACTCCTCCCATCTTAAATGTTTGGATTTGTGGATCTGCAGAGTTATTGCTAGGTGTCACTGACATACAGCGAAGATCACCATCCGTAATTTTAGGTCAGTATTTTTTTAAACCTGAAATGAATGCAAGCTGTGTGTGCTCAGCTGTGTGTACTGTGAAAAATCAGCTGGTAAATCTCCAGGCACACAAGAGCACATGGCTTGGCCGAATGCATCACACAGATCCTTCATTCAGACTGCAATACCATCTCAAGCGGTGACCAGAGCCAGATGCTTCACAGGAAAGTGTAAATCTTCCGTAATTGACAGTGATATAATAGCATTGCGGAGGAAGGAAATTCCATCTGAACTGTACTTATCGGTTTCCGTAGGCCTGAAGTGTGAAGGTTGATAATCCTTTTAACATTTATGCCTTTAGAAATATTTAACAGAATGGTGATTCTTCTTTCTGTGTCATTGGTTTGAGGGCTTGGAACTTTCTTGTGCATCAGTTGATGCTTTGAGAACTGTGATAGGTGGGACTGAATTCTCTTAGAGAGGCCATCCGTGGTCGCTGAAGGGTGCCCTTAATAGCTCCCTACATCACAGGGAATAATCATGCAGAGCTCTAACCCTGTTTCTTGACTGGGAAGCAAAATTACAGATCAAGCTCTTTTTATCCCTTACTACAACAGAATGGGTAGGGGCCTATCTCCTGAGTATTTTGGGGTGTGGTCTTCCACTTTATTTGTGGCACATCACCATACTGAATGCAATGGCACAGTGAAGTAAAGCAAATCAAGTAAGTATCTCTAGGTGCAGTACTGTTACCTTGTAGCCTTTCTGGGTTTAGTTGTGCCTCTAAGAGAAACAGTCCATTGATAGTAATATTCTCAGTTCCTGCAATGTGTGTTGGTTCTCAGACTTAATCCGTTCTGGAAGTCCATTCCAAAACCAAAGTATTCCAAAACCAAGGTGCACTTTCCCATAGAAAGTAATGCAAAATGGATCAATCCATTCCAGACTTTTAAAAAACAACTCCTAAAACAACAATTTAACATGAATTTTACTATCTAACGAGACCAATGATCCAGAGAATGAAAGCAACAATCAATGTACTGTACTATGAAATAAATAAGACAGTATTGTAGATGATAAAAATTAAAATTATTATTTTCTTTCTTGCACTGATGATAGTCATTGTTTGGATGGGGGGCTTTTATCCATTTCCACAGTCTAGTGTTATGGTAGCCCAGGAACAAAATCTCTGTATATAATTTTGCAATGTCTGTAAATATGAGAAAACACTTGAAGTCACATTGCAGCAGGTGCAGCAAAGAGACTGTGGCTTTTTCAATAATCTAGAGTTACTACAGCTAATTATGCATCAACTTACATGGGCTCACGCTGCTGCATCTGCAGGTCCACAGCTGCTGGTTGTCCTCAAATGCTTGTTGATGGCACTTACACGGTCTGACTTCTTGGCAAGGTCAACTCCCCCCGTTTTCTTTTTACATGGAAGGCACTGACATCAACTTTAAGAGCATCTTGAAGAGTCCATTGCTGCTGCAGTGTCAAAAAAGCCTTAATTCTAATATAATTGTAAATCAGAACACCCCTTCCTTCCTATAGCTGATAGCTCTCTAGAAGGATATTATTTTTTAATGTTTATATTGGGATTTTATGTAGAGCTATACATGAAAACCAGATTTACCCCCTTCCCTTCCCCCCATTCTGTATGTTGGGTTCCACTGTGTATAAAATGAAGCTTTGTGCTCTCCTATCACTATAATGGGAAATCAAAAAATGGCTATGACTCCCCCCCCCCCATAATTTTATGTTTTTCTGCCAGAGTGGGATGCAATTTGAGGGGATAAAGACTGACAAATTTCAGAATGATCGCTGCAGTGGTTCCCCTGTAAGGGCAGACTTTATCATTTTGGGGTGGGTATAACAGCAATCATGGAGATCGGGAACTGATAGTGAGGGGAAAGGGCATGGATGTGAGCGAGGAAAATATCCTCCCAGCAAGCACCCTATATACCCCAAGCAGGATGCGGGTGGCACTGTGGTCTAAACCACTGAGCCTCTTGGACTTGTCGATCAGAAGGTTGGCGGTTTGAACCCCTGCGACGGGGTGAGCTCCTATTGCTCAGTCCCAGCACCAGCCAACCTGGCAGTTCAAAAGCATGCCAGTGCAAGTAGATAAATAAGTACTGCTGTGGTGGGAACGTAAATGGCGTTTCCGTGCGCTCTGGCGCTCGTCATGGTCCTCTGTGAGCCAGTAGCAGTTTAGTCATGCTGGCCACATGACCCAGAAAACTGTCTGTGGACAAACTCTGGCTCCCTTGGCCTAAAAGAGAGATGTGTGCCACAACCTCATAGTCGTCTTTAACTGGACTTAACCATCCAGGGGTCCTTTACCTTTTCACCTTTACCTATACCCCAAGGGTCATTGGTGGTGGGGAGCTTCTCCCCCTCCCCAAATTTTTGGGTATACAACATACAACAGAGATCTGTCAACTGACTTGCATAGGAGAGAGCATAGACTGGATGTCTATGAGTTAGTTGGATGTCCACAAGTTCTGGTGTTATATATATATATATATATATATATTTAAAGTGGGACAGTATTGAAGAAGGCAAAAACTAGCTCACCGCTGACTTTACACCCTCTTCAGTCATTGTTGCTGTAGGCTCTGGTGTGTTTTGTTGTTGTTTTTTTGTGGCATTCACATGTCAGCTTATTCCATTTCCCTGATGTCAGGGGTTCAGGAGCAGAGGCAAGGGCAAGGGAGGAAACAGAGAGCGAGGGGGAGGAGGCAGAAGAAAAGATGAGTGATGACGACGACCCGAGATCTCCGAGTCTTTCCAGTGAATCAGAAGATTCACAGAAAGGAGCACCAGTGGCCAGGGCAAGGGGGGAGCCTAGGGGGACACCCCAGGAAGATAGAGCCAGAGGGGACTCAGAGGGGAGCAGTTGGAAATCGGGACCAGCGTCACCGCCAGAGAGCAGGGAAGAAGAAGGGCGCCAGGGATCAAGCGCTGGCAGCTCACAACAGGGGGGAGGGCACGAGTCAGGAGTGGCCACACCTCCATCGGGGAGCGAAGAAACGGTCAGACGGAAGGTGGAAGGTTGGGCGCGCGCGCCAAGTTCAAATGCACAGGAAGGTGGCGCAGTAGGCAGCCCGGAAAGGGAGCCAGGTCCTAAAGCCCGGCGCAAGGAGACAGGAGGGTCCGGGGGGTCGGCGTCAGAAGAATCCCGGAAGGAAGAGACCCCGGGGGGCAGAGGGACCCAGAGAAGAACAGTCAGGCGGAAAAGGTGGAGCAGGGCTAGGATATTAAGTTGGTGTACAAGGGGCGGAGACTCAGACGGAGCTTCGCCGATCTAACCATGAGACGTAGAGTTGCACGCAGCAGATTGAGAATGGAAACTGTAACTCAATAAAGACTTTTATTTAATGATCGCTGGCTAGCGTGATCCTCTGTGAGCTAGGATCTGGAAGCAGCTCTGACAGTAAGCTCCGTCCCCAAATTGTGGGCATCTACAGCCTCGCGGAGAGGAGAGAAAGCGGGTGCCTACTAGCGAGCTCACGAACGGCAGACAACATGACGGCCGAACAGCAGATAGCGGAACTCAGAGAAGCAGTGACACGACTGAATGCCGAGGCTCTTGCATCCAGGAAGAGAGAGGAGGACGCAGCTGCCGCCTACAGGGATCTCCAGGTCAGGTTGGAAGTGCTTACGAAGCAAGGGCAACTGACACCCAAACCGGAGGGGATTGGGTTGGGGAGACGAACAGGCGGTCTGGTCTCTCACTTCGATGGGAATTTGCAACAGTACCCCAACTTTAGAGCAGATGTAATGTGTGCACTGCAACTGCTGAACAACGACTTTAGAGATGAGCAAGAGAAGGTGGGATTCATCATGTCCCATTTGCATGGAGATGCTAAAGCATGGCTGCGCAATTTGTGGAGAGATAAGGATCCGGCGCTCCAAAATGCGGATGCCTTTATTAAAGCGATGGATGGGTGCTTTTTATCAAGCATAGACGTGGATCTTGCTCGGAAGCAGATACATGGACTGAAGCAAGGGAGGGCCAGCGTAAGGCAGTACCATGCCCGCTTTTTCGCTTTGGTCAGTGCCCTGGAATGGGACAGAGATTCGGCTCCAGTAAGAGACCTGTTTTGGGAGGGATTGCACAGCTCGGTTAAAGATGAAATTGCGAGGGGGGAGAGACCCCGGACCACGCAGGAGATCGTTCAGAGGGCGCTGGCGGTGGGGGTGCGGCTGGAAGAACGTCCGTGGAGCAGGGACGAAGGGCGTGGGGGGCGCGAACCAGCCAGGGGCTCCTCCTTCCTTCCCAGAGAAGCAGCGCGTGCGCAATTCACGCCTCCGCCAGGAGGAGGAGCGGAACCTATGGAGGTTGGAGGTGCAAGGGCTCAGTCAGCAGCCAGAGCCCTAGCACCGGCACCAGTGAAAGCGAAGCCTCCTAGAGGGAACAGGAAGTGTTACATCTGCGATGATCCACAGCATATGGCGAAAGAGTGTCCCCAGAGGCTCCACAAGCACACTGCAGCCTCAGCAATGGTAACTGCAGCAACGCAGCAAGGAGAACCACAGCAGGGAAACGACGGAGTCTGGCTGGAGGAAGAGGCACTGGGGCCCAGCCAGACGTGTCTGTGAAGCAGTCCCCAGAGATTTTACAGCCCATGGACCCCCTCCCGCCCAAACCAGTAGTGAAGCTCACCGCATCTCTCCAGCTGCCCAATGGAATCACCATGGACGTGCCAATCACCATTGACTCAGGAAGCAATGCGGACTTTATAGGGCAGGACTTTGTCGACCGGCACGCCATACAGTTGCTGCCTGCCACGCTGCCCCTGCAGGTTGTCACGGTGGATGGCAGGGAGCTGCTAGGGGGGCAAGTGGTGAAGCAGACGCCACCAATGGTGATGCGACTTGGGAATCACAGGGAAATCATCAGCTTCAACGTCACTCAACTATCGGACACGTCCATTGTATTGGGCATGAGTTGGCTGGACAAGCACAGCCCGACGCTGGCTTGGTACCAGAGGCAGCTGACCTTCAGCTCTTCCTTTTGCGCTGAACACTGCATCGTGCCCCGGCAGGAAGGAGAGGAAGAGGAGTCACAGCTGCAGCTAGGCACGCTGCAAGCGGTCCCCCACAAGTACGCAGAATTTTTGGAGGTTTTCTGTGAGAAGGAGGCAGACAGGCTACCCCCCCACAGACCATATGACTGCAAAATTGACCTGCTGCCGGGGGCGGCGCTGCCCAAAGGGAAGCTGTATTCCATGTCTGAGGACGAACTGCAGGAACTCAAAGAGTTCATAGATCATAATTTGGAGCGCGGTTTCATCCGGGAGTCCAAGGCAGCGGGGGGCAGTCCTGTATTCTTTGTTAAGAAGCGGGACACGCCCCAAAAAAGACTTGTAGTGGACTATCGCACCTTGAACAGTGTGACCAAGCCATCGGACTTCCCCATGCCCCGAATCGACGACCTCCTCGCAAAGGTACGCAAGGGCAGCGTGTTCACCAAGTTGGACCTGCGAGGGGCGTACAACCTCATTCGCATGCGGGAAGGAGATGAGTGGAAGACAGCCATGTTCACGCCCCTGGGCACCTACGAATATAGAGTTATGCCGTTTGGATTGCAAAATGGCTCCCACGTTTTTCAAGCTTTCATGCATCACGTGTTGGCGGGGCTCCTCTACAAGACGTGCGTCTGTTTCTTGGATGACATCCTGATCTTTTCGGAATCGCAGCAGGAGCATGACAGGCACGTCAAGGAAGTGCTGAGCAGGCTACAGCAGCATAGGCTTTACGCCAAGCTGGAGAAGTGCCAATTCGACGTGACGGAGGTGGATTTCCTGGGCTACAAGTTGTCTGACAAGGGGCTCGCCATGGACAGCGCCAAGGTTCGAGCAGTGTTGGATTGGAAAAGCCCACGCAACCGGAAGGAGGTCCAACGGTTTGTCGGCTTCGCGAACTTCTATCGCAAGTTTATCAAAGGCTTTGCCATGCAGACAGCGGCCATCACGGACACGCTCAGCTCCAAGAAGAAGAAGTTCATCTGGACAGAGCAGGCGGAGCAGTCCTTTCAGGCACTCAAGCGTCTCTTCGCGTCGGAAGAGCAGCTGCTTCATGTCAACCCCAGCAGGCCGATGAGGGTGGAGACAGACGCTTCGGACAGAGCCGTGGGAGCAGTCCTGCTGCAGAAAGACCCGCAGGGGGTTTGGAGGCCGGGAGCGTTTTACTCCAGGAAGCTCAGCAAGTCTGAACGGAACTACACCATCTGGGACAGGGAGTTGCTGGCCATTCATGCAGCATTCAAAGCGTGGAGGCACTTCCTGATCGGCGCCAAGCACACGGTGCAGGTCTGCACGGACCACAAGAATCTGGAGCACTGGCGCACGGCACAGTTCCTGAACCAGAGGCAGATACGTTGGGCTGAGTTCTTTGCGAACTTCGACTTCCGAATAGAGTATGTCCCGGGGGACACCAACATCATGGCGGATGCTCTCTCCCGTAAGCCACAGTATCTGGAGGAGGCAACGCCAGCGGCCGCCATGCACATCTTCGCACCGACAGTGTGGGCGTGCGCTGCGGCAACAGTTGACCTGGAGGCGGTGCGACGAGCGTTGCAGGATGACTCCTTCGCGCAAGCAAAGATGGCAGAGGTGCACAGGGGCACGGCAGCGACCGACGAGTTCCAGCTGCGAGATGGATTGCTCATCCGTAAAGGGGCCATCTACGTGCCGGGAGACGAACTTCGCGCCAAGGTACTGCAGCAGCTGCACGACGCGCCCACTGCCGGGCACTTTGGCAAGGAGAAGACGGTGGAATTAGTCGCCAGAGACTTCTGGTGGCCCGGAATGAGAGGGGAAGTCGCGGACTACGTGGCGAGGTGTGACACCTGCCAGAGGGCCAAACCAGTGCACAGACCGCCGGCCGGACTGCTGGAACCGCTGCAAACTCTGTTCGAACCATGGGAGAGAGTGGCCCTGGACTTTGTCACGGATCTGCCCAGCTCGAGGGGCAAGACGGCTGTGCTGGTGGTGGTGGACTTGTTCTCCAAGATGGCACATTTCATTCCGTGTGCGAAGGTGGCCACGGCGGAACAAACCGCCAAACTGTTCATAGACCACGTGTTCAAGGTTCACGGTCTGCCGCGGTCTATTCTGTCCGACCGAGGGCGACAGTTCATCTCGAACTTCTGGCAGAAGCTGGTGGGCTTCCTGAACGTCAAGATCAACCTGGCGTCGGCTAGACACCCGCAGACCAACGGGCAAGCGGAGCGAGTCAATGCCATCATGCAGCAGTACCTGAGATGTTATGCGAATCAACAGCCTGCGACGTGGGTGGATTACCTGCCTCTCGCCGAGTTCGCCTACAACAACACGAAGCACGTGTCCACGGGGGTCACGCCGTTCTTCGCCAACAACGGGAGGCACCCCAGAACCTTCCCGGGACTGGAAAGAATGGGGGAGGGGGAGCCGCAGACAGCAGATGCGTTCGCGTCGGAGTTGCAGGAGGTCCACGATCAGCTGCGGCGGCACCTGGAGCTGGCTAAACACGCATACAAGGTACAAGCGGACAAACACAGAAGGGTTGGCGAAGAGATCCATGTGGGAGACTGGGTCTGGTTAGCAGCCCACGCAGTGCCGGCCAGGTCGTTGGCGAAGAAGAAACTAGGGCATAAACAACTGGGGCCCTACCAAGTCGAAGAGCAGGTCAACACGGTGGCTTTCAGGCTGGCGCTTCCGGAGGGTTCCAGGATGCATCCGGTGTTCCACAGATCGGTGCTCACTCCCTACAAGGCACCTCACAGGTTTCAGGAACCAGGAACGGCACCGAGTCCGCTCCGAGAGAGAACCGGGCAAGGGGGAGTGGCACAGGAGGAGCGCATCAACGAAGTCACGGAGATTTTGGACTCCAGATGGGGGGAAGAGGGGGTAGAATACTTTCTCGCCAAGGAGGGCACCCCGGCCAGTGCCAACAGCTGGGTGCCGGGCTACGCTTTAGACGAACCTCTGCTCAAAGAAGAGTTTCATGCCCTCTTCCCACATAGGCCCATGCCAGCAGACTTTTTCGACGACTGGCTTTTCACGCCCACGCTTTCAGCCAGCACGTTCCGGGGGTTCGACTCGGACGAGGAACCGACACGAGACGCCCGTTCCCCGGAGGGGTCACCCTCGGGATCTGCTTCAGAACCCTCGTATTGGTGGGATGATCGACCAGAGGAGCAGTTCCGCAGAAAGTGGCTGGAGGGTCCAGGACGAGCAACGTCTCCAGAAGGAAGCGAGGGAGAGACGGACATGGACGTTTTCGGGGACGACCCGGGTTTCGAGCATGGCGGCACAGAGATGGAAGCGGAGGTGACCGTCGTCGACGAGAGCAGGGAGGAAGAACCGGAAGACTTCAGATGGAGGCCCGCCACGGGGAGCGAACTGTATCCGACATTCGTCCCCCGGACACGGCAGCACCCAGCTCCCGCACCGGAAGGAGGGGAGGGGGGAAGAGGGGGCTTCGAGGGGGGGATGGATGTCAGGGGTTCAGGAGCAGAGGCAAGGGCAAGGGAGGAAACAGAGAGCGAGGGGGAGGAGGCAGAAGAAAAGATGAGTGATGACGACGACCCGAGATCTCCGAGTCTTTCCAGTGAATCAGAAGATTCACAGAAAGGAGCACCAGTGGCCAGGGCAAGGGGGGAGCCTAGGGGGACACCCCAGGAAGATAGAGCCAGAGGGGACTCAGAGGGGAGCAGTTGGAAATCGGGACCAGCGTCACCGCCAGAGAGCAGGGAAGAAGAAGGGCGCCAGGGATCAAGCGCTGGCAGCTCACAACAGGGGGGAGGGCACGAGTCAGGAGTGGCCACACCTCCATCGGGGAGCGAAGAAACGGTCAGACGGAAGGTGGAAGGTTTGGCGCGCGCGCCAAGTTCAAATGCACAGGAAGGTGGCGCAGTAGGCAGCCCGGAAAGGGAGCCAGGTCCTAAAGCCCGGCGCAAGGAGACAGGAGGGTCCGGGGGGTCGGCGTCAGAAGAATCCCGGAAGGAAGAGACCCCGGGGGGCAGAGGGACCCAGAGAAGAACAGTCAGGCGGAAAAGGTGGAGCAGGGCTAGGATATTAAGTTGGTGTACAAGGGGCGGAGACTCAGACGGAGCTTCGCCGATCTAACCATGAGACGTAGAGTTGCACGCAGCAGATTGAGAATGGAAACTGTAACTCAATAAAGACTTTTATTTAATGATCGCTGGCTAGCGTGATCCTCTGTGAGCTAGGATCTGGAAGCAGCTCTGACACCTGATGTCTCCCTGCATTATGTTTGAGATTTCACATGGCATAAAATACACTTCTGGAAAACTAATGGAATATAGTGTATGTTTAGGGCTCATTTCTATGTTATTTGGTTTAAAACCCAAACCAAAACTGTTTGCAGCCCCCAGCCCAGAAATTCACAGGAGTAAAGTGACAAAATTTGAGGCAGTATACTGGCATACATATTTTTTTCCTGGGGGAGTCATGGGGGAACAGAAGCATGTATGTGTGGAAAGGGCAGGGGAGCAGTGGTATTGTCCAGTGATGTCTATTGTTGCATCACACCACACCCACTGGTGTGAATGAAATTCAGTGTGGCGTGCTGGTATAGCAGTCAAAAAGCCACAGTTTCATAACACAACATGTATTGCAGTGTGAAAGGAACGTTAGAAAACAGTACAGAAGCACGAGCATTATAATGAGGAAAACTAATGCAAAATTCCCCGCATCTGAATGCACCCTTGGTGTGGGGAAAAGCTGAGCAACAATGGCACCTTTCCTCTTCATCAAACATTCCTTTCCTGTGCTTTTCCAGTACATACAATCATTCAGCTAGCAGTTCCCAGGTGGCCCATTAGCTCTTAACCAAAGGAAAAACCATAAAGTTCCCCCGTATGAGGAATTAGGTTGACTCGTTAACCTTCTCCACATAAAGGACAACAAAGAAATGCTTGCAAGCAATAAAGGGAAAACCATTCAATTTACAGCTAGGCTGCCAAATTCATATCCCTTGTTCATGGAAAATGCATCCTTTTGCTCACGGTTATTTTCCTTTGGCAGTTTCCACTGTACGCTGTTAGCATTAGACACAGTGCTTTGCCATTCCCGTTAGCTATGTGACTTACTTTGAAACATAGCGCAGATCGTGCTGAAATGCTAAACTCGTCCTGCCCTGAACACAACTTGGAAAAGTTAGAGATATTAGCACTTAAACAGAGGCTAATATTTCTTTCATGGAGCTATCCCAAAGGGAAATTGGCTCAGAAACATCAGTTGCTTTGTATTTTCCTCACATGTCTATCATCGTTATCATCTAATTAATAACAATAATCAATATAGCAAGTGTTGATCTGGAAGTAGGGCTTCCTAACTAGCGCCGAAGTGATAACTAAAAAGGAATATAATTCATCTATAACTACAGATTTAAGTCCAGGTTCCCATGTTGGCTCTTAGACTGTCCCTCTGAGATTTTGGTAAAGCTAAAGTAATGCTGGATTTCTTTGTGGGGGAAAAATATATATATCCCAGATAGTTTCTGGTATATACAATTTATATGTACCTAATTTATAGCTTGACACATAAATTTCATTGTGAACCCCATTAGCTGAAGAAAGAAATTGCCTAAAGTTTCAAACTCTGGTGAACAGATCCCACCTGGCATCCTTAAGAACTTTCCCAGCAACAGCTCTTGTTTTACCTCTTAGCGTAAGTTGGAAAATTTTTCAGGGTAGGCTTATGAAAAGGCTTTTTTGGGGGGAGAACTTCACACATGTTAAATGCACAGCTATATCAGAAGCTATCTGAGGAATGGAATATGCATGGGTCTAAAACACTACAATTCCATGACTCAACAGGATAAAATGTATTTCAACCAAATGGCAGTGGAAGAGGTAAATGGAGAGGGAAAATAAAATGGAACAGTCTCCATAAAGGTTGCTCTTGATAAGCAGCTGGAGGGAAAAAGAGGACAAGGGAGATCTCTCATGAAACAGTTGGCAATTTCTTCCCACACTGGTAAGCATGGGATTTGCATGAATTAGGGGATCTTGGAAGATTTGGCAAGGTCTCAACAGGTCTTGATCTATGGCCTGTGTAGCACCCAATGGAGTCAGGCTCACTCCCATATCTAGCTACAGAATCTGTACTGTGTTTGTCTTTTCACCCTATCACTTCAGGCTACCACTGGGCTAAAAGAGTTTCCTGACCCTTGTTCCTTCAGAATGATTTAACATTGAGTAAAATAAATTGCATCAGGGAGCAGAGATCAAGAAAACTGTATAAAACAATCACTTCCATATGGCAAGGGTGATGGGACCATTTTCAGCCTTAGGGGTGCATTCCTTCATGGGCACACAGTGGTAAGTGTGACAAAAGTAGGTGTGGCCAGAGACATGCTATTGAACCATGATAATACCTCTTAGCTACTGGGATGAAGGCTGCTTCATCTAGGCAACTAAGAAGTATTATCACAGTTCATGGTTATAATCCAGCCAGGTAAAATTATCAGAGGGTGGAGCATAAGGGCATTCAGGTGTGTGGCTTAGGAGTGAACGACCTTGCCGGAGTCTAGAAGGTCAGGCAGAAAAGCCTGGAGGGCTGCATTTGACCCCTACGTCTGAGGCTTCCTAGGTACTAGGCCTGGGCGATGTATCAATGCATTGCCCAGGACCAGTTTGAGGGTCAGAGCATGATGGTGCCTTCATCCGGTGGTCAGGAGCAGCAGTGGTTTCACCCTCAATATACTGCCAGCACACCAAGGGAGGAACGAACTCCATTGAGCCTTGGCCCACGAGGCACCAGGGTGAAACCACCTGCTGTTCTCACCAAGGATGCTGAGACGATTTCACCCTGGCACCTTGTGGGGCTGGGCCTGATGCAGCTTGTTCCTCTCTCTGCTTTTCAACTTTGCAATGTATCACTATATTGTGATGTTTGGCTGGTGATACATCGCAATGTTGGAAAGCTGATATCACCCAGCCCTACCGTGTAGTTTCAAGGCAATGGAAGCAATGTTCTGTGAGTGCTTTGTGCTATTCGAGGTTATGAAGCACAGGCGATCACAGATTTGAAACCATGCTTGAAGGATCAGTGTATACCCTCTCACATTTCACGGTTGCCCCCTTCCTTTAGAGCCTATTTGCCACAACCTGAATGGTTTAGAATTATATCATCCATTTTGCATTATTTTATGTTCCTATACTTGGGAGGTGAATGTACACAGTCAAGATGTGAATCAGACAATTAACTAGTGTCTTATTATAGATTTATTGAATCCTTCTAAAAGCAACAACAACCATGAGTCACACACACACAGGCCTCAGCCTAGTCTTCTTCAGGCACCTCCCTGAGCAACTGAGGTTGTGTCCCATGCTGCTTCCACACAGCTAACTCAGTGCATTGAGTACAGTCTGAAAGTGTTCACAAGAGCTCATGGGGACAGCCTACCTGTGCAGACCTACTTTCTCCCTTCAGAACTTGCCCAAACGCAGAGATGGTGTTGGGAATAGGGTGTGACAGCAGGGCTGGGGTGAGCATTTGCAACCACCAGGAGAGCACTTAAGCTGAATTGATTTTACATGGTTTTCCAGTCTCAGCCTCAAAGTTAAATATTGCCTAATTCATATGATGCATGGATGGCTGAAATTAGGCTATTGTGTCTCACTTTCAGGGTAGTTCTCAGGCAATTCACTGTGCATAATTCACATCAAACAGATCTTAGTCCCCTTTGCTTAGCCAAGGCTGTGGTGATCATGAGATTGAGACATAAGCTGGATAAAATGCTGACCGACAGGCCCCCTGCTGCACTCCAGCCTATTGAATATCATGGACTACAGATAGATAAGCTTTACAATCTTAAGTTGCTCCAGACACAAACACACAAATGTTAAAGAGATGGAAGCAAGAGGCTAAACGGGGGCACATGCAACATATCAGGGAAGAAGGATGATGACAGATTTATTGAGCCATGCAAGCGTAGCATCAAGTCTGACTCATCAACCTGACAAGAGGCATTTTGTCCTGGCCAATGTCCAACCAAATGTACTGAATGAAACAATGGAATGGAACACATTGCCTCAAGTAAACAACAAATGCAAAGTCATGTCTCAGACAAATAGCCTTCTATAGCTGAAACAAGATACCACTTGTGTCTACAGCACTCTTTCTCCTTATGAGAATTTTAAGCTGCTATGTGTGGAAAATGGAGCAGGATAGAAGGAGCTTTAGATCCCATTTGGTTATATCACAATAGTTTTCTTATCAACACAATGTAAAGCTGTGCCAGAAACTTTGTTGAACAAAGGTATCTAACAGTGGGGTTGACTAAAGCTGAAGGAATGGTTCCTTCTGGGGCTCAGTGAAACTTTCAGCTCCGGTCCAGCTCTGGAGATTTGCATTCATGGGAATATTGTAATGCCATTCAACAAATCTGTGGTGCAATCTCATTTGGAATAGTTTGCACAGTTTGGGTTGCCTCACCACAAAAAGGATATCTTAGAGCTAGAAAAGGCAAGTAAGTTGGATCAAGTTGGATGGAGCAACTCCATTATGAGGGAAGTTTACAGCATTTGGGGGGCTTTTTAGTTTAGAGGAAAGGCTAGGAAGAGATGTCAGAGTGTATAAAATGATACAGGGTATGGAGGAAGTGGATAGAAAAAAGTCTCTCACAATAAATGGACGCCTAATGAAGCTGAAGCAAGTGCAAGGCTAGCAGGAGGAATGGAGAGGAAACAAGTGTAGGTTCCCCCCCCCAACTTTTCTTCCTTCTTTCTTTCATAGCCACAAGCAGCAATTTCTTGGTGTACTGTGCCTGCTCCATTATATCAGCCTCTCCTCTATAGCTTTGCTCACCAGAGTTGGAAAGTGGCAGCAGCTACTGCGTCCTCAAACGCTGCCTGTGAGCCAAAACAATTCCAGAACAGAACATGCCAAGCATATCGACCAGAATATAGCTGTTCAGGTCTTCATTATCTCAAAATAATAGCTCCTTTTGATTTGCAACAACAACTGCCTCAGCAGAGAAGAGGTTGCTGCTTATTTGCCACCACCTTGACACCAGAGAGATGAGAGAGAGAGGAACTTCATTGAAGTATATACTGTTTCTCCCTCACTTTCTGAGACTCATATTCATCAACAGGGGTGAACAGGCAGGGGTGAACAGGCACATGGGTGGCAAACTAATGGTTGGATATTTTTCAGGCATGGACTAATTTAGCAGGGTTTTTTTAAGTGCTGTATTTCCCTTGAGTATATCCCCAAATGCAGAGGAACTCAAAACAAAGCTCTCAAGTTTGAACAGCTACTTTTCATTGTCACTATTAGACTCTAATGATTTTGACTGAAGTATGAAATGGAGACAAATATAAACGATAACAAAGAAAGGTAAAGTGGGTCGTCATTGTCTTGAGCAATGAGAGGAAGCAATCCAAGGCTGGTGATTGAGAAACCATGCTATATATAGTCAATGCACCTTCCTTGTGAACAGGCAAGTAGGATAAAGAAGTTTGTAATGTTTTTAAAGACACTTGTGGATGACTGTTTTGGAGATTATGCAGAACAACCAGACAGTGCACAGCCACATCCTAACCATATTAATACAAATTCACAAGGCAAAATAGATTATATTTCTCCAAGTCGAAACCTGCTTAGTATCAGAATATATTAGTTAGATGACAGCATACTCTTTAAAAAAACACGTACCAGCAGGAACATCCTTGTTGCATGTATATAATCCATCCAGAATACATTTCCTTTTCTGCAATGGCCTTTAGATCAAAGGTGACCAAATGCAGCCTCCAGGCCTATCTGACTCTCAGAAATCTCCCCAAGGCCACACCCTTCACTGGCTCTGCGTCATACCCTGAGGGAGGAATTCAGTGTAGGGCTAAGGAGATCACACCATCAATGCAACCATTTCTCTGTTTGTCTTTCTCTGTTTGTCTCAAACAAAGTGGGTAAGTTCAAAGCAGTGTTCGAAACTCCCATTGTTCTAGGCATGTTTCGCGACAAGGAATTTCATTAGCTTAGCGTGAGCAGTGTCCGAGCCTAAAATTTCAGATTAAAACTGCAGAGTGGAAGGAAAGGAGGACCTTTTCCTGCCTTCCCACTTCCAGCCACTCTCTGAAAACTGGAGAAGAGACCCTCTTAAGAATATTAGGGGGGCAGGCAGGGGAAACATGGCTTTGGTTTCTTTGTAGGATTCTTGATTATGCAGAGGCTTCTAAGTGCCTTTCAGACCTTCCTGCACAATGCAAGAAAGTTGGGGTGTGTGTGTGAAGAACATGGGAGCCAATGTATGTGAGTATATTGGGGGGGGGGCGGGCAGAGTCAGCATGTGTACCTCCAATGTCCCCTACTTGTGTTTGCACCCCCGTTTACGCATAATGCCCAAATCAGGATAGAAAGTGAGGGGGGTTTTTTTGCAGATGGTTCCTTCAACCACACAGTTATACAAACAATAAAAATATGCAGAAAACATTGTAAACGTGAGAACAAAATAAGATTAAATATTAAACTAATATTCACATGAATCATTTATAACGGCTGCATTTTGGGGACACACATGTTCCTCAGCAAGTCATTGCCACTTGAATTTAAATGTTCCAAGGTGCAAGTAACTTCAAAGAGTTATAGGAGAATGAAGGAGAAACGACTAGCTGAACATAAGTGATTATATTACAGCCATGTCTAAGGCAATCATAAAAATAGAGAAGAGAGTCATCTCACTGGATATTGGTCATGCACCAAATGACTTCTGACAGGAGTATAAAATACTCACTCTTTAGAGCTGCAGTATATTGATTAAGAAATATTCACTCTTAGAAATGATGGAAATTTCTCCTGTTAAAATGAGCTATACAAAACAGAGAGTTCCTAAAAGTATAATCTATCTGAAATTCATATTTTGGCCTTTAGACAGCCAATGGGAAATAATTATGAATTGATAGCACTAAAATCCTATAAGTATATCAAACAGGCGAGACATATTGCACTTTTGAGAACCCCTTCATCTGTTAGATTTAGGCTACATTTAATCCATCATGTAAATAGCAGGAAGATTTCAAACCTTCTGCTTTACACAAAGTTTTACAGTGGTGCCCCGCAAGACGAATGCCTCGCAAGACGAAAAACTCGCTAGACGAAAGGGTTTTTTGTTTTTTGAGCTGCTTCGCAAGACGATTTTCCCTATGGGCTTGCTTCGCAAGTTTGTTTCCTTTTTCTTAACACCGTTAATACAGTTGCGACTTGACTTCGAGGAGCAACTCATAGAACGCGGTGTGGTAGCCTTTTTTGAGGTTTTTAAAGACTTTGGTGATTTTTGAAGCTTTTCCAAAACTTTCCCGACACCGTGCTTCGCAAGACGAAAAAAATCGCAAGACAACAAAACTCACGGACTGAATTAATTTCGTCTTGCGAGGCACCACTGTACTTTACTTCCGTGAATTGTCTCAATTGGTTACAAAGTGGGTAAGTTGATAGCATTATGTCATTATTCTGTACTTGAAATTTCTGAGCAAATTGGGGGGAAAATAGCTTTTGGAACAAGATGACTTCACTCCACACAGATTTCTAGATGCAATGATGACATGCTACACAAACATATTTTCATACTTTTAATGTCAAGCAAATGGCCACTTTCAAAGGGCTATCCTTCTTTAGGTCCCTCACCCTTCCAAACAGATGGCTGTCAATGTCAAAGGTAATGGCATTTTGAGAACCTATTTGGCAGTGTGTATTTCATTTCATTTGTATTTTAGCTTTGTGGTGTTATGGGTTTTTAAAAACTCTGTAAATGCTAAAAAAAATTGTTATAAATATTAAGCAGTCTCTAACTTGATTAAATTAATTTATTGAACAGATGGTATGATAGAATTAACACTTATTTATCTAAAAGATTTATAGATGCCACTCTTCACTTTGAAAAGTATCAAAGTGGTTCACAACACCAATAATATAAATAGCACAATAAAACCACTATTAAATAAAACTAAGTCAAATGCACACAGCACAATGCAGCAGGCAGGAAAATATTTAAGTCAGTAGGTATTAAAGGCTAGCAAATACTTGGGAACTTGGGCTATTAAGAATAGGTGTCGGAAGACACAAGAAAAGGAAGACACAAGAGCTACCCACACTGGAGGAATGGCAGATGAAAATGATGGACTATATGGAATTGGCGGAAATGACTGGCAGAATCCGTGATCAGGGAGAAGAGTCGGTGGAAGAAGATTGGAAGAAATTTAAAGTTTATCTACAGAAACACTGCAAAATCAATGAATGTTAGAGTGATGTTGGATTGAAGTTAAGTGGCTTCTAGCTGAACAGGTTTTAAAGCAATAAATGTATCAAGATTAAGGATTAAGACTAAAAAGATTAAGAGAAATGGAAAAATTGGTTCAAATAGGTAAAAATTTAATGTCATAATATATTAAGATTTAGGATTGGAATTAAAAAGGAGGGAAAGAAATTGCTGGGTTTATAAACTGAATTGGAATACAAAAGAGGGAGGTATGAGGAAGTCCGGGAAATAAGTAAACCTAAAAGAGGTTATGAAAGGACGGAACTATTTTTAACTGTTTTTTCTTTCTTCTTTCTTTTTTCTTTTTTTACTTTTTTCTATTTTGTATTTTGTATGGTGTATTGTTTTCTGTTTTGTTAAAATTTTCTTGTTTATTAATGTGATTTTATTCTTTCTGAAACTTTAATAAATATTAATTAAAAAAAAAAAAGAATAGGTGTCCAAGCCCCATTCTTGGGCTGTAAATGTGATGAAAACTTTCTCTAGGCTCTTGGATCATCTGGAGAAATTATGAGGATAGCCTTTGAGGGGCAAGGACTTATATTAGCAGTCAGAAGTTTTGCTTTTCTCTTCTAAACCTTTTTCCTTACCTGTTTCTGCCACTGCTTTTCTTGGTCTCTCTGCATGTGTTTATTTTAGAGGACTTCTATAATTGATGTGTAACTAGATTGCTGCTGTTCTGGATGGTTCTGGGATTTCTGAAATTCTGGGATTTTGTTTCACATGCTGCAGGGCTGACTAAGGTTCAAATAAATCTGCTCTGCATAGGAGCCAAAGCATCTTTCTCTACTTCTAAAAGGCCATATGGTCCAGGGTTAGGTGTCCCATCTGCATTTATAGCATTATTATACTACCTTAGCAGGCATAACTTTGCTCAATGAAACATAGTTTGTTAAGGGTGCTAGGAGTTGCTAGCAGATCCCCAGAGTTGCTACAGTTCCCAGGATTCTTGAGGGAAGCCATGGATATTAAAGTGGTATAAGAGTGCTCTAAAGGATGTGACCAAGGTTGTCTTTGGGAAAGCTTAATTAGCCAAAAGCAAGCTACCCTCCAGTAATGGTTTCTGGAGGTCAGAAACAGTCAATCATTTCTGTGGTTTTATGTCCAACTTGAATATAAAAGTGTCAGGCCCCCATGAACTATTTCTGAAGCAAGTATGTAATTTGATAAGTATTTTACAAGTATTTCATGGACAGGAATAAAATTAAAATTTGGTATAGATTTATGCTTCTTTTTGCATGAGAAATGGAAATCATATATTTCTTTAATGTACACCTAAGCAAATAGTGGTGATTTTTTTTGTTTTTTGTTGCACCGTTAGTGGTTTGTGACCACTTTTGTGAATATATGCCATTAAATATCAGTTACTTAAACAGACTATACTTAATAAGGATTGGGCCTTATTTATAGCACATTGGCATGCAAATGTACATTACCAGGCATCATAAGTGGCCTAGATATTAGCTGAAGTGCTCTTTAAAACAAAATTGCAGTACTAGGAAATTTTATCATACAGACTTGGCAGAAAGGACAAGTATATAATACAGTAATAATGATGATCTGGACTGCTTTGAAAATCTATGGAGCAGTTCAGAAAACTCTACCTTAATGTAATGTCACAGTATTTTAGAATTAAAATGTACATTAGGCTGAAAATGCAAAATTATGGCTGTGCTGTAATCACTGCCAACACTTACACAGTGAACTTTCAGACTGAAGATGCTAATTTCTAGAGCAGTATTCTATTTGACTGATTGTATAGTTTTGACATGCACCAGTTTCTACTGAAACCCAGCTGGGAATTTGCAGAATTAAACTCCTTTGTTCGTTAAACTGAATGACTAATCAGAAACGTTAATGAGCAGGGGAGAGATAAGCCATCCCATGGGCTGGGAAGAAGTGAAAGACTGTGGCTCCATACTATCTGTGGCATCACTCTTAAATCCCACCAACTTCCCCCCTAGTTTCCATAAAGCCATTGGTTCAGCACTCTAGTTCCCATGTCCAACTGTAACTAAGCCTGTAACTAAGCCTAAACATGTGGATTTGAAGTAATATCATATTCTATCATTGCTTGCCCCTACTTCTACTCTCATAAAAATGTAGGATTGTAGAGTTGGAAGGGACCCAAAGAATCATCTAGTCTGACTCCCTGCAATGCAGGAATCTCAATTAGATCATACATGACAGATGGCCACCCAACCTCTGCTTAAAAACCTCCAAGGAAGGAGAGTCCACCACCTCTTGTGGGAGTCTGCTCCACTGTTGTACAGCTATTATTGTCAGAAAGTTCTTCCTGATTTTTAGTTGGAATCTCCTTTCTTATCTCTCCTTCCTCTGATGTTTCTCCTGGGTTGAATTCTAACTTGGAAATTTCTCATGGCAGAGACCTGGCCTTTGTGAAATGCTCTGTAAAGTCCAGTGAATGCTAATACTACAGCAACATGATATTAGTATGATGGTATGTTTGATGTTTTACTATGTTTTTATGTGTGTTGCAAGTTACTCAGAGTGACTGGGGAAACCCAGCCAGATAGGTGGGGTATGATGATGATGATGATGATGAAAGGTCATTGCTCAGTGGTAGAGCATCTGCTATGTATACAGAAGGTCCAGGTTCAATCCGTGGCATCTTCAGGTAGGACTGGCAGAACTCCTGCCTGAAACCCTGGCAAGTCACTGCCAATCAGTGTAGACAACACTGCGCCAGATACACCATTGGTCTGATGGCTTCCTATGCAGTGGTGCCTCGCAAGACGAAATTAATCCGTTCCGCGAGAGTCTTCGTCTAGCGGTTTTTTCGTCTTGCGAAGCAACCCTATTAGCGGCTTAACGGATTAGCGCTATTAGCGGTTTAGCGGCTATTAAAGTCTTAAAGGCTTAGGGGATTAGCTGCTAAAAGGCTATTAAAGGCTATTAAAGGCTTAGCAGATTAGATAAAGGGGGGGGAAGCGAAAAAAAAATCTCTAGACTCGCAAGACATTTTCGTCTTGCGAAGCAAGCCCATAGGGAAATTCGTCCTGCGAAGCAACTCAAAAACGGAAAACCCTTTCGTCTAGCGGGTTTTCCGTCTTGCGAGGCATTCGTCTTGCGGGGCACCACTGTGTTTCTCTATCCAGTTAAGTCATGCTTAGAGTACACTCATCGAAATCAACTGAGTTCATTGGGTCTACTGACTGAAACTCAACAACTGCACATTCACTATTGTTACACAATAGTGTAACACCCTGGAAGCACATGAAATGTAAATGACATACCCACATCACCTTTGGAAAACATTAAACAACCCTTCTCATGCATACATGACCATGAGAATGTGGTAGTCCCTGAAGGCCAAACCCATTCCCACATAGTTGGACTTCCATTGTCTCACCAGTAAGACATGTATGGTCACCTAGAATGTGTGAATACTGCCTTTGCCATAAATGAGTTTTCACCTGGAACCACATTGGAACTGGCCATGCAGTCTGAGGGACCCATGAATTTGTCACTTGCATACACGGAGCGTGTGAAAGAGGTTTGAATATATACTTTTGGCAGCAGTCACAGCACCAAGTTAATACATGAACTGAGCTGAGACCAATGCACACCGGCATTTTGGAAATTGATATATTGTGATTCCCTTGTGACATTACTTCTGCTTGTGGCAATGTAATCTTTGATGTGATTTACCATAAGAACATCTATTGCTGATGAGCCTGTGTTAAGCTAAGCTGGAAAAATACTTAGCGTTTTTACTCAAATGATTGTTTCACCATGAACAAAACAGTATGCCAAAATGGTAAAACAACAGGTCCTGAAGAAGCTTTCACCCCCCCCCCTTTCTACAAATAGAGGACACTCAACAGTTGCTCTGAGTGGAGTGCTAAAATCACAAGGCAACATGAGATAAATAAGGCTATATATCTCTGAGGAATAGATGCTTACATACACACACACAAAGACAGAGAGAGGTTTAAATACTGCAATTCAAAATGAAAGGTGAGTGGGTGTTTAATCATTGAAAACAAATCCACATACCATTCTACCTATTTTATGATGGTCTATCAGTTTTTCAGTAGGACAAATGAAATCTCCATTGCAAAGCAACGACTGACTGTCTTTGGAGGGGAAAGCCATTTCCGAAATTGAACTATAAAATGAATGAGCCATAGGAGTAAAATGTGATAGGATGCATGCTAACAAAATCTGCTTTCTGGTACAAAGTTGAAGGCCGAGCTGAGCCCCACCAAGTGCACTGTTGGTTTGTCTCAAGTTGCATCAGAGAGACCTGGGTTCAAATATCTGCTCAAGCAAGAATCTTACTGAGTGACTTTGGATTAGTCACCACCTCTCAGCCTAACATACTTTATAGGTTTGTTCAGACCAACACTGCTTTGAGGAATTTGGAGGATGTGGTAAATGTGCAACAAGCAAATGTCTTGCAGTTGTGGAAGCTAAGCACAATCCTTTACATATCAGGGATGGAGAACCTTGCTGGACTTCAATTCCCAATAGCCCAGCCAATGCACAAGGTGATGTGAGCTGGGGGTGTGTGTAGTGGTTAAGAGCGGTAGTCTTGTAATCTGGGGAACCGGGTTCGCGTCTCCACTCCTCCACATGCAGCTGCAGGGTGACCTTGGGCTAGTCACACTTCTTTGAAGTCTCTCAGCCCCACTCACCTCAAAGAGTGTTTGTTGTGGGGGAGGAAGGGAAAGGAGAATGTTAGCCGCTTTGAGGCTCCTTCGGGTAGTGATAAAGCGGGATATCAAATTCAAACTCTTCTTCTTCTAACTCCTGCTTTATTTGTTGGGTGTGATGCACCTCAAGTTGCGAGTCTGCAGATTCCAAGTGATTAAATTGGTTGTCTTCAGTTGGCTATCCAATATCTGGCATTTCTGCTTTGGGGGCATAGTTCATTAAATGTCATTTTGCAAAACAGATCCTTATCTACCCTCCCTTGGTCTATTTATCCAACACCCCCACAGTCCAGTTTTTTGTTCTCTCTTGTATATACTTTTTATTAAATTTACTCATTTTACACCCTTAAGATATCAATGACTTCCCTTCTTCTCTTTCCATGGTTCATTTTACATATCATAAATCCCTGCATATTTTACAAAAACTATACCATTCAGTATTCTATTATTGCATCCATCAAAACTTGTTTACACTGTTGAATTAATCTTAATGCTGCCAGCGTTTTCAGCTGCACATAATTGTTTCTCATATATTCAAAAAATGTTTTCCACTCTTCTATAAACGTATGTTCTTCTTGTTCTCTTATTCTATATGTTAATTCTGCAAGTTGTGCATATTCTGTCAAATTAAGTTGCCATTCTTCTTTAGGTGGGACCTCACTTGTTTTCCATTTTTGGGCTAATGAAACACGGGCTGCAATAGTGGCATACATAAACAACCTTTTTTGACACCCGGGAATTTGAGTCTGAACTATCCCCAACAGAAAGGACTCTGGGTTTTTTTTGGGGGGGGGGGACGGGAGTACTTTTAAACATGTTTTTCAATTTATTATGGATCATTTCCCAGGTTTTTTTTGTTCTCTTGCCCATGAAAACTCATGGCACCATATATTTGAAGTCTTTAAGCTGCCTCAGGCTCTTTGTTTTTTGAAACAGCTTAGACTTCTAGTTCTTAGTGCAGGAAAAGAGGACCATTTTCTTAACAAAGAAATGTCAATACTGAATAATGCAGACTTCAATGATGAGTTGAACGGATGCAAGAATGGTCTGTGTCTTGTGTACAATAGGAAAGTCAGGAGTGGAGAACTTTTGGCCTTCTAAATGCTGCTGGATCACAGCTCCCATCCATTTCAGCCAGCATGGTCCATAATGAGGGATAATAGGAGTTGGAGTACCAAAGCATTTGGAGGGCTGGAGGTTCCCCATCCCTGTAGTAGACCACAGATTCTCTATTGAAATGAAGTTATGCCCAGTTGTCTGTATTTTTTTCTGAGAGCCTTAGAGATCCCCCCCCCCCATTGTCACAGGAGAGGAAGAATCTTGAGTAGGCAATGTGGTGGGTTAAAAGCCTTTGAGTTCACCTCTGAAGCTTTAACAATACATACTAAGGAAAGGTATAATAAATAATGTTCTGAATGTGACTTTCAGATTGTAAGACTGATCATCATAAAGCGGAACGTGATGGTGAGATTTTATTCCCAGGTGGCTGATCGCTTTCATATTTCAGAGTCTCCATGTCCTTGTGCATTTGATTAGGGTGTCTGTTTGTGCTGATCAGAGGTAAGTGAGGTATGTACACTGATATCCAGAGGGATTAGGGGAAGTGACAGCTGCAGGTAAGAGGAATGGCTTCAAAAAAGAAGATAGGAGAAGCTAGAGTATAACTCTGTTTCCATCTGCATGTGTGGGCAAGGTTGAATGAGAGGTTGAGGAAGGTGCTGGATGTGATAAAATTTCACTGTGCTATAATGCTGTCTTTTTCCTTTTCTTCTGGATCAGCTCAATAAGAGACAACATGAAAGAAAAATGACACTGGTTTTTAAGCTCACACTTTGTTTTAAAATGGTAGGTTCTTTCTTTCTTTCTTTCTTTCTTTCTTTCTTTCTTTCTTTCTTTCTTTTCCCTGAAACAGTCCATTTAGCATTTAGAATGATAGAATGGGATAACACTATTATGGAAATCATCACCATTCCATAAAGAGCATGGCAATGAAGTTATTTGATACTATTAACATTGGTACACCACCCTAATGGCACCAATTGATTTTATATGCTGTGAAATATATTAGCAGATTGTTTATGTGCCGCTACGTAACATGGGGGAGGGGAGGGGGAGGAAGTTAATATCTTACATGGCATCACCAGCCTTTCCCCAAAACCTGAAAACCCTATGGCAGATGAAAGTAATAGACTATATGGAACTGGCGGAGATGACTGGCAGAATCCGAGACCAAGGTGAAGAGTTGGTGGAAGAAGATTGGAAAAAATTTAAAATTTATTTACAGAAACATTGCAAGATCCAGGAATGCTAGAAGGATGTTGGAATGAAGCAATGTGGTTTTAGCAGAAATGATATAAAAGATTAGGTAAAAATTGATTTTTGAAGTGGTGAAACGAGAATGTAAAATTATAGTACACTAAGATAATTTATTAGGATAAAATCCAAGCAGAAAGGATTTGCTGAAATATTTAACTGAACTAGAATACAAAAAAGGGAGGTGTGGGGAGGTCAGGGAAACAAGTAAATGAAAGATAAGACATGGAAAGATGGAAATGTTTTTAATTGTTTATATTTTCTTGTATTTTGTATTTTCTGCTCTCTTTTTTTTCTCTTTTCTTTTTCCTTTTCTTTTTCTCTTTTTTGTAACTTCTTTGAAACTCTAATAAATATTATTTAAAAAAAGAAAAAAAGAAAAGAAAACCCTGACTTAATCCTTTTTCATAACATTGAAAATAAGCCTTGGCTTTCACTAATTGGACCATTCTATTGTTGTTGGGAAAGACTGAGGGCACAAGGAGAAGGGAACGACAGAGGATGAGATGGTTGGACAGTGATCTCAAAACTACCAACATGAATTTGACGAAACTGCGGGAGGCAGTGGAAGACAGGAGTGCCTGGCATGCTCTGGTCCATGGGGTCACGAAGAGTTGGACATGACTAAACGACTAAACAACAACAGATTGTTGTTTTAAACCTTTCACCTCTGAAGCTCGCAGTGCTCTACCCACATTGCCTTTCAGCTACCACTCAAAGTGGCAGTTCAAGAAGCTGTTACTTTTGCAATCCAGATGGGATTACCATTAAGGATGCTGGCAGGTTGGTCCAAAGGGTTCGAAGGCTGGATATGGCCTGTGGATTGCTGGTTCCCTGCTCCTGATTTAAAATATTTAAAAGGTACATATTTAGCATTATGACACTTCTAGATTACCCCCCCCAAGTCCCTTCCAACTCTTCAATTCTATTATTTCATCTGATTTTCTAAGGAACTACCCAAGAGGTCTTGCATCCACTCATGGGAGCCAGTGTGGTGTAGTGGTTAAGAGTGGTAGACTCGTAATCTGGTGAACCGGGTTCGCGTCTCCACTCCTTCACATGCAGCTGCTGGGTGACCTTGGGCTAGTCACACTTCCCTGAAGTCTCTCAGCCTCACTCACCTCATGGAGTGTTTGTTGTGGGGGGAGGAAGGGAAAGGAGAATGTTAGCCGCTTTGAGACTCCTTCGGGTAGTGATAAAGCGGGATATCAAATTCAAACTCTTCTTCTTCTTCCATTCTGAAGACCGCAAAATCTCTGAATAGATTGACCATGCAGTAAACAGTCTTTGTTCCACTCCCTGAGCCACCGTTGTGAACTTAATTTTATCTATTGCTTTTCTATTAGCAATTACTGCCAAAACTTTTGTGGGCTCATTATAGAGCTCTGTGCCAGGGATTCTCTGCAACTTTTGGGAGGTTGGGAAAACTAGGGGAAGAGAAAGGAATGGAATGGTATCCTGAATGAAGGCATAGTTGTCTGGAACCCTTGACATCTCTTTATATATAAAAACAATGCACTCCATGCTACAATATTTTCTTTGTTTGCTAACTGGAACATTTTCAGCATACCTAGCCTTTTGGATGAGAGGGCCTCTCCTGAGATCTCAAAGGTCGGCTTTATTAGCAAGATCCCTTTCCACTATGCTATTATAAATTTACAGTGTGTAGGAGGAGGGCAGGACAAATTTTTTTTATAGTCTATTTCCTTTTGGTATTATCTGCTGAACGCAAACAAGAAGCACATGGCTGTGCTAAATCTTGTCATAATGAGTCAAGTGCAGGTTATGAAAGTGGTGCTGGAGCAGCTCTTGAAAGAGAAATCAGAAGTTAAGGAAATTACATTTTTAGTAGTCAGGATCCCCCCACTGGAGAGCCACGTTCATTTTTAATCTTGTCCCATCAAATGCTTATTCATTTGCATGTTTTCCAAAAAAAGCACTGGTTGCGCCGACCCCTGAGGCTTTATGCCTAATGTGACCGACGCAGTCGCGCACCCCTATCTGTCTCTGCTGAGGGGACTTGAAGTCCAAAACCTCCAGATTTGTGAAGCCTGCAACTTTATATGTTGGGGAGATATGCTTAGCCTCGCCTATGGCCTTTGCCAAATTAGTAAACCTACTTGAAATAAATAGTTCTTATTCTTCTTTTGAAATGAATATTTGGAATTGCAGAAGTTATTGATTGTGATGGCCCACACTTATCTCCATCAATTACAGTTATGCAATAAGCTTCTGTTACTTTGTAAATGGCATTTTTAAAATAACTTCAACAGAGAACATCATATGGTCAAGTTACTACTCCGGTTAGGGGCAGATCTTCTGCACAATGGCACATAGTTTGCTGCATTAGAGGCGAAGTTTCTGTTGCCCAGTGCATGGAGCCAAGATACCTTTCTTCTCAGCTTCAACCAGAGTTACACACTTGCTGATTCACTCCACACAAAGTCCTTATTTGTTGGTTCAGCAAGTGTAAGCAAACTGATGTAAATACGTTACTTCTAAGATGGCAGCCGGTACATTAATGAATTGTATTACCTAGACTCCAGAGCTTTGTTCCAGCAACTTGAACAATTACAATTTGCTACAGGAACACAAGCTGAGACAAGCTCTAACAGTGCACATAATTAGTTATATATCAATGTATGCACACACCATAATAATAATAACAATAATATTCTTTCTTTATGGGTTGTAATATAGTATCACAGTGGAAAACTAGATTATTAAACTGCCCCTTAGTCTTCCTACCCAATTGAGATTTTGTATATATGCAAGAGTACAGGACAGAATATAAATAGTTGCATTTGTATGCCTTTAAAAATTATTTCATAAATTTAGAACTGATAGAAAATAAATTGTACAGATATGCAAAATCCCTGTGCCAAAGCAGAACTCTTTCTTTGCTGCTGTTGTTGTTGTTGTTTTTACACTTACTTAAAGAAATAAGAGTTTGGGGTTTTTTTTGCTGACATTTTAATTTTAACTTGTCGGTTCACCGGGAGGAAAAAGATTTGCTTGAAAACTGTTCCAAACAGACAGTTGCATCTTCTTGTGTTTCTTGCTGAATACAATTCTATACTCCCCATTCATTTGGGTAAGGGAAGGGAAAACTCTGTGCTTGGTATTAGTGTAACTCAGGGGTCAGCAACCTTTTTCAGCTGTGGGCCGGTTCACCGTCCCTCAGACCATGTGGTGGGCCGGACTATATTTTGAAAAAAATAATGAACAAATTCCTATGCCCCACAAATAACCCAGAGATGCATTTTAAATAAAAGCACACATTCTACTCGTGTAAAAACACCAGGCAGTCCCCACAAATAATCCAGAGATGCATTTTAAATAAAAGGACACATTCTACTCATGTAAAAACACGCTGATTCCCAGACGATCCGCGGGCCGGATTGAGAAGGCAATTGGGCCGCATCCGGCCCACGGACCTTAGGTTGCCTACCCCTGGTGTAACTCATGCTGTGACCCTGGCTGCCTTGACTCTTAGGAATAACGCGCTAGTGGAAGCGCTAAATTTGGGGGATGATCTCCCTATTGCTATATACAACCTCCACAAGTTTTATTTATTTATTAAATGGATTGAATGTATATCCTTCCCTTCCTCCTAAAGGAACCCAAGGCAGCAAGCTGCTGTTTGTTCAAGCTTCTGTTTTCAAAGGAGCATCTCCATGCACAACCCAATATGCCTAAGTTCTGGGTATGTGATCTGAAAATGGGAGTGTATAGAGCAGGGCTGGAGAACTTGTGGATCTCTAGATGTTGTTAAACTCCAGCTACCATTGGTTCCCAGCCAGCCTGGCTGATAGTCATGGATGATGGAAGTTGGAATCCCGCAACATCTGGAGGGCACAGATTCCTCATCCCTGGTATAGATACTACAGGCAGATCCTGTACACATGTGAAGTATATATGCCTGGATGCCCCTGTATTTGGAATGGCTAACCCTTTTGTGAAAGTCAAAAGGGAAGTAAGAACAATAAGAATAAGTGAGGGAAGTAGAGCGCATGGGAATGTGTATGAATTTTGTTACCGCTGCTTCTGAGCTATAATCTGCTGCACACGGACAAATTCTGTAGTCTGCCAGTAGCTCAAACGCCAAAAAGTGTCCCTGCTGTTTCCATTCTCCATTGGCTATGCTATCAGGGAGCCCTCAAGGGTTCACTGAGTGAGCATATCTTGTGACAGTAGCTGTAGGTCATGGAACCAGAATAAGCTCTTGAAATATATAATATCCAGAAGGAGTCAATATGGCAGCATTTAGAAAGCCTGAAGTGGACATTTGGCCTTTGATTGCTTCTGATTTTTGTGACAAGTAGTATACCCTGTAAAGGCAGAGAGTAGAAGCTTTCTTATATCTGCTGACATAGGTTTCTGTTCTTTTTCTTGTTGTCGTAAGTTTGTATTTCAACTGATAATAAACTAGTGGATCAGGAGTTGTTTCACAGCCATTACAGGGAAATGTTCATCATAGAAGTGGTTTCTAGCGATCTCAGATAGAAAAGATGGATTTGTTCTTAACAAGTTCTCTGCTTACCAAGTACAGAAGGCACCAGAATTGTTCTGGCAATATTGTGAAACAAAGGCCAAGCTTATTTACCATGTTATAAAAGTCAGACCCCACTAGATAATTTAAATGTGAGAGAAACTGTCCTCATGGAACGTGAGTCTCCTATCACATCACAACTAAGCAAGGGAGGTTCTATGCTTTCTCATCTGTTTGATGCGGCTTGAATGCAATATGTGAACACACCAAAATATGATCCTATGAATTACATACAAAATTCCCAAAGGCGAGTGTAAAATTCACAAACTCATGAGTATGAATGTGAGTGGAAAGCATCTTGTGCAACTGATCTCTCTCTCTTCTCCCTTACAGCTTGCCATATCCCCTCCTCTAAAAAACAAAAACCCTTCCTAAGAGTTGGGGAGTATCTCCTGAACAGTGTTGTAAGTCTCGGACCCTTTGAAGTTGGTCTAAAAGCACATGAAATCTCCACTTTGCTGATGCTAACTAGGTCTGCTAGTTAACTGATGCTAACCAGATCTGATCGGCATCTGGAGGGATGTTCAGTGGTACCTTGGGTTACAGACGCTTCAGGTTACAGACTCCGCTAACCCAGAAATAGTACCTCGGGTTAAGAACTTTGCTTCAGGATGAAAACAGAAATCACGCAGCAGCGGCGCAGTGGTAGCAGGAGGCCCCATTAGCTAAAGTGGTATCTCAGGTTAAGAACAGTTTCAGGTTAAGAACGGACCTTTGGAACAAATTAAGTTCTTAACCCGAGGTACTACTGTATACCTAGGACCTACATGCCACCATGGAAGTGGAAGAAAGATTGATGCAAATTTAAGGGGGGAAATGTAAACTTTGTGACAATTATAATTTTTAGCCTAGACTAATTCTATATTTTAATATACTGTTTATATTTCATGGTCCAGTAGGCTTTTTAATTCTTAGGTAAAGGTAAAGGGACCCCTGACCGTTAGGTCCAGTCACGGATGACTGGGGTTGTGGCACTCATCTTGCTTTACTGGCTGAGCTGGCGTACAGCTTCTGGGTCATGTGGCCAGCATGACTAAGCCGCTTCTGGTGAACCAGAGCAGCAAACGGAAATGCCGTTTACCTTCCCGCCGGAGCGGTACCTACCGTATTTTTTGCACCATAACACTCACTTTTTTCCTCCTAGAAAGTAAGGGGAAATGTCTGTGCGTGTTATGGAGCGAATGCCTGCGGGTGGTGGGGAGGATCTGCTGCAGTCGTGAGCAGAGGATCCATGGTTCCCCTTCCTTCCCTCCTCTGTGGTTACAAAGCATGGATCCACATGGATCCTCAGGATTTTTGCATTGGGCTACTCCAAACTCACTGTCAGATCACATGTCTGTGGCCACAGCATGAACCACAAAAATCATATATCCACTATTTCGTTTAGAATATTTTTTTTCTTGTTTTCCTTCTCTAAAAACTACGTGTGTGTTATGGTCTGGTGCGTGTTATAGAGCGAAAAATACGGTATTTATCTACTTGTACTTTTAATTCTTACTCTTCTTCAAATCTCTAGTATGAAAAATGAACCTGAATATGGCACTAATGCGACATATACATTTCTTAAAATATTGGTGCCACTGAATTTATAGCTGAGAGACCAACTAGAAATGAAAACAACAGGTGAATATTCAATCAGCCTGTCGGAACCAAAGAAAACTATTTTTTATTCTTTAGTTTCTCATTTTGGTTCTGTATTATTTGTCTTGATATGGAATACGTCTCTCATTTTTATGAATACTTAACCATGTGAAATGTTTGTTCTTTTCAAGGGTAATTCCTTTTGGCTTCATTGAGTTTCAGAAAGAATGAAGGAACTATTCCAGAGCTTAATTGGCGAAACTTGGTAACTCTGTACTTGCTCTATCAATTTTATCACAGCGAAAAAGCACTCTAATGATTTCTTTGTCTACAGAATCATTTGCAACCTGGCATTTTAAAAAAATATTCCATTTCTAGTAAAGCAAAGCCTAGCAGAGCAAGACAATCAACCTGAATGAGGTCACACTTCAAAATCTTTTAAAAATAGGCCTCCTAGAAATGTAATGCTTTTAAAAATGTAAATTAAGCTTTAATCATCATGGCAATGAAGCTGAGTATTCCCAATGGAAAAATGAATTTCAAGAGTTAAACGTTCAATGTTGGTCTAAACTCTCAAAGCCCTATTCTGCAAGGATCCCCCAGAGTTTTAATATATGGTGTGGAACCCATTACTTATAATGAAGTGATCTTAGCAGCTGAATGTACAACTTAGGTCTCCATGGATATGGCTACATACAAAAGCCCTCAAACCTATGTAAACCTATGTTATTAACTTTTATGCACAATCAGCATGTCCAATATTGGTCTGGAGGTAGAATAAATGTCAGTGCTCTAAGCAGTAGGAAAGCTTGTACTCAATAGGACTTAAGCAAGTATTTAGAAAATGTCTGGAAACTGTGGAGTATTGTACTTTGGTTTAGAAGTATGATTTAGGGAACATGCCTAGGGATGTTTACTGTTTATTTTAAGGGGAAAGGAAAGACAAGTCCAGTGATCTGGAGTAGTAGTTTGAATATGTTTCAATGTATGAACACACAATTAGGAGAAGTTCCAATAAAAGAGGGTTCTAGATGACCAGTGAAGTGCCTCAGGAATAAACAAAAACAGAATGACATGTGGAAATGGAAGTGGTTCGAAACTGATTATTTTGGAAATAGCACAAGGCATAGAAAAAGGAGCAGAAGGAAGCTACGTCTGGCATTCAGAAAGTAAGAGTCTTGGAGGTGAATTACTGATGTACAGAATGAGAAAAGTAAGTGGAATGATTCAAAAAGAGGTGTTGCTTGAAGGAAGTAATTTGAATGCAGATAAACAAATATGCATTCAAAGTCTTGCAGCTCCAAAGATACTATTTTTTAGAAATGGAAAATTATTAGGACTGGGGATTTAGGCCCCCCAGTCAATCTAGGCTGGATATCTGGTGTCATGTACACAGGGAGCACCCCATTTTGAGAAGACATGGAAAGAAGAAGTGATTGCCTTCAAGTTAAAGTGTTAGCCCTTGAAGGTTTTATGTTCTTCAGGCAAGAAGAGGCAATGCTTAGGTATATTAGATGGACATTTTGGCCTCAGTCCACTCCATTATTTACCAGAGCTAGTTGCTCATTTGGAGCTGTCCATGGTTCTGCAACTAGCAGTCTGCCTTGCTGTGGACAGGACAGAATACTTCCACACATGATTTTGGATGGCAGGGTTCATGTAATGAACTTTTCCACTTCCTTTGTGTGTGTGTTGTTCTAGTACCCCATGCAGTTAAGAAGTCAAACTATTTTCCATCACTTTGAGGTGGCATGCTTCACATGGACTGGTTGTTTTATTGGTAACTGAAGCCTGAATTTTGTTTTATGTTGTTTTAATTTAATTTTGTTTCAGGCATTGTAAGGGCAGATTAAGAATACTTCAATTAAAATAAATAATAAAACTCAGACCCTTTAGGCTTGAAATGAAAGCCACTGAAACAGGCTTTTATATCCCCATGACTGCCCTTCTAGGTGGAAATCTCTAGCAAGAAGACTTCTAGCCAGCTTGTTTCTTCACATTCTTCTCTTCCCCTGAATATTACTGGATGCTAGACCTCTCCCTGACTTACTGAGGCCACAGCATGCACTCACAGGACAAATATGTTTGGAATTAACAGGGAGGATGGATAACAGAACTGTGTACACTGGTGCCTCCTGACCTCATCCATTAGACCTCGCTTGTTAGTTCATTAGCCTGCGTGTGTACAGAATAAATGTGTGTAGCCTTTCTCTGCATCATCCACACCCAGCATTTCTGCAAGGTTCAGATCATGTACTTAGCAGGGGTGGATAACCTGTGGCCTCGAGGAGTCTGGAGTGTTAAAAGTGTGAGAAGTATATATATTTCACTTACATAGGGTAAGCACCATCATCTATGCCAGGATTATGGAACCAATGGCCCTCCTGTATTGTAGTCCAGCTCCCCTTAGTACCAGTCAGCATGGCAAATAATCAGGGACGAGGGAAATTGTCCAGCAATGTCCAGAGGCAACCATTTTGCCTGTTCCAGGAGACGCTGAAGGAGCGTCTCCACCCCCATCGTTCTGCCCGCACACTGAGGTCCAGTACCGAGGGCCTTCTGGCAGTTCCCTCACTGAGAAGCCAAGTTACAGGGAAACAGGCAGAGGGCCTTCTCGGTAGTGGCACCCGCCCTGTGGAACACCCTCCCACCAGATGTCAAAGAGAAAAACAACTACCAGATTTTTAGAAGACATCTGAAGGCAGCTCTGAAGGAAGCTTTTAATGTTTAATAGACTATTGTATTTTAATATTCTGTTGGAAGCCGCCCAGAAGCCGGGTGGCGGGGTATAAATAATTTTATTATTATTATTATTATTATTATTATTATTATTATTATTGCTTTGTGCTGAAGAAACAATGAACACATTGAGTTTGTGGGATGTCGCCAGTGAATGCTATACTAATCCATATTTTTCTGATAATTCTATAGGGCACAGAGAGGAACACGTGGCCTAAATGCTTTTAGACTTCAGTTCCCATAATTCCTGACCACTGGACATGTTGGCTAGAGGTTATGGTAGCTGGAGTTCAAAACGAGGAGGACTACTTAGTGCCTGACACTAATGATTGAATGATGAATCAGTCACAAGTTCATCCTATGTCAGCCTTTTAATGAATTCACTCAGTACACAATCCCAACATGCTGTTCTGTTGTGGGACCTTCCCAGAAAACAACAGACTTTTCCTCAGGATTCAGACATTTTGGGTCATTCTGCTCTGTAGCAGAGCAGCAACACTTCTTTAGAAAAAAGTTCATATCACCAAGGCTTATCATGGGCTGCCATTTCAAGCTTCTTTCAGTCTGAGATGGGACTGTGATAAAGTGCTAGAAAGTGCTGCAAAATTGATGATTACAGTCTAGATTTTTTATATAAAAAAACTGATAAGGGCAAGTGATTTCTTGTTACTGTCCATGATATCATATCTTACTTATTTTATTGGCCTACATATCATCAGATCTCTGCCATGACCATTGACTCTTAAGCCCCTGACGCTGTGTACCTAAAACCAGATGATGTAATAGGTAAATGTCAAAGTAACTGAGAATTTATTGAATGCTTCTTTTTATTTATTTAGTCCCAGGGCATGTAATCCATTCCTTTTAGAGATGCCAAATGAATACAAAACACAGTGTTATGTTGCAGTCCTCCTTTCTAGGTTCCATGCATGGGAGATTTGATTTAAGAGCTTAGGAAACTTAGCCAAATTATATTTGCCTCCATTAGTAGAAATGATATAAAATATTTGTTAACTTTTTGAACACTTAAAAATAGAACGTTGATAGCTGGGACTAGCTGGAAGTAGACAGAGGATGTACCGGAGGCTATGCTGACAGTGGACTGAAAAATTGATTAGGGGTCAATGGAGAGGGAGAATTTATCTAGGGTTCTGGGATACAGGAGATGGATTGAGGCAAAGAATGGTTCAGGGACTAGAAAACTGATTGGCAAGCCGGTGAGGAAAATATAGGATGGATTGCAGGCAGAGATTTGATTGAAAGAGTGTTTATGGGATGAATGGATCAACGACAGAGGATTGATGGACTATTGAGTTTACAAGTTGCTGCAGTTGCTCTGTGGCACAGAACAGACAAATGGGGAAGAAAAGGAGGGACAGGGCAAAATGAATGTGGTACCCACAAGGTATAAGTAAGGAAAATAAAAATATTAGGGAGCCTTTGAACTAGCACAGCAATTATGAATTAGGGGGGGGGGGGACAAACCCTACTTACTTCCTGTGTGCCCACATGAAGAGCATATCATTAATAAAGGCGAGCTTGTTAAATGGAGGTTAAGGGAGCCAGATGGGAAGACTAATGTGGATATGGACAGGGAGTGCAGGCAATGAAGGGAAATATTCAGCAAAAGAAAGATTTGGCCATCCATATATAAAGAGGAGAACATCACCTTTTCATAAAAAGTTAAATGCTGTGTACACTGGGTATTATTATTATTTTTGCAGGAGAATGTAATTTTTCCTTTAGACAGATACTTAACTCCTCTCCCCCAGTTTAGGTTTATAAAATATATGCAACAGCAGGATATGCAACAACACAATAATTAAGGGATGTGGGAAGTAGCACAGAGGGACATGCAAATATATTTACTATGCAGAATTCAACACTGCTTATTCTTTTCATCACACTATGAGAATGATGGCCCCTTAGCTATCAGAAGGACATGAGTTTACCCTCCTCCCTTTGGGAGAATGAAGAAGCATCAAGTGTGCCCCCATGGCAGTGATGTGCATCATTCAGTCGCAAAATGGTATAGACGGAGCACAGCCTTATAAAATGGCAACTTATCCATCCATTCAGCTTTGTTAGGAGTATGGGATTAGCCAGTCACCTTACAGAAGGCTGAGTGGGATTCTGGGGCAGGGGGCAGGGAGCGTTTTCTACAATTAGCCATAAAAACAACACCTTTCACCAATTCTATACTGTTTGGGTGGTTAATTGGTTGCTTTCCATTTGTCTCAACCAGCAGGTGCTGCAGGAAAGTAAGTTGGTAATTTCAGCTACTCTGGTGAGCAACCTGAGGCACCTGGAGAGTGAAGGGAGACCATCTCTACCTACTTCTTATTGTCACCCAGTCTGAGAGGATGTGGGAACAGGAGATTCCTTGGGTACTTGAGGGTGCCAGCTCATCACATGCTTATCAGGTCAGGTGGGATGGGGAGGAGCACACAGGGTCTTCCTCAGCTTGTTTTTATGGTTAGTTGGCATTGAAAGGCAGTTGGAGGATGGATGGCAGTGAACAGATAGAGGTTGAATCCTGACAGAAGTACTGTTTTGGGGGGACAGGGTGAGCAGGTATGGGGGACCCCCTGGTCCTGGATGCGGTAACTGTGCCCCTGAAAGACTAGGTGCGCAGCCTGGGAGTCATTTTGGACTCACAGCTGTCCATGGAGGTACAGGTCAATTCTGTGTCCTAGGCAGCTGTCTACCAGCTTCATCTGGTATGCAGGCTGAGACCCTACCTGCCTGCAGACTCTCGCCAGAATGGTGCATGCTCTAGTTATCTCCTGTGGATTACTGCAATGTGCTCTACGTGGGGCTACCTTTGAAGGTGACCTGGAAACTACAATTAATCCAGAATGTGGCAGCCAGACTGGTGACTGGGAGTGGCCGCCAGGACCATATAACACCGGATCTTCACTGACTCCCAGTACGCTTCCAAGCACAATTAAAAGTGTTGGTTCTGACCTTTAAAGCCCTAAATGGCCTTGGCCCAGTATACCTGAAGGAGCGTCTCCACCCCCGTTATTCAACCTGGACACTGAGGTCCAGCACCGAGGGCCTTCTGGCAGTTCTCTCACTGTGAGAAGTGAGGTTACAGGGAACCATGCAGAGGGCCTTCTCGGTAGTGGCGCCTGCCCTGTGGAACGTTCTCCCATCAGATGTCAAGGAAATAAACAACTATCTGACTTTTAGAAGACACCTGTTTAGGGAAGTTTTTAATGTTTGAAGTTTTATTCTGTTTTTAGTGTTCTGTTGGAAGCCTCCCAGAGTGGCTGGGGAAACTTAGCCAGATGGGTGGGGTATAAATAATAAAATTATTATTGTTATTATTGTTATTATTGTTATTATTGGCTGATCTGTGCCTTGAGACAGGGTGGTGTTGCCCATGGTGGAGACAGTTAAGAAAGTCACCACTGCTTCCTCACATTATAGATTGCCTGCCCCAGTGTAAGAATTATTGCTCATTGTGAATTATTCTTCATTTCCCATTAAGTAATAAAGGTGTGCTTCCACACTCTGTGCACACCAAATTACAATGTGAATCAAGAAGATTCAGGAAAGATTGTTACACTTCCAGGTGAGATTGCATTATTAACAAGACATCTCAAAGTGGATCGAGGATGCTCTTACGTTTTCAAGTGGCTCTCTGGCCATTGCCTCCTCCCCCCGCTGCTCCTGTGAGAAGTAAAATGAAGTTGATTGAGGAAACAGAATTCTAGAGCGAAGGCTGTGAAGATGAGGGGGGGACAACTTTCATTTTGATGTCCAGGTCTACCTTTTAATCATAGTAAAATATTTATCACCTGTTGAATAAACAAAGAAAAAGAAAAAACCAAAACAAATTATCCGTGTTTTGTGTTCCTTTGCTATATGATGGCTGCAAGTATTGGAGATGACACAGAAAAGTGTTTCTGCACAATTATAGTCCAATCCAAATCTTAATGCTATTGACCATGTCACAAATCACATTCTCTGGGCTTGAAATAATGGATTTTCATGTTTCCTTGAGAAGAATTGTATTAAATAAATGAAGTCCCGATATTTACTGCATATAATGCCAACAGGTCATAAACCAATTACTAGCAAGTTATAAAAAAGAGCAATGCAAAATACAATAATTTAGTAATTTTCTGAATATAAGGTTGTTCAAAAGCAAGGTTAAACTTTGTAAGATGGCTGATACTTGCTGCTCAACAAGAGTAAACACAGTTGGATAATTTTGTTTTTAGAATCGTAAATGGTGCCTTAGGATACTTCACAGCAGTCTAAATATTGCTGTTCATAAACAGAACTCCTAGGTAAATTCAATTCTGTTTCTATTATCTCAGAATCTGTTACATTTTCCACTTTTGTGTGCCTACGGTACATGCATTTCTTGAAACACAAAAACTGTCTTGTGTTCTTCCTTTTTTTAAAGAAAAGAAGAACAAAGAGGAAAAGGTAATTGTCACACTCGAAGAGGTCTACATTTTCTGGCATGAGATGGATTACTGAATACAGAACAAAATTATATAAATTTATATAAAAGCTACCAGATATGGAAAGGAATAAAATAGAAATTCACCAACAGAATCCTATGAATATCTACTTGGAGTGATACTTAGTTCAAGGAGACTTATTTGCTGGCATATAGGTTTAGGATAACAACCACAGGGAGTCACTTCAAAATAGCCCCAAAATAGGCCATCAGAATATGATGGTGATGATTCTATTCAGTGAATATTATGCACTACATTGATGGCTTCCTAGGTTTCATGGTCAGTAATTCCAGATGGTGACGCTGTGGAAAGGCAATGTGTAACAATGTGTAAATCATTTTAATCAGGACCATCCTGTAGCCAAAAGGATTCACACTCAAAAGCAGCCTGTTCTGCTATTTATAGGGTCCTCATTCAGAAAGCAGATTTTTTTTTATTTCTTTAGAGTTCTCCCCATTTTGGAAAGCAATAAGACTTCAGCATGCATGTTTTAGTGAAACGATGTTCCCATTCAAATTGTGATAAATTTTGACAGCCAAAAGCTGACACTAAAGGGCACAACTAACACAATCTGCTGTCACGCAGGTCCATGTCCATGCACACCCCTATTGTAAAATGCTGTTGGTAATGGCATGCAGATATGTGTTTTACAATGCAAATGCTATTGTCCTGCTATCAACTCTGAGCGCCAGTATCATTAATCTTAATCAGAGAAAACTTTTACTACTTGTAATTAATGCAGGCTGTAATTTGAATTCAGATTTCAGACAGAACGTCCTGCCTCCATACATTTCAAAGTGTGTTTGTACACTTGCCAGGACCAATATTGTTTCTTCTACATGGGAATGAGCAGACCCATGACTGACACAGGAATAATTTGTGTAGACCATGAGCATTAATCTTATTTAGAGAGTCCAGCTTAACTTTTCAAAGCAGAGAGCTTTTTTTTGTGGCTTACCTTGGAAGTGTGTTCAGCACAGACACTGCTGCACCTATTTACTACATAGCTTAGCACAGGAGTAAAATAACTGAATTCAGTGATCCCTGAATACTGTATATGTTAAGCAGGGAGGGCAAAAACACAGCACAGATTCCAGTATTGGTATCCAAAGTATCATGCAATGGGTTTTTATGCATTTCTTAAAAATGAGGAAACCGCTTAAACAAAACAAAACAGGACAAAAGAAGGCTTGCATTTATATTTGCAAATGCTAATTTACACATACAGATACAATCTTAGAAATAATTGTGAATTAAATAGAAATATATCTAACCATAATGGGGTAGACTATGATCAAGTGAGCTATGGGCCTGCTCAATCCAGGTAACTGTTGATGGGAATTTTTACCACCCCCTGATTTCCCTTCTTATGTTATTAATCTTTAAGTAAGATATGGGCAGATCAGCCCATGAAAGGACTCCTTCAGACAGAGAGCTGTCATCTGGCAGTCCTTCAAATAGATGATGGTCTTCTGTAAAGTAAGACACATGAGCATCCTATTACACCGATAGCTCAGTTGGTTGGAGCATGGGGCTGATAACACCAAGGTTGCAGGTTCAATCCCCGTGTGGGACAGCTGCATACTCCTGTGTTGATGATCCGCAGGGTCCCTTTCAATTCTACAATTCTATGATTCTATTACACCCTGTGATGCGATTCGGGAGGGCACCCAAGGTCTTCTGGCAAAGTCAGAAGGTGCCGAGGCACACACCTTCACTTGCACAATGCAGTCATTTTAGGGAAATCAAAGTATTTTCATGCTCTTCCAACCTGATTCTGAAAACATTATTTTAGGACAGAGGATATGGCCAATTATTATGCTCCCAAGGGAACAGAAAAAGGCAAGAAACTCTGTAACAGGAGTGACACTTGAAGGCTGACAACAACACATGACTCTGCTTAATTCCATATGTTCCTTGGCCTAATGTGGGTTGGAAGACCATGAGGGGGAAGGATAGTGAGCAGGGGAGCAGGCAAACTGAAACGGATGCTCTCTGTAAGAAATATCTCCAGAATTCTGGCAAGAAATACGTATCTGTCTCTCCCCTGGCATATGGGAGGTGGGGAATGAGTGAGTCAGTGAAAAGGGATGGCAGAAAGTGAAAGGGGGCTGACCCAGAGACAAAATGGAGTGCCATCATACATTTTTGGCTCTTGTCACACCCACAGTCAGTGTGCATCCCCCCAATAAGTACCTCCAGAGAAATGCCGACATCTGCAGAAAAATGTTCCTTACTCATCCTCCATAGGCAAGCGGATTTGCCTATGCCTTTAGAGGGTGGTAGTCAACTATTTTCTTTCAGCTCAAGGATTTTCACACTCACAATGGAACTTTCCTGCTCCTGCTCCAGGCAGTTGGGGGGAACCCCTAGAACGGAGATACGGGGTGCACAGAGGGTGAGGAGGGGGAGACCATTTCACAGTGCCAGGTTGTGAAAAGAACCACCACCACTCCTTTTCTTTTCTTGGAAATGAAACCAAGCTTCCTAGGAAACAGCCAGAGATTGAGAGTGGTGAGAATATAAACGAAAGGAGAGGGTGTGGAGATTTTCTTCTTTTGACAGGTCTAGCTTTTAATCACACTGGGACTAATTTTCTCAGTGAACTCCAATCATAGTAACTTTTCCATCTTTTAATAACAAAGGAGAATCACCTAGCACAATAGCCTCTGGATTTATTTGTCTGAACTTCTGCAGGTTTTAAAAAATAATAATAACCTAGGGCACCTCCCTTATGTTCCCAAGTTTCAGGTGTATTGCGCCCCAAATGGTCTTAGTTAGTAAGCGCCAGGAGCTAAACAAAGCACCATTGTTTTATGCTACAGAATGGATCTCAGAAAAGATCTGCAGGCTTTCTTTAGGAATATGTTTACAGATGCACATATTTTTAATGTACATTTTCAAAACTGCATTCTACATGTGAGAATGCCAACTCATGACCCAAAGGAAACGTCAATAGCTGGAAGGCTGGAAGAAGTTCCGCAGATGCATCTTTTCCTGTCATAGTAGTCCACAGCTAGCTCACCCTGTGGTACATACATCAAAACAAGCTACTGAGAATCCTGGATGTGAAACTTTTTTGGCAGAAGAGAAAGAGCTTCCTTGACTTTGCAGCCATAGATAAAGAACAAAGGAACAGCTTCATAAAATAAATGGCACCATTTGAATGTCACAAAATAAACATGATATAGACAAGTGGAAACTTCAGCAAAGTGCTGCAGTGTGGAATGCTTCTGTTCATTATTCCAGGCACAGCATTCAATTGCCACACATCCCACCAGTTTTCCCTGACAGTCAGTCAGCATTTTATACTGAAGTCACTGAGCATACTCAGTTCTAGGGATGGGGGAGACATTAAAGTTAGATCACATTTAAAGGCAAGCCTACTTAATGCACACTTTCCAAAGCAAGACAAGAAACCAAGCACAGCCATCTTTCATAATTCGCACTTTTCTGAATTTTGCAATGCAGTCCTCCAACCAAGTAATGTGTACAAAACTGAATGCACAAAAACACATATAGAAAAATGTGAAGTAATGAGGGGAAATTATTTTGCAACAATGTGTATGTTAGGCGCAATTGCATACAGAAATGTGTACATTCGGGAGAAATTTGCACTAAAATGCTGATGAATTTTCAAGATTTTTTTTTTAAATACAATCAGCAAACTTATTTCAAGACTGAAAAATCAAAACAGACATATTTGTTCATTTCTACTCAGTTTTTATTAATTTTTTTGGGAGGTGTCCCCCCTTTTTTGTACTTCTATGAACAATGACATTCCATCAAGTCTGCTGATGTACACCCATGTTGTAAAAGGGGTGTTTCCATTTTGGAAACATAAACAAAGGTTCTCTGAATAAACAGTGGCAATAGGATTACTTCCTATAATTTTTGGGTGGCTTTGGAAAAAATAAATATGGACTTGTTTCAGCACTTCTGATGGGAATCAAGGGTCCACATACAGAATGGAGCTAGACTCACACATTTAAAAACTTAGCTGTAGCATTTACAAGGCCCTTACCTCAATATTATATTAATAATGATTTTACAGGAATATTGATTTTCATAGATGGGAAACAAATGGCTTCCTGTGGAATCAGAGTATTCATTTACTGGAGAAAAAGTTAAGGATGAAGTTTTGCAAAATGAATTTGAGATTACAAAGTTGGTTTAGCTTTCATCTATATTCAGTGCAATTTTCATTTGTACTTTTCCACTAGCAGATTTCATTAGCAGAATCTAATCCTAAGCAATGCTATCTGCTTTTCTTTATCACCTAGTATTAATAGATTTATGTTAAAAAATTGCCAATGCAAATCTCAGTGCTGCTAATAAAAAGAGAAAGTTTTTTTTAAAAAAACCCATCAAGTTTAAATGGGCAGATAGATATACTCTGGTTCTAGTTTTGTGACAAGATGGTGAGCACCTGGGCTATGGCAGAGCAATCTTACACATATCTACTCATAAGTAGGTCCCACTAAGTTCAGTGGATTTCCATGATTGCAGCCTAAAATAAGATGTAATTTATCTCAATGTAGTTATGATAAATAGGTGGCCTCAGCCCTTGATTCTCTGAGACACTGCATTCGTGTCAACTATTTAGTACACAATTTATTCTTTTCTGCAGCACATAATGCAATGATGTTCTCATTTCCACATTTCCACTATGACAATATTGTCTCCCCCCCCTCAACTCATATTTCTTTCACTTTGCAAGTTTTTCAATATCCTGTTTTTTTGGGGGGGGGGCAGAGAATGCATTATAGCCATTGTAGATTCTAGAGTGGTGGTTTAGGAACTAAAGGAACTATTATAGACTTAGCACTGTGGCAACCACCAATCACCACAGCTCAGAGAGAGAATTCATACCAATCCTCTGACGTCCAGTACACTATGTCTATTCTCCTGACAGCAAAAGAGGCTTTGTGAATTTCACTTTAAAATGGAAATTAAACTGCAGTTCCAATACATAGAAGCACTCTGTATTTTTATTTTCTCCCTACTGTGCTATGGTACATAGAATAACAGGTTTTTTTAAAAAATAAAATGAAATGAAACATAAAATAAAATAAATGCCATTCCTGACACCTAACCACCAGTGGCAGAAATAGAAAAACTTTCCTGCTTATATTTTTTCCAGTCTGTGCTGGGCCCAGGGGTAACCTGTGAAACACGGTCCAGGACTGGTCCAGAATCCAAAGGTTCTGCTAGGAGTCAGTCTGACAGGGCCAAGGCAGGACATGAGGCAGGAAACCAAGCAAGGACAGGTGCAGGATCTCAGGCAGGATCTAGCATACAGCAATGTTGCTCCCACAACCTGGGGTGGGGTCTGACAGCCATTTATCTTTGCCGGGGTAACAGCGGGTCCTGATCCCCCAGCAACTCACCTCCCTGTTTCACCCAAAGGCGAGCACTCCTCCTGTGAGTACTCAGGTCTCTCCTTCCCTCAGACCTTAGTCTCTGCAGCTCGGGAGACGTCGGTGGGTTACTAGACCCGGGGGCCACCTCAGCCTCCCCTGACCAAACTGGTAGTGGAGCAGCTGTAAGTGATGGCCCAGCTGAAGGCAACGAGGTAATTCCAGCATCTGGAGCCAGGGCAGGCTCAGGCCCCTGACTTGGCCCAGCTGGTGTTTGTTTCAGGGGAACCTGTGCAGACTGGGACTCTTCAGGATCAGGCCCCAGACTTGGTTCAGATGATGCCTGAGGCAAAGGATCCGGTGCAGACTGAGTCTCCTCTGGTTCCAAGCCCGAGCCTGAGTCCCAGGCCATCACACAGTCTGTCCATCAGTTTGATGGAGGGTTAAAAATCCTGGAAGAATGTTTATGCCTAGACTTTTTATTGGTCAACTGATGTATCTTTGGAACAGGATATCTTTCAATATCTTTATTTCAGATTTCACATATATATATTCTGTTTTATGTACTCATTTGGAGGAGAGGCAATTTAAGAATCCTTAACAAAGGGTGAAAAGTATCAGATGGAGAACTCTTTATCTCCGGTTGTGTTCAGTATAGTACATGGGTAGGCAAACTAATGCCCAGGGGCTGGATCCAGCCCAATCACCTTCTGCGCCTTCCGGCTTGCTGACGGTCTGGGAATCAGCGTGTTTTTACATGAGTGGAATGTGTGCTTTTATTTAAAATGGATCTCTGGGTTATTTGTGGAGCATAGGAATTCGTTCATTTATTTTTCTTCAAAATATAGTCCGGCCCCCACAAGGTCTGAGGGATAGTGTACTGGCCGCCTGCTGGAAAAGTTTGCTGACCCTTGGTATAGTACATTGTACCTGAGATTTGCTATGATTGATAAACTTGTGTGTCTCTTTTACATAAATAAATGCATCAATCAAAATCCTTTCATTTTAAACACAAAAGGGACAGTGGTCATCCATTTCCAGGGGAGTCGCTGTGTAAGCCTTTCGCAGCAAAAGCAATGGAGAGTCTTGTGGTATATAAAGACTAACACATTTTGTGACATAAGAATTTGTGACTATGCTCCAATTCATTAGATGCATGGAGCACTGTCTTGAGTTGCAGGTACATACACAAATTGTTGGGGGGGGCGGGTTGGAAAAAGTGAGGTCAGAGATAAATGAAATGCAGAAAAGTGCAGACAGTGTTCATTGCATACTTAACAGATTTTGATAACACAGACATTCTGGCATTGGTAAACTAGTTAATGCACACAATGTGCTAATGATAATATTCTAGACAGTTATAGATAAAGGCTCTTTATTGCATATTAGTGCTTTCTGTGTGTTGTGGTTCTGCATTCAAGGCTGGTTTCAGGAGGCATTTAGGTGGTACCTCACACCACTGAAACTGGCTAAGATCTATAGGTTAAAGAACAAAAGATGTTGGAAATGTGGAGAAGTAGATGGTGACTTCTACCATATGTGGTGGTTATGCAGCAAAGTGAAAGGCTTTTGGGAATCGATTTATAACGAGCTTAAAAATTTTTTTAAATACACGTTTCCCAAAAAACCCGAAGCCTTTCTGCTAGGAATGACAGGTAAAGAAATCAAAAAAGAAGATAAGGTACTATTTTTATATGCCACAACAGCCGCAAGAATAATGTTAGCACAAAATTGGAAAACGGACGCCATACCTAATATAAGTGATTGGCAGATTAAATTAACAAATTATGCCGAGCTCGCTAGAATAACAGGAAGAATAAGAGATCAAGATGAACAGAAATTTCATGATAATTGGATTAAATATTGGATATATATTGGGACTAAACTTTAAACGACACTGGTGGGATTGGAATAACTCTAACAGTAAAAGGTTATTATGTAAAAGAGATAAAATACGTGAATATAAAGTCTATTTGATACTTACCAAAGGAGTGGAAGGAAGTTCAAGGCTTGGCAGAGCCTAAAATAAATGTATTTATGATTTATGGAATGAATATATTATGTGTAATTTAAGTATTGGACTTTGTATAAGTTTATATGTATATATGTATAATACCAATAAAAAATTATCAGTGGGGGAAAAAAAAAAAGGCTGGTTCCAGGAGGCAGCACTATTGTGCAATTGCCAAAGACCACACCCCAACACCTGGTCAACTACCCATTCTTGGAGCCGTATTTCCTTTCCATTATTGTTGCTTTCTCATCTACATTCTCTGTAGAAAAGACTCTACAACCTGAAAAAAAGACATTGTATGTACTTTCGTAATCCAAGAAAATCTTTAATCATTCTTCTTTTATTTTTTTAAAAATCAGATAGCAAACAGTGAGAAACAAGGAGAAGGAATTTTCCTCTCTCTTTCTTCTCCCCTCCTTCTGGAGGTGGTGCCAGCTGACTCAGAGGGAGGGCCAAGTGACAGGGTAGTGATGACAGTGGAAGAAGGAGACTCTTTTAGAAAGAGGGCCACACTAACAACATATTGTCACAGAACACCACCCAACCCTCTCCCATAACTGGCAGTGACTGCATTAAGAAGAGAGCTTATAGAATTAAGGGTCATCACTATATTCTGGTTCTCCATATGTCTGAATGCCAAACAGACACATTTTCTCCCATTGCCCTTTCTGAAAATCTAGTAGTGCTGGACCAAATATCACCTCTTGCTTTTATAGGGTCTTTTCTTCCCCCAGAAAGTGATGGTGTGCTTTTTAGGCAGCTTTTCAATTAGTGCAGCTGAATTCTATTAATTTTTATGGGAGGCTTCCCATGAGATTGAACATCATATCATAGCATCCCTCCCATTGTTCTGTGGCAAATGGAGGGGGGAAACCCCCACTGTGCTGCTAATCAAAGTTCTGCTACTGCTTCAAGAACCTCCGTTTCACCTTATAAAGGGAAGCACCCAGTCCCCTGAATATTAATAGAATTTGGTTCCCAAAATATTTTATTGCCTTCCCCTATATTGGCAGGTAACTGCAGGCCAAATACTTTCACCCAGCACTAACTCAGGAATCTCTAATGCAGGCTCTGGTGTTTCCAGATGGTTTGGACTCCAATTCCCATCAGCCCCACTTGGCATGGCCAGTGGTCAAGGATGATGGGAGTTATAGTCCAAAACATTTTGAGGGCACCAGATTGGGGAAGCTTGCTTTAAGGCAGCAAAGCTCCTTTCTTTGTTGTTGCCTGGCATATCAGCCAACTGCAGGACTAGCACTAGAACAGCAACATCAAAAATCACGATTGCTGGAGGCTGATTCGCTTTGTGAAAGAAATGCGGATTAAATCCTATGGGATTTTATTTTTTAAAAAACCCCATTCAAACCATAATTCAGAAAACCCAAAAAAAACTTGCTCTGCACATCTAGGAGGATTTAAAATTTGTATTTCTGAAAACGCAGAAGTAAATAACTTCTGAAATGCAGGGCTTTTGTTTGTGATTTTGAGTACATGCCTGGTGTTTGATTAACACCCCCTTTAGGCTGGTTCAATCCTTAGGCTGTGCCTAGAATATCTCTCTGGGCTGATATTCTGTTGTCAATAAGAACACAAGAGGCTTGCTGGAGCAGACCAAAGGTCTATCAAACCCAGCATTTGGTCCCTACAGTGGTTGGTCTAATGCTTATGGAAAGTCCACAAGAAGGACAGGACAGGAGAGTACAATAGCACTTTCCCACTCCTGATCCTCAGCAACAGATATTTATTAACTCAATGACTTAATGGCTTCAAGTGAAACCACATGGAAGCAGGAGACAGTTTCAGAGGACCCTCTTCAACATTTTCAAGTGGATAATCATTTGAGCTTCAAGCTTGCACCTTGTTTTCTATTAGTAATGTTCTATTTTTCAGACAATGCATACGTGTCCTTCATCTGCTAAATGAAAGAGGCCTCTGACGTTCAAAAATCTTATCTCACTTATCTATTTCCCTAGAGCTAATTCTTAAAAGCTTTCCTTGACCTCTCAAAGTCAGAGGTTAAAATTCATATTCTGTTCAGCTACCTTGTTGCTACATACACTGAATAGTTGAATGTTCATGGATGAATGTAATGTTTGCCTCTAACTCTTTGGATTTTGATTTCCGAACAACCTAACTTATCAAACACCAAACCTTTCCCTTGCAATAACTGGATTAGCCTCCTGGTTCTCTCTTTTTTCACTTCTTAGGAACATTTTGGTCTCCTTATGGGGTATTATTTGTTTTCTGTACTTGAAGCAGGGCTTGTAATTGGACTGAATTGCAGTTTTGTCGACCCATTGGGTGTTTTATTTATGGATGTATTTGTACAAATATTTCAGCTCCACTCTTCACCTCTGAAGAATTCTCAGAGCACAAACAATCAACATAATTAAAACAGCTAAATAAAATAAATAACATTAAAACAACAAAAACAAAAAGGAGTGTTAAAAGCCAGATCAAAACAGAGGCAAGCAAGATTTTCTTAAGCCTATTAAACTACATATTAGAGATGCTTGAGGAATTCAATACTGGTAAATTACAATACGGTGGAACAGCATCTGTTTGTCAGGAAGATCCCAGATTCCATACCTGCCATCTCCAAGTACAGCTGGTTGTATTCTTTGTTTGAAACCCTGGAGAGTTCATGTTGACAATACTACTAGTTAGTGTGGACAATACTGAGCTTAATGGACTGGTGGTGACTGAGGATGCTGTTGTACCAGTTATTTAGCTTCCACATAGTTAGGTTATGTCTAATTTCCACACTATGGGATAGCATTTAGCTACACATTCATGTTCCTGACTGCTAGAGATGGGGAGGCACTGCCTGCAGTGGCTGAGAATTTTTCTGAGGTATTCGGCAGGGACAGGGAATGGGAAGCCTCAAGGGCAGGGCAGAATTGACCCAATCCAGGGAGCTGGAGGGGGAACTTGGTACCAGAGGCCAGAGCTCTACTCTTTCTGCCTCCACCAAAACCACCAGCAGAACTGACAGCTTTAAGGGAAATGACAGGAAGCCACTGCTGCTGCCATGGTTAAGCAGCCATTTGTAAAACATCATGCCATTAGAATTTAGGATGAAAACAGTTGCTGAAATGGCCCTTCTGAGCCAAGTGGTGAATTTATTAAGTTCACAGAATTTGATTGTTTGACTGTTAAAAACGTACCTTAGAGTGGTTTACAAAAAGAATAATGAAATTATCAGTGAATATATTTAAAAACAACTATTTAAAAACCTTAAAATGCAATTAAAATCAACAATAAGCTAAAAGCTAGATTAAAACACGTGGTGACGTTATACATGTCTAAGATACTTTTTAGGAGACACCAAAAGAGTATAGTGAAGGCGCCTGTGTGATGTCAATAGACAGAGTTCCACAGTATTGCTGCCACACTCAAGTAATCTGGGAAAGGCCATTTCCCTCCAGTCCTTTTAAATCCTGAGTTTTCTTTCTCCTGAGTGGCGAAAACTCATCCATCTTCTTCACATGGAAGTTGCATATAGAGCTCTCATGTATTTTGAGTAGAGGAATCAGTCTGCTGCCCTCCCTAGTAGTCTCCAATGCTGTGAAGTTTCTCCAATCACAGTTACTCAGGCGGAGGGGCTCCGCATGGTCAGGATGCCTGATTGCCAAGGCATCCTGACCACTAGGAGCCCTTATGCATGAACAGCTGCTCACATGTGGGGTTTTCTCTTCAAATACCATGCTTAATATGTGGCAGGGAGAATTAGCTTGGCTTCACCATGGCTGGGGCCAGCGGTGTGGCCTTGCTTCTCTGTCTATGGGAAAGAATGCTCTATGTGAGTAACATTTGCACAAGGCTATTGTCAAAACGGACTCAATAGGTAATCTTGAGTTGTGACCATATTTACTGAGTGATCCCAAATTGACTGGGATTTCTCTAGGAAATATATTTTTTTTTTTAAAAAAGTCCTATCCAGGAAATAGTCACACAGAAACAGCAGCATAGCAGATAAGAAGAAACAAATGACACTGGGTTGAAAAATGTGAACATTATCTTTATTAAGAGTTGTTGTTAGTAAGCATTCCTCCTGCTAAAAGCAGTTTTCCTGACCCAAACACTGAAAAAGGAGAACATTCAGTGTTGTCTTAATTAGAGTGGGATATTTTAATTGGTGTTCTGCTAATATATGCTACTGCTCTACATGTTGTGTTGTAGCAATTTGTTACAAATGGAAATTCATTAAAATATAATATACAAATTCTGTTTCAACCAGAATACATACACAAAAATTTTGAGTGGGGCTGAATTCATCAGTACTCCTACTGTCTATTGACTCCCGCTAAAATCAATGGTGAAATCATGTAAATGGGTTCAGGTTTCAACCTTAATTATCACTTCCAAGTGGGGGGGGGGGATGCAGCTCTATTAACAATATTTATCGTCCATGCTTGTTTATTTTCAGTCTTTAGAGATAACTTTGTTTTAAATTAAAGGCATTATTCTCATTCATCTCAGCTGAACAGAGCACACACTGTGCACAAAATTAGCTTATGACTCATACCTATATTTGTAACTAAAACAGACTGTTACTCAAACTTGTAGATTAAGCCTTGGAAATCAGCAAAGCCAGATGCCACTTTCCCTCTCAACTATTCTCATAGCAGGGGCACAAATACAGGTCTGAATGAGACAAGCTGTTCTCCTACCTGTTTTGTTGTTGTTTAGTCGTTTAGTCGTGTCTGACTCTTTGTGACCCCATGGACCAGAGCACGCCAGGCACTTCTGTCTTCCACTGCCTCCCGCAGTTTGGTCAAACTCATGCTGGTAGCTTCGAGAACACTATCCAACCATCTCGTCCTCTGTCGTCCCCTTCTCCTTGTGCCCTCCACCTTTCCCAACATCAGGGTCTTTTCCAGGGAGTCATCTCTTCTCATGAGGTGGCCAAAGTATTGGAGCCGCAGCTTCAGGATCTGTCCTTCCAGTGAGCACTCAGGGCTGATTTCCTTCAGAATGGATAGGTTTGATCTTCTTGCAGTCCATGGGACTCTCAAGAGTCTCCTCTAGCACCATAATTCAAAAGCATCAATTCTTCGGCGATCAGCCTTCTTTATGGTCCAGCTCTCACTTCCATACATCACTACCTTTATAGGTGATTATAGCTTTATAGGTGATTTAAAGGCCAGGAGATAACTACTGCCCTGTGCAAGTAGCTCCATTGGTACTTTTCCCTCTGGTCATGTTGCCAAGTTGTGTGGCTTGTCCAGGATTGCAAAACCTAGCAGTGTATCTAGGGATGGGGGGTGGATTTTAGTTCATACCACAATGTGAGGCCCCATCTGTGACTTATTAGGATGTAGACATGTGGATTAAGGCTACCAGGGACATTGTATGGGGGAAAATATGTCTACCTTCAGAGGTCTATGGAAGCAACCATTTTTTTTTTGTGGGATGATTACCCAGGAAAGGAGTGGTGTGTCATAACATATGGTCACTTCCAATGTTTAAAAGTGTTCACAGAATTGGCTTCCACAGTTACTTACGGGCTCACTGTTAAGACCGTGTTCATGGAAGACTTGGCTATGAGTGATCGCCAAAGAAGAAGAAGAAGGCCAATTATTAGGGATGATGAGAACTGGAGTCTAAAAATATCTGGAGAACACCAAGTTAGCTTCTCCTTCTTGAATCATTCCAGGAGATCAGCAACATTGGGCAATGAGAAGATTCCTCATCTTTGGCGCATCATGAAATGGATTTTCACTTTATAGGCTTTCCTCTTTCCTCTTTCTTTCACAGTCTTTTAACCTCAGAGCTCGAGCTCTAAGAACATAAGAGCCATCTGGATCAGGCCAATAGACAATTTATTCCATGATCCTGTTTTCACAGCATCCTTTTCTCACCGTGGCCAACCACATGTCTGTGAAACCCACAACCAGGAACCAGGCATAAGTGGTTTCCAGGAACTGGCCTGATTTTTCTGGTGTCCTGTTCCCATTATTTCACTGCTCTCCCAGAATTCAGAATGTGTCTGTCAAGGCAACATTGTGTGATCTGTTGCAATCTGTTTCACAGCGAGTTTCTGCTAGTACAGCTGCTATGTTGGATTCCCTTGTGCGACCTTAGAACTCACCTAACCACTAGTGCAAGGCACCTTGCACTAATGAATAGATAATATAGGGTACAACCCTGGATCCTTCTTACCTCTCCAGCTGATGTGTCGTTCAGATCAGAGGAACAACTTTCACAACCCCAGACTTCATGTAGGAAGGTTTCCTCTCTTTGACGTCATGCAATTGACTACACAACTGTTGGTGCCATGACTCAGCATAAGGTATAAGAAAATTTAGCTCCCAGTCATAGCACATCGTCACCAATATATAAACCTTAATGGGGAAATGATAGGATGGGTGGCATGAGATAATCTCTGGCTGTTTCATGTTGTGCCTACTTAAGAGCTCACAAGTTCAGTTGTGGTGGTAGGAAACAGGGTGTTGGGTGACACGCCTAACATCTTTGCAGCATTTTTCGTTCCTCCAGTTTTCCTTCTCCCTTCCTGAGCTGAGCATGCAGTGGATACTGTGGCTGTTCTGCTGATTAAGCTTTAGTGTATCTCTGGTCCCAGCATAATTGCAGTATAGGCTTTCTCTGCTCATAGAGTAAATAAATAAACCAAGCAGGTGAGCTGAAATTGTACTATAAAGCACTCTCCAATTTGGTACCAGCATTGTCATCACCCTAACTCATCTTGCGTGTTTGCAGTGCAAGGTATCAGATATGCCATTTTTATATTAGTGGGATAAAATACCCGCGAGAAAACTGCAGGAATCACCAACAAGGCGATATACTGCCTGACTCCATGGGCATTATTGCTCACTGGAGGTCACTTTTTCAGCTCTGGAAGTGATATTTCCCCCCATAAACCCAGGACTTCAAGCTATATAAATATTATTATACCCTATAAATATGTCTTACTTTGATTCAAAAGTCTTTTAGCATCAATCTTTTTTGGGTGAGGTTATAGTATTAGCAGCCAGATTGGTGCACATCTAAGCCTCCTGTGCTGTATCAAGCTGAACACTAAGGGGAAAAAAGTCATTTTTGGATGTGTGAGAATAAATATTTTGTTTATAAGACTGTCAGGGGGAAAAATAATCTTACGAGATATGTCCCAGAAATATTGTGCACATAGCTTAGTATATCATTATATAATATATATATTCAGGTAATAGACAGGGAAATAAGAGTGGCTGTGGCTATCCTTTAAAGTAAACTATTTAAATTCTCTCTCTTTGTTGCCCTCTTTTGTTCCTTCCAAGTCCTGCTTATGTGAGCCCTTTGAGACAGAGATTTATCTGTGGCAAGTGAAATTGCATTTAACTACCCTGAGATCTTAGAACAGGGTGTGCTATAAATCTAAAATCAACAACTAAATTTGATATATGATTCTGACAAAGAGGTTTGCATAGCCTAAAAGCTTCTATATTTCAATTCGATAGATAGATCAACATTATTTTTGTGTGAGGCAAAAAATCCCTTTTAAATTTTTTTGCATATGCGGTTCAGCAGTCACATTGCATTTCTCTAAGCCGAATTGGTAATGGAAGTTGAATCTGAAGTGAAATATCTTAGGATCCAGCCTTTATTCATTATCATTAACTGTTAACATCAGCCATAACTTGAAATGAAAAACAACAACCTGAACAACTGTCACACAAACATACAGACCTTTCTCTCTTGATATCTGACTGATTGATGGAACCCTCTTATTTAGACTGCTCAATACAATCTCACAGGTTTCTTACAGTCAGAGCGTTAAATTAATGCCAAAGGCTTCCTTCAGCCTGCTTTTTAAACGACACTAACCAAAAGAACAGCTTTGGACAGCTAACCTCTCACATTGTTGAAGGGGAAAGTTTTTTTGTTTTTTTTTTTTACACTTTCCACTGCCTCACAGTAAAAAGGCTGACCTTTTCTCAGTTCCCAAAAACACTTCTGAGAATAAAGAAACACCCTGGAAATTGTTAAGTCTTGTGGGGTCTGTGACTATAGATGTAAGTTGGGTAAAGAGAGAGAGAGAGAATGCAATTTAGAAGCAGAGTTTTTCACTTTGAACTAATTCTGAGGCTGCTGGATGAGGCTCACTTTAGAAGCTAGCATTCTCAAAGCAGTTATTCTTGAGCAGATCTACGGAAACGAGATCACTTAAAGTATGTGGTGTGAGCGCTAGCTTGGCTCCCCTGAATTGCAATGATTCTTTCCACAGCTGAAAGATTGCCTGACGTTTCTATGAAATAGTTTTATTGGCAAGTGAGGAAATGCCAGAGACAGTGTGGAATAGTGATTAAACCAAGGGCACCCAACTTTTGTTGGCCTAAGGGTGCATTTGGAAAGCTAAAAAAACTGTTGTGGTCACCACAAAACTGACCATACTCAGAACGCTCTCCACAAGAAACAAATAAAACACAGACAAAAACAGCAGGCAGCTCCTTTCCCAAAACAGGCAACTGTCTCCCGATAAACCCCAGATCATTTTTAAAAAATGGAGATGGGTACAAAAAGGGGTGTTTTGGGGGTCTATGGTGCCTGTAGGCACTACACTGGGAACCCTAGGGTCAAACTAGCAAACTGGAGAGACCCATTTTACACATGTACATGATATGCAGACCAAATCTTTAATTATTATTACTACTACTTTAAACAGCAAATCATGGGAGAAAATGGGAAACACAATGGCACAGTATTGTTGAGTGAAAGGTGCAGTACCAGAATATGGATGTTTCCATAATTATTGCTGAATTCTATATTTACATTGACGTTTGAAAGGTTTTGTGATGTACTCTTCCAGAAAGCCTTTTAAGAGCTGTGCATGGGAAGCTGGAAGGACTCGGTCTTTGTGAGCTCTCTTACAAACTGACCTGATCCACACCTGTTAAGCTACTAATATAAAGTACATTTAGAAATGCAAATCCAAAAAGAAAATATGTCCAGAAAATGTGTATTAAAATATATCTCTAAATAACAAATGTTTGTAGATGATAGATAGATAGATAGATAGATATATGATATAGATAGATGATAGATGATAGGTAGATAGATAGATGATAGATAGATGTAGAAATTGGACCGAACATACTTTTTTATTCTGGAGTGCAATAGTTATAAGAGAAGAGCAAAGTTATATATGAATTTCCCCCTTTAGTAATTCCAACTCTGCAGCTGAAGCTCCTGGACTGAACCTGAGGGTTAAAGCAACCAGATGTTAGTCTTTTATAGTCCAGAGCTTTGTCACTGGGCAGCTGATGTCACTCTCAGCCCTTAGCTCTGGTGGCATGGTTGTGGGAGCAAAAATGCTAGAAGCCTCCCAGCCTTCAGATGTTCTAATTTATAAGTGAATACATGCAAGAATGGCACAGACCAGGCTGATCCCCCATCCCTAGTCCGTGTTGCGTTTAAGAAAATAAATCCAATTTCAGTAAACTCAGTGTTTGTTCCTATTACTAAACCATAACCATTACTGCTATATGGAGTGAGTCTTCCTAAATATAGATTGTTGATATTTATCCTAGAGGAAAGCATCAAACATAAAAACTAAAGTGTTACTCTTTTCGGGGATGTAAATTCAAACTCTTAATGCATTTTTACTATGTACTTAACAACAGCCATTATCTAAACAGAGGCCAGAAGGGGGGGGGGGAATAAAATGGAGAACTTCCTCTCTGCTAGAGCATCTAGCAAAAGAAAGAAATGGTGAGGTAGATTGATTTAAATCCCCAAAGAGCGTCTGAAGCAAAGACACTTAGTTGAACTGCTTGTCTGACTGAGAGGAAAGGGTGATCTCTAAGCGATACTTGGAGTCCTTTCTCTTTTATATTATGGTTATACAATACATTCATTAACTGGATCTGCTTCATTTCTCTCAAAATTAGCTTGCTTACTCATGCCTCTAAAATTCTCCATGCTGTCCCTTAGGGTAAAAGAGACAGAATTATGTGAGATGTGTAAACAACGATGAATTTAATCTTAGGCAAATCCACACATTGCAGTGCATGTGAAGCTTAATTAGGATTATGAATGCAATGTTACAAGATAGGGCTTGACATCTTGTTTTTTTTATTAAGGTTACACATGCTTCCCTAATTTTAGGAAAATGTCTTTCAATATTTTCTGCAGATTAAGAATGCGAAAAGAAATCCACCAAATGGACAAGTTAAGAAATTTTCCTGATGTGGCCTATGAAACAGAAAGGTCTTGAGAATTGGTTTGATGAGATTCCAGAAGGCACCTCCATCTTTTTTTCAAAATGGCAATTGTATTCTTCAGAGATGTACATTGAAACAGTGTTCATACTTGAGACATCTTGCTCATTTTGATTCCTTGCACTCTTCTGCACTTGATTGAATGACATTTATTCCGTGGCAGTCTGTGAACTTCAGAATGGATCTGACTGAAGTGGAGAAGGGAGACGAAAAAGGGAGGAGGGAATCCCAGCTTGCATCACGAAGCTGGAAATGATAAAATAGGAAATCGCAGGCCATCAACCTCATCTGAAGTTTAAGCTTTTGCTATTTCTGAGGTAAAGAAAAATACTACGTGGAGATTAGACTTTATCCAAAATCAATTCACAACTATCACTACTTTTTTTAAGAAAAAACCTAAAAAACTTCAGAAGTAGACATGCATTTGACAGGACTATTAGAGTGGAAGTTATGAAAAGATCACAGACTGACACATCATTGTGGGAAAATTGTCGAGACCCCTGAAGATAAAAAAGAAAAAAAGGAAAACTCCCTCTATCTGGAAAATATAAGTGACTCGTTAATCAAATGTTTAATTCTTTGACAATGTACCTTGCACTCACATGGCTTCAATACATAGTTAAAATTCTCAAGTCATCTTTACCCTGATGTAATATATTCCAAAGGCAGGGGAAGTTACTACAATTGCATGTTGATGTGCAGGATTCATTGCCACCGTGGTGTTGGATTGTTTCATTGTGCACACAGTTGACAATGCTGTGTGTCAACTGGTTAAGGTTAAAACATTCACACCATACATTTAAAGCATATTTATACTACTTAACAGTTGTGGATTCCCCAAAGATTTCTGGGAATGGTATTTGACCCTTCACAGAGCTACAATTCCCAGCACCGTTAAGAAACAAAACCCAGGATTTTTTCATGTCCTTTAAATGTGTATGGTGCAGATGTGAGCAATGACAAATGGAAGTTGTTTGTGTGCTGAACAGTGAGCCAACCAGTTTAACCCTTCGCCGTGGCCATTGCTGCAAAAAGTAACAGTCTGATTTGCACATCAACGTGCAACTCTGAGTCAACTGGTACTCAGCACAAAACATTTCTGATAGCTTGTGCAGGATGTAGCAACTCTGAGTCGCAGTGTGCATCTGATCCCAGCAAAGCCTGGAAGAAGTGAACGGTGACTGTTAGACTCATTTTCCGTGTGGGGAGGATATTCCTGGATTCTGCCATGGCTGCAGAGAGATAAACTGGCTAGATTAAATGAGGAGCAAAGAAAGACAGCCATAGCTGCTGAGAAAACCTAGCCTTGAATAACCCCTCCTCATTTATATAGGATCAGCAATGCAATCATTGGTGACTTTTAGGAAAGCGGGGATTTGGATCTTGCCTTTAAAGACACAGGGGCTAAGTGTTTTTCTCCTTCCTTTTTGAGAAAATATAAGCAACAAGAAGAAAAGTCCTGCTCCTGCTCCCATAGGAGGCAGTGATGGCCACCATCACATGGCTTTAAACAAGGATTCGACAAATTCATAGAGGAGAAAGCTACTGATGGCTACAAGCCACAATAGCTACAGTATGCTCTCCTCCGTGATTAGAGGCAATAGTGCTTCTGAATATCACGGGAAAGTGCTCTTATGCCTGGGTCCTGTTTGTGTACTTCTCAGAGGCATCTTGTTGGCCACTGAGAAAACAGGGCGCTGGGCTAGATGGGCCATTGGCATTCCTGGAACAGGATGCCCGGGACACTGCTCCACTGCCCAACAGGGTGAGCCCACCTATGAGGCAAGGTGAAGTGGCAGAATCCACAGGGGCACCAGGTCCAAATGTCTTCCTCCCCTTGTTCCTGATGTAGATCTTCACTCACACCTTCTTCCCTGGTGGGGTGGGCAGCACCTTTTTGTGGTTTGCCTCAGATGTCAAAAGGCACCGGACAGACCCCAACTATAACTGAACAAACCTGGACCCCCGCTGTGGCGTTCTTACAGAGCCCCCGGTTGTTTCACGGACTATTGACCTGTACACCACTGCTTTATTCTTCCGCTGCCATCAACCAGGTTTCTTCTGGTAAAATACTGAGTCTCAGTCAGGTTGTAAAGTCAACAACGAAGATTAAAGTTTACTGAAGAACAAACAAGTTTTAAATAGATTCAGAACGGTTTCTCAAATGCGCACCCTTAACTAGATGTGGCACTACCTCACTCTGTCACACTCGTCCCTCTCAGTTCTATCCCTGTCTCTCACTCTAACGGTCACAACCGCTATGTTCGTCTTACTGGCTCTGTCTGACTCTGACTCCTCCAATGGTGTAATGGCTTGGCTCTCCCACAGAAGTGAGACACCAGTAGTAATTATCTCAAGTTTATTGCCCAAACACATAAATCACTCCTGAGCTCCTTCACTCCGTGTCTGACTCCAAGTTCGCAGTTGCCGAGTCTAAACTCCGCCCTTTCCTCTTCCTCCAACAGGGGAAAAAGCCCTTTAGCTTTTGCTCTTTTCCCCTCCTCTCAATGACCTTTTTGCGCCTTCAAGTTTTTGGGCTGGCTATTCCCGGCCTCCCTCCCTCTGTTTCTGAGCTCAGACTGCTATTTTGTGTATCTCTGCTCTGGCTCCCCTTTCCTTGCTCAGTATTCTCAGGGATTAGGTTACCATTGCTATCTGCTGCCTGCTCTTTGAAGCCATGCTACTAGGCTGTCCCTCCTCCCTCTCACATTCCAGTTCACATTCCAGTGTCCTTATCTCTCTTTGTCTGCTCTCATTCATAGCCTCTGTCTGCTCCTGAACAAAGCTGACAAATGGTAAAACCCCTGGGCTGAACCTCAAAACCAGGTAGGCTCCGCCTCTGAGCTTTCTCATTGGTCAATCTACATTAACCACTTCCATCCCCCTGTACAAACAAAATCACAAGGAATGGGCAAACGCCACACCCGCGGTCATAATCTGAGGTCTTTCTTTGTGTGCACTCCTCCATGAGAGATCCAGAGAGCAGCAACACAAGAACAATCTTTTTCTGTCATGGCTTCCTACTTGTGGGATGCTCTCCCCAGAGAAGCTTGCCTGGTGACATTGTTACATATCTTTAGTTGACAGGCACAAACATTCCTCCCCCCCCCCCCCGGCCTTTGGCTAATTAAACAATCTATGGCCTTTTGAACTGCATGTGCGGGATTATTATTTTTGTTTGTAACTATAGTATATTTTTGTGTTTTTATATTGGAAACCAGTGTATTATGATAACAATATCTTGGTAGTATGGAATGCCTTTCTCAGAAAGAAACACAGGGCAGCTAACCACCATACCAAAATACCACCAACATAAAACAATAGATAAAACCAGTGTAAAATAATAACATTAGAGCTGTAAAATGCAATACAACAAGGAGCTAACAGTTGGACTATAAAATTCCCATCCAGCTATATGCCAAAAGCCTGAATAAAATATAGATTGTAAGAACCTGAATGGAAAAGAAGGGTAATTGTGCTTTTGTCTTATGGTTGTTTATTCATTGTTATTCTACTTGCTGTAAGCACATTTTAAATAAATAAGTAGAATATTTGAAATTCTATTTGAATTTCACCTAACGAATGGGATGTTATTTGAATTGGTGACACAGTGTAATACAATAAATTCAATACTGGCTAAGGAGCCACCTTCCATATACAGATTAGTAACAAAACAAAATAAAATAAGGATGTAGCAAGCCTATTGAAGGCAGTTACCAAAAAATAGATTGAGTCTCTGTTGGTTTCCCTATTTGTCAAGCGCCCGGGTTAAAATGAAATATTGTGTTGTTTACTTTTCCATTTTTGAAAGTTCATTTTTTTCCTTTTTGTCCAGAGAGGCTGATTATATACCTGGAAATGAAGACAGTTATGGTAGGAAGTATTGGTCAGACAGAGCTAAAACATATATTGTTCTCTCTCTCTCTCTCTACAGATTTGGCAGCCATGAATATTTCTGTTCATGGAGGTGGGGGGGGGGAGTATCAGAATGGATGGAGTCTCTCTGCCTATAGAAAATGTCTTATAAAGGGAGGGCAAACTTTTCTGCACATTTGAAATTTGGCATTTTTTTTTTATTTTTTTAAATATTTTGGCTGTTTGTTTTTCAAATTAATATTTGAGGAATGTGTCAAAATTTCAACTCCTGAAGATGAATGTTAAGGCAAACATAGCATTAAGCAGAGATAGCTGCATATGTTGCTGTTGGTTTATCTCAGCCAGGGCTGGCACGCCCACCTTGGTGGCTGCTGGAGAAGTGGTGGTGGCAGCTTCCAGTGAGATCTCATGAGCTCCTGCTGCTGCCACCACTTCTCCTCACTTTTCCCATGGTACGAGGGTGCCCCATCTGCCTGCCTGCCACCTCTACCACCAGAGAAGCAAGGACAAGTGGCGGCAACTTCCAGGTTGTGGCAAGATCTTGTGAGAACTTGCCAAAAGCTGGAAACTGCAGCCATGTGACCCTAGTAAGCAAGGCTGTGGAGAGGATAGTGGCGATTGGAGAGAGGGCTGGCACCTTCCTGGTTTTGCCTCAGATGCCAAAACTGGATGGGCTGCCCCTGCTCTCGGTTTCTCATTTCCCCAATGTTATGTTAAGTTCTCCACGTTTCCACATGATTTTGCAATTTTTACAAAAGCCCTCATGTGTCCAATTCTGGGTGCCACAATTTCAGAAGGGTATTGACAAGCTGAAAGAGGAGGGCGGCCAAAATGATAAAGGAAGCCAAGCCTTGTGAGGAATGGTTGAGGGAGTTGGGTATGTTTAGCCTGGATAAGAGAAGACTGAGGAGATATGATAGCCATCTTCAGACATCTAAAGGGATGTCAAATGGAGGAGCGAGCAAGCTTATTTTCTTCTGCTCTGTAGGCTAGGACCAGAAATAATGGATTCAAATTACAATAAAGAAAATTCTGATTAAACATCAGGAAGAACTTTCTGACAGTAAGAGCCATTCAAAAATGGAACAGACTCCCAAGAGAGGTGGTGGACTTTCCTTCCTTGCAGGTTTTAAAGTAGAGGTTGGATAGCCATCTGTCATGGATGCTTCACTTGATATTCCTGCAATGCTGTGAGTTGGATGAGATCGGGGTTCCTTTCCGGCTCTACATTTCTATGAATGAGGCTGTGTTTTGGCTCACATATTGTTTCAGACTGTACAAATGCTTTGTAGGGAAACCCTCTGGAATTGAATGTAGGAAGGCCAAGCCTCAGCCTGAGGCAGACTGCAGGTGGGATTTAGGCATGTGTGAAGCAGCTAGCATAGAACAAGGCCATCATGAAGTAAGTACTAAAACTATCTTCTTCTTGTAAAATAGTCAGGTGCAACTTGCTAAATTCTGTAACTGTCCCTTTGCAAAACATTTTCAATGTAAATCTTAAAATTCAAAAGAACCTGTAACTAGTGCCTTGGGGTGGGGGAAGCAACAAGTTAGCAGAATTCCAACTTTGGCAAGCAAATTTTGCTGGAGGCTTCCTTCCAGGTTCATTTCCACCCAAGTATTTGACAGAGGAAAATACTGTATCACTCAACTCTTTCTGTAGCTGATATGTTCTTTCTTCTCTGCTCTTGCATATTACCTCTTGTTACTTTATTACATTGCCCACAGAATCTCCCAAGGCCATAACATATCTTATCTCTTGTACTAATGAGATCTGGCACATCTTCTGCTATTTTCCCTTTGGATTCCCCCCGCCCTCGTGATCTAGTGATAGATGTTTACTGCTGTGTCCTAAATTTTGACTCAACAAATCTGGATGATTATTCTATATTTATGCCATTTCTTTAGCAGGTGTCATGCTTAATCCTTTGCCATCTAGTGTTCCTTGGGGCAAATATATGATGGTTGTTTTTTTAAAAAAAGCAAGATCAAATGGATGAAGCAAGATCAAATGGATGAAATGCATGAAATGCAGACAGAAGCAGCTGTTTAAGGAAATAAATGAATATGTATTTACCAACTTCAATCAGACTTTTTCTCTCTTCCCAGCCTGTGTATGTTTTGCAGTTTATATTTTTGTGATATTCCTTACTTATTCTTTTGCTACATGTAAATCCAGCCATTCTTCTAGGGAACTCAATGAAGTGTATATGGTACACCTCCACTTTTACCCTCACAGCAACACTGCGAGGTAGGTGAGACGGCAACTGGTCCATGGTCATCCAGAGAGCTTTGTGGACAAGTTGAGTAAACCCTGCCCTTTCTCTAACCCTGGGGTGGGAAACTGCAGGATCAAGTGTGGTGCTTTAGGACTGTGTATGTGGTATCATGATATCAGCGAACATTTCATTTGTTTCATTATAATTCCAGTATCTTCAAAAACTGAAGAATGAAAACTTTAAGGTTGGATGAGGCTTTATAGTAAATCCAAGGCCCACTTTTTTTGGGAAGGGGAACTAAATCATTTTAGGAAACAGTACTAGATGGTTATTTTTTAATTCTTGGATTAGGGTAATTATTCCTGTTTAAAATTAGGGTGAATTTTTTTTAAAAAATTAAAATTTTAAATTAGGGTGAAAATTAGGTACTATACTAAAAATCTTCCTGCAAAATTTCAAAACATTTCATTCATTCATTTTTTTTTGTATGCCACTTTTATTGCAGATATTAATATTGTGCAGCTTGAACCAGTATTAAAAACTGATTCCTCTTGGAATAAAAGTTGTCAATACCCATAAATATTACTCAAAAGCTTTACTCTCATAATTTTTTTCCAAACAGATAGAAAACACACAAAACAAAACAAAGACAAAGGATACATCCAAATAGTCATACAATATCATGTGCATGTCCAGCACAGGTTCATCTTCCTACAAATTTGAAATAACGCCAAACCTAAAATCAAAGGTTTGTCTATACCCACAGCCTCCATTAGCCTGGAGCTAATGGACATCATTATCACATCCTTTGTTCTCTGTAGCTTTCATAGAAAGAACTTTGAAAGGAAACACCCTTCAAAATGGTGATTTGCAACTAAATACCCCTCTCATTTGATCTAAAGTTAAACACCATGTGAGAGGGCAGAGCAGATATACACTAACAGCTAATTATCAACCCTCCAGGTACTCAGAGACCTCATCTTAGCTTCCATGGAATGTTCAATGCTAAATTCTTAGCAATGCACATACAGGCATATACAGAATTATTTTCCCTTTCAATGTCAATTAAACAATTATACTTAACAACTTTTCCACACATACAAAAATGTTTAAAGTGGCTTACAATCAAGTAATAGAGATGCATTGCAAACAAACACTACAAAAACAATTCCATAATAACAAATAGATAAGCAACACCAAATATAATAACATATCAACAAATCACCCTCCAATATTATAAAAATAATAACATGCATATCCCAACAACAAAATGACAAGGGAGCTTCACAGTTTCACCTTAGTCTTAGAAACACTCATCCCATGATGTTGCTCACAGCCTTTCTCCTGCCGCTTCTTGCAAAGCTTCCAAGGGCAAGGAACTGAACTAACCATAAAATAAACACAGCTCCTCCAACCAATGTTTTTGAAATAATAATAATAACAACAACAACAACAACAACAACAACAACAACAACAACAACAACAACAATAATAATAATAATAATAATTTATTTATATCCCGCCCATCTGGCTAGGTTTCCCCAACCACTCTGGGCAGCTTCCAGCAAAATATTAAAATACAATAATTCATCAAATATTAAAAGCTTCCCTAAACAAGGCATTTAATTGATCTCAGCCTTAGAAAGCCTGTTCCTTGTGCAAACTCTGACAAGTTTATCCTGTTTATCTGTCTTCATATAAACAGATCTGTTTTATAGGCTCAAATGTAACAGTAGAAATGTCAACAGACCTCCAGGAGGCATGAAGTGCGATTCATTTCAATTTCAAACCACATTACTTCCAAATGAAATCAAGTCAATTTCTCACATTTATTAAAGCAAACAAACCTTTGTATTAAAAAAAGAAAAAAGAAGCAGCAGCAGATTTTTTAATAGGGGTATTTCCCATGTTATCCTGAAGCCTTTAAGTCAGTTTCCGCCAGCCCCATATTTGTTGGATTGTGTGAGTAACTGCAGAGAGCTGCTCCTCTGCATATTGCAAATGCCAATATCTCTTGGGCAGTTCTCTGACGAAGAGTTCCTCGTGTGGGTGCTGCTGTTCTGGCTTGGAGACAGAGCTGGCCCAATACATTTTGTGGCCTGAGGTGGACAAGATGACATCTCTGCCCATTCCTGTCTTTCATCATCTCCTGCCTGAGGCAGTCACTTCATTTTGCTTAATGGTAGGACCCACCCTGTTGGAGATTAAGACTTAACTCGTTGTAGGTTAAAATTTTGCATCTTGCAAGGACTTAGGGATATCCTACATATTTCCCACAGGAGGTTGACCTCTATCTGACCTCTCTCATCTGATCCTGATCCTTCCTTCCTTCCTTCCTTCCTTCCTTCCTTCCTTCCTTCCTTCCTTCCTTATTTATTTATGAGATGCCTGATCCATTTCCCCTTCTTTCCATGAAAACATGAGAGTATTTCAATGAACACCCCATGCCTACACTGAAAGGGGGAATGAGGACATTTCCACCAGCCCTGCAACCATCACTGGTGCATCAGCCAGGCATGCCTGTCATCACCACATGTAACAACAGGTGACAACAACAGGTCCTACATGTGTACCAATACACACCTATAGAGGAGGGATCATGATGGCCAAGGACCCTTCCTTGCATGTGGGAGCTGTGTACGCCTGTTTAATACCCCTTTTCATGCTCACCAAATAGAAGAACATAAAAAAACACAAGAAAAGTCTGCTAGACTAGACCAATGGCCCATCTAGTCCAGCATCGTGATCTCACAGTGGCCAACCAGATGCCTGTGGAGAACTCAGAAGAAGGATTTGAGCACAAGAGATTTGGTACTTTCATTTTTTTAAAAAAAGATATTTATTAAGATTTTCAAAATGTTACAAAACAAAAAGAAAAAAGAAAAAAGTACAAAAATAAAAATGGCTAAAAACAACTCAATCTTTCCATTACTTATTTTACATTAGCTTATTTCCCGGACCTCCTCACGCCTCCCTTTTTTGTATTCCAGTTCAGTTTGTTGGTTCAGCAAATCCTTACCCTCTTTGTTTATCCTAGTCTTTAATCTTAAAGTATTGTAACGTTAAATTTTTACCTATTAATAATCCATTTTTCATATTCCCTTATAGTATTACAGCTGAAAACCACTTAGTTTCTATCCAACATCATTCTAACATTCATTAATTTTACAATATTTCTGTAGATAGTCCTTAAATTTCTTCCAATCTTCTTCCACCGACTCTTCTCCCTGGTCTCGGATTCTGCCAGTCATTTCCGCCAGTTCCATATAGTCCATCACCTTCATCTGCCATTCTTCCAGAGTGGGTAGATCTTGTGTCTTCCAATACTTTGCCATGAGTATTCTTGCTGCCGTTGTGGCATACATAAAAAAAGTTCTTTGGCACCAATTGGCTGATTATGCCCAGGAGAAAGGCCTCTGGTTTCTTCAAGAAGGTATATTTAAATACCTTTTTCAATTCATTATATATCATCTCCCAGAAAGCCTTAATCCTTGGGCACGTCCACCAAAGGTGAAAGAATGTACCTTCAGTTTCTTTACATTTCCAACATTTGTTATCGAGCAAATGATAAATTTTTGCAAGCTTGACTGGGGTCATGTACCACCTGTATATCATTTTCATAATATTCTCTCTTAAGGGATTACATGCCGTAAACTTCATACCTGTGGTCCATAACTGTTCCCAGTCAGCCATCATTATGTTATGTCCAACATCTTGTGCCCATTTGATCATAGCAGATTTCACCGTTTCATCCTGAGTATTCCATTTCAACAGCAAGTTATACATCTTTGACAAAATCTTAGTTTTGGGTTCTAACAGTTCTGTTTCTAATTTTGATTTTTCCACCTGGAAACCAATTTTCTTGTCCAAATTATATGCCTCCATTATCTGATAATAATGAAGCCAGTCTTGCACTTTATTTTTTAATTTCTCAAAACTCTGCAATTTCAGTCTATCTCCATCTTGTTCCAAAATTTCCCAATATTTCGGCCATTTGGCCTCCATATTGAGCTTTTTCAGAGCTTTCGCTTCCATCGGTGACAGCCACCTTGGGGTTTTATTTTCCAATAAGTCCTTATATCTTATCCAAACATTAAACAATGCTTTCCTGACAATATGGTTTTTAAATGCTTTGTGTGCTTTGACCTTATCATACCACAGATATGCATGCCATCCAAATACATTGTTAAAACCTTCTAGGTCCAAAATGTCAGTGTTTTCAAGAAGCAGCCATTCTTTCAACCAGCAAAAAGCTGCTGATTCATAGTAAAGTTTGAAGTCTGGCAGGGCAAATCCCCCCCTTTCCTTTGCATCAGTTAATATCTTAAATTTTATTCTGGGCTTCTTGCCCTGCCAGACAAATCTAGAGATGTCTCTCTGCCACTTCTTGAAGCAATCCATTTTCTCCACAATTTGCAATGTTTGAAACAAAAACAACATTCTAGGCAATACATTCATTTTTATCGCAGCAATACGACCCAGCAGTGAAAGCTTCAAATTTGACCAAATTTCTAAATCTTTTTTCACTTCAGCCCAGCATTTTTCATAGTTGTCTTTAAATAGGTTCCCATTTTTTGCTGTCATATTAATCCCCAGGTATTTCACTTTCTTAACCACTGTTAAACCTGTTTCATTCTGAAACCTCTCTCTCTCAATCGGTGTTAAGTTTTTCTCTAAAACCTTGGTTTTTAACTTATTCAGTTTAAATCCAGCAACCTGACCAAATTCTTGAATCAGTTCTAAAACCCTTTTGGTACTAGATTCTGGCTCCTGTAACGTCAGTACTAAGTCATCTGCAAATGCTCTCAATTTGTGCTGTTTAGCTCCGACTTGTGTACCTTTAACCAACTGGTCCCTTCTAATCATATTCAGCAAAACCTCCAGGACCGATATAAACAGCAATGGGGAAATTGGGCAGCCTTGTCGTGTCCCTTTTTCTATCTTAAATTCTTCCGTCACCACATTATTTACAATTAGTTTAGCCTTTTGTTCTGAATAAATTGCACTTATACCGTTTTCGAAGCCTTGGCCTACCCCCATCCCCTGTAGGTTCTTCTTCATAAAACTCCAAGAGATATTGTCAAAAGCTTTCTCCGCGTCCACAAATATCAAAACTGCTTTAGTATTTATGTTCACTTCTAGTTTTTCCAAAATATCAATTATATTCCTCAAATTGTCAGACAAGTGTCTTCCCGGGAGAAAACCCGCTTGGTCTTTATGGATCTCTTTTTTCAATCTCTTGGCCAAAATGTCTGCAAAAATTTTGTAATCCACATTGAGTAATGATATGGGGCGGTAGTTCTTAAGCTGAGTCTTTTCAGTCTCTGTTTTCGGTATAAGTGTAATATACGCTTCTTTCCACGACTCTGGTGCCCTTTTCCCTTCCAATATTTCATTACAGACTTCCTTTAAAGGTTGTACTAACCACTCTTTCAAGGATCTATAGTATCTAGAAGTCAGAGATTTGGTACTTTCAAACAACTGGTATTCAGAAGCAACGGTGGAGGCAGAGCCATTGATAGTCCTCTCTCACATGAATTTATCTAATACTCTATTAAAACCTATTAGGTTGGTGAACATTACTGCCTCCTATGGGAGTGAGTTCCATAGTTTAACTGTGTGAGGAAGTACTTTCTTTTGACTGTCCTGAACCTTCCAACAATATGCCGCTGTTGGGATGTGTGGCCTGCATAAATGTACAGTTATACCTTGGGTTGAAGTAGCTTCGGGATAAGTATTTTTGGGCTACGCACTACGGCGACCCAGAAGTAACGGAGTGTGTTACTTCTGGGTTTTGCCGCTCGCGTATGCGCAGATGCTCAAAATGACACCATGCGTGTAAGCGGCGAATCGTGACCCGCGGACACTTCTGGATGCGAATGGGGCTCTGGAACAGATCCCATTCTCATCCAGAGGTACCACTGTACTGATGGTGTTGCCTGGTTGATGGGAAAGGACCTGCTTCCCCGTGAGGAAGCGTTTATTTGAACTAGTGATAGATGGATCCATTGCTCACATGTTGTTATCAACATAATCAGTTTAAAAATGGGTCCTAAGTGACTAATGCAGGTGGGGAAAAAATCCATTACTGTGGATCAAGGAGAGCATTCGTTCAGATCAGGTTTTCCAGCAGTGTTGTTACTATGCTACCCACATGCCACTTCCAAAATCAACGAGGTTTATATATTCATGAAGATCAAAGCAAATGATTTTCCCCCCTCCTGGATAATTACTTAGTGAAATGACAACCTTATTATAAGATGTAGAAAGAGTATATAATTTTAGCTATGGTGGAGAATATAGTGAACAAACACAGGTGCGCAACATTTTTAGATTAAAAACAAATTATGAGCAGCTTAGAAACCCACCATTTCCATTCCTCATAGGCTTCCCTAACTCACCACCATAAACCACATGGTAATCTTTATTTTCTGTGCAGCGTGATTTACTACAATAGCGAGAGCATTATGCATGCTGAGATATGGCACTGGCATTATGTATGCCAAGGTATTGCAATAGGAGTCTCTGTGGACTAATTAAAACTGTGTGGAAGCAGAATCCTTGTTTATTTTGTTGGGCCGTAACTTGTGAGTAAGTCTTAAATAAATTATGTGTGTCTACTGCAGTGGGTAAGGTGGAGAAAATGCTAATAGAGCTACAATCAGGCTAATAAGGTGGATGTTCCAGGTCTATAATTCTACATTGATAAAGCTCTTTAGAAAGCAATGCTGTGAGAAAGCAGCTGAAAGTCAGGCAAAAGAGTTCATTTGAATATTTTCAAATTTAAAGCAGCATCGAAGTCCAGATCACTTTTCAAGGCTGCTGAATAGATATTTGGGAACATTCAATAGTACTAATTTGTGTCTATTATTTCCTTCTGCCACTCTAAGCAGCTCCGTAATTGAAATGCTGAATAACAGTTTCCCCTTGCTAAATTGTAATGATGCCCTTTATAATCCTCTCTTTAATGCAGTTCCTGAACTTTAGAAAGGTTGCTTACTGCCAAATGTCAGTTCATCGGCAAGCAGCCGCAATGGGAACCCTCTTGTTTTATCCATTATGCCAAATAAAATTGGCACTGCCCAGTGTACTTGCAACATAGGTGTCTCTGATTTACTAAGAAAGGAGAAGAGAAAAAGGAAAGGGAGTGTGCCACTCTGATCAAACAACCCATTTGGCAAACTTCTAGTGAAGTTTTCTGAGACTCCCATCAGCCTAGAGAGCATGGCCAGTGATCAAGGAGGATGAGATATGTCATTCAACAACATTAAGAGGAACACACTTCAGATTATTTCGAGGTTTATATAAGCAACGACAGCAGCTGGGATTCTTTATGTGCAAAAATGGAAGGAACAAGAAGCTACCACCAAAGAAGAATAGAAAAACAAGGTGGATGGACTATGCAGAATTGGTGAAGTTAACAGCCAGAAAAAGAAAACTTGATGACCATTGTTTTGTGGAAGAAGTGAAGCCTTTTTCGGATTACTTAAAGAAATACTATACAGTGGTACCTCTGGTTATGAATGCTTCTGGTTACAAATGCTTCAGGTTACGAGCTCCGTTAACCCGGAAGTAGCTGCTCTTGGTTGCGAACTTTGCCCCAGGATGTGAATGGAAATTGTGCGCCAGAGGCGCACACAGTGGGAAACCCCATTAGCGAAAGTGCGCCTCAGGATAAGAACGGTTTCAGCTTAAGAATGGACCTCCGGAACGAATTAAGTTCATAACAGAGGTACCACTGTAGTATGTTGAACTCGCGAGCCAGGATTTGAACTATGAGTGACAGAAGAAATTAGAGATTATAGTAATGTTGTTATGGTATAAGAGACAGAAGATAGGATGCAGCAGAGGGGGAGAAATAAAAACACCATGGAAAACAGGGGGGAAGTTGACAAAACAAAAAACAAAAAATACTATGCATATGTTAAACTTTTGAAAATTTAATAAAATAAAATTGAAAAAAGAGGGTGACACTTCCCTGTTCCTGATCTACTGTAATAAGTAGACTAGATTTCATATTCCTACAGCAATACAATGTGATGATGATCTGCAGTGAGATGGACATATTGGAATTTGTAAAAAAAAAAAAAGATATGGGTGGGATGTGGAAAACTCTCCGCAGGGTTCCTGATCCCTCAAACAAACGTAGTATCTCTAAACCAACTTTAATATCTATGGACATATGGAAGATGCACCCCCATAAGTACAGAAACTGCATGTTTCTGGTATGGTTACGTTGTTGTGGCCCTGAGGTACAGAGAAGACCCGTTCCCATATTACACTGGAGAGTGGTGCGGTCCACCAGATATTCTTATTTTAAAGGCTTGTCATTCTTTCAGAACATCACCAGCTCATATAACCTAATGCTCTCCCTTGGCTTAGCACAGTGCGGTTTCATACACTAATGCAGAGCAGATGTTGCAGATCCACACTAAACTCCATTACTTGAACATTAATTAGAATGGGTATGATATGGCATGGAGAGCAGCAGTTGGATTTGGAGGCACCAGATCCTGCTTTCTTATTGCTGAACCTCATGCGGTTTCCCAGTTTGGCCACTACTGCTAAATACTGTCTCTGTGTAGTGCATATTGATCTGTTTTTAAGCTTCAGCATTTAAATGACTGTACTGTTGTCCAGGAGTAACAAAGAGACAGAGGCAAAGACAAGAATTAGCTCTGCCCTCTGAATTGTTTCTTTCTCAGTCCTATGTGTGTTGGGTTTGGTAGGTGATCAAGTATAGCCATACTACAAACATATTTTATTTCTTTGTCTATTAAATTTGCATACCACCCTCAGGGGATCCCAGGGTGGTTCACAGAGTAAAATACAATACAGTGGTACCTCGGGTTACAGACGCTTCAAGTTACAGACTCCGCTAACCCAGAAATAGTACCTCGGGTTAAGAACTTTGCTTCAGGATGAGAACAGAAATTGTGCGCCGGCGGTGCGGTGGCAGCAGGAGGCCCCATTAGCTAAAGTGGTACCTCAGGTTAAGAACAGTTTCAAGTTAAAAACAGACCTCCAGAATGAAATAAGTTCTTAATCCGATGTACCACTATATAAAACACAAGTAAATAAGTAAACCAGATACGTTTAAAAGGCTATGAAATATTAAGCAGTCAAAGGCCTGGTTGAAGAGGACCGTTTTTGCCTTGTGCCTAAAAATATAGAATGAAGGCGAACCTCCCTGGGGAGAGCATTCCACAAACATGCCATCTTAGCCACAGTTTATGGAGACCAGGAAACACATAGTTTCAAAACAGTATTTATTTATTACTTTGTACATTCCAAGGCAAAGATGTGAGACTGAAATGAAGATTGGACAATAGCGAAAGGGAACTTCAATCTTCAAAGGCAGTGTACTTCTGCATGCCTGTTTATAAGGAAAGAGTAGCAATGGATGGCTGCTGAGGTTTGCTGGTGGGCTTCTTCAAGACACCTGGTTGGCCACAGTGCAAAACAGAAAAGTGGACTAGAGAGAGAAGATATGGTCTGATAGAGAAGGGCTTAAAATGCCTTCTGAAGCTAAGAAGTGGCAACCTATAAACTATGGAAATGTATTCTGCACTTGCCACAGTGGCACAAGTCTATGCTGAAAAGGGTAGCAAACGCCCCCTTTTTAGTCACTGGGCAAACCACGCACATTTTCTTCTTAGTGCAACATTTCAAGCACATTACATTTAAGGTGATATTAAGGATTATTCCACATCAGTGTCTACAAATAAAAACCATAGCAGTTACAAGATGTTTTTCTTCCTTGTTCGCAGCTGGGAACAAAGTCCCTTGCCTGTTGTTTACATTTTTATACATATAATGTTCAGCATGCTTGAATATTCAACTTCACATGCAGTGATCCCTGTCTTAATTTCAGATGCATAGTCGGGCATTCGGAAACCTGGACGTGTTAGAAAGTCAGTCTCCACACATCTGTCCATCATGCCTGAATATTCATGGGCAAGTGCCCATGAACAGTGTACTGGGCTCAAAAGGCAATCCAAAAATTCCATGGAGAACATTGGTGAGACCTTTCTGTACACAGGATCTTCCAAACACAATTCTCCTGGAATCAGTGAGGCTTGCCATTGGTTCTTACATGACTCAGGTGGTATGGTCGCTAGTCCTGCATGGTTGCAGTTCACACTGTTCTGATAACACTGAATGGGGAGCACATGGGCAAGGGGTGGATGATGCGACTTCCTAGGCTAATGCTGCCCTTTTGCCATTCTCCCTGACTCTGTGGTGCAGCATAAAGGAGGCAGGTGAAAGATTATCTAGCCACAAAAGCTATAAAGTGTATGGAGGCTGGAGATGCTATTGTACATGTTTGGGACTTTTGACATTATGGGAACGATCATTCCCATGTGGCAAGAGTCATCAAAGGCTGCAGTCTGTGCAGGCCGTGCAGACTTACACTGGCCTTCCTCAGATAACTTAGGGAGGAAAACTGAGGTTGTGGAGAAGCCCTCATCTATGTTGAGCAGTTTGTGGAAGCCACCAAGTAACAGTGGTGCATGTGGATGACCTTACAGCCTATCTGTGATTGATAGGAATTCCATATTTAAAATCAAATTAACTACAAAGCAGAGCAGGGATGTTCTTCCCATCCCTAATTTTAATATATATTGCACACTTTAGATGATCCTTCATTTTATATTATCCTCCATGCCATTAAACTGAGGAATTATACTTCATTTACCAAGGATGGGAAGTTGAGCTGGAGAAACTTCAGACTCCCAAACAAAATTATTAATGGCTGGATGTTATACTGATTAGATTTAGGTGGCTGTAAAGGTTGCAAGTGAACTAAATCTAGCTGGCTGTGCTGTGTTTGCAGGCCAACACTGCCCTCATTATAAAACGATCATTCATTTGGCATGTTGGCAGGCTGTGCTTTAAGACTCCATGTCTAGGTTTCATGTGCAGGAGAATAAATGGACCTCTCGTATCTTAAAGCACAGGAAAAGTTTGTTATTCAAGACCGAGGGGCATTTTGAAAAATAATGTCCAAGTATATAAATGAAGTTTATGCTGTATCTGTGGTGCAGTATTTGAATAACAGTTGCAATTACCCATAATGCTTCAAGCCATCATATATGAGATGGCAACAATAGTTGAAGCCTACCTGTAGAAAGCAGGAAGCAGGATTCACACCCCACCAACTAACCCTCATCAGCTCCACTCTCAAACTTTGCATATTGATGAAGAGCTGAAGGGTAACTCTTTGTACAGTTGTCTGAATGCTCTTAAAAATCCCCTCTGCGATTGAGAGCCTTGACTGCACATGTTCAGTATGTTCAGTTGAGCAGGTGAATGTGTATGTGTTCAGACATTCGCCCTCAACATGCCAAGTCTAAAAGTGGAGGTTGTGGGGATGGGTGGCATCTTGCAGACATTGGTCTTTCAAATTTCAGTGGTGCCCAGTGTGAGGACAAAATTCACCCCCCCCCGCGCCTTTCACCTTCTGTTCTGCTCAATTCACTACATCATACCTGTGATGTCCTGCAGAGTCCCCATGGCTCTGCACCTACAGTAGTGTAATGGAACTAGTCACACACTGGCCTAAATCTGCCTCTGTCCCTGTCTGCACATTCTTTGCATGAGGAAAAAACACATGCATAGGACTTAACACATGCATCAAAGTGGGGTTCTTCTTGGGGTAGACACTATCCCTAGTGTATCATCAATCCATTACTTCTAGAGCTATCCAAACAAATACAAGGATCAATTTTGCATTTATTCCAATTAGGAGAAAACAGAGAAGTCTATATAAAGCCACAGGGTGGTAGTTCACTACATTTTACCCACTGGGGAAAAACCACACACCATGATAGTGGGGTAGGAGAGCTGAAAATAATGCCAATATAGTTCACATCTGTCAACCAATGCTCCCCTTTGGTTTCAGATAGTACATTGGTAGACAAGTCTAAAAAGTCTGGGACACAAATTTTCACCGCCTTCTAGTTGCTATGGTGGCTCATGTACCAGAAGTAATGTATTTAGTCTTAACTCCGAAAGTGTATACTCAATTCTGAACAAACTAAGAATCCTAGAGCAAAATATACACCAGGAGGCTTCTGGCGTATATATTCCAATGTTCTTATGTTGACTGAAATGGGAAGACAATAGTTTTAAAGTGCAACACACACACACTTATCCACATTGCATTGCTATATTGTCCTCATGAAAATTACTGCTGCTCAAATTCAGGCACAGTTTACTACCAAGAGGCCATCTTTTCTTTCATCCTTTACATTGTCGCTTGTGTTCCTCTGCTTCAGGGTATTTGTCAGCTAGCAGCAGGTAGTGGTTGTAAATGCCTCCTCTGTTTGTTTGCTTATTGGGTTCCTTTCTGTGAAGGATCTGAAATTGCTGTGGTAAGAGACGGAAAGTTGGCTGAGACGGACCACTGGGAGATCAACACAAACTAAACCTGGAAATAAGAGACAAATATTTATTAATGAGGGTGAGCAGAGATTGCAAGAGGCATCCAGGGAAAGTTGTGGAATCTCAATATGCCACACTCTTCAAACAGCTCTCCAAAGGCTGGAATTTGTTTAAGCACAAGCCGACTTTAGCTTAATAATAACTAGAGGGGATGCAGAAGACTAGCGGTCCCATCCACAAGCCAATCAAGCAGAAGCATTTGGATATAAGCCAATTTAGTCCAATTGGAGTTAATGAGATTCAGTAGGCTTCGAACACAAGTGAAGGCTGGGTTGTAATGAGGCCAGGCTGGGTAAGAGCAACAATCCTTCCTGCTCTGAAAACCTCTGCCAATGTCCAGAAGAATGGCAGGGAAGATGCAAGAAGCAATGCACACTTAGCCTGGCATTATTTGGAGACGTAAGAGCCATGCCCAGGGTCAGAATGATCACTTAATGAATCAGCGAGGGCTCAACAGTCAGATAATAGGTTGCATCATTGGTCAGATCCAGTTTATACTCTTCTTGTGATCTTAAGCACATACACACAACTTCATATTCTTCCCTTGCAGAGATGTTGGTATGCAGTTCAGAAATGCATTTACAAAGAGAGAGCAGAAATGTTGACCAAGCATTCATTACATTCACAGTACTACATTAACAAAATGTAATTATAATTATCCTCCCAGGCTTTCACTTAGCAGTTTGATTACTTTCCCTCTAAATACTTAAGCGAATCTGAAATGTGCCTTTCAGCTAATTCTTCCTGCAGATACTGGTTCATCTGGTTCTGTACTCCCTGCTTTTATGGGGTAGAAGAGCTGTTCCCTACATTATGTTTTAGGTGTACACCTAAGGTGTTTTAAGTGTATGTCTAGCAATGAAAAATGTCAGCATAGTGTAATGGTTAGAGGAGCTTTTGCCAATTTGGTGCTCTCCAGATACAGTTGTACCCTGGATCCTGAACGCCTTGGTACTTGGACGTTTTGGCTACCGAATGCCACAAACCAGGAAGTGAGTGTTCCAGTTTGTGAACGTTCTTTGGAACCCAAATGAACGACAGGGGTTCTGCGGCTTCCGATTGTGAAGCCGCACTATGGTTTCCCAACGTTTTGGAAGTCGAACGGACTTCTGGAACAGATTCCATTCCACCTCCAAGGTACAACTGTATTTTGGACTAATGGGAATTGTTGTCCAAACAGAAAAACTGAGAAGGAGTGCTGGGCTCACCTCAATTTATTTCCCAGGGGGCGGACCCAAGCAAGGCCCATTGGCTGTTTGGCCCATCCCTTGGGGAGTTGCTGGACCCGGGCCTGCCTGCCAAAGGCCAATTTGCAGGCAGGCCTGCAGTTCTCCCCAGCTGGCTGCCGGATCGCTGACCAGGGCTGTGGCCAGGCCTCAATGCCTTCTGACCGTTTAAGATAAGCAGACTTGTCATCCAAAACATCTGAGGGGACCCAAATACATGGCTCAGACACGTGCAACATATACATATATAGCCTTATCATGAAATTTGGATTTACTATAGCACACTGTTCAGCCATTCTTTCCTGGCAAACATGCATTTACTGCTGTGAAATTTGCACTTTTGCCTGTAGTTCTTAGGCATTTTAATTTATTTAGCAAGATTTATATATTGCTCTATCAAACAAAACAGTCAAACGATCCAAGCAGTTTCCATAAATAGTATAAAAGATTCATTTAAAATAGTGGTAGAAAAGAGTTTAGAAACAATATATGCATTTATTTCTTGTGCTTGCTTTAAACTTAGCACAAAACTTCTAGAAAGTGATTTACCATCTGCTGAAGCCTTAAGGTAAGGCTGCATGCCAGGCAATAATTCACTAAGGAATATTCTCTATTTTCCTTAAGAATGATCTTAAATGTGGTTTCATTTCATTCCTCCAAATTATGGTAAATTTCCTTGTGACTGGCTCTAGTCAATAGAGCAGAGTGAAGGATATGTTTTGAAAGATCTCCCATCTCACTTCTCAGCATTTACTTTTTTCTTCATTTAAAAAGCTGGAAATGCACAGCTCTGCACTGTGCAGTATTTGTGATCTATTGGTCAACCCCTGCTTGATTAATGCACAATTTTAGTATTTTCCTCCCAACCTGCAAGCTGCTTTCCTTCAATGATTAAAAAATGAGCACTTGGCACCCTTAAGCACACACGCTGATGTTCCAGGCTCAAATTTATCTTGTAGCTTTGAAAAATAGCCCTATAAACACCAGCACATCTGAAAGCTTTACTATGTATTCCAATGAGCACTGATCAAAAGAGCTGATCTGAGTGCTGCGGTCAGACTTGCAGAAAGGTTAAAGTTCACTCTCCAGGAAGCATATGAATTATAAGATGTGCCTGGGAGATGGGGGGGGGGCAAAAATGTGTCGCAGTGACAAGAAAGACTGGTTGACTAGTCATATGCAAAGAATCATGGAAGTGGGAAGAAACTTTGAGATCATTTATTCCTACCCCTGTTCAGTTCAGGAATCAAGATCCTTGACAGATAGCTTTATGCCTCTACTTGAACATCTGCAACTATGAAGAGTCCCATCACCTTCTGAGATACTCTGTTTCACTCCCACACAGCCCTTGCCATTAGAAAGGGTATCCTAATGTTTAGTCAAAATCTACTTCCATGTATTAGTTCTAGTCCTTTCCCCTGGAGCTACGCAGAATAAGCATGCTCCATCTTCTGTATGGCAGCTCTTTGTGTGTTTGAAGGCAGCTATCATGTCTCCACTTAAATCTTCTCTTAAGGAAGTTAAACATCACCAGCTCTTTCTCATGGACAGAGCTTTTTTTCAACTGGAACTCAATTCTGGCACCTCTCAAATGGGTCCCATTGCCATTGCCAGAGAACAAGGGAGGTATCAATGGTGAGTTCTGGCTTCTCTGTTTCTAGAAAAATAGCACTGTTCACAGGAGTTGGTTTCAAGATCCCTCACTATCCTGCTCAACAGCCTCCCTCTTCTGGACCCATATTAGTTTTTGTCAAAGTCATTCTTAAAATGTGGTGCCCACAACCAGACAGAATACTCCAAATGCAGTATAACCAGCACAGAATAGAATGGAACTATTGCTTCTCATGATATGTTTGTTTTGTCCATAGGTTTCTATTCAAAATCCAGAGAGACCCTGCATTAGATATTTTTCGTTCTGCTGCTTCTGAAATCTGATGGGAAATTTTTTTGGATGACATTATAAAACGTGGCCTTGTTACAAATCATTTTTTTCAAAAATAATAATAGTGTATTGTGATTGTGGTGACCTTCGTTGCTTATTCTTTTTGCTCCAAACCATTGCCATTGCTCTGAATCAAACCTTAGTGCCAGATGCACCAGCAGGTGATGATGCTCTTGTGCTATAGAGGGATGGGGAGCCAGTCATTATTGGCCAATGGACAGCGACAATATAATCCAGTAACATCTGACTTTGTGATCAAAGTTGGTCACATTGCTGGTAGGGAGGTGCAGGAAAGGTTCAGGTTAGATAATGTAATACCTTTGAAAGTGAAGGGCTTTTCTGGTGGCCAGATGGAACAGTCTTGAGGTCTACCTGCCACATCTGCCTGGAGTTGTGGGGCCCTGGAGTTTAAAGAAAATGTAACTGTAGTTCAGTCCAGTGTCTGGCCTCCTTATTCCTGGGTCTGGACACAGAATACCCCACACCAGGTGCCGGTCGATTGCAGTTGTTGTTACATTAATATATGTGGCCCAATTCACCCAGCCTGCTTATTTCCCTGTGCAGCTGCAAAGCTAAACCCACTGTACAAAAATGCAGATAAGAAGACTGTTACGATTTTAGGCTTGTTTTCCACTCTTCTGCAAGAACTCACACCAGGTAACAAATCAATGTAGGCAGGCAAGAAATGAAAGACTATATGTCAGATTTGATTTCTTGCAACTTCCTGATAAGAAGAGGCTTTTAAACTGTACATTAATACAAAATTATTAATATCCTTTTGTGAGGTGTTAGATAAAATAAAATAAAGCACAACCCATGCTGCTGAATCCACAGTTCCCACCAAGTCTGGTCTTTTAGCTAGATTATTTTTTGACAGTATAATTAGTCACAGTTTTCCTTTGATTTAAGAAGGACAGAAGAATAATTGTATACATTGTGTGTGTGTGTGTGTTTCTGTGTGTGCATTTGAGTGAGTAAGTTGCTAGACAACTTTCCCCTGCAATTATTTTCTCTCCTAATAAATAATATTTGAACTACTGTGTTCATATTCTTAAGTGAGCATCTCTCAATCAGACCTGCAGCTAATCTGGCTTTCCGAAAATAACAGGCAAATTGCCCTGGAACATTATATAAGTCTCAGGTGGTGGAAGCTATTTGAATATCCTGCAGCTATTTATTGGATCTAAATGGAAAAAACGGTGACATATTAAAATTAAATCTAGATAGCTGTTCCCATAGCTGCAAATGAAGGGCAGAAAAATTGGGTCCTGATGGTTCCAAGATTTCACTTTCTACTGTTCTATACATGCATTTAGGACTGAAATGGGGCAATTTTGTGCTGGGGTGCTCTAAGGGAAAATGGATTTACCGAACCTTCTCTGAAACATTATTATACAATGAGTTATAATGAATAAGCCTCAGTGTATTCATTTTGCTACCACGTAGGTGTGGTGCAACTGTCAAATATTGGTCCTGGTTTTTGAAAGAATAGAAACACTGAAAGTAGACCCGTTCCAGGCAACTGGAAAACAGGGGTTTTTCTTTGTTACTTAGTTTTAAGTTAGTCCTTAAAATCTGTTGCCAGTAACACAATAATTCTCTTCTCATGCAATGGATGGGTTTGGGGTAGGTGTGTTGCAGTGGGGCTGAGGGATAGCCATACCCACAAATCAAGGTGCACAGGAAATCCATCACTGAAGAGGGTTCATAACATGCTAAGGCATTGGTGACATGTTAAGGGGGTCAGTCTTGCTCATGGACTAGTGGGCAAGTGCTCAATCCTATGCCATCTTACCTGAGAGTAAGCCTTATTGAAATGAATGGGACTTATATTTGAGTTGACAACTGTGAGAACAGGATGCTGGACTATACGGAGCATTGGCAATTAGACATGTATAGGATTATTCTGCAAATATTTTAAATAAAATAAAATAGGTCATGATGCATGCAGAGGAGACGGAGTTATGAAATTCATCTCTTCTGGTCCATGACAGCCAAGAACCTGTGTAATCATGTTACCTACAGTATTCATAAATTCAGTGGATGCACTAGCAAAACATTGTGGTTTAATGCCAGGGAAAATATGATATTTATGGATTATTATTATTTTTTTAAATGTACTACAGTATCTACAGAAGAAAATTGGCTCTCAATATGTAGACAATTGCAGTTTGTCCTGCATATCCCACTTACTGTCCCATTATGGTAGACATGCCCGAGGCAATGTGGTTACCTCCCCTTTCATGGTGGCTTCTACAATTTTCAGGATCCAGGAACATTCTGAAGTTTTATTTATATAGCATGCAAATGTCACGCCTCCCAAATCAGTGGGATTTGGCCATATACTGTAAGCCGTATTAGTTCCTGGAGTTATGTGAGAACAGTCACAAAGATGGAAGCAGCTGTAGTCTTCTTCAGGCACTTGATATGGGCAGACCTTCTGATCAGATTCTGATTGTGTGTTTCAGTATCTCGACAGGGGTAGCCAACATGGTAACCTCCAGATGTGGCTCAACTCCAAGCCCATCAGCCCTAGACAACATGGCCAACAATTTGGGATAATGGAAGCAGTAGTCCAGTAACATGTGGAGAGCACTACCTTGGCTATCCCTGATCCAGGCCTGGCTGAGAAACCTATGGCCTTCCAGATGTTGCTGGACCAGATGTTGCTGGACACCCATCAACTGGTCATTGGCCATGCTGCCTGGAGCTGAAGGGATTTGGAGTCCAACAACAACAGGAGGGCTACAGGTTACCAACTTCTAGTTTAGGGGGCACATAGCTCACTCTCAAGAGCTTGTACATATGGCTTGTGTAATTCCAGGTTAAAATATTACATAACAACATAAGAAAAGCCAAAGGTTTGTAGTCCAGCATCTTCTTCTTACAATGGCCAACTAGATACCTGTGGGAAGCCTGAGCATGGCATTCTACGTCTGACAGTGAAGGTAGTAGAACATCAGTAGAACATATGTAAATGGGTTTGGGTGCCTCTTCTCTTATTGCAAGAATCAGGCTGCCAGAAAAACCCCTCCATTTGTTGTCCGACACTGTAAGCAGAACTAGGCACAATGCTTGCAGTAATGAACCTTATTGCTCAGTAATCAAGAAGTCATCACCCAGCACATCCATCAGATAAGCCCGTCAGTTGCAGAAGCTAAAGTTCTGTCCTCTCTCTCCCTTATTTGTACCTCCCTCCTTGCATTTTTCCCCCGCCGTGACTCAGCTTTTCTCAATTGTTCTAGCCTTTTCCTGACCCTTCTTTCTTGTGCTGAGAGTAGGGGAAGGGAAGGAGCTGAATTCAGACTGTATTGCAGAGCAGAAGACACAGTCCCTGCTCCTTCTCTATCAGCGTCTGAGGCTACCTCAAGCATCTCCACTTCACCCTCACTCTGCTGATGATTCCTCCCTGTCTCACCGGTCTGAACCTGATTCAAAGTCCCCATCTCCCTCAGGTGCCTCCTGGACTACTTGCTGCTGTTTCTCATCCAGCCAATCCCTGACATCTGATGTATAAGTGACTTAAGCTTCTACTTTTTTGTGTTTCCAGTATAACATGAGAATAAAGAAAGTTGTGATCTGCCCCCCATGGGGTGCATAAATTCCAAATATGTGTGGAGGTCAAAATCTTGTTAGACAGGGAACACAAGTTATTGCTTTGCAACTTATTATTGTATAGGCAAAAAAATGCTGATCTATACACCATACTGCAATGCCCAAAGCTACTTTAAGGTACATCAAACTTTTAATGCATGTTTATACCACTTTGTCATTAATTGCATATATTCAAGCCGATCACACACAATATTAGAAAGAAATCATATTATTTTTGTTATCCATTAAGGGATCCAACAAGGAGGCTTGATTTTGGGGAATTATTAGTAATGTTACAAACTTCCGTGCCTCCCTTGGAATTCTCCTGTGTGTCTATATCATCACTTAGAACAATATTTCATCCGTTTGTTCAGTTATTCTCAATTTTATAATGGATTGAATCTATATTGCTCTGAGCCTGTTTACGCTCGGCAATTTTGTGTGTTTTAAGATTAGCATTTCTTATGATTTCCAGGACATATTGATTTTCTTTGGATGGGATACAGAGGTGCACAGCTGATTTCCAATGATTCAAAATGTCGCAAAATCTCTAGCCTTCTAATGCAGGCTAAAAGGGACCGAGTTTTTAGTGCCTTGTCTGGAGGATGGCATTTCTTGAAGGTCAACCAAAGCAGCTCCCTGGCAGACAGAAAAATATTATTTGTCAAACTGAGATGACAGAAGTAATGCTTGGTCTCAAAGCTTATCAGGGCTATGTGGTGGTGTTCATGAAATGTGTACAGTGGACATATCTTTGGAGTGACACCGCAACAGAAACATTTAAAGTTTTTTCTTACTAACTGATAAGGGCCCCTTGGGAGCATGTCTACAATTAATGACTGCGGTGCAGAACTTATTGGATATATGGTTTGGTTGTCAAGTGATAAAAAAAAGCTTGTTCAGTTGATACAAGATTGATCTTTGCTGCATTCATTCCTGAATTCTTAAGAGTATGTGTTTCTCCTTACATTATAATCTCCAATGCTGCCTTTAAAAAAACCAAAAAAACCTATTGACTGCACTGAATAGAAAGACGGTGGTGAAAAAATAGTTGGGACAGTTTAGGACAAAGGGCAGAATGGATCACATAGTGTTATTCAGTCGGCAGGTTCCTGAATCTTCTTAAATTCAGAAAAGGTTTATCATCTCCTCTGAGGGGTACGTCAGTCTGGACAAGATGCACCACTTGGATGTTGCACTGATTATTGCCCCCAATCCAAGAGAGCAAATACTAGAAGGAAAGGTTATGTAGAACTCAGCTTATGTGATTTGCACAACAGACTGAGACAGAGTGGCATGAACCAGCCTTTTTCACGTGTTACTTACATATAGGGCTATCATGTGAAGAAACAGGCCCAGGCCCAGGCCCTCACCCCCAACACCCACATCCTAATTCTTTCCCAGGTCCTTTCCCTCTTATTATTACACTACTAGTAGTCTCGTTGCTCGGGAGTTCTAAGAAACCCCCAAATCAGTGCAGCTTTGAAATCACTGTTTAAATTCAGAGTAATTTTGAAACGTTCAGTATCTTCACCATCTTGATTCAAAATGGCACCTCATTATATCCAAACAGACAAAAAGCTGTTGCTTAATATCTTAAGAGACATCCGAATCCACAACAACTTTCTAAAATATATAATAAAAAAGACAAGTGAGAGAAAGAAAGTAATAGAAAGAGAACAGAAAAAGAACAAGATACACATAAAAGAGAAGGAAGATTTAGGAAAATGAGTTATTCCTTGGAGCCCATGGCAGCTACTTTTAAATTCAACAAAAACACTGGGCAACTGGTCCTAAGTGTATCATGATCAATACAGCTTTGGGAGTAAGATAATTGCCTAAAACAGGTTAATTATCTACAGCTTTAGCAGAAGCCTTATTGGACAAGTAGCCTTTTGGAAAACCTAACCGCTTCAAAAGTAGTAACAATGAATCCAGTATAACTGGATTTAAAAGCTACCAAGTGCGGCTCATGCAAGACATTATTTGAAGACTTTATTGCCAGATGTCTTTGCTTCCGATTCTGTAAGCTCAAATGGCAGCATTTGTTGCTATCAGTCTTTTGACTGGGAGTTTCAGGTGCATGAAGGAACAAGAGCAATTGAGCATTGCGGGATTTGAATGACAGCCTGGGGCTTTCAAGGCAGACTCTTGCTTACAAAGTTGAGAGAATTTCCAATTGTCAAATTGGCATGTGCCAGATGAAGGGCTTAGTCGGGGCGCCAGCTGTTCTACAGGCACACCTGCTGCGAAATAAACAATTAATACAAAAGCGAAGTGCACGAATATGCAGGCAGAAGACTTTAATCCCCCCCAATCCCATATTGTGCCGTTCTACAGCAACTTTCTGGGGTGACAGGTGCCATAAGTCAGCTTATTGATTAATAACAACATATTGTCGAAACAGAATGTGCAGGCTTGTCAATGAGAAGGAAGAGGAAGGGGGCACAAAAGTGGGAGGCAAAATCCATGAAGAGTAAAAGGGCTTCAATAGGTTCTTTTGCTGTTAAAAAATGGAGGGGCAGATACAATATTCATCCAGTTTTGTTTTGTTTTGCAAGGGAAGCCATTTTTAAAGAATTGAGAATAAAACATTTCAGACCACTGCTTACTAAGATATTGGCTATAACCATGTGAAACACAGGCTGTATTGAATAATATAGTGCCCTGTTCTAAGTATGCATCTATTTATGAATGCTTGCCTGCCTGCCTGCCCCCCCCCCCATATATATGGGCAGCAATTTGTAAGAAACTGCCTGCAGCCTAATCATCTTACAATGCTTGCAAGCAGCACTCCCTATTCACATACTGTAAATTGTGGAAGAGGCACATAGATAACACATTTACCTTTCTTTTTCTTTTGCTGAAAAGGTTCCGAAAGAAATTTACAAAGATGAAGTTTAAGACCGTCTCTGCCCTCAGGATTACGATTTAAAAGACATGCCATGCCAGGAAAAAGAGTGGGAAGAGGAAGCATATATTAAGAGAAATGTGTGAGAGAATGCATGCAAATTTCCATGTGGAATGTTAAACGAAAAACTGGCAAATTGATGAAAAAATTGAATCTTAAGTTTGGAAAAAAGAGAAACAAAGACTAATGGGTTTGCCCATCACTAGTCAGGGACCGTCCAAAGTTGGGGGGGGGGACTGGTATCCCTTGTACATGTAATAATTTTTTGAACCACAATTCGTGAGGGAGACATGGGGCAGACACAGGAGTTGGCAACAAATTTGCACCGCTTCTCTTGGGGGAATACCTGAGGGCTGACAGTCACCACATCTTCCTATTGTGCAGCCATGCCTGCTGTGGATTTACTACAGTTCCACCACTAAAAGAGGCAGCCTCCAAATTTCATCCAGCCACCACACATCCCAAAATTGTCATGTTCATTAAATCAATACCAATGATAATAGAGATACTGCATATGACAGTGTGTAGCCAGCTTGAAGGGTTTTAGCAGTCTCTGTGCTCTGTATTTGTGCAAATGGCAGGTACAGTAAATATTATTGACATGTCTGGTTTGTTGAAGGGTTTTAAGTAAAAGGTCTTCTTCCTTCAGTTCCCCTTTTTATTGTCTAAGAATTAAATTGTTTGACTGGATGACTGTCTAGCTAGCTTGACTTTGGCACAAGAGTGCTATAACTAGTAATTTCCCTCTGTAGGTCATTCGGTGTGCGTCTTTCCTATGCGAGAGCTAATAAGAGGTGTCACTCCTCAAATCCTTGCCTCTCCCTGCATTTGTGTCAGCAGCTAAGGAACTGTGACATTCAGCTCCCTTATGGCCATGGTGTGCCCGCTAATTATGAAGCTCAAATCAAATCACTAACAGGCTCAAAGGGGGACAGTTATCTGTTGATCGGTGCCATTTTTTCTTCAGACGATCAGCTCATGGATGCCTGATGTAAAACCCTTAGCATCTCCAAGAGAAACAAACCCAAGCAAACTGGGATAGATTTTCCTTACAGTTGTGGACTTTAGAGACAGTCTTACATGGAAGAAAGTCATTCAACACAAGAATGCATGTGTTTTCATTTAAAGTAGACTTTGAACAGTACAAATGAATGTTTTCAGTGAAGGATGGCAACTTTCAAGCCTTACCTTCGTTATGAACTTATTTCACAATAATTTCATTTAGAATGCATTAGGGTTAAATGAGCAGCACCCAGCGGTCTTTCATTACACTATATCATGGGTTGGCAAACTAAGGTCTGCAGGCTGGATCAGGCCCAATTGCCTTCTAAATTTAGCCTGTGGATGGTCTGGGAATCGCCGCGTGGATCGCCAGCACATGGATCGCCAGTGTGCTCGTTTTTTGCCTCTCTCTCCCTCTTCCTCACACAGCAGTGACGCCGGCGCCTCCTCCCTCCCTCCTCCTGGCTTCTCCCCACCCTGCCTAGAGGAGGAAGGGGACAGGGCTTTGTTGGTGCTGGCCCCTCTCTGGAGCCCTTTCATGCACCGCTCATTGTCCCTCTGCCGCTGCCGCTAGCCCCTGCCGCTCGCAAGACACAGGAGCCACGGTTGGCTGAGCTCCCCTCTCGAGTGGCCGCCATTTAAAGCAGCCCCTCTCCAGAGCACTTTCGCATGCCGCTCATCGTCCCTCATCCCCCCCCCCAAAATACAGTCCGGCTTCCCACAAAGTCTGAGGGACAGTGGACCGGCCCCCTGCTGAGAATGTTTGAGCACCCCTCCACTATATGCTGACAGAATCCACTGCTTTCCAGAATGGAGAACTAATACAGGATTATTATTGAAAGCACATTGAACTATTCTGAACTACATACACACTGGGGAGGGCATGGAAAGAAGAAAGGAAGAGACAGTAGTAATATAGCTAAGCTGGTACAAAGCTGGGGATAAAAATAAATCACTATTTCGGGGTGGGGGACATACGTATTTATTAATTTTCTTTCAGAACCTTCCATTCCTAGCTTGCCCCTGTCACACAATCCCAAACCCCTATCCTTTCCTTGAGGAAAGCACCACAAAACTCCAAGGAAGCGTTCAGATTAGATTACTTTGTCACAATAAAAGCATAATGACTTGGATACTTACTTCCTGAGGTAGACATCTGATCACAGGGCTTTCCTGCCATCCAAGTATGGTTTTCTCTGCTTTCCCAAAACTTTATTGCAGAGTTGGAGCAGCTTCTTGAATAGCATGAATATTGACACAAATATTGTAGTGGGAAGGGCAACTCTGCAAAAACCAGTCCTCTCTCCTTGCAAGCAGAAGGGCCTTGTTCTCAGGCAAGGGTATACTGGGCACCTTTTTGGATTCAAGCTGGTTTGTGTAGAGCATGCTGTGATCTATACTATATCATGCTCTATTTGGGAGCCATGCTAGAGCTCTGATAATGGACTCTCCCTCCCACTCATAACACTGGTTCTTGGGCTACCGCAACCCACTAAGAGATTTAAAGGTGACCAGTACCTCTTAATAATTGGACATAGGCATTTTCTGACAAATGCCAAACCAACAGGAGCCAGATTCCGCTCCCCCCCCCACCCAACTTCCAGTATATCACACATTAAATATAGCTCACCTGGGGGCCAAGTATTATGGCTAATTTTCTTTGAAAAATGTGTTTACACAAATTCTAGTGTTTAAGCGTAAAATCCCCCCAGGAAAAATTATACCTCCACCACACATTGTCTTTGTTCTACAATTGATTTTCTGATGTTGGGCAGCGGCAAGCCAACAGCAGTAAAACATCTCAAAATTAAGTGTGGGATAATTTGTTAATGTGCCAAACTTCCAACTTGCTGCACGGAATGGGCAAATAACAAAGCAGTCTAAGGAGTCACAAGCAAAAATAAAGCCAGGTGCTGTGCCTAAAAATGTCTAATCTCATACTTTGCAGCAGCAGGGGCATGTGTGGTGGTGGGGAACACTCCTCACTATACTGCTGCTGGGTGGCTTGGGGTGGGGCTGAGGTCAGGGCCATGTGGGTCACTGGAGGGACCAGTCATTGCTGCCCTGCCTCAGCACTACCCAGGTAAGCCATAACAACACTGTTGTCAGGAGGGCAACTCTACTGTACCACAGAAATCACTACTGTTTTATAGATTGAATTTTGCAGGGCTGGCCCACCCATGTGTCAAGGTGAGGTGAGTGCCTCAGGCAGCTGAATCGAAAGGGGCAGCAGATCTAGCCCCCAAGAAATGCATCACCCGCTACTCCTGAAATTGCAATGGCAGCAGCTATGGCGTGCTCCTTGGAGGCTGGGTCTGCCATCTCCATGGCAGTCCCTCTAAAGCAGCCTTTACAGTGGCCTCTTGGTAAATAGGAGGTGCTGCTGGTCTCCTCCCACCCTTGTTCCTAATGTAGATTTTTATCCCCTCCTTGTTCCTGATGTAGAACTTCATTAAGCCCTTCTTCCTTGGCAGGGGGCACCATTTTGTGGTTCGCCTCAGGTGCCAAAAACAAAATGGGCCATCCCTGAATTCTGGACATCAGTCCGATGGTGTGGCAGCAGAAAGCACCAACAAACTTCTTCCTCAGCTCCTATTCATTTCTCTAATTTGAATCTATTAAACTTTATGGTGTATGGGAGGTATTCAACAAAGTTCTTTCACTAGCATTTTGATTTCCACTTGTGCCATGAAACTGATCTGCCATGTCCTCTCCCTGCACACACCTGTGTCCTCCCTGAATCTGCTCTGGAAGGCACATTTAAGGGTCACAAGGGACGCATGTGGAGGGAGGAGAGGGGAAGTTCCATTGTGAAGCCAAAAGTCCTTGCCATAGTGGAAGCATTTGGTTTAAGAGTGCCTTGTGAGTGGTATTCAACTAAGTTTTACTCATAGTCGACCTATTGAAATCAATGAACCTTAGTTATTTTCATTAATTTCAATGGGTTTTATTTGAGTAAAACCTTGGTGGGATACCATGCCATGTCCTCCCCCCCCCCCACTTCCTGGACATGGCTCTCATGTGAAGAGGACATGTCAGAAAACATGTTTAAGCCTTCTTCCTGATAAGGTAGCTTATCAATTGTCTGTTCTTATGGGGCTGTGCCCCAAGTCCCAGGAGATCACAAACTGGCACATCAGATAGAAACTGTATAATATGTTTCACACTCTAAAATACCTAATTGCACCCTGAACTGGTTGAGTTTCTTTGGTCCCAAGATTGTTTCCATAATCTAATACCTCTAGCAGCTTAACATTCAACCCCAAACCTCCAGGAAAAGAGAGTGATCATATCTCAAAAATGCTGGTTGTCCATGGTAATTTTTGTCAGTTTCTGGAGATGGGCCAAACATAATTATTCCCTGTGTTTTATGGAGAATGGTGCTTACTGTCCCATCAGTCAGGAGTGTGGTTTTGACCCTGCTTCTTGTGATGATGATAGCAACAAGAGAGAAACTATCCTGGCCAGTGCTCAGAATGACTCTATTTTAACTTCTAACACATGTAGTGCCATTTCAGGGTCATCTGGGTAGGTGGCAGCTACTAACTGCCTCAAGGAGATCCTCCTTCGCTCCTACCACTACCCCTGCTATTGAAGTTAGTGGCAAAACAACTCATCTCAACAAGAATATGAAGTTAAATGAGAAGCATCTGCCACTACCAAGTGTGAACCCACAACATACCCTGATTATGTTTGACCCAGCTATGAAATTGTTCCCTTTTCGAGGATCCAAATTCACTTTCTTCCACCAAAAATGTTCACCTCAACCCTAATATGCTCTTAACCTCATGCACCATGTGACAAGTTGCATGAGTTAAAGAAGCATCATTAAGGAAAATGAGGAGTCTTGTGCCATGTGGTTTCATGGACCACAGTCCGTTTCGTTTAAAACTCCAAGCCTATGTCATATAAAATCTGTTCATCTCAAGGTGCCAAAAGACTGTTACTTTTGCTATAGTAGGCTAACCCTTCTGGAAATGATAGAGGAAACACCACAGAGAAGAGGTTTCATATTCACTCTGCAGCTATCCCTAGCTAAGTGAAGGAAGGTGGGTCAGTTTTTTAAAAAAATGTTTCCAGTTTTGAAACCATTCCCTAGAAATGAGACTGGCTCCCCAAAATACAGGGACTGGTTATAATTTTGTTAGAGCAACAATGTAAGACTGATGATCTATTCATTTTAGTGAGACTTTGGCCAAATAAACTGCATTAGACAAACAGCCACCAGTTGCTGCCAATGTAGGCTTTGCTCTCCTTTGGCAGGTTAGTTATTTACTGGCTGATTGCTCTTTTCATATGTGAATGACAGTCTTTTTGAATTAATGGCTTACATGATATCTGCCTTTGTTTCATATGAATGCGTTTATCTGTATAAAGTGGCATGCCAAAAAGCACTGATAGTGATCTGATGTTGCATGTCTGCCGTTGTACAAGATCTATGGCAGTGGTAGCTAATATGGTGCCCTGTATATGTTGCTTGACTCTATTGCCCACCATCCCTGACTATTGGCTAATGCTGGTGGGATCTGATAAGAATTAGAGTGCAACAACCTCTGCAGGTACCATGTTGTGCTATCTCTGGCCAATAGGAGCAGGGTGTAATCTTTGTAAACTGTTTAGCATTTTTGTTTTTTGTTTTTGCCAAAAATGTTAAGCAATATATCAACTCTCTAGACCTGGTCCCTACCACCCACTAGTGGGCATTTCAGGATTCTAGGTGGGCGGTAGAGGGTTCCACGGCACAAGCTGAAACCTCCTTCCATCAAGCACTGGTGGGCGGTAAGGAAATGTTACCATTAAGAAAGATGCATTAGTGGGTGGTAGGCACTAGACAAATAAATGAAACTGCTCTTCTGGATCCTTCACTGATATCAAGCACTGCAGGTAGGAGACACAGGGTGTTATGGACCTCTCTACCTATAGCCTGTCATCCCCATGATAGTTTGAACAATAATTTTTTTACTATTTCTCTACCTATATGACATGAGGATTTGTTGGCTGTTCTTCCTTCTTGTAGGGGGAACTATAGTGATTCTTGTTGCACCAAGGAAACCAATGAAGCTCACTGGGTGACTTTAGGTCATTCACTGTTTCTCAATCTAACCTAAAATAGAATGAAAGGAATGGGAGAGAAACTTATACACTGTCCTAAAACCTGGAAAGAAAGATGGGATAGAAATGTAGTAAGCAAATCAATTCAGGCGAACTGGGTAACTGCAGAATTGGAGGTGCAATGTGAGAACCAGTCTGGACAATATGGAAACCAAAGGTCCGTATTCTACTGTAGTTTCTTCGGTCCTTTTCTGAAGAACAACATTTGGATTTCAAAGCCTGTTCAGCAAATGGCTGCAGAAAGATTCTTGTAGTTTCTACAATATAGCTGAAGTTGGAAAATTCCACTCCATTTTCTGATCTATTTTCTTTCTACTCCTATGATCAACATTTCCCCCACTCATTATAAAGTGTAGCAAATGCAACAGACATCAGCTATGCCTTATAGTATATGTATTTGATTACCTGCTGTGCAATGAAAAAAAGATGAGATGGATTTCACACTATACTAGAGATGATTGGTATGTTTATTTTCTTCCTCATCACTCATTTGGCTCTGGAGATACAGTGCATAAGCAGCCAAAATCCAGCTTTGAATATGCCTCTAGAGCTAGCTCATAGGAGGTACCATAACATAATGTACGCAGTGTCCATGTGAGAGGGCAAAGTAGCTATGGGTGTGCTGTGACACTGACTGTTATGTTGGTAAGCTCAGCCCTGAAGACAGAACAAAAAGGGGAAATGCTCTACCATCTCACTGGTGCTACAATGTCCATACTGAACTGGAATCAGAGTGATCTAATTTATTCCCAAATGGCTATGAATAGAAGATGCTATAGGGCAAGCAGGGAGGGAGAGCTGTTGCCTATGTGCCCTCTTTTTTTTTTTTAAGCAATTTATTAGGTTTTACAATAAAAATAAACATAATAAGCAATATAACATTGATCTTAACATATTTTCACATTTTCTTTGGACTTCCTCACATCTCCCGCTCCCACTTTCATCGTTGTAACGTTTTGTCAGCAATTTATCATCTTATTTAAATTCTTATATCCCTTCTATATTTCATAATCTTATAATTCTCAGAAGAAGCTAAATTTCACAGTCTTACTTATTTTCTTAAAAACTTCTAAATTTAGTGGTGCTCAGTTATTTTGATCTAGCATCTTGTTTAGCATTCACTCAAATTACAATACTTTTGTAAATAGTTCTTAAATTTCTTCCAGTCCTCCTCAATCCTCTCTTCTCCCAGGTCACGGATTCTGCCGGTCATTTCAGCCAGTTCCATGTAGTCTATCAGTTGTATCTGCCATTCTTCCAGTGTGGGTAGATCTTGAGTTTTCCAATGTTTTGCGAGAAGTATCCTTGCTGCTGTTGTTGCATACATAAAAAATGTCTGGTCCTTCTTTGCCACCCCTTGGCCGACAATACCCAAAAGGAAAGCCTCTGGTTTCTTAGTGAAGGTATATTTAAATACCTTTTTCAGTTCATTATAAATCATTTCCCAGAACGCCTTCACTTTAGGGCAAGTCCACCAGAGGTGGAAGAACGTTCCCTCACACTCTTTGCATTTCCAACACTTATTATCAGACAGGTGGTAAATTTTGGCAAGTTTGACTGGGGTCATATACCTTCTATAAATCATTTTCATTACATTTTCTTTCAGAGCGTTACATGCAGTAAATTTCAATCCATTACTCCACAACCTCTCCCAGTCCTCAAACATGATATTATGCCCAATGTCCTGTGCCCACCTTATCATAGCCGATTTAACCGTTTCATCTTGTGTATTCCATTTCAACAGCAAGTTATACATCCTTGAAAGTACCTTAATCTTTGGTTCTAACAATTCTGTTTCTAATTTCGATTTCTCCACCTGGAACCCTAGTTTCTTATCATTTTTAAAAACTTCTTTAATCTGAGCGTAATGTAACCAATCTCGCACTTTGTCTTTCATTTTCTCCAAACTCTGCAATTTCCAATTGTCTCCATCCTTTTCTAGTATTTCCCAATATTTTGGCCATTTAGCCTCCATATTGAGTCTTTTTCGGGCCTTGGCTTCCAAAGGTGAAAGCCACCTTGGTGTTTTATTTTCCAGCAAGTCTTTATATTTTGTCCAGACATTAAACAATGATTTTCTGACAATATGGTTCTTAAAGGCCTTGTTTGCTTTAACCTTGTCATACCATAAATATGCATGCCATCCAAAGGCATTGTTAAACCCTTCCAAATCTAACACATCAGTGTCTTCAAGAAGTAGCCAGTCTTTTAGCCAGCAGAACGCTGCGGCTTCATAATACAACTTTAAGTCTGGCAGGGCAAAGCCCCCTCTTTGTTTTGCATCGGTTAATATCTTAAACTTAATTCTGGGCTTTTTGCCCTGCCAGACAAACTTAGAAATGTCTCTCTGCCACTTCTGAAAGCACTCCTTTTTGTCCAAGACCTGAAGTGTTTGAAATAAAAACAACATCCTTGGCAATACATTCATCTTGATAGCAGCAATTCGGCCTAACAAAGAAAGTTTCAATTTTGACCAACTATCTAAGTCTCTCTTAATTTCTGTCCAGCATTTTTCATAATTGTCCTTAAATAGACTTAGATTTTTTGCTGTTATGTTTACCCCTAGGTATTTTACTTTTTTAACCACATTAAGTTCCGTCTCATTCTGAAACCGTTCTGACTCTGTATCAGTCAAATTTTTCCCCAAAACCTTAGTTTTCTGTTTATTTAGTTTAAATCCAGCCACCCGACCAAAGTCATTAATCAGTTGTAATACTCTTTTCGTACTGGGCTCTGGCTTCTGCAAGGTCAAAACCAGGTCATCTGCGAAAGCTTTTAATTTATATTGTTTCTGACCGACCTGAATTCCTTCCACCAACCGATCCCCTCTAATCATGTTCAATAGCACGTCCAGAACCGAAATAAATAACAAAGGGGAAATAGGGCAACCTTGTCGTGTCCCTTTTTCAATTTTAAACTCTTCTGTAACCACATTATTAACTATCAGTTTAGCTTTCTGTTCTGAATATATCGCCTCAATCCCATTCTCAAAACCCCGTCCCCTCTTTAAGGTCTCAGGGTATGGACTATGGACACATAGCACAGTCACCTTGCTGAGGATGAGCAGATCTGGCTCTGATCTATATGGGAGGCCACTAAGATCTCCATTTACGTAACCTGGAGTTCCATTATGGAAGAAAGGTGAATGGGCTCCCCAAAAGCATTGGTCTGGTGGCAGGAAAGGACTCTGGACAATGTGAACATATAGTTTGATTCAACAAAGCTCTAATCTTCTTACACTCTCAAGTGTAAGAATCTGCTGGCTCAAATTTAAAGATCTAAGGCAAATCCCACAGTTGTTGGGCGTGGGATTCCCTGCTATTCTCTCCATCCGTTGTCTCCTTTGGTGAACATCAAATTCCACAGCTTTTCAGTATCATCAACATGCAAATGATACCCAGCTGTAGCTCCCTACCCAAGGCATCTCTTCTTTTATCCCATCTTATATCTCTACTTGTGCGTCAGATAGATCTACTCCTATGTTTCACTACCACTTAAAAGTTGACATATAGATGACTGAAGCACTTATCTTTCTTCTCAAGTTTCCATCTTCCTGATCATCCTCCCCATCCATTCCATTATCACCTTGGTAACTAAGAATGCAACACTGGCTTTATCCTTGGTTACCTTTGCTTCTTACATTTAATGGGTTGCCAAGCTGCATCACATTCCCCTGTGGAGCACCTCAAATATCTGCTGGCGTCCCGTCTAATTAGTTAAAACTCTGGTTCATGATCTGGTTATTTCTTGCCTCTTGCCTCTTCTCTTCCATATCTCAGGCCTCTCAACTACATACAAAACTCAACTGCCAGAACCATTCACCACTTCCATTGCTCAGATCATATGACGTCCTCCTTCACTTGCTTCATATGTAAGATCTGAGATCTCCTTATTCCATATGGGCCACTCAACCACTTCAGTCTGTGGGACTGGCACTGTTACAGGTGCAACATAGTACTCTGCACTTGTAAGAAATTGGTCTTTGGAACGCCTTGCCTATTGATATCATGCAGATGCTGTCGCTTTACTCTTTTCAGCATCTGCTTAAAATATTTTTGTTAATGCTAGTCTATCCAGACACATAGATAGTAATGTATTTTAATGTCTTTCTAGTCTATTACCTGATTTTAATTACTTAACTGTTTTTCTTGGTAATTTTAATTGTTCTTGAAAACCATTTAGGGCTTTCATTACAATCAATGGTTGCATATATTTTATTAAATAAAAATAAATGTACCTTTCTCTGTTCAGCTGAAACTCCTTTTGCTTACCCTTTGAACCAGGGTGGAAAAAGACTTTAGGCTTGTTATAACTTAAAACCCCCCTCAAAAACTAGAATCCCAAGATCAGCAAGCCAACTGTTTAGCTTTCTTCATTTCAGCAACCTAATTTAGGTGGGGAAAGTTGCTTTTGTTGTTGCTGTTGTTAAACAATCTAGAGTCAGAAGTCTTGTAGATCACCCAGTGATTTACAAGTAGATAGCAATTTACTCTTTGTCCCCCTGCGTTGACATTCTTTGCAACCTTGTATACCATAATGTCCCTCGCTTCTCATTATATCCTTCTCTGCAACCTTCAGTTTTCCAACTCTGCCATCATCACAATCCTGTCCATTGCCCTTGCTGTTCCATCATGGACCATTGCCATGGTGCTGCTGCTTTCACTTCCTTCAATTCCCTCTCCAAACCCCATTTCTTCAGGAAAGTCTTGGGCTTATCCCCCTAGTACTCATTCCAACAATAGCTATGTTTTTGTTGTAAATCTGCATTGCTTCCCTATTACGGATGGGGAAGAAATGCAACTCAGCTCACATTTAAAGCCCAAAGCATCTTATTTGCACTTTTTGAAACAATACAAGAAGAGAAGCACGGCGATCTTTCAATTTTCACAAATTTCAGAATTTTGCAAAGCAGTTCTCCAGCCAAACATTATATCAAGGGAACATGTGCATAAAAATCAACAAAGTAGTGAAAAAAATATGCAAAATGCAGTATATCGGGGGAATTGCTTGCAAAAATGTGCAAATTAATCAATACTGCATGCAAAGATGTGTTTGTTCATATAGATTTGCACTCAAATTATCAGAAATGTGGAGAGCTGAATTTAAGATTTGAAAAATGAGAACTATAAGCAACATATCTGTCCATCCCCACTCCCTACCCTTATCTCTTCTACCACTGTCTATGTTGTTTTCTGTATTGTATATTGTAGTTTGTAAGTTCCTTAGAAGTAGGGACCTTCCTTCTTTCTTTTTCTCTCTCTCCCTCTCCTATGAAACTCTGTAAGGCACCATGCACACTCTTTGTGTGGTATGAATGATACAAATGACAAAGATACAAGTCACCAAACATCTGGAATGAAACCACAGTAGTGACTTGGAAGTGATCCTCCTGATGGAAACAGTGACAGGAAAAAGACTATTTGGCAGTAGCTGTGGCTATAGATTACGTATTAATCAGTTGATAACAGTCTTTACTCTGATCAGCTATGATTGCAGATAGAGAGGTAATTAGTTTTTTAAAACACATGCGTGCGAACCATAGACTGAACCTGAGACCTTTTGCCTGTGAAAAATGTGCTTTCCCATTGAGCTCTTGCCCTGTTTCTGTGTCTAGTAATTCATCCTAATGGTGTTTTAGCCCTTTATGCCTCCAAAATCTCTGGCAAATAATTAACAAATAAATTACCCATATATTAAAAATTAGGGCTAATGATTGATACCTAATGAACAAGAGGAGTTAGTCAAAGGGGTATCCGTTGAGAGTGCCTCTTCTGTTTGTGCATTACCTTCAGGAGGTCGGAATTCATTACTGTAATGAGCAAGGCTAAATACATGTGTTCATTCAAGAGAGAGCAGATTTCTTCGCATGGTGATTATGTGTACACATTCATGGTTTGCTACATCACAAATGGCCTGGCTGGTCAAGTAACTCAGGAGGTTGCAGAAGGAATGTGCGTCTAAGTTGACGGCAGCAAAACACATTAAGGAATTCTTCAGGCAAGTCATGTCCAATAAGTCTTTGATTTTCATCATCTTTGTGCATCCACACAAGACGCTATCAATGTCACAGAGATACTGCTCATCTGGCAAAGATATTAAAAGGAAGCAAATGCAATGGGACATGCTAAGAAAGCCGTTTTGGTGTTCAGCATTTAGAGTCTTCCCTGTACATTTTGCATGCCTTCTTCCAAGCAGTGACTCCTTAATGTCAACATAGCTCAGAACAGATGTTATACAGCATGTCTAACTACAATGCAAAATCGGGGGCTGTTTCTGATATCATCATCATCATCAGGTTGAAGGAGATGGTCAAGCTCTTTGCCTTTCCACGCACACCAGCTGTTTGGTACAAAGCCCAAGTGTACTGCAGGAGGGAGATTCTGGAAGAGCAGAAACAGAGTTGCTTTTTTGCCTTCTAAGTTGCATAAAAGAGGATGAAAGGAGCATAGAGGACAGAGCCAAGAGAGAAATAGGCCTAAGCCAAAGCTTGGCTTAAGGAGAGTGTGGAAACACACAGGCTCCTAGAGAAGAACTCCAAGAAACTTTGCTCTTCTATTGTCATTTTTGCTGCTGTGCCACAGCAAGATTTGACTTAGTGTGTGGCCCAATTGAAGACTTGTGCTTAAGCTCTCTTCTCACTAAGCCTGAGGGCTGTGCATCAGATTTGACTGAGGCCCAAGCCAAATTCGGCATATTCAGAAGGACCTGTGTATTGGATTGAGTTGCACCTACAGGCTGGGTTGGATGGCCCAGAGTGATCTGTGGCTGTCAGGGGATGGTGCATAAGGCAGGACAGAGAGGAAGGCCATCAGGTGGGGAAACCCCACAAGAAGTCTCAAGACTGGAATTGCAGTCTCATGACTGGAATACCCTCAGAATGGGACAGAATGCCAGTGATGGGGAGAAGGGGCCCCTCTGGCTCTGGTGATGGGACCTGCTCCTCTGGTTCCTGTGCACAGACCCCCATCCCTTCACCATCCTCTGTCACATTCCAACCTCTCCTTCACCATCCTCAGCTTGCCCAGCTGTGTACCAGTCACGGCTACAACCCTCGCTAGCATCCTCTTCCCCTTCCCTGTTGTCCTGCCAGTTCTTGACAATATGTCTGCTATGAAGAATAAGCATAACAGGCATTTTGAAGAATGTTAAAACATGATGAATAATGAAAAATATTTTGCAAATATTCTCACAATAAATCGAATTTCAACACCATTGTATTTTTTGCATTTTTAAAAGCTTGCATGAAGCTACAGTTGTTGAAGCAAAGGAATTTCAAAAGACAAGGTGTTAAGGCAGCTTTTCACAGCCTTCTTGGATAGGGAGTTGTAGCAGATTCTGCCCATCAAGAAAGTGAGTGTTCATCTTTATTCAGATCTCACTTTTATTCTGTGCAGGTCCAGCTCGAGCTGGAGAAAAAGTACTTATTTCTACTAGGCAAAGATTCTACAGATGAATCAAGTCTGACATCCATGGCAAATAACAATTTCCGGTCTAAAAATGGGAGGAGGGGGAGAGAGAGAGAAAGATTACTCACAGGAAAAGTTCCACGTACTGACAGTGACAGGTTGGCTTGAAGATTTGAAAGAGTAAGCATGAATTCCATTGATGATACATTGAAAAATCTCCTGGCTTATCACAGCTGAAGATAAGTCTGTGTAGTGCACTTCTTCTGAACCCTCCCCCCCCTCTCTCTCTGTGTGTTTGTGTGTTTATATATCTGAGTTTTAACCCACCATGATTAAACTGGGTCGTGCAGCACTCAAAAGCACTAGGGACCTAGTTTATGTTAAAATGATTGCTAATCATCTCCTTTTTATACTAATTACTCATGACAAACACTCTCTGAACATGATACTAATTTGGCTGAAATGGATAAATGCAAATATCTATTGATACTTTTGTAAACCTATACCATTTTTGCATAGTGTATTATCTGGTTCTGCTGTAATGAGATTATTGGCACTCTGTGATAAAATTAAAGACCATCCGTGTTCCCCACCCTATAATATCTTTCTTGTACTTAATTATAGTATCTTAGACCATAAATACATTAGGAAGTAAAATAATTTATTTACAAGTGTAAATAGCTTTGCTATCATTGTGGCACATTCAGACTGTATTCTGATTATATTATTCATAAGTACTCTGTTGCCGTAGCAGTTAGTGGAGTGGTGCAGGTAGGGCAGTGTTGTTCACCTGACTTCCAAACCTCAAGCACCACTGCTCATTACTGAGAGGAAGGGGATAGGCATGGACAGCTCAGGACACTGTAGGTTTGGTGTAAGTATGGTGGCAAGCATGTCAGATTGGTTCTACTGCCACCTCACTCTCTTCCTCTCAGGAAAAGGCAGAAACATTCAGAAGGCCGCCCCACCAACCACTACTGCTCTGTTGGCACAATTGTTTGCCAACACATCATGGAAGAAGACTCGTGAGGCAGAGTAATGGTGGAAAGGTTACATTATTTTAAATATAACAGCGGAATATCTGCCAAAGAACCAAATTATGTAAATATGGGCAGGTGGGATTGATTTAACATATATGAGGTATCATGACATTCCCATGGAAGATGACACCAGAATGCCCTTAAATCCCATAATACCTCAGGGTGCCTGTCAAATAAGTTCTTAAATCCGCTCACACTGGATGACAAACACAGCAAATAAATATATGCATCAAGGCCAAACCAAAGACACCTACAGTGTCAAGTAGGCCAAAAAGAGGAATCCCAGGGGCCAGTCAGGGACTCCTCCCCAAAATACCTACTCAGTCCCTACAACGGGCTTCTTAGGGTCTGGTTCAGGAGATCCCATACCCACTGCATTTCCCCTACAATACCTTCAAAAATATTAAATTGCTAATGCTCAGATTTCTGTAGCCTTTATTATAAGGTGTGCATAAAATAAATGGAGGAATGAGATTTGTCTGAAAAAGAATGATTTGCCAAAGCTCACACACTGAGTTTCATAGACAAATAGGAGAATTTGAAACAGGGTTAGCCAGAGCCTAAAATTCTAGTCAGTGGAAAGCTCTGCAGTGGTGATCCTATATCTATAGGATATAGCACCACCACCACCATAATTATCACCACCATTAAATTTCTTACCCAACTAGGATGGGTTACAGCATTTAAAAATTCAGTATTAAAAACATTTTTTATTTTTTTAAATAGAGTTTCAGTTCTGAGTGAGTCCTCAAAATATGTATCTCAGGTGTCAGAAGCCAGGGTATAGATAATTTAAGACATTTCAGCATCATTACTGGGGGATCAGCATTCCAAATCTACATATATTTCTCAAGTGGGGACTTGTGAAAATTCATGAATGATGCCTTCCACTGCAATACTTTTGGCAGCAAACAAAACAACCTCATTGCTACTAAAAAATATGGGAGTGGGTTAGGTGTTGGGCTCAAAAAAGGTTCTAGGTTTGCCTTTTGTTTGACGTGTAGTTTTATGTAGGTATGACCAAATGTTTTAGGGTTCCTGCCCCTCCCTTTAGGTTTTTAACCGCAATTCCAAAAGAACTATCAGTAATTGCCTACACTGGAATTGTACTGTGAGAATCACCGATTTGATTGGTCACCAGGATTCTCTTAAACATTAAGCTGTCGTTTCATTGCTTGTGCCACAGATGCCACCAAAGTAATATATTTCATTAAGGAAGGACAAAGGATCGAGAGCTGACTTCTCACCTTAGGATGAACTGCAAATTGCATTAAAGCAAAAAATAGAGCCCTGTCAGGTAAGGAGAGACAGAGAGACAATCACTTAAGCTACTGGGTAATGCATCTAGCTACTGTCCCCACATCTGCGGTATAATACAGGACTGTGTCATTTTAAGCTGATTAGACAACTAATCTCACAAGAAACACCTCACACTTGCTCTGTATACCTTTGTGATTTCTCCTGCATTTCTTCAAACATAGAGGTTGAACAGGACACAATTATTTTGCCTTGAACTTAATACAAGTGACAAGTGCCAGCAGATAGAGTACACATCAGTGTCAGTCGCCTTGTTTAAAGTCATAGAAACACTCTTGCGTATTCCCATGAAAACCATCTCAGTGTGAAAGGTACAGTGCCTACCCTTCTGTTTTGCTCCAATGGAAAGCAAAGCTTATAACACACACTTACCTCATAATCCTCCTTAACCTATTCAGATTGGATTCTCTGTCAGGGGACAAGTGGAAGAAGATGGGGTTAGGAGGTTTTCCTTATTAAATTTGTTAAGCAGCTCATTAGCTCACAGTGACAATTATGGCTGAAAAGTGTATTAGTTGGTTATCTTATTTAGCAGTGGACTGTCATACATGCTTCAGGGACACACAAAACTATACGACCACCCCTGAAATCCATATAATATAATTTACCAGGGCATTAAAAATAAATTGTGAATAAAGCACCAAGGAAGGATAAAATATTTGAGCTATGAGGTTGCCAAATGCTAGTAGGCTGGTCACATGTCTGACTTTACATCCAAAAGTCCTCTATTCGAAAGGTTGTGAGAGGAGTCACAGTATTCTAAAATTGTAGAGTTGGAAGGGACCCCAAGGGTCATCTAATCCAACCCCTTGCAACACAGGAATCTCAACTTAAGCATCCATGACAGGTGGCCACCCAACCTCAGCTTAAAAACCTGCCAGGAAGGAGGGTCCACCAGCTTCTGAGGGACAGCATTCAACTGTCAAACAGCTCTTGCTGTCAAAAAGTTCTTCCTGGTGTTTATTTAGTCAGAATCTCATTTCTTGTAACTTGAAGCCATTGGTTTGAATCCTACTCCCCAGAGTAGGAGAAATCAAGCTTGCTCCATCTTCTATGTCACAGCCCTTCAGATACAGTATTTGAAGATGGCTATCTTATCTCTTCTCAGTCTTCTCAAGGCTAAACATACCCAGTTCCTTCAGTTGTTCCTCATAAGGGTTGATTTCCAGACCCTTGATCATCTGGGTTGCCCTCCTCTACACACATTCTTCATTTGATGGCATCCTCCATTTAAAGGCTGTCTGGTCCAAGAACCAAAATAAGAGAGACAGAAGGAATCTTGCTGTTGTCCACCCAAGCTTAGTCCCTGGACAGAAGATGAGTAGGCCCTCAGGTCACCTGGTCACAATCCTCCCCGTTATTGTGAGATGGATTCTGTTTCTAGTTAAATTATAGCAATTAACTCTTCATTTGCATCTCTATAGGTATCATGAGACAAATGTCCTTTTAAAATCTGTGTCAAAAAATGAAACTGTTCTGCCATTTTGTGCTTTGCTCTTTTATTTGTTTTGCTCAAGAAAATCAGTTTGGGCAAGATTGGGCAACTGGGTCTGACAGGGCACTGATGGGATAGGAATGAATGAGGAAGGTTATACGGGAGAGCAGAGAATTGACTTTAACCTTGTTTCAGTTGCTAATTTCAACATTCAGGCAGCATTGCACATCATACATTTAAAGCACACCATGCATTACCGATTTAATGAACCATTGTTTCCCCAAGAAATCTGCAGTTTGTTAGGGGTGCCAAAAGTTGTTCAGAGAACCCTATTGCTCACACTGAGCTACAATTCTCAGAGAGGTTTAACAATAAGTCCTAGGGATCTCAGGAAATTGTGAGGGGAATAGAGGTCTCCTGACCACACTCAGCACACACTTAGCAAACTACAGTTTCCAAGATTCTTTGGCGGAAGCCATGATTCTTTTAAGTGATGTGATACTGTTTTCAATTAAAGCTTTTAGTGAATACTGCAGATGGGGCCTCAGTTGAGGGGGGGGGGTAACCCTTCCCCAATAAAATATATTCTGCTTATCCACTACAATGCCTGTTTGTCGAGAAAGAAATCCCAGTGGTCAATGGTGTTTACTCCTAAAAAGGGGTTCACTTGTAAAAACAAGACTTGTTAACTTTGTGCAGGGTTCTGAAAAAGTCTTTAGCAATCTTTAGCTGTCTTTCACAATTACAGTTTCCAGGCAGTAAACTTTAAGTAAAGTTAAAGTGAGTTTCAAGTGTAGAATACCCTCAATGTGATAGCTTGCTATAAAATGAGGAGGGGGAAGGGCGTGACCAACCTCTGCACCAACCATCATTGGGTGGCTTGGAAAACTACACACACACACACACACACACACATATCAGAAACAGCTAATAAAAAAACAGAATTTTAATTTGGCAGCCCTAGATAGTCTCCTCCTGGGCTTACACATTCAAGAATGCCCATTGCAGACACAAGGAAGGGACACATTAATATAAATGAGAATTCAACCTTCAGAATTTAATCAAAAATCGCTATAGTTGTTAGGTTTCTACTCAGCACTCAATATCTTATTGGAAACAATTTACAAACAGGTTTAATCTTAGATGTGATAAAAAGATGTGCTAGACAGTAATGTTGGTATTATTAAATCTGAGTTGCTGTAGCATCTTATTTTGTCTTGCACCATTTGATTATGACATCGCTTCTACTGCCTGGTAATTAACAGATAAAATCTGGGATAATAATAATATAATTTTATATCATTGCCAAGTAAAAGTAAAGTACCAGATGGTAGGTTTTATGCTAAACTATGCAGCACATATCTTACAACATTCTTCCATTGTAAAGAAAGGCTAACTCTTATTTCTGAGAATGGAGTATCTAAACATCATGAGAAATTATACGCTGGAGTCTGTGGTGCAGAAATCCTTCATGATCCAAGGCTCTGGTGCAATGTTCTTGAGTAAAACTACCTGGACTAATTTTTGTAAGAAGTAAACTGAGCACAATAATAAAATAAAATAAAATAAAATAAAATAAAATAAAATAAAATAAAATAAAATAAAATAAAATAAAATAAAATAAAATAAAATAAAATAAAATAAAATAAATAAAAAGTCAATTTCTGACTTTGTGGGAAAGGCATCACTGTTGATCTCCTGGGATTCCCACCCATAGTGCCCCAGTACCATAAAAATGTAAGATGTGGATTGGGAGAAAGAAGACTTATGCATGGATGGCCACAGCATGGGAGGATGCTGTAAGGAGGTAGGATTAGCATAGTGGCTTCCAAGTCCAGCAGTGTCCCATCAAGGGACCAAGAATGCAATATAAGAATCCACAACAAGATCACCCCCGGACCATGGAGAGCTCCCAAAGTCCAGATGGAGCAACTATACAGTGAAGGTTGTTCTTTCTGCAAGCACCTAAAATGACCTGAAACCTTATACAGTTGACTGAACTTTTAGTATAGTAAGACTTGCTCCCCAGAGAAGTGGCTGGCTGTTAAAGGGCCCTGGCCTTGGTCTGCAGCATTTGCTGCCTGTGGGGCTGGGGAGATAGTACTGTGAGAAACTTATCTGAATCGGAAGACAGTAGCAGCACTCTATCTTCCAGCTAGAAGCATCTTGAAGAATGTCCTGGCAGTTCTTCCCCCATGAACAAAGCCAGGATCAGAGCTGCCACCTCCTCCTTTGTTGCACCAATCACATTCCCAGGACTGTGATTCATGAAACATTTTAAGTAAATAATATTTTATTTAAAAATACTATTTGTTCTCTGTTTTTAACATTTATCCATGTCTGTCCATTCCATTTCGAAAAGTCTAATATCCTGGTTTTGTTATATTGATGGTGTACTTAGGATAAGGCCTTTATGGGTTTTTTTAATGTGTCTGTGGAAATATAAGGAGTCATTAAGAACCACATACTCCACAGGTTGTGAACATTGCACAGTTACCACATTTTCCCATATGTGGTGGTAAGTGGTGAGATAAAATGTGGAAATGACCCATTTTTCCTTATCCCATCATTTTGTATTTCACCATAATATTCACACAAACTCATGCTGTTCAGTTGCTGTAAATCGCAGCTCCTTCATGAAGACTCTGAGCTTGGGAACCCTGTCCAGAATGCCTTTTTTCCTGTTTCCAGAATTAGTGCATCTTTCAAGTTCTATGATGACCAAAAATTCATCTATGCTGAACAAGTTCACTGTCAGTCAAGAGGCAGATGGAGTAGAAAATAAACTCTTCCAGTAAACTTTTAGTATATCTGCCTTGTTAACCTTGTATGTCAAATGAGCAAGATGTTTTCCTGGCACTTCTGGTTTCCTGTATTTATTTCTCTCTCTACTTAAGTCAGAGTCCATGGGATTTTGAGGCCTCGGGGTCTCCTGCAGAGGCAGAAGTGGTTGTTTGTTTTTCTGATGGCGGCCCCAAGGTGTGTTGAATGCTCTTCTTCCTGACACTGGACCTCACAAGTCAATAAATGAAGTTGGATGAAAAGCACCAGTAGAAATGTAGCAAGGAGTTTATTTTGCTTCTATGATGGCTTGATTTTTCTGTTTTCGTCCTCTTATTCTGTTTAAAGTGCCTCAAATACTCTGACAGAAAAACTATAACAAGGCATATAATTATCATTTGAAAGTAATATAATTCTAAATGTTGGGCTTGGGGGCTTGGAGAAACGAGGCTATGTAAATTGATACAATTACAATATGTTGATTGTAATCTGCAAATGCACTAATAAATAGCTAATAGTTTAAAATATCCTATCCGTATGTTTTATCCATAATAAAATGTTTTTATTGCCTCTAATGGGGTCTTTTTATTCATTCCACTACTACTACTCCTGGACCCTTTTATAGTTGATATGTACTTTTTGCTGCGTACTGCACAGTCATGATATAGTCCCTCCCCATAAGAAATGGGTACAAAGTTTGACCAGAGCAGAGGGTGGCATTCAACTAAGTTCTTGCATGGGGGCAAGCAGATCCACTCACGCAACAAGACTTTCCCCATCTCCACCCTCCACACACATACCTATGCACCCTGTCCATCTGCTCTGGAAGTTGAGGAACCCCTCAGAACAGATATAGGGAAGTGGAGGGGGGAGTACAAACTGCACAAACTGATGCCATTCCTTGTACACATACCCTGCTTAACACTACATTGAATTGAAAAATTGACTGAGTAACCTAGGAAGATTCAGTAGAGTCAAGGACTGTTTTCTCTCCGGCTAGTATATACATTAGCTGCTGCTGAAACTCCAGGGCTATTATTGCAAAAACTTTTATTTTTTTAACAAATGGCAGCATTGCAATGCGGCTGGACTTAACGGCCATTTCATATGTTTCCTCAGACAAACTGAAAAAAATACCAAGAGTGCAGATGAACTTCACGTGTCTGTTTGATAAGGCTGTACAGAGGCAAACTGAGAAGAAACAGAAGCTTTGCTGTGATGGGGGAGGAACTATGAAACCATTAGAAAGAACTCCCTTTTGTTTCGTTTGCAAATCTATACATAATATTATTGTGTCATTTCCTGCCTCTATCACTTTTTGTTGGTCTGTGATCATAATGAATAATAAATATTGAAATATTGAAACAGTAATATTTCAGTGAAGAAAGCAATTGGCACGTCAAATTAATTCAGTATACTCAAAACTGTGAAAGAAGAAAGGTCCCAACAGCAACACATGGGCAATTGTGGTTGGATCTTTTGAGATGATTGTAGGACAAGTCATGTTCCACTATGTGAACAATCAGTATGAAATGCCTTATTTTGCTCTATTAGGAGAGTCGTTAAGAGTGTTTTGACTGTGCCTTTGATATGCATTGGAACTGCTGTTGCTTTATGGATTATATTGTGGATTCATATTTTTAGTGTTGAATTATATCATTATTTTTGTCATAATGAACTTCCATTTGTTTTTAATTATTATTAGCTGTGTTGAGCATCACTGTTTGGAAAATGGGAAATATATACAGAGGTAACTCCGGTAACGAACTTAATTCGTTCCGGAGGTCCATTCTTAAGCTGAAACCGATCATAACATGAGGCGCGCTTTCGCTAATGGTGCCTCCCGCTGCTGCTGCACTGCCAGAACGTGACTTCTGCTGGCATCCCGGGGCAAAGTTTGCAACTGGGAGCATCTACTTCCAGGTTAGGAGAGATCGTAACCCGAAGCGTTCACAAGGAGGATGCTACGTAACACGAGGTTCCACTGTATGATTGTATGTACATGTATATGCATATGTATGTGTGTATACACATATATATGAATTCATCATAGTTGTTGCATCTATTTCAGCAGGACTGGCAGAGGTCTATGTCAATGTGTACAGCTAGCAATTGCCGTAGTATAACATATTAGGCAACTTGCATAAACAAAGAGTGGAAAACTATGCTGGATTTCAACAAGCTTTGTGAAGATGGTACATATGATTATAAGGGCTTTGAGACTGTGTGTTAACCCCATCTTCAAAGTCACATCCCTTCCCCTGTTGTCATGTTCATAATATATACATGAAGCCTCCATGTGTGATCAGGGTTCTGTATCATGAGGAGAGTTTCCACAAGTAAAGAAGTTTGCTCACTGTATATTATTTACCCACTTTGACGTTATGACAAACATGGTGATGGCAGGAATGGGAGGAGCCATTGGGGGTGTTGGAGAATTCAGATGGGAATGGAAATGAGAGTAGAAATTGCCAGTGTTCTCTTATTCATTCCATGTCTCGAACAGAAACTAATCTAACAAATGCAGTCGGTATGGAGTGTCGTTGTTGTTGCTTTCACTCCACAAATCATACGTAATTTATTCCATCCCCCTTGCCCATTTACAATGCATTTCCTTTGCATTGAAATTAATGGGGTGGCATAAAACCTATAACTAATTAGGTAAATTAGATATCAATCTAATCTGCAACTGACAGTAATTAGATAGCAATCTTGCCGCAACTGACAGTGTGACAAATAACAGTTTTTGCAGAGGATGAATTGCAGTGGAAGGAAACAGTGCTGCATGCGACTAACAGAGCAGAACGGAAAATGATGCCTTCTTGCATCCTTAGGAGCCACACAACTTTGAGCTTGTGGCTAAACATAAACTCCTGCAGCTACTGTAACCATGTTTACCTTCTTCATGTCAATAACGTGTGAACGCAGCTTATACGTTCCCAGATTTGGAAAACTGGCTGTAACTTCTCTGTCTTGTGATATGGAAGAAACCACTGTGTTCTGAGCTGTAGGTACTTTTCAAAGAATGCCACAAGACAAGCAAAATAGATCAACTCTCTACAACAGGAAGCTTCCAGATAGTTATCCCACATCAGGGGTTCCAATTTGGCCAATGTCCTACTCTGTGGCTTACTTAACATGATGGATAATCCTGCTCTATCTACTAAGCTGGCAAGTGGAAACAAAACCATTGCCAGAGTGTCATTAATTTCCACATGTGCTTTGCTGCTCATCAGCTAATATCTATGCAGCTATTTCTTGTTTGGTGAAAGTGAAAACCTTCCCATTTTCCTTCCTATAGTTAACTTGCACCTGACAAAACACAGCAGGACATGCTGCTTGCATAGGTCTTGGAAATAAATATTGCCCACATCTTGTTCTCTGCACAGCTTGTATTTTCCTCCTTATAAGCAAGGGTAGTGTTTAAGAGTAATTTGTTTTTCCTGAAACTGCAGCTCTCTGAAAATTTAATCCACTTGTTTTTCACTTTCTTTGGGCTGATGCATTATCATCAGCCATGTCACATAACAGTATCGGATGGAGGTAACTAGGCATGACGTTTCGTAGTGATGACCCATCAGCCTGGGAAATTCTAAATGACATGCATTGCTGAAAACAGCTCTTACAATTAATGTGTTTTTCAAACTCACCACAGTGAGACCCTTCTGATGATTGGGGGTGTGAGAAATGGATAAAGAGAGAGAGAGAGATTAACCCTTACTAATTTAAGTGGTTAACTTGAAAATCCAGAAAACAGAGTGGTGACACTAAACCAGCAATTATCCAATCACAAAATATATACACTTTAATGAATGGAGCATGGGATTAGCTGAAAGTAGCCACTTTGTGGCTATGAAATAAACTTCCTCTGGTAAATATCCCTGTGGTTAATGAATAGGGCATACACCGTTCTCCCAGTAATTCAATTTTCAGTGGTATTTGTCAAAAAGTGGGTCTGCGTGTTCATTCTATCACCTCAAAAGTGATTCACATTTCAGAACTTCAGAAAATTTTCCATGGAACGCAAAAACTCAAAATTTCATTGAACAACAACAAAAAGATTGTTTGCAGTGATGTTGTTGAAATTTGTAATTCCCAGGAATGGAAAGGTCTATAACAATGATGGCCAAACTTGGCCCTCCAGCTGTTTTGGGACTACAATTCCCATCATCTTTGACCACTGGTCCTGTTAGCTAGCGATGATGGGAGTCGTAGTCCCAAAACAGCTGGACACCCAAGTTTGGCGATCACTGGTCTATAACATTAAAGTTTGTGAGTTCAGATGCACAACACCCCTTCCCCAGACCCCAGCACCAAACCCAGACTGCAACAGTTACTTTTAGCTCTCTAATCAAAATAAAAAATATTCCTTCTAGTAGCACCTTAAAGACCAACTAAGTTAGTTCTTGGTATGAGCTTTCGTGTGCAAGCACACTTCTTCAGATACACTGAAGTGTGTATCTGAAGAAGTGTGCTTGCACACGAAAGCTCATACCAAGAACTAACTTAGTTGGTCTTTAAGGTGCTACTAGAAGGAATATTTTTTATTTTGACTATGGCAGACCAACACGGCTACCTATCTGTAACTTTTAGCTCTCTATTAGACTTTCACTGATTGTTATAAATTATATGTCCAGATAACCCAACAAAGCAGTTTTTTCTCTGGTATGTTTGGTATGTTGTCTGTCTGGGTCGGTTCTCATGATTATTTCTTGCAAGCGTTTCCCCCTATTTTTTATTTTTTGCTTTTAGTAGCAGTCATTTTCCATTTTGCCTCTAGCAGCAAAACATCATGGGCCAGCCCTGGATTGCTCATCACATGGGTTTATATTCTGGATACATAAAGATGCCCATTGGCCCACTGGCCAGTCTCAGTCCAATTAGTTTCAATTATGTTTTTCATTTAATATATTGCATGGGTAGGCAAACTAAGGCCCAGGGGCTGGATCCGGCCAATTGCCTTCTAAATCCGGCCTACAGACGGTCCGGGAATCAGCGTGTTTTTACATGAGTAGAATGTGTGCTTTTATTTAAAATGCATCTCTGGGTTATTGGTGGGGCATAGGAATTCGTTCTCCACCTCCCCTTCAAAATAGAGTCTGGCCTACCCATGCAATACCCATGTCAGAGGGACAGTGGACCGGCCCCCTGCTGAAAAAGTTTGCTGACTCCTGATATATTGAGTTGCATCCAATGGTATTAGAGCATGCCTGCACAAATGGAATATCCTGCACCCCCCTCTCAGTTGCAGCCCTCTGAGCTTACCAGAAAGCCTTGCTTGGGTGGGTGGGGGAAGTGGTGAGGATGCTATAGGAAGTAGAGGTAGCTTGCAGGGCTGTCCTTGAGCTCACACAACATTGGGTGCAACCCATTATCATTAAGGATTTCTGTTCCCCACTGACATTGACATGAGCATTGGAAGGGTCTTTCAAGTTCTTGCACTTCTCTTTCCAATTTATTATCCTCGTCATTGTGATCTGCCTTGACATTTCTTCATGAACAGCAGCAGAGAAGCATTTTAAATAATAAATAAAAGCTCGCTTTCCGTAACTCCCATTATCTGCAACCCACTCTCCTGTTTTTCACATCATTTTCCTGAAATGCAGTTTGAAAACCCACCCATTTCTCCCTTTTGTTCCATTTTCTACTCCAGAGATCAGTTGCTACTATATAGCGCAGAAAAGCAGATAAAGAAAGGCATCAGTCCAAACAGTTATTGAAGTTGAAGCACAATATTAAACCAGGTGTCTAGCTGACAATTCAGAGCTGATAAGGAATCTCATAACTGACCTCTGTTACCTATTTGGACATAAAATTTCCATGAAATTCACTGAAAAATAAAAAATTGGAGCATTAAAATATGTCTGATATTGTAAAGTCTGGAGGTTTATATTTATGTGATGCTTAAATGCATTCTGCAGAAAAGAAGCAAGTTGAAAAAACAACATACTATTATTATTATTTTATTTTTGCAAATTGAGGCCCTACTAGTTTTACTTGTTCTTGTTTTAAAACTTTCTACCTTGCAATGAAAGAATGCATATAAAGGGATATGCCCTGCTAATTGGTACACCAGTAGGGGGCTGACTTAGTTTCTTTTTTGCTTAAAATGTTTAGGAGGAGAGAAACAGAATTAAGCCAGCTCTCTTTCCAATTTATGTCATGGAAACAGAGAAGAGTACACTTCATTACCTGTGCTATATGACCTTACTTTTTGACTTGTGATGTCTGAATACTCTTCCCTAAAAGGCATTTTGGGGGATATAAACACATACATTTTCAAACTCGCTGAACTTTACTGCTCACAAAAGCTTTTCCATACAAGACTGCCATTGCAACACCATCTGGTAATAAAGTCTCCCTCGTGTTTTCCCAGACAAATAGTGCCAATTTATTAGAGTATCTCAACACGGACAAGGGCCTAAGAATTGAAGTTTGAAATAACCACTAAACAACTTATTTATTGCACCATCTCAATAGGCTTCTAGGACCCAAATGAGGCCTGATGCTAAATTCTGTGAATACAACTAATGCAAACATCTTTGTTATGGAAAATACTGGTGATTGGGGTGGATAATTTAATTCTTTTTCTTGCTGCTATTGTCCAAACAAAAAATGGCTACTCTGAAGCTTCTCTTTGCATTTTAAGAGAAGTACCAACTGGCATTTCAGAGAGGCATTTTTTTTTTGGGTCAGAGTCTTGGCCCCAAGAATTCATTTTTTAAAACATTATGTGGAGTTAAAGTCTAGTCGCTTCAAAAGTGTTTATGTTATTATGCTGCATGACTCGGGGGCTCAAGTTGTTATGTATACAGTAGTTTTGTGGTAATCTGAAGATACTTTAAGAACCAATTTTAAACAAATCTCAAGGTCAGGCCCAATCCTTTGTGTCTTATTCACAAAAGTAACTATGATGTGTAAGATTTCCACTGTTGGAAACAGTCTTATAAAGAAACCCATTGTTGGTAATAACCACTGCAAATTGCTTGTGAGTTTTTGTAGCTGTTCACTTGTTGAAATACTGCAAGCCCATATTGCACTTTCCTATATGTCTGTCTCACCCCACAAGCCTGATTTCTGATAGACACAGATGTAGGAATTACAAACCCAGGAAGAATGTTGTGGCAAAATGTCACAGAATCCTGCTATTCCTCTCCATCATAAACGACTAAATGAGGCAGCTGGGATCAATCAAAATACTTTAGGTGCTCGGAAATCTCTTCACTTTGTCCTCTTGAAGTGCTTCACCAGCATGAGTAAGTGACTCAACAATAGAAGTGAGAGGAAGGGAACAATAATAAACTTGCCTTGAGGAATCTGCAATCCTTTGGCTGGAAGATGACACATATCATTAAGGGCAGCACTAAAATGAACAGGTGATCAGAGTTTGCCCAGGCAGCCACATTATGTGACCCATGAGAGCAGCAAAATAACCAGACTGTTCAACAGTGATGGGATAAAATCAGGCCAAATCTTTATTGACAGCAGCAGGCAGGGCAAGGGTTGGCATGGCATTGGGTCCCAGAATCAGTTCATCATTCCACAAGCCTCATGTTGATGGAATGGATCCACTGGGCTTGGATCACTCCAAACCTGTACGATGGGAGTTAGCCAGTGTTGAACCTTGCTGTGGTGCAAGCAAGGACTCACTGGGGCAGCAGGGTACAGATTCCAACCAGGCTGATACTGAACTCTCGCTTGGGTTTGCCATGGTCAATCCTCAACCTTAGGCCCCTTATGCCCCCCCATACTATGTTGATCCTTCCCAATGCCATTTCCACCCTCATACAAACAATGCTATTCCACTTAACAAAGAAAAGCCATAATTTTACTGAGGGAAAGGTGAAAAAGTCCCCAACCAAGTACTGATCAGGTTGAGAGGGAAAAAATTCCTTTCCGGCCGTGTCAACCAGCGACAGAATATTGCTCAGTAAAGGCTCTAACCCCAGGGGAGGCAGGTGGAAAGCTCTCAAAGCAAAATGGATGTGAGCTCCAGGTGAAGCAGCCTTATATAGGCTTTCCCCTCCCCTCTTCAGCAAGGGTTTGTGGGACAGCTTTTTCCCATGAGCCCATCAGACATAGAAGATACTGGGCAAAACCCTGCCCAGTATTTTGCTGCAATCTATGGGCCAAAGCACCACCGGGTAAAGTTGTCCCATGTTTATAGGGAACTGAATGGGGCTAATAATGGTCTTTGTGATATCAATAGGCAGTAAACCTAGGGTTGCCATATTTCAAAAAATCCGGACAAAAAAGTTATTGAGGCTTTTTTTTGGGGGGGGAGCTTTCTTGACATCTCAAATACAGCAACTACAACTTTACAGCTGTTTTAAAGGAAATTCACCAAAATCTACACTTCCAACATGGGATGCCATCTTGTTCTGGGTCTCTTGGTGCTGTGGGAGCTGGTTCAGGGGGTTCCTGCCTGCTAGCCTCAGGTTCAGTGGAATCAGGTTCACAGTCAGGAATCCAGTCTGATTCCTTTGTTGGTAGTGCTGTAATTTCTGGCCTGTCCTGGTCACTGAAGGGGCTGTAGTTGAATATAGAAGGCTCTTTGCTTCAGACATTCAGCCTAGAACATGTGGTGGGTTCTAGGAACACTGACAGGCACATGCAGAAGAGGGAGGAGCCAATGGACTTAATCCCTTGCATGGACCGGGGTGAGAAATGGATTGAATAGGGCTCAAACTGCAATTTAAATTATATGCCCATTGCTAATATAACCAAGATCTCCAATGAATTCTATCTCACAACCCTTTTTCCATTTGCTCTTTTCATACAGTGAAATCATAATCTTCATCGTTTAACTACAAAACTTAAAAACACCCCATAGATAAACTCATCTTTCCCAATGCAATCCAAAACATTTCAGATTTTATTCATAGCTCATCGAGAACTAAAATGGGCAATTATAAGCAGGAATCAAGCAAAGTCATAAAATCCCAGCCTACGCTGAGAGCAAAGGGTTGTATTATCTAACTTTATAATGAAGATATAAAAACAATTTAATTTAATCACTTTGAATTACTAACTAGTGCTAAAGAAATAGCTAGGCAAGCATACATCAACAAAAGTAATGCATATTTTCTAGTTTATTCTCTGAACGACACTATCAACACACAGTTATTATATTTTTTATTAACTACTTTATACATAGCTATGGGGAAAACACATAAAATAAGCTTTGCACAAAGAGACCTCCCTTGCCGAAAGACTGCTACAATGCTCAAGAAATAAAAGGCCAGTTTATGCTTACTGTGGCTTATCTTTACAAAATGTTACTTACTTTAGCTTCAAAACAAAACAAAAAAATAATCAATTAGGTTCTGAGTTTTAGCACTCCTGCTTACAAAAGTAGCTGAAAAGTGGTGTCATCTTTTCTGTTTGTCTGCTTGAGGACATTGGAGACTAAGTAGGTACCATTCTCAGTGTTGAAAAGAAAGAGGGAAACAAATTTGACTTCAGAACCCTGAAATTCAAGCAGGTTGGCTACATAGCTTCAGAAACCAAAATCCCAAATATTTTCTTCCTGTTGCAAATTCCACTTCCTTATACTTGTTTTCTATTGAAACAAGCTGGGGTTTTAATTCAGCACAAATGTTATTTCGCCTCTGAAAAGAAAAGGAATGCCGATACAGTGGTGCCCCGCAAGACGAATGCCTCGCAAGACGGAAAACTCGCTAGACGAAAGAGTTTTCCGTTTTGGAGGTGCTTCGCAAAACGCTCCTATGGGCTTGCTTCGCAAGACGAAAATGTCTTGCGAGTTCCTGCGGTTTTTTCCCCCTTTCCCCCCCCTTTTTCTAAGCCGCTAAGCCGCTTATCTGCTTATCCGATAAGCTGATAAGCCACTAAAAGCCGCTAAAAGCCGCTAAAAGCCGCTAAAAGCCGCTAATAGCGCTAATAGCACTAATCCGCTAATCCGTCAATGGGCTTGCTTCGCAAGACGAAAAAACCGCTAGACGAAGAGGCTCACAGAATGGATTCTTTTCGTCTTGCGAGGCACCACTGTAAGACATAAGTTCATCTATCTAAAACATATACTCCACTTTTTCAGGAATTTCCTCCACAAAGTGGCTTATATTCTCAAATAAAAGCCAACTGTAAAGGTAAAGGGACCCCTGACTGTTAGGTCCAGTCACGCACGACTGTGGGGTTACGGCGCTCATCTAGCTTTACTGGCCGAGGGAGCCGGTGTACAGCTTCCGGGTCATGTGGCCGCTTCTCCCGCCAGAGTGGTACCTATTTTTCTACTTGCACTTCATGCTTTCAAACTGCTAGGTTGGCAGGAGCAGGGACCGAGCAACGGGAGCTCACCCCGTTGCGGGGATTCAAACCGCCAACCTTCTGTTCAGCAAGCCCTTTAGCCCACAGCACCACCCGCGTCCCCAAACTGTACCTAACAACAACTAACAACAAAATATAAAAATTCAAAATGCAGTACAAATAAACAATAAAACAGCATAAAAAATAAAGAATAGATAAAGAACCTCCCCCTCTGTGATGTCAGTGGCCAGCAATAGCTGCTAGCTATTATGACCATGCTGTCTCTCCATGGCTAGAGACTGTAATGTTTCTAAATACCAGTTGCATAAAACCACAGGAGGGAAAAGTGCTATTCTGTTCAGCTCCTCCTTTCAGGTTTTCCACAGGCATCTGGTTGGCCAGTGTGAGAACAAAATAATGGACTAGATGGGCCATTGGCCTGATCCAGCAGGCTCTTCTTATGTTCTTATGAAGTGCTAGTGGTTGGAAGGGATATTTGCAATTTCATTCTAACGTGAGAAGACATAGTACAGTATAGCGGAACACTGGTCTGAGCTCTATGACAGCATGAGAAGAAATGCATCTAATATGGCAAACACATTTTGATGACTCCTCAGCCCAAACATTTAAGATCACATCTGCACCATATATTTAAAGCACAATGAACACACATTTAAAGCACATGGCTTTCCCCCAAAGATTCCTAGGAACTTTAACTCACCTCTCAAAAAAAGCTCTTTAAAAGCTACAGTTCCCAGGATCCTTGGGGGAAGCCAGTATGTGCTAAATGTGCTTTCATTTTGTATGGTATGGGTGTGACATTGATGACCAGCAGTTTCATGTTGAGAACCATTTGGGACAAGATGGAACATCTAAAAATCCCAATAATCAAGAGGTGGAACAGAAGTCCTCTAGCAACAATTTCTGGACCCTCCCTTCTCAACAGGACCAAAGACACTGCAACACTGTGCCCCCAAGTACCACCCCAAACATCCCATTCAGAAGGATGTCATGGTTGATAGTATCAAAGTCATTTGGAGGTCCAGGAGAACAAACAGGGTCAGACGTGTCCAATTCATCAACCGGCACAAGCCATTGAACAAGCCCAACAATGTCACCTCCCAAAAAAGCTCAACAACATTGTCCAGATTTTCACTTTAGGGAATATAGCAACCCTAATCAAGGCAATTGTGGAAGTGTCTGTTCCCAACCAGGCCATAAAGCAGACTGGAATGGATACAAAGTGTTAAGTGTTCCCCAAGACTCAATATTAAGGTTTTTTTAAAGGGGTGTGTGTGTGTTATCAGTGAACTCACTTTTTAAAAAACAAAAAACAAAAACAAAAACTTCCAGATTTTTAGGGTAGAAAGCCTTAAATGAGAAAACAAAACTTTATATCATCAGCATTTCTGAAAATGGAGAAAACATTTAAATGCAATAGCCGCAGATTTTCTAGGAGGTTGTCCAACCACTGGAGACAAATATAATCACACTCAATTACCTGCATTGCTGTTGAGAATCATTCAATTCTTCAGATGCCCAACGGAAAACAGTTCTTTGTGGGATGAAATCATATTTAAGCAATTTCATTTTGTAAAGTATTAGCTATCTATTTATTAATCACTTTAAAAATCTGTACACTATTTTGCATGGCTATTTGACAGCAATCGCTCTCGACAGAAAAAAAGAAATCCCTTGAAAAATTAAAACCTTGTTTCGGCGAAAAGCCCAAAACCTTGCTAAGGGGGAAATTGGCCTTTCTTTTATATTATTGTTGGAAGACCTTTAGAGATTATTATTTTAGTATAAAGTTTATTCAAACTTTCTTTTTTTAAAAAATGGTCACGGTCAAACCTTGACAGTTTCAACTCCTCTAAGAAAAGCCCTCTGCTTCCAATGAAAGAAGCATTCACTTACATGAGATGAAAATAAAGCTTTGTGGGGCTTCCATCCAGCTACAGGTAATATGCCACTCTCCTTTATGTTGAGAACTCTTCAGCATCTCCTTCTAGAAAAAGACTTCCATGCCCAGCTTTTGCCCTGTTACTCAAGGGGGCTTCTCTATGTATATATGTGTGTGTGTGTGAAGCCTCTCACTACCCTAATCTGCAATGGTAATTCTACTATGATCCAGATGAGATTCATGAGTGCTACACCTTGAAGTTGTGCTTGTAGATCCTCCGACCTATCAGGGTGTATGTGGTAAAGGGAGAAATGGAAGGTTCTCTGATTTTCCAGATTGATGCTCCCGAACCTGATAATATCAGCTGCTGAGATTGGGCCTGTAGAGATCAGCACACAGAGCAGGGCATGAACAGCTGAATGAGGTATGTTACCTGTAGTTGATTCAACATAAAGCAGTTAGTTAAAGAATCCAGTTAATTTGGGCCTGATATAATGTTTAAGCTTTACTTTGACTTAGTTCACATTGAGATGGTAAACCTTTTCCCCCCAACTCCAGATTGCAGGTGGGGTTCGTGTGATTCAGTGCTACACTATGAAAATCAACAAACAAACAATCTGAATACAAAATTAGTATGTTAAGAAGAAGGCTAGGTTAGAACCTAGTTTTCTGTGTGGAGAGATTCTTGTTTTTCTTTGTGTGAAGAAGTGGTGAATCATGTGAAGCTCTTAGCTAGGTCTCTAAATACTGCAGATTCTTAAAGAAAAAAATGTCTCCTTATTCTCCTTCATGATGTTTGGTCCTAGCATGGCTGGTGTCCATGGTGACTGGAAGGGCAGAAGGTAGGGAGGCTAACAGCAGGTGGCGCCAGAGCCAATAGCAGGCAGATTCAACTAAACCTAGTTTGTTGCCATCCTTCTCTTTGATGAGTTTTACAAGGGCAATAATGAGACTAAGGAAGAGGAAGTTGACAGGCAGGGCCACCACCTGGAATCATTGTAATTAAGAAGGAAGGCAGGTGAGGGGCAGCATCTGAGGGCAGGCTGTGGTTTCTGGGTTAAAGCCCATTTGTCTATTGGACCAACATCAATTGCTTGTTCCCTAGAGTTCCCATCTTCAAACTTTACACACTTCTTTCCATTCAGTCCTCAGAAGAAGAATAGCTAATTGTGAGGGGGAAATATTGAAACACAATATAAGAAAATATATGCAAGTTGCCTAATTTGGCCAATCTAGCTTTGACTGCAGAATTTGGGTCTTTTTCTCCAAGTGAACAAATCTATATAAAACAGACATGACCTAAGAGTCCATTGCTGATAGTATGTCTGTTCCCAGGAACTACACGTGGTAGTTAGTTGCTTTCCCAATTTGTAATGTGACAGGCTGACCTTAAGAAAACAATAATTGGAAGTTACACCACATTAAGAACGTGTCAGCTGTTTTTAATAGGCATTTTGAGACAGGGAGAAAAAAAGGCTTCATTAGCCCTATAGCCCTAATGATTCTGAATGGAGTGCTTAATGAGATATAAAGGCTTGTAGCAATTCCAAAGAAGTATTGATGACAGCAAGATGACACCAAAATCAGTTTGCCTTTCTTGTTTTGTTTTGCTTTTAATTTAAAACAGAAATGCCCTCACCTAATAGCTTGATCTACATATATAGACTTACTGCTGAGCAGAACATTTGTTGGTTCTGGAGATAAGCGAACTCCTCTCACCCTTTCAGTTCATATTATCATTGTTCTTTCTAAACTTTTGTATATAATTCTCAGTTTTCTGAAATCTTTGAAAGACCTGGCCCAATCCACTGTCCTCAGCCATCCTTGCATCTTCCCACTCTAACAAGCTTGCTATCATTCTTCCCTTTACCTAATATCTACCTAAAATAAGCAAGGATGAATTGTGTGCAAACAAATGAGAGGGTAGTCTCTTGGGCTTTCATCACATTCTAAAGCCTTTCTTTTTTAAAACAATTTTTATTGGTTTTTAAACACATACAAATACAATAACTTTTAAACACTTCTCCAGCAGAACATCTGATGGTCTTTGCTTTAACCATTGTCTCTAGACATACACTCACACATTCAACATTCAAACATATTACTTAACGTAAAAAAGAAAAGGTAAAGATGACTAACCCTTCCCCTGAGGATATTGAGGGGTTGGTATAAGAAGGTCTTGATTTTGATCATTAACATAGTTAAAGAAAGAGGTCCATAATTCTAATAGGCAAGCAAGGCCAGTGTGAGGCAGCTGCCCAGGCAGCTGATTTTGGGCACAGCAAGAACAGCAATGTTCTTCCTCCATGGTCAGAGGCAATATGCTTCTGAATAAGTGGGACACAGGTGGCGCTGTGGTCTAAACCACTGAGCTTCTTGGGCTTGCCAATCAGAAGGCCAGCAGTTCGAATCCCCGCAACAGGGTGAGCTCCCGTTGCTCTGTCCCAGCTCCTGCCAACCTGGCAGTTTGAAAGCACGTCAGTGCAAGTAGATAAATAGGTACTGCTGTGGCGGGAAGGTAAATAGCATTTCCATGCACTCTGGTTTCCATCATGGCATTCCGTTGCACCAGATGTGGTTTAGTCCTGCTGGCGACATGACCCGGAAAGCTGTCTGTGGACAAACGCCGACTCCCACGGCCTGAAAGCGAGATGAGCGCCACAGTCTCATAGTCGCCTTTAGCTGGACTAAGTCCAGGGGCCCTTTACCTTTTGCTTCCAAATACTATTTGCTAGAAATCACAGGAGGGGAGGGTGTTCTTGAGCTAAAGTCCTGATGCGTGTGTCCCACAGGCAGCTGTTTGGCCACAGTGAAAGCAGGAAGCTGGACTAGATGAGCCGATGGTGTAATCCAACAGGTCCAATGTAGCAAATTGCTACTTATTAATTTATTATTATTGTTAGTGCTATTTTTCTAGAAAAAGAGGTGCTGGAACTCACCATGAATGCCTCCCTTGTTATCTTATAGTGGCAATAGCACCCACCCGAGGGGTGGCAAAACTGAGTACCAGTTGGGGAAAAAGCCCTGATTGTTTTCATATATTTTTAGTCCTGGCAATAGGCACATATGGGATTTGCTGCCTCGGTTACCAAATTAACTTGATACACAAACATATTTTCCACTATCTCCTTAATTCATTGCTAGTCCAGGGCACGGTAAAGGTAAAGGTAAAGGTACCCCTGACCATTAGGTCCAGTCGTGACCGACTCTAGGGTTGTGCGCTCATCTCACTCTATAGGCCGAGGGAGCCGGCGTTTGTCCGCAGACAGCTTCCGGGTCATGTGGGCAGCATGACAAAGCCACTTCTGGAGAACCAGAGCAGCACACGGAAACACCGTTTACCTTCCCGCTGGAGCGGTACCTATTTATCTACTTGCACTTTTGAAGTGCTTTCGAACTGCTAGGTTGGCAGGACCAGGGCACTGTAAAAATAACAAATAGAGGGCAGGCTGACAGCACTGTTGCTACTGCTGTCCTTTGCAGCAGTAGGGGGCAAAGTGCCTATTTGTATAGGTCTTTAGAATGTTCAAAGCACTTCTGATACCTTATTAAGAATCCTTCCAACAACCCTGTACGTTAGGCCAGTAATATCCTCATCTTACACACAGCGAATTAAGACTTACAAATAGTGGCTTGGCTAAGGTCACCTAAGTGAATTCATGACAATGGAGAGATGTGCACCAAGCAAATTCCTGGTTCACAGTTCAAGCCAGTCCTTATGTCACCTCGACAGCAAGAGGCATAACAGCAGTGTCACCTCATTCCTGCAACATTTGATCAGAAGAGAAGCTTTGGCTCACATAGGAGATTCCTCTCCATAATAATGTTAAATCAGTTTCTTAATGGAGGAGCTGCAACATGGGTTCCTTCTGCATTATTTGAGGCAGTAGGAAGTGGCTGTCCTGCAGCAACAGTTCCTCCATGTGAGAATGTAAAGGTAAAGGGACCCCTGACCATTAGGTCCAGTCGTGGCCGACTCTGGGGTTGCGGCGCTCATCTCGCTTTATTGGCTGAGGGAGCTGGCGTATAGCTTCCGGGTCATGTGGCCAGCATGACTAAGCTGCTTCTGGTGAACCAGAGTAGCGCACAGAAATGCCTTTTACCTTCCCGCCGGAGCGGTACCTATTTATCTATGTGCACTTTGATGTGCTTTTGAACTGCTAAGTGGGCAGGAGCAGGGACCGAGCAATGGGAGCTCACCCGGTTGTGGGGATTCGAACCACCGACCTTCTGATCGGCAAGTCCTAGGCTCTGTGGTTTAACCCACAGTGCCACCCATGTGAGAATGTAGAAAGAGCCATTTGGTTATTATTTATGTATCTTAGAAATGTATTCTGCCTGGAGTGAAATCTAGACCTTCAATCCTGTCTTAAGACAGTGTTCTCGAAGCTACCAGCATGAGTTTGACCAAACTGTGGGAGGCCGTGGAAAACAGGAGTGCCTGGCGTGCTCTGGTCCATGGGGTCATGAAGAGTCGGACACGACTAAACAGCAACAACTTGAGGTGTTTGGATATCAGTTTCTAGGAATTGCAAGTGGTGAAAGGGTTGTTGTGCTTAGGTTCTGCCTCGGCCCAGTAAACCTGAAGGAGCGTCTCCACCCCCATTGTTCTGACTGGACACTGAGGTCTAGCTCCGAGGGTCTTCTGGCAGTTCCCTCACTGCGAGAAGTGAGGTTACAGGGAACCAGTAGTGGTGCCCGCCCTGTGGAATGTTCTCTCATCAAATGTCAAGGAAATAAACAATTATCTGACTTTTAGAAGACATCTGAAGGCAGCCCTGTTTAGGGAAGTTTTTAATGTTTGATGTTTTATTGTGTTTTTAATATTCTGTTGGAAGCCACCCAGAGTGGCTGGGGAAACCCAGCCAGATGGGCGGGGTATGTATGTATGTATGTATGTATGTATGTATAAATAATTGTTGTCTTCCCAGAGTCATTTGATTGGCTACTCAGAGTACATGATGCTGAATTAGATGTAGACTTAGGTACACATGACTTATAGTGATCTAATCATAGTCACCTGTCTAAATAATTATCAGCTTCACTGTTCAGTGTTTTTGACATGAAGTGCTGTCCAGAGAAAATTAATTAATTTTTCATTCTAAAGACTGTCAGAGTCATTCTGTCCCTTCAGATCAATTACATGAGTGGGCTTGGGAAAGAGGTAAGGAGAAAGGATTTAATATTGCATTCATATATTAACTTACCTAGGAGTAAGTCACACTTATTTTAATGGGCCTTACTTCTGTGTAAGGATTCACAGGATTGCACTACCATATGGCAGAAGTCTGTTTTTTGTCCACCTGCAGCAAAAATCTTTGTTGCATATTTACAAAAGTGGGCAAAGGGATTTTTCTGCCAATCTTTTGAATAGCCCCAAAATCAATATTTGTTTCTTCAGGAAGGAAGGTGATCTTAGGCTTATATGTATTCCTGATTTTTTTTTATCTCAGTTATAAATTCAGTTATAATCTTTGTATGTACAGTCAAGCTGCCTGATTACTAGAAGATGTATTTATGAATATTCATTTGAACTGTAAATTAATTTCCTTCTGTTCTGCTTATACCTTTTATATATTTGCTTTCTACATATAATTATGCAAGTGAGTTTTGACAACAACAATAAAAAGTTAGTTGTGCATTTCCCATAATTTAACATGTCCGTGCAAGCAAATTAGGAGTAAGAGAAATATTGTGTACTTAGGAAGAAGAAAAATCCAAAACAAAAAGCCTACTGAGTTGTGGATGGTTTGAAAAAAGAAGGCTTACCTTAAAAAGCAAGCAAATTAAAACCAGAAGTTATAAAAAAAGAGTTAAGCCCCCTGTGAGATCTTAGCATATAATGAGTAAATTCAAGGAATACTGGAACAGCAGTAAATGAGTAATAGAACTGCAGAGTTGGAAGGGACCCGGAGGATAATCTACTCCAACCCCTGCAATGCAGGAATATGCAGCTGTCCCAGATTGAACCTGCAACCTTGCCGTTATCAGCACCATGTTCTAACCAACTGAGCTGATGTCTAGAGTATCAGTGAAAGGACTTCTTTGGTGGTAGTCCCTGACCATGGAATGCTTGCTTTGTGTCTATTGACTTCCTTTCACCACTAGGCCAAGACTTTACTGTTCTTCCTGGCCTTTTAACATTTAAAAAAAATATTTCTATGGTAGGCTTGGTGGTTTTTAGTGTTTGTATTTGATAGCGATCTCCCACCCACCCAATAAATAAGTAAATTGTGCACACCTATGCGTATGTTTAGGTGGTAGACGGAATCCATATCAAACTTGTGGGTGACACTACACTGGAAGAGTGATGCATTTCTAAGAGATGGAATTGTGGTCTATATATAGTGCTAGCAATCAGCTGAGAATATGGCTATGAAGATTCGTTTGACAGTCCACCATCGCAACAGCATTCCTTCCATAATGTCCTCCTTCGTCTTAGTCCTGTGACACATGACCCTTTGACTTTGAGCATCCTGATGAGACAGCACACTATGTAAACTGCTCCTTAGTTTGACACTTAGGGCTAAGCAATGCCTATACAAAGTTCCACTTTCCTTCAGGATGTAGCTCAGCTGCGCTCCATGTTCCCATTTGTTTCACATTGTGCAGCTAATAGAGCTTCTCCTATTCTGAATGTTTCCATCTTTAAATTTAAATGGGATTAATGCTGTGAAAAGTTCCTTTTAAATGATTAGGTTAATAATCTGGAAATGATAGCTCCCAAATAGGGCAGTGCAGCGAGCACCAATCTGAATGTTTTGTCGCAGCTGAGTGGAAACCTCTGTGTGTACGTCTACAAATTTCCCAGGTTTCAGCGCAGAGAAACCCTAATTTGTAGCCATAAATGTGATTGATCTCCATTTTATCATATATCTACAGAGACTTTAGCAAATAGTGAACATGTTCCTGGTTGCAGCAACAGCTTTAGGTATTTCCAGGGATCAAATCACAAGATTGGTATTTGTCATAAATCTTGGCTTAATTAACAAAAAAGGGGGCTATAGATGAACGGTCATTTCCCATTATTGTCACTTTTTTGTGCTGCAGAGACTTTAGCTTCTTCTCTTCAAGACATGTGGTTATAAAAGGCAGCTGGCAATCTGTTCTCAGAACCTCCCTTGTCTCTGTTCTTTCTGGTCATTCACTTTTCTTTCTGAAAAGTCATCCTTTATGGAGAATATTCTTTGTGGTCCATTATGTGTTATATGCTTTTTCAAGCAAATGCTTAAAATTAGCAGTACTCCTGCGAGCAAATGTTCCCATTGCGTTCAATTTTTTGAAGTTGTTCCTTATGAAGGGTGAATGATGGGTTATTTCCCACCATTCACAAGGTGTGAAATTTATTATCATATTTATGATGTTACTTTCATTTTGAATTTCCAGTGAAACATAAAGCTAGAAAAGACATTTCCCATCACATTCTAGTCATTCTGACTGCCTGTGATTAACTTGTGTAAGAATTTCTTAAGTCGCAATTTTTGTATGGCTTAAACTGAAATCGTTAACTGATTGGTATGTACAATTAGTCAAGTCAGGGGAATTCTAGACAAGCATATTTCAATATTATAATGGGGTAAAGAGGTTGTGTTAGTTCTTTAGCAAATAAAATGAAAATGTGGGGTGTTTTTTTTGTTTTGGTTCAGAATCTGGACAGAAAATTACATTGGAGAGCTATGATCTTCCCTTGAAACCCATTATTTCATGATGCTAAATAATCTAATGCTGTGAATTTGCTGCATGAGCCTTGCATAACCACAGGGAAAGAAATGTAAATAGGTACATCCAAGGGCAGGCTTACTATTACGCAGTGAGACAACTGCTCCAGGCAGCAGTTGCTGGGAGGCATCTGAACCCCTAGCTATTTCCCTCTGTTTACACCTGGCCTGGCCTGAGCCCTCTAATGTTTCCTGCTGCCTCAGGAATGGTTGAAGATGCTATCTCTTCATCAGAGTTGACATAAGATTCAACAAACAGTCCAGTCAGTTTCCATATGTGGAATGCAGTGGCATCATCCTGCCCTTTGCCTCAGGCAGCGTTATGTTAGGGGCTAGCCCTGGGTGTATCTGGAGACAATTAAAACTTGTGCAATATAGATCACAAACCAACTTACCTTTCCACCACTGCATTTCAGATAATGCTCCATACCTGGATTCTAGTATCTAATTTCCTAATCTCCTTATAGGTCCTGATCAAGAACTTTGTACTGTGAGATGCATGGAAATGGATAAACAGTTATGTGCAACCCTCTTCCTCCCTTCATATTTGAGAATCTCTGTGCAATGTGGTTAGGTTCTTCTTGAAACAGTGCTGACAACATCACTTAAAATCCTACAGATCCTTTTGAATTAGACCAGTGCAATATTCTTGCATTTTGATTACATTATCAGCATGCTTTTCAGGAGACTGGTTGTGTGTATGTGCATGTGTGTACTTTCTGGTGTGTGTACTTTCTGGTCTGTACAGTGAAGAAATTTGCTTTTTTATAATTAAGGAGAATAGTGTTGAAAAGAATAAGACTTTTTGCTGTCTTATTACTTATAAAAAGAAATTTGCTCTATTTGCCATTTTGCTTTAAGTTTTCATTTATTATATTTGAGTGGTAAAATGGTTGTTTCCTCCCTCCCCTTTTAAAGGCGCTTCTGCACAGAAAGTCAAAAGTTTACAGCAATGTTTAAGGTACATAGAGGGAAGTTCTGCACTGGAGGTCAACAGTTTTACATGGGGATGCTTTGCACAGGATGGTTAAAAGTTCATCTTAGGGTGCTAACAATTATGGGCAAATAGAAATTATCTGGGAGCTTACTCTCCTTCAGATTGGCCAAAAGCTTGGCAGGGGAGTGAAAAGAATGTGTATGTCAAGAAGAAAATGGGGTAGTTAGCTGTGGAGTTGAAGAGGTGAAGAGCTACAAGAAAGAAAAGGACTGAAACAGTTTAAGAGAGACGGGACTCTGGAAGTGATAGAAAGCACACTTGGGGCACTGTAGTAGAAGAGAGCAAGCAAGCTGTAAAGGAACCCAAAAAGTGAAATAAGCATTGGCCTAGTGGGGAAATTGTACTTGACTATTATTTAGCTCTTGTTTATTTTTATTTGGGCTTATGAGTAACTACTTAAACTGTAAAGTTCGTGCCTCCCTGCAAAAAACTACCGTATTTTTCGCTCTATAAGATGCACCAGACCATAGGGCGCACCTAGTTTTTGGAGGAGGAAAACAAGAAAAAAAAAATTCTGAATCTCAGAAGCCAGAACAGCAAGAGGGATTGCTGCGCAGTGAAAGCAGCAATTCCTCTTGATGTTCTGGCTTCTGGGATAGCTGCGCAGCCTGCATTCACTCCATAAGACGCACACACATTTCCCCTTACTTTTTAGGAGGGAAAAAGTGAGTCTTATAGAGCAAAAAATACGGTAAATAAATCAAGAAACTTTAACTCCTTGTTTTACTAAAATTTTAAGCAAAAACATAGCTGGAGATGTATGGAGTCAGTCTGGGGCTTTGTTATTCTCCTCATGCCTAAGTGCCATACAACTCTATCCATTTTGGAGCAAATAACAATGGAATAAATAACAAGGATGTGCTGGTGGAATTTGAAAAGGTTAAAGGGCTGTTTAGTGGACTCAGTTGGGAAGGTGGAGATATTCATTTGGTGGCAGCAATAAAGTTAACAAGAAGGAGTTGGGCTTGCTTGTCTCCCTTCTCATTGTGTAGGCTGTAGCATGTGCCATCACGGGTATAAAAAGATTTTAGTGTAACTACACTTTGGGGAAATGATCTGCTGTGCAGTTCTGCAGTAGTCTAAGTTGTACAAAGCATGCAAAAAAGCATTTTGTATAAACAGGAGCAGCAAATCTGAGTTTTAGGGCTCGGCCACGTAAGTAGGAAAGGTCTGTGGGTCTGTAACAGATTCGAATTTGTTCTTACAATTGCTGTGGTGGCAGCTGAAGCTTTTATGCCCTCATTATTTTCACCTCTGCACAGTAACTCCTAAAAGCACTTCTTCAACAGCCACATTTCCTGGACTGATAATAACCATCTCAGTGACACTTTCAGTTAAGCAAGGGGCAGAAGGGGGAAAGGGAGCTCAGAAATTGATACCAGGAGGCGAGAGAGAGGGAGAGAGAGAGGGCTACATTTGATATTTTATAAACATGCTGTTAATGTACTTCTATATACAATCCTTATGTTTACAGTCAGAAGGGAAGCTGAACTGTTCAGGGTCTTGCTAATGCAAAATATAACCTTTCACCATAAAGGTAACTGCTCAAATGCATATCAAGTGGAGAAAGACAATGACGCATTCCAGTTTGGTAGCTGCTACATCAGCCTTTACAGAAGGAGGTGAAGGGGAAATTGGATTAAATTTGATAAAAACATAAAGTGTGAGTTGAGAAGAGTAAGAATATTAGGAAGAGAATCTATTTAACAATTAAGCCTCGGGTGGTTTTAGGGAACCCTTCCCCTCCCCCCTTCTAATGAGTGTTTAATTTGCAGTCACAAAGTGGTGAAATCAAACAGAAACAGATTGTTTGAAGGGAAATGGCCCAGAAATGGCCCCAGACATTTCTTTGCCAAAAACAGAAAATCTAAGTAATGTAATGGTCAGAATACAATAAACCATTTGCCATTTGCTTCCCCCGAATATGCAATCCCCCCCCCCCGACTGAGAGCTGTAGCATTAATGAAGAAATTGTTGTTGTTTTTGAATCAACCATGCAAGGAAAAATGGCATTAATTAACCAGACACCCGCACAAGCAAATAGACTGTCCCTGGAAAATGTGATTAAGGGAGCTTAATCTCTGATAAGCTACTAATAGAGTGGAGTGGAGATGAGCAGTTGGGCCCTGCCCTGTTTTAGGATAGACATTTGAACTATTATAGATTCTGCCCCTTTCTTCTGGTTGTGGAATAGCAGAACTGCCCCTACAATGTACCCTTGTGCTGTATTGAGGTAGAGAGAAATACTACTGCGGCAACACCAGCAAAATTTGCTCTGAGCTAACAACTTGTCCCTGCAAAATTGTGTTGAAATGCACACACACCAAATTGGTTAATTAAATTAGAGTATAAGAGTATTCAATTATTATGTGGAAATGGTAGAAGTAAGAACTCTGCTGTGGCTGGGTAACACAGCCAGATCAATACAGTGGTACCTCTGGATGCGAACGGGATCCGTTCCGGATCCTGTTCGCATGCTGAAGCGAACACAACCCGCGTCTGCACATCACGATTTGCTGCTTCCACACGTGATGTCATTTTGAGTGTCTGCGCATGCGCGAGTGGCGAAACCCAGAAGTAACACGTTCCATTACTTCCAGGTCGCCTCGAAGTGCAACCCAAAAATGCTCAACCCGAAGCTACTTCAATCCGAGGTATGACTGTACAAGGAGCATCAGGAAGCTTGAGATATCTCTTGTGGGGTGAAAAATAAGGAGGGGAAAAGGGGGAGTTATCCCTGTTAAATGTGGCCTGTGAGGACTGGCCTGTACATACGGCAGAATGAAGTGCTGAAAGGTCATGGAATGTACTGCATCCTTCAAGGTTTTTTTAATGTAAAAAATAAATACACACAAGGAGAAAATGAGCACACGAGGGAGAAACAGAATAACCCAATCCTTTCCTGGGTTGGCTTATTCTTCACTTGCATGCTTTAATTACCAACATAGGGGATTAAAAGAAAGAAAGAAAATGAACCAACTCAGCCAACAGCAGTCTGAAGTGGTAATCCATCTACCATCTCAGTTCTCTGCTACACATGCCTACTGCAGAGGCAGGCTAGCCATCAAACTCCCATGTGAAGAAAGGCTGCAGTGGAAATGCTGGCCCAGTGCATTCTCCCACAAGGGAGCAAACTCTACCCAAGTAGAACTCCAGGAGCACCCTGTGGAGTACAGAACTGTGGAATGTGAACTGCTACAGACATATTTCTCTGCAATCCTGCAACACAGTTGATGTCCCTAGTGACAATATTAACAGATGCTCTTTTAAAAGTCAAATGATTTAATAAAATGTATTTTTGGTGGAAATGTCAGTCAAGTGAACCTGGCATGTATAGTATGATTTCCCCAAGCGTTTCACACACAGTTCTTCTCTTTATTTTTTTAAAGGGGGCCTCTTGTGTCATAATAAAAAAAGAGAGACTTCCCCTTTCAAGCTTTCCCCCCATGCTTTCTCATTGACTTCTTTGATGCAGCCAAATGTTTCTCATTTTAAATTATCTTGAATGAAGGAAATGTAATATATTTCAATTATCATTGGGCTAATCTCTCTGCCAAATTTAACTGCTCTGTGTAAACCTCAGATGATGAGAGCCAGGGATGAAATTGATAAAATTGGACATCTTTGGCTGAGTTGCTCACATCGGAATTATAAGTTTAGATGACAAAACTAATTTAAAGAATGGGCCCTGCTGATTCCTACTTTATAGCAATATGAATGCCACCAAGAGTCATTCCTGATAGATGACAGTATTATGAAAACATAGTGAATGGTAGACCAACAGGGTCCATTTATAAATGAGATTTATAAATTCAGCCATATGAGAACAAGATACATAGCTGGCTCCACATCAGGAAATGATCCACATTTGGGGAGGGGATGTGTGAATAGTGACATTTCAGCCCTGCATTAAATCAACACATGAATTTTGCCTGATTTTCTCCCACCACTACAGTTATTGGCTTGAGTACTCTACAAAAGTTACTGGTTATCCCTAAAAGAAAAAGTCATCCATTTCAGCATCCAAACCAAATTTCAATTACATAAAAGGCATTAAGTGTGAGGGAGTAAATAGAACTGTTTCTCTGGTCATTTACAGTGACAGAATGGGTTTTGTTAGCATATATATATATATATATATATATATATATTCACATCATTTGCTTAGAACACATGGTTCTGTTGACCTGAATCTGCCTTACAGAGAAAGAGTAAAAGCATAGAATATTATAACTGGGAAGGTGCAAATGCCACCTATTTTCTGCCCACACACAGATCATTCTAGACTGCAAACAGACCAGGGGTCAGCAAACTTTTTCAGCAGGGGGCTGGGCCACTGTACCTCAGACATTGTGGGGGGCCAGACTATATTTTGGGGAAGAAAAAAAAGAACGAATTCCTATGCCCCACAGATAACCCAGAGATACATTTTAAATAAAGGCACACATTCTACTCATGTAAAAACACGCTGATTCCCAGACCGTCCGTGGGCAGGATTTAGGTGGCAACTGGGCTGGATCCAGCCCCCGGGCCTTAGTTTGCCTACCCATGATCTAGACTGCAAACAGACTGAAGGTACACTGTGATAGGAATGTATGCAGAAAATAGTTCTTATTTAAGCAAATGAACTGGGGGGAGGGAGGCAAAAACCTATCAGAATCAATAGTCAGACATGCCTGAGGAAAAGGGCCAACTACACATGAAGCAAAAAAAACAATAATCACTTGGAGTTGCGTGATTTAGTTTTAACTGAAATTAGACGCTTCTGGGAAGAGGAACCAGGATTTTAACCATGGTATGTGTGGAAGATGAAGTTCAGCTTTATTTCTTTATTTCATGGTTCCAATGACCACCCCTCCTAGGCAAGTTGTTGTTATCAAATGTATTTATTATTAAACTCTTTTGAATGGTCTTTATAGCAGGAATGGACAGGTGGATTGGACTCTACTTGTGGATTTGTGGGTGATTTGAAGAACAGCAAACCGGCAACTCCCAGCTGTTAAACGGCAACAATGAAATACATCCTCCCAAGCTGAAATAATGAAAACAAGTAACATAGCCTAGTTTGTATTTTACCATCTTCTCTGCAAGAACATCACACTTTATTCAAAGTGTTACTACAATCAAGATACACTACACCCAAAGCATTTCCCTTATACACCAAGCCTGTAACTCTAAGAAAAAAGAAATAAAATCAGCCTGGCATGACTTGTTCTTGAGAAATCCATGCTGGCTGTTAGTAATCACAGCACCCTTTTCTAAGTGCTCACAGACCAACTGTTTAATTATCTGTTTAATTACCTTTACTTTTATCAATACCCTGCTGACCACCTGGTAGTTGTGTGAATCCTCTCCCCTCCCCCCCGCTTTTTGCAGGTAGGGGCAATATTTGCCTGCCTTCATTTCTACCTGAACCCCCCTTTTTTAAACCATTTGTATCTCACCTTTCCTTCAGAATGGGGTACATGGTTTTCCTTCTGCATTTTATCCTCACAACAATCTTGCAGTCTGTTAGGCTGAGAAATGGTAACTGGTCCAAGTGAGGTTTTTGTCTCAGTGAGAATTTGATACCTGGGTTTCCCCAGTCCTACACTGCTTTGACTTTTGACTCCTTTCAAAGCAGTCACAGAAAAAATCACCAAGTCCTTTGCACATCTTGATGCCTTGAGAGTGCAGTGTTCAGGCCAGAACCTATTTTATGCACTGCATAATGTGAACCGCTGCAAACTTTGCTGAGTTGTTGCCAAATATAGCTTATCTATATGTTCATTGTACAGGCCTCCTGGAATTAGTCTATTGTATATAGATTACTAATATGTTGGAAAAGATTGGGCTTAACTCCTATATTTTAATGTGTAGGTTTTCATCTATGAATGCTGTTGTGTCTTCAGAATTCAAAATTGTAGGATCCAGTTTTACTTTTTCTAGAACCCTAAAATCCACCATCTGGAATTTGGTGCAAAGACTTACATTTAGAATTAAAGAATTCTGAGCCAAGGAATTTGTTTTGAGTACCAGAACAGAATGGGGTGCACACTCCATGCATAAAACAAAACAAAAACAAAACCCTGGTTATTTTTTTCGTTTCATTCATGACTTGTTTCTCATAAAGCATCTTGAAGAAATTTAACAACAAGAACATCAACAATAAAAATGGATATTAAAACAATTTCAAGTCTACTACATATAAAAACATGAATAAAAAAATATCCATTAAAAAGGCTTGCCTACTTTAAACTGTCAGCCTTGAAACTAGGAAAGGGGAAGAGTCATCTTATGGTTGATATTGTTAAACAGTTGCATGTAAGAAATTATTGTTGGTCTATTTGAAATGTTCTGTATCTACCTCATGCTTGCTCCTGGTATAGATTATCTCTCACATCCAGGCCTTGACATGCTAATCTAAATTAGGAGGATGCTCAAATTATTTCAGTTGGAATTGTACATATCAAGGTTACTGGTATCTGCTAGTCATTCAGTACCTTAGGAAAGAATTGTAGAATTAGCAAAGAGTCATATTTCTGACCTAAAAACAACCTGCAGCTAATTTGTAATAACTTCTTGCCAATACTATGTTACATTGGAATACTGCCTAATACTGTGTCAGACCACTGATCAATGTAGCTGAATATTGAGCAGCTGCTCTCCAGGATTTATTTCCCAGGAATCCTTCCAAGGCACACTTGGAGATGCCAGGAACTGAACCTGGGACCTTTCCTGTGGGGTAAAAAAATATGTGCTTCACTACTGAGCTATGGCAGTTCTCAAGGCAAGAGTTGGAAGAAAAAAGTCCATTCCTATAGTCCTCTTACTCTGGGGCAGGGTCCAAAAATGTTGAGCTCACACAAGGCCCCTGTCCTACCAATGGATTTTTAATCCCCTGAAATCAGATACCCCTTGTCATGTTTTTAAAAATTGCTCTCAATTTCAAAAGCAATTTGCTGTGCAGCATGCTGTGTGTGTGTGTCTTTGTGTGTGTGTACGCTACAGTGGAACTTCGTTTTTTGAACATAATCCGTTCCAGAAGACCGTTCGAGTTCAAAATGTTCAAAAACTGAAGCGCAATGGGCGGTCTGCAAATTTACAAAGAAAATTGAGAGAAAGACAGTGGTACCTCAGCAGACGTCGTTTGACTTCTGAGGCACATTCGAAAACAGAAGCATTTACGGTGTTCAACGTCCAAAACGTTCATCAACGGAGATGTTCGAAAACCAAGGTACCACTGTATTAAGAAGAAGAACTCTTAAGAAGGCATAAAACCAAACAAGTTTTTCACATATATCTGGGAAAAAACTGTCTCCTTCTCTGAAGACCCTCAGCGTTAAGCTTAGCAGACTAGGCCTCTTGGTAGCTCTACTGTCCACAGAAGGTCTGGAAATACACTGCACTCCCATGGAAGAAACAAACCCATAGCTTGGGAGTACTATTGGATCCAGGTGGCCTTGCTGGCTAGGAGTCCCTATTTCTTGCTCCACCTGGTTCACCAGTTCCAGTTTGGTTTTTTTTTTGGACAGAGATGACTTGGCCACTGTACTCCATGTGTTGTTCAGTTCCAGGTAGGGGTGGAAAGATCTGTCGAAATCTGTTTTCTCCGTTTCTCATTTTTTCAATCAGCTCTCCCTATTTCTGCAGCAATTTGCTTATATATATTTATAAGCATGTTTCTTCACCCTGCATGGACCACAGAGTGAACTTCACAATTATTTAGATCCTGGCCCTGATTCTTCAAAATAGGTGAACTTTCATTATCATTTTTTTAATTAAAAAAGAAGAAGAAATAAAACCCATCCTGAAAGAAATTCCTAGCATGGAATATTTACTCTTTGTGAAAAGTGAAAAGGAGACTCTTTATCGCTGCATGTGTTAGGTAATCTTAACTACCAGGACTTCCTGCCACCTCTTATGTTATTATCACAGCCACATTTACTTAACTAATAATAACTTAGGTTCTTGTTTTCTCTGGGTCAGCTTAAATTATTGCTCAGACTAAACTTCCTGTGACTTCAGAGCTTTAAAGCACTGTATCCATTTCCTTATGGACTTAAGATAATCCAAACTGGCTTTGTCTCGGGCTTTAATTTATCATTAGTTCTCAATGGAGAGATGAAGTAGAAAGAGAATTCTTCTGTAAGTATTGGGATTTCAAATACTGTGCTTTAAAATGTAAGCACCCTTTCAACTGAAAAACATTTCACATATGGATCCTTAAATGTTTTTTTAGACAGCTTGTATTTCCTTTTAAATGTTTTGCAAAGCTGTCAAGCCTGTGGACCTGTATTTTCCACACATATCCATCAATAAAAACACATTTGGTTTAGGTCAGAAAATGGATATTCCATACCAGCAGCTGATAATAGTATTAAAAAAGAGCAAAGAAAGTCAATGCATCCCCTTAAAAGCATTATTATTAGACAGAAAATTAAAAGTTCTAATATAGTTTTAAAATTATAGCCCCTTTCACTCTATGTACCATTAATTTACAATTTTATAGTGCTCACAAACTGCTATTTCCATAAGGCTGAAAGGGAGGCAGAGGAAAGACAGAACAGGAAGAAAGAAAGAACTTCCAACCAGAATGTAAATCAATACTTTGGCAACCATTCTGAACCTGTTAACTTTCAATATTCCAGCCTAAACCCTAGGCTAGCAGTGCTTTAGCATTTGAAAAGTTCAGGGGATCTTGCCATAACAAAGCCTGGCTTTTGAAACTGAAACATAGTTCTGTTTTTTATTTATTTCCCCCCACATAAATGCAGTGCATAAACTGTTTCCCAATGGTATACTCCTAACCACAAGACATGAGCTGTACAGTTTAAATATAAAACAGCCCATCTATATTATATAATGGCCAAAACCAAGATTTTATGCAAGGGACAACTCCCTACTCTTCTCTTTTTCATCACAACCAGGCAATCAAAGTGATCCTGATTTGTTCAGCCCTAATCCACTTGACGTGTTTCTCTAACTCTGACTGTGTGCGACCACATCCCAGCTCTGTTTATATATCTGCATCCTCTATAATGCACTTGTCTTCTCTTGTTGCTGCAACCTATTTTGAGAGAGAGACTGGGGAGAAAGTCAGAAACAGGAAGGGAAAGAAAGGAGAACTCTAGATAGGCAGATGTATAGTCAGTGTAAAAATATCTATGATTTAAAAAGAGAGGGGTTTATATTACAGATTTGGGATGGAAGCTGGGGTGTGGGTCTGAAACAGAAGAAACCACAACATACAGTGCAATCTAGTGTATTATACACATTGCATAAATGTGCAGAATCCGGTGACTGTCATCACCATAGTCACATCAACCATCTCAGCTGAATTTGGTGACTGTTATATCCTAGTTTTGTAGATGCATGCCACTGACTGTTATGTAGAAAACTGTTAAGAATCACAGCTATATCATTTGAGAGTTTTTCTGTTTTCAAAAAGTTTTGTTTATCAGAATAGATGACAATAAACAAACAAAAGTCTGAAATCATAGTTTTGTAGAATCAGAGGCAACCAAAGAGTCATCTAGTCTAACCCCCTGCAATGTAGGAATCTCAACATCTAAAGCATCCAAGACAGATAGCCATCCAACCTCTGCTAAAATAAAACAAATAAAAACCAACATGTGAATGCACAGGTAAGAATACTCCCTTCCTGTAGTGGGTACAATAAAGGTTATTGCAGTCCATCACCAGGCTAATATGGAAGATTTAGTCTCTGCCAATTTTTAGGCAAAATTTAATAGACTGACTGGTCCAGTAGGGAGGAGAGGCGGGGTAAGTTGGGATGGGGAAAAATTCTTTGTAATTGTGTTTCTACACTGAAAATCAATAAAACATCCTTCAAAAATCTGAAACACTTTCTCAATTAAAGGTAAGACAACCTTTTTGTCCTACACAAATGAATAAACTGTGATACCAACTGACAAATACAATCTTTTGCTGTAGTAATTATTATTATTATTTGTTCTCTGTAGTTAAGCCCAGTTATAAGGATTACTGGGTCACCTATAGTTAAAGGTTACTTGCTTTGATAGATCCCATTGAGCTGTCTTTCAGACAACATTTTCTTGTGAATTACATTTTACATCTCAAGAGGTTTCCTCATTAAAATTGTTTTAATTAATCACTGCAGAAATAATGCAGTGAATCCCAAACAATCACTGATTGACACATTTCCATTCTGGCTTCAGTCTCATTAAGGAATCTTATTGCATGAATAAGAACATAATTCACAAACACATAGGAAAAGGGAACATACTGTCTCTAAATCACACACATACATGCCTGTATGTCCCACATATTTCATCACTGATAAAAAGCAATGGAAGGACTTCTTAAAAAACGCAGTTCCATCATATATGATACAGTGTCAGCTTTCAATATTATTGTTGCAGACTTAGTTCCAATTAATGACCTCATGTCCAATTTAATTCTCAGAATTAGGTGGCAAGGCTTCCTGTACCACTTCAGGTTCCAGGTGGAACATGCCTGTCAGAATACTCTTTCATTGAGAAAAGGGGTTCATGCACATAGAAAAGAAGTATTCTTCTCCTTGACATGGTATTTATGCATCTCCCACTTGCAGCCTATAGTGGAGTAGGGTAAGTAAACAGTGATAGCAACCTATACACAGGGGGCTTTGTTTGTTTGTTACTTGGGCACATTGAAGAGGGTCTGTGGCTCACACAAGTCACAAAACAATGGTTCCAGTCCTCAAACTAATCCCATCTTATCTACAAACCAGACAAGGTCCGAATAAATAGCAAACTTCATCGCAGATGAAGGCTAGCATAGCCCATTCTATGCCACCTGCTTTCCTAATTCAGGTTGCAAATATACCAGGCATTTAATGAACCTCCCCAAAGAATCATGGGAACAGTAGTTTGTGAAGAGTGCTAGGAATTGTAGCTCTGAGAGGTAAACTAAAATTCCCAGGATTCTTTGGGGAAGTGCATTAAATGTCTGCTGTGTACACAGCCTCAGAAATTTCTTTCTTATGCACCTGTGCCTGCTAGTTTACATATGGTCTGATGGCTTTCTCTGTGCTCCTGAGTTTACAACAACAGAAATGTGGCCTTGAACTAGTTTATTGCCACACTCAAGAAGATACCTTTCCCTATTACAATTTCTACTGGCCTTATGGATTATCGCATAATCCCATAGCCTCGTCTTAAAAAGCAAGGGGACGGGAGAGAATAGAGTTTTAACATGCTATGTTAAAACCCAGTTTTGCCTTTGCTGACAAAAAGCCATGTGGGTGTGAGAGGTCATGCCAGGAAGGCCCTAAGATTGATGCTATCTCTAGAACTCATGGTAAAATAAAATCTGTATGGACACAGTCTAGCCACATTCATAAACTCCTGCAATTCTCCCAGTGAAACTGATGCAGGTGGAAGAAGGTGTTAAACTTTGGTGGGATTAGATTTAGCCATTTTGCAAAAGAGTAATGGTCACATTCATTATAAGGTCTGGATGTGACAGATGCATAGAAGGGAGATAAGTAAGAACTGTGCAGCTCTCACTGACTTGCTCATGAGAATTCTTAAAAGGTTATCTCTGCCTGGATAGCTCAGTTGGTTAGAGCGGGGTACTGATAATGCCAAGGTTGCAGGTTTTGTCTCTGTATGGGACAACTGCATATTCCTGCATTGCAGGGCATTGGATTAGATGATCCTCAGGATCCCTTCCAATTCTACAATTCTATTATTCTACATGACCTACGATATACGATATAAGATATCTTTATTGTCATTGTCCCATGCAGGACAATGAAATTGAAAAACTCCATAAAACTACATAAAAACTACATAACACTACTACAAAACTACATAAAACTGCATAAAAACTACGTAAAACTACATAAAAACTACATAAAACATTAAAAAACCCCTAAAAACTCTGAAACCCCATTTTAAAATACACTATACTATAGAGACCCCTTATGCTGCGTTTAGAACCAGAATTGCATTTGCGTAGAAACTGTTTCTCAGACGGCTAGTCCTGGCCTTTATAACCCTATACCTTCTTCCAGAAGGCAGGAGCTGAAAGAGGTTGTTTCTCAACTCCATTCCCTAGCAAACTGGTATGCATGTAGTCCAAGGTATACTGTAAGCTAATTGTCAAAAACCAGTGCTATTCATTAAATGTATTTTGTTCAGACAAGAGATTATTTATTTATTTTTCCATTAGTTTTGCAACGATTCCAGATGTAATCAGGTGAATGAATCACCTCCCCTTGATGTAAAACATGGTGCCTTTACTGCTTTCTTGTAGATTGTCTTCTGATCATATAGGCTTGCCTCTTTGTTTCCGCAATACACGGAGAAGTACTATGTTTAAACTTCAAATAATATCTCAGCATGTTCCTCGACCCCAATACACTGGCATTGTTCCAGTGTGTTTCGTGTCCTCCCCCCTTAAAAATATGGGTTTAAATTCCTATAATGAATTCCGCACCTGAATTGCTGAAAGACATTTTATGTCTTGAGATCCCCAGGGTTTTTCGGGTCTGCAGATTATAATGTAGCAATTAAAGCAGGCAGTGTAGTAGCACTCTTGTTATCTTAGCAGATCTCTATCATGAGTAATTGACAGAGCACATTTAATTTGGGAAATTTGTTAAATAATGTCTGGAACAGTTACGTTAAATAAGGGGATAGAAACCACATCCTAGACCACGTGACGTTATAGGATGCAATTAGCAGCGCTATTACAATACTGGAAGTTGCTGCTTTGGACAGAATACATGGATATTTTATACACAGATTACCCAACATTTTTAAATTATTATTTTAAAACTGATTAGCCATGTCACTGCACAGAGTAACTGCTGCAATTCTTGGTGCTTGGGAAATTATAGGTATTTTCACTCAGACTAGGTGCCTTAGGTCAGCTTCTGATATTCCATGTATATGTATTAGTGGCATCAAGATCATGAATCAGGGCCGAAGCAGATGGAAGTATCTTTCAAGGAACAACAGTTTCTGCCTTTTTCTCTATGAAACTTCACCACCATGCAGACAGACAAAGGGTATATTGCAACTACCCACTCAGCAGAGATTGGGTTAGAGACGGGGCCAATCTTCTGGATTTGGTCACTTTTGGCAGTTTAGGTGTGGGAAAAGAAATAGTTTAGTTTAGCCTAGTGACACCCTTTAGGCACCTTTCAGGTGATGGGTTAACTCCAAGGCTCATTCCTCATACTGTGCGGTTCAGGGTGTGAGATAGGGACCTCCTTTGAGGTCAAGCTCCCTCATCTACCTGGGGTTCTGCAGTCCCAGGTGGTCGTGACGAGGTAAGGCCTCCCTTCTCACCTTCAGGGTGTGGCCCAGGAATTGGGACAGACTAGGGAGCCATGCCCTCATTCCCCAATGGCTATAGTTATACAGTTAAGTTATTTCCTGCCCCACAGTCATTCCCCTCTGCTGATTTTAATTTAAGGTCTAAAGAAAAGCGGCCTAGTTCAACCCTGGCTCATGTGTCTGCCTCTTTATCTGCACAGAACACACAAAACAACTACAGAATTTGTTCCCACAAGATGCAGAGGTGGCCATTAACCTGGATAGCTTTAGAAGGGTATTAGACAAATTCCTAGAGAATAAGGCTATCAGTGGGTATTAGTCATGATGTCTGTATTACCTCCAGGATCAAAGACATCAGTGGCTGTGTGCCTCTGAATACTAATTTCTGGGGATCACAAACAGAAGAAGACTGTTGCACTCATGTCCTGATGGTGGGCCTCCCATAAACATCTAGTCGGCCATTGTGAGTATAGGATGCTAGACTAGATGGACCTTTGGTCTGGTCCAAATGGGCTCTTACGCTCTTAAATGAAGGTTTCTAAGTGCATTCAGTCAGATGTGTGAAAAGGTGTCCTTCAGATTTCCAGACCATAACAGTGGAACATGGCATTAGTCATAGAACATCTAATTTCACATACCAACATCAATGGAATTAATATATATATACTAGTGTATATATACACCAATACAGAGTAGAAGAAAAATAGGCATGACTTGCTCGTTTTTATTTTCTAGCTCTTTTAACTTATCCCACAGCAACAAGATTTCTTATCATATTAAAGCATATCTATATATCACCATAATTCTGCAGGCATTTTTCAGCGAGGAAGAAACTATGACTCTAAGGGAAGCTTGTAGAATTTCCAGGAAACCTTCCTTTTCAGAAATCCCAAATACTGGGTCATAAAAAGTGATTAAAAATAAACTTTAAACAGATTACTAAATCTCTTTGGACATCTTATTTAAAACAAGTATTTAATATTTGAGTTGCGTGCTGAGGCGCCCCAAAACACCCCTACCCCAATAACTCACACATCACTCATAAATTTTTGTTTAAGGTTTTTGGCATAATTTTGGCCACAACTTTATTAAACATACAAATTGTGAGTGGTTGCTTAGGCATTGGTTATGACTATCTGTCCCCCCCCCCCCCCACATTGGGGACAGCACTGGCTCCCGGATTCCAGCGAAAGCCAGTGTGGAGGAACAAGATCAGGGATAACTGGAGCTGTGGCACAGACCCTCAGCTTCTCCCTGCATGCTCCCAGAGGCTTACGCGGCCCAAACCCGATTCCAGGGGTTTGGACGAAAGGATGGTAAGCCCCTGAATTCCTTTAACAGAATTCCCATGCAGCAGCAGCATTGGAGGGGCAGGCACAGCCAATCCATACCCCTCCACCAACCAATTTAAACCAATGCCTAACCGCCAAACTTACAAGTTGTGACAATTTGCTACGCAGTAGGCAAAAACCAAATGGCACACACTAATCAGCCAAATGGAAAAATTCCTACCAGGCCCCCGCACCAAGGCAGACGACCCCATGACAGGCATAGCAAGGTCAAAGCACAAGCCCAAACAAGGGAGGGCGAGCGGGTGATCCGGTGCCCACAGCGAAAGAGAAAGCAGCTTGCTGTGAACCTTGTTTAAATAACCTCTGTTCCCACCCCCAAATTGGCAACATCAAATTTACCCCAGCAGCACCAACCACCAATCCAAACCAGGCCCCTTCAGTCTATCCTGCCTGGCAACTACGGGGTGCTTTGCCTGGCCCCATCCGCAACACATGCTCTCCTTTAGTGAGAACACACTTTCTTTGTGTCACTAATCCTTAGATGCAGAAACTCCAGCATGTAGCTCTAAGCAGAAAACTTGAGATTATCAAATGAAATTGTTGGGCAATAAATTCAAGACAAAATAAATCACCCATTCACAGAAGACACAATCAACATGGGACTTGGTGACCAAAAGAGGTAGCCACTGATTCAGAAAAAGGTGACTGAAAGGATCAGGGAGTTCATGCAACTTCATATCAGGAAAGGTTACCATATTTGTTTTGTTTTGTTTTTTAAAAAGTTTAGAAAAAAGTGGGCATTGGGCCATGATGGAGGCACATAATGTATGGTGTAGAGAAAGTAGACATAAGTTTTCTGCTTCTCTCATAATGCTAGAACTGAGACCATCCGAAAAAGCTGAATTTTTCAGTATATAAGTGAAGAGGTCATTGTAGCTCAACAGATTGAAGCATCTCACCTGTAATCAAAGCAGAACTGCTTGGGTGGAACGGGATGGTTCCCCACCAACTTCCAGTCCATTTTAAATGTGTTGTTGTTGTGTTAACCTCCCTTCAGTGCTTTGCAAACTGTTTCTAGGGTTTGCTGCTTCTTTGATGAAGTAAGGCAGTCAGCATTCACAGTTTTTGTAGATGTTGTTGATTTCGGTGTGTTCAACAACATTTTCCCTCCTTCTAAACTGTTTTCTGAATTGATGTTCCTGACATCCTTGTGCTTATCTTACATTGAATTGGCCTTTCAAAGGACAAATGCAGCTCACATCTGGAGAAAACAGCAGTCACAACAATAACAGGGGATGGGAAATAATATAAAAATTGAACATAGCACTTTTGCTTCGGAAGGGAGAAAGAGATTGGATTTTGACAGGGATAAAGAGCAATGGTAAGATTAATGCATTTGGGACAACTTGTCAGTGCTTTAGAGGGATGCCTTTTAAGTGCCATAATTTTGAGGTCAAATGGATCAGAGTCCCAAATGTATCTTGACACATTCACTTTTAAAAAAATAAATCCTGGCTAAATCAACTTCTGAATTTCGCATTACAACATTATACTGAATATATTCTTAGGTTAGAAGCTAGAAATTATGCATCTAGGTGATCCTAGATGATGTGAAGTGCAAACGACTACATATAATTTGTCAGCAGGTTTTTCTTTCAATTGCATATCTCTTATTTGCATGGTTGACAGTCTCTATAAATAATACTGTAAGATCAGTGAGCTTCCTGAGCAGGTAAGACCATTAACAGTTGGTGACTCTGCTTTAGGCTGTTAACTTTGAAAATGACCCTTGAAGGCAAAATATGATTGATTTGGATAGCATTATGACATTAATATTGTCAATGTCACATTTGGAAAGTTACTCATCTCACAAATTCACAGACTACTTCAAGCCCTGTAGAGGAAATTGCATGAGGTGTATTTAACTTTAGGAGGCTTAGAAATATGAAGAAACATCCTAGTAGCATAATATGCCCATTCAACTGCTTTGATTGGCAGAATTGGCACTACCACAGCCACATAATATCTGTTTTTGCATTTGTAAGAACTCGATCATTTACTGTGGCAGTGCCTTTGGAACTCCCTGCCCATTGATATCAAGCAGGTGCCTTCACTGTACTCTTTTTTTGCACCTGCTAAAAACTTTCATGTTTAGACAAGTCAGAGGCTCAGAAAGTTGAGGTGATTTTAATCTGTTTTATCATTTTAACTTTTGTATGTTTTTAAGTATGGTTGTAATTTGCTATTGATTTTATCGTTTTACCTTTCTGTAAACTGCTTTGATGAATTTTTTTTAATTTTTTTTTTTACAATCCAGCAGGGCATACATTTTATGAAATGAAATAAATGAAATAAGAACCAGAACATGAGAGGCGCTTCATGAGGTTGGAAAGAGCAAAGGAGCCCTGTTTTACACTGGGCTAAAAACAATGAAGAGTTAGTGTATATATGGTTTGATAAAGCAATGTGAGCTTCCATCGCACAATTAGCTACAAGTGATGAAGATGGAAACACTGTGATACCTGCTGATTCTTAACTTTAAAGCTCCGATGCAAAAGTTTGAGGGTGAAAAATGTATAGATATAATGCTTACATACAGGGTTTTCACTCCTCCTCTGTGTTGCCATACAGTCCACCAAATGTCCCCAAGCTAGGAAGAACATAAGAGCATAAGAAGAATTTGTGGGATCAGGCCAAAGGCCCATCTTGGCCTATTCCCACAGCAGCCAACCAGATGCCCATGGGATCCCCACAAGCGGTCCTGAGTGCAACAGCACTCTCCCTGTTAGTGATTCCCATCAACTGATAAACAGCTGGAGACACCTGCGCATGTTTGCAAACCATTGAAACTATTATGGCACCACACACACACTCCACAACCTGGCACATGCCACAGCCTATTGTATTGGCTACAACAGGAGGCCTATTTCAAGCTTAATTTCAGCAGGGAGAGGGTCTCCTGTGTTTGCCAGGGAAAGTCTCTCTTGCCACATCTGGTTCACTTTATTTCAGACATGAAACCGACCCTCTCTAATGCAGTGGTTCCCAAAGTAGGTGGCACTGCCCCCTGTGGGATGTTGAGTTTACTTAGGGGGCACTATGGTGGTACCTCATCTAGCGTCCGCCTCGTCGAGCGCCTGTTCCGTCGAACATCCACAGCAAAACCGGAAGTACCAGAATGGGTTAATTCCAGGTTCACCGCTGGCACATGCGCAGAAGTGCAAACTGGTCCGCGCGCATGCACAGACGTGGTGCTTTGTCCAGCATCCTTTTCAGCCAGTGACTGGGGCTCTGGAATGGACCCTGGTCGCAAAACAAGGTACTACTGTAATATGCAAGGGGGCACCAGAGGGTTTCTGGACATGTAAATGACTGGCAGACTTTGAAAAGCTAGTATCAGTGGTTCAAATTAATAAGTTTTGCTGAAGAAATTAAACTAAATAGTTTTAACTGGATTTTGAATGTACAATTAATTGTTACTACTTTGAATTTTATTGTGTTATTATCTTTCTTAGTGGGTTGTGCAAGCTGCTATTCTGAATAATGTTTTTTATAGGGTAGGGTAGGGTAGGGGGCACACTGTGGATGAGTTTATGGTGGCCTGAAAAGACTTGGAAACCACTGCTCTAAACTGTTTGTGTGTGCTAACAAGGAGCTGGCAACAATGCATCAATAGTATGATACAGTGAAATGGTAAGTTGATTTCATAGCTCTTAGCAAATAAGCATTTATTTAACTTTTAAAGGGTTTTCGAAAAGCAGTTATTCCTTTTGGGTACTATCCTTTGTCAATCCACGCCCCATTATATCCTTCCTATGTTTTTACCTGCTCCCACGCTGCTATGTGCAAATAAAATATTCTTTCTATGCAGTATTTCTTGGCAGCTTTGGTTTTTCTCTTTAGTTATATTTTAAGCTCAAGCATTTCCCCCCCCACACACACACCCTGATAGCAGCTTTGGTAATAAACATGGGACTGGCAGCCTTGACCGTGGGAATATCAGCCTGCACCCATGCCCACTGCGATAACATTTTCCTCGCACATTTTTTTGTTTTGCTTCCAGGGAATTATTTATATATATATAAATATATATTCCCACATGAATTGTGCCAAGGCATTTATGCATTGAAAAGAAATTACTTCACTGAATAATAAATCCCTTAACATCATGTCTGTGTCACATTAACACACAGTTTAATTAGGCTTTCTACCAAGTTGCTATTATTTCCCCAGTGTAAAGTTGGCAGGAGGTATCCTTGGCTGAGCTGCTATTAGACTCTATTGTTCTAAGGAATTACCTAATGCAAAACAAAACAAAGCCACCGGTGTACTTGAATCGTCTCTCATAATGTCCCCTTCTACGGGGGGGGGGGGGGAATGACGCCCTGCATGTGTATAAACAAACACAATCAGTGAAAAGTTTGAAAGGACATTAGTAAGACAAAAGCTTTAGGCGTGTTTCATTAGACGAGAGATTTCACACCTTCTGCTTTGTGAGAAACTAATACACTTGTTTACTGCCTAACAGAATTCAATGAAAAATTCTCTCACACAAAAGCAATGCCCCCTCACCCAACATTGCCACATTGAAAGGGAGGCTTGCAGAAATAAAACTTTACCATAGAAAGAAATACAGAAAATTATTAATCTATATCTGCGGCACACGCTTCAGGTTGCATTTTTTGTGAAGCTCATGTAAATAGCATTCTTGAAATTTGATGCACAGCTATCAAGCAATGAAAGCCAAAAGATCAATGTCCCAACAAGAACTGTCTTGACCCTGGACACAGAAGGTCAAACCAAAGGATAAGGTGCTATAGAAATGCTATTTTTCTAGAAAAAGAGGTGCTGGAACTCACTGTGGACGCCTCCCACATTCTCTTAAAATGGCAATGGCACCCACCTGAGAGATGTTGGAAGCCACCTGAGTAGCAGGCTAGCGGACAAGATCCTGGCATTCCAGTTTGCTGAGAGTAAAGGGGTTTGTTTGTTTTTCCTTTGTTGCCTAGTGCAATGGCTCAGTTCGCTTGCTGAGTGATATTCTGAGCTCCAAGCACCCATTGAGGCAGGTGGACAGTGGCGGGTTAACACCTTATTGATTGAGGGCTTCCAGGTTAAGGCAACCCATAGAGCTCGTACTGACTTTGCTAATCAGGTCGAGCTTATAACTTGCAACTGCTGCCTCCCATGGTGTTTTTGCTGCATTGTGTTGTTGTTTAGTCGTTTAGTTGTGCCCGACTCTTCGTGACCCCATGGACCAGAGCACGCCAGGCACTCCTGTCTTCCACTGCCTCCCGCAGTTTGGTCAAACTCATGCTGGTAGCTTTGAGAACACTATCCAACCATCTCGTCCTCTGTCATCCCCTTCTCCTTGTGCCCTCCATCTTTCCCAACATCAGGGTCTTTCCCAGGGAGTCTTCTCTTCTCATGAGGTGGCCAAAGTATTGGAGCCTCAGCTTCAGGATCTGTCCTTCCAGTGAGCACTCAGGGCTGATTTCCTTCAGAATGGATAGGTTGGATCTTCGTGCAGTCCATGGGACTCTCAAGAGTCTCCTCCAGCACCATAATTCAAAAGCATCAATTCTTCAGCGATCAGCCTTCTAGCAAAATGACCTCTCTGGGGTGCAAACCTGGGCAGTGTATATGGAAGTCCTGGGTTCCTCAGATGACAAGACCCCACTCTTGGCCTCACTGATTCACATGTTCACAGTTCTTTGTCACCAACATAAATGCTGGCTTAGCCATGTACAGAGAATGGAAGATGGCAGAATCCCCAAGGATGTGCTCTATGGGGAGCTGGTTTCAGGCATCAGGCCTGCTGGCATATCCACTCCATGTTATAAAGATGTCTGCAAGCATGACATGAAGGCTGGCACCATTAACCCCACTGTATGGGAATCCCTTGCAGACAGTCACAGTGCCTGGAGACAGATAGTTAGGCTGTGTATCCACAGCAGTGACCAGAGGAGAAAAGACCTCTGGGAGGAGCACAGAGAGAAGAAACGCCATGGTACATCTGTAACAGCAAAACCAGGTGCCTTGATCTGCCCCAGCTGCAATAAAACATGTTTCTACAGGCACAGCAGGTGCTGCAACTCTTCAATAGTTTGTCTTTACCCCTGATGGCACACTCTTCCATTGTTTCTCAAGATGCCAACACATAAAGACTTGCCTCTTTTTCTGGAACTTCAAAGCTTTCTAAAAATGGATGGTTTTTGTTTTTTAAAATCACAAAACTTACAGTTTCACATAACTACTGAATCACTATCATAGCTATTTTAATGGACTGAGGTCAGGTATAGAATTCTGTAGCACGAGACCATGAATCATTTCATTTCTGCTTTGAAGCTAATCTACACCATATAGATCACTTGTATTTGTACCTAAAAGAAATTAAAGTCAAATATTTCCTGAGACAATTTACCATTTCCCCAGCTATTTCACTGTATATGCTAATGAAAGGTACATTTGGTCCTATTAGCCTACAAAGGGAGGCATTTTTAATGGGTCCTGTTAAATGTTAATCAGTGGTAATTTGCGAATTAAATGTTAATGTGAATTAAATGTTAATTTTTGTTAAATTTTAATTGTTGTGAAATCAAACATCTAGCTGAAAACATTTCAACACTTTAGCTTCACCTCAGAAACATCTTTGTTCTGTCGATTCCTATACAAATTAACTGATCTTTCATGTTTCTTTCATCATTCCTTTGTAATTAATACTGCCATAAGGTAGGATAATGATTTCTACATATAGCACACCCTTTTTCAAATGGTCCCAGAGTTACAAAAAAAATCACAATAGACACAAGTACAATGTACATTAAAATCCTTTAAAAAACAAAGAGAATAGCCTGGTTGATGTATGGAGTCCATTTCATTGATACAAGTAGTAACCTTAATTATTCATATTGGTAGTTGAACATTGCTGAGATTTAGTTCTGCATTGTTTTATATCTTCCTTGACATTTGAGTGTCTGATTGCTTATGGGCTATTACAAATGTTAGCATTATATGGTATATTGCATTATAACACTATAGGTGGAATCTTCCATTGCACATGTATCTTATCATTAATTTATTTATTTACGCTATATTTCTCCTGGTCCTCCACTTGATCATTTTGTTTAAATGCAGTTAAACCATTGGTTTATTTAGCTCAATATTGTCTGTGCAATACAGCAGATCTCCAAGGTTCCAGCCATTAGTCTTTCCCAGCCCTATCCAGATCTGCTGGGAATTGATCCTGGGACCTTCTGTGTACAAAGTTATTGAGACACTCCAAAGTTTATGAAACATCCCAACAGCAACTAAGTAGCTGCTGATTGGACACATTTCTCTTTAGTCGCCAGCTGATCAGACAAATGAAACAACAAACTCATAGCATTGATTCAAGGAAAAAACGTTTCATTTTCCAGTGGCTAAATCACTTCATGTTCATGTGTTGGAAACTTAAAAAATCAGCTAGAATTTAAAATGAGTATTCAGTTTTGCATATACGCCATTAATAGATGGGACAATAAAAAAAGAATAAACCCTCATGCAGAAAGAACAAATACATACTTTCCCTCATCCCTTTGCCAAAGTTGAAGAAAGAAAAATATAGACTGGCTTTCTTTCCATTTTTTATCCAGAGCAGTGATATTTTATATTTTGGGGTGAAACCTCCATCTCTTTCTTTCTGGCAACAAGAGGCGTAAGCTACTAAAATCCATTGTGCTTTGGTGCAAAAAAATGTCAATACGTGTTTTCAAATTTCATTCGCACCCATTCTTCTAGAGCTTTGCACTGAAGCAATACACATTTGTGTCATCCAAGCATGAGGAGGAAAAATTGAGGGGGAAATCATCATTTCACATTATCTTTGTTGCTTCTGCAGCTATGAGGAAGAGCAGGCAACAGCACTTGACTAAAAAACAACAGCAAGTTGGGGTTGTAAGATCATATATTGTGAAGTCAAGATACTTGTCTTTTACAGATAAGATAGTTGTATTTGATCATTCTGGTGGTTCCCTCACTGCGAGAAGCCAAGTTACAGGGAACCAGGCAGAGGGCCTTCTCAGTAGTGGCGCCCTGCCTGTGGAACACCCTCCCACCAGATGTCAAAGAGAACAATTACCAGACTTTTAGAAGACATCTGAAGGCAGCCCTGTTTAGGGAAGCTTTTAATGTTTGATGTATTACAGTAGTTTAATATTTTTTTGGAAGCCACCCAGAGTGGCCGGGGAAGCCCAGCCAGATGGGAGGGGTATAAATAATAAATTATTATTATTATTATTATTATTATTATTATTATTATTATATTTGATGTTTGTGAATCTCCCACAGAGCAATGCTACTAGATGGCCTTATATAAATACTGAATATGATAAATCAATATATAATTGTAACTTTGTGCAATGGAGCCCTCTATTGGATGCCTGGAGTCTTAAAGAACTGCCATGGGGTCTGAAGGGTTTGGTTTTAGGAGATTGGAAAAGAGTTCTGAGTGGAGTTATATTAATAAATTCTGAGACAAAAGAGTCTGAGGAGACAAGAAAGTACAACCCACGCCCCACCAAAGAAAATTCTAGAGAAGACAGTGGAGGAGAAAGAGCCATAAACGTTGATCATGCATACCCAACACATGCCTGGTCAGGACTGTGTCACAGGAACCAAGTTGTGAAACTAGTCACTCAGGGCCCTTCTAGACACACCATTTTTAAGGCTATATTTGTGGTTCTCCCTATGCCAGTTTTTTTTCCTACATGCTTCCACATGACATAATTATCATTCCATTGCTGTTCCAGAACATTGAAGTCATTGATCCACATCTATCACAAAAATATGACATTTGTGAAAGATCTTGAATGGTTCACTAACATTTTCATTGTCTGAAAGGTGTTCTGCACAATTTCCCACAATTTATCTGGTGCTTAGGATGTGTGGTTTGAACAACGTCCTGCACCACCCACAATTGGCTTTTTTTTAAAAAGGAGGCTATCCAGAGCTTAGATCAAAACAGTGAACTAAAACAGTTCCTCAGGTCTAATTTGCAACATGTACAGAATTCTGGAATATCTGGTGTTAGGGCTGCCATACGTCCGGGATTCACCCATCAGAAATAGTGTCCTGGTGGAATTTCTGAAAATCGGTAAAATGTCTGGGAAAACTCAGGTATATGGCAACCCATGTCGGAACTGTTGATTTTTTGGTGAATTCCTTTAAAAAATAGTTCAAAAGCTTCATTTATTATTTTTTTTGAAGATTTTGCAAAAAGGCTCAACAACTCAACAGCTTTGCCAAATAACTTTGCCAAAAAAAAAAAAAAAAAAGGTCAGCAACTTTTGTCTCTGGATTTTTGAAATATAGCAACCCTACCTGCTGCAAAATATACACCCTTTCCAAAAAAATAAATAAAAGGGCTATCAGTACCCTGCCTGTATGCTCATAACCTTGACATTTACTTGGTTGGAGGAACAAGAGGAAGAATATAGCCAGAGAATTCTTCTCAATCCAAATACATTTCATCATTGGCGTGGGTGGGAAAAGTGCCATCACCCTTCAGTAAACAGCAACGTGCAACTGGTGGTGATTTCACTCAAAAAAGCAGTGGAACAAAAGCTATAGAGCTACAGGTGTTATGAAAGGTCCCTCACCAGTAGATCACTTAGTTGTTGAGCTCCACCCCTTCCCATTTCTCTGATTTATAGGATTATTTTAAATTATATGCCCATCTGAGTTGTTCCTCTTGGTTCCTATTCTCCCGCACCCTAATTTCCATTAGCAGTATATATGCTAATGGGACACAGGTGACTCTGTGTTCTAAACCACTAAGCCTCTTGGGCTTGATGATCAGAAGGTCGGCGGTTCGAATCCCCGCAACGGGGTGGGCTACCATTGCTCTGTCCCAGTTCCTCCCACCCTAGCAGTTTGAAAACACGTCAAAGTGCAAGTAGATAAATAGGTACCAGTGCAGCAGGAAGGTAAATAGCGTTTCTGTGTGTTCGGGTTTCCATCATGGTGTCCCGTTTGTCCAGAAGCGGTTTAGTCATGCTGGTCATATGATCCAGGTACCTGTCTGCAGACAAAGGCCGGCTCCGTTGGCCTGAAAGGAGAGATGAGCACTGTAACCACATAGTCACCTTTGACTGGACTTAACAATCCAGGAGTCCTTTATATTTTACCATATACACACACACACACACACACACACACACACACACACACATATATATAGGCTTTTATTTCTGTTTTCTCTGCCATGTAATGTTCCTTCTATATTAGGTAAGCTGTCGAAAGTTAACATCCAGCTCTTTTCAAGTAACTATTATTTCAAAATGGAACATGGAGCTGAGGGCAAATTAAATCATCCAACAGCTTTCTCATTTTGAGATATTATTTACCTGTCAATTTCTTTTATACCAGTAAGGGCCAATTAAGGGCTCGGGTGGCAATTCTGTAAAATTTCTCCCTCCCCCCCCCTTTTATAATACATGAAGGAATAAGAACATACTGTAGTCGTATAGCCTAGTAATGTTTACAGTGTGGTCGTTTTCTGGGTATACATTTGTCAAAGCCTATCTCAAATGCTGGCATTTAGCTATCACTTTTCACTACTTACACATGTTACACCTTCTTAGGAAGGGCACTTTATTCTTCACTTTGTTCTGCTAAGCTAAAGCTATCATTATTCTTTATGTGGTTAAGTATGCACTCCTTTGTCCTCGGCTGTTGAAATTCCTTTCAAGCTGCTGACAGCCATCCTTCGAGGGATAATTGTAAAATGATATAGCTTAGTAGCACATAGACCTTCAGAATGTCATTGAAAAGTACAAATTAAGTGTGTGTGTGTGTGTATGAGAGATTCAATATGCTATGAAGTTGCATTCCAACAGAAACATTAGCCATTTTATCTCAAGCTGCTGAGCCTGCCTTTGGCTCCCTTGTCCAGGGGGATTTGGCATGTTATGCCTTCTGCCCTCCATTGTCAACCTGGACTAATTGAAATGTTTACGAAAAGCTGAAATATTGCAGTTTAACAGCCCAATAATTCTTTAATGAGCCCTCCTGTTTTATTAATAAAATGATTTATAGAAATATTTAATCTCACTGATTTACTATTAGCATTAATGAGCCTAGTTATTAAGCACTTTATTTAGGAATGCCACAGAAAGAGGCCCTGTAAAACATGCCACATTTAGTACTAAGTCATTAGCAGGAGGATGGAATTAGTGCTTCAAGAAGCAAGTTTTTCGCATTTTACTAATCTTCTGCCAGTAAAACATGGATGAAGAAATACTGATTGTGCTGTATGTCCAGACCTACATTGGATCGGCAAGTTGTGCATGTATGCTATCTTTAGTGGCTGTTAAGAATTTGTGAAAATTAGGAGCAGCTTTCCCTCAAAACGCAATGCATTCATAACAGTGATGTATTAAAAACTTAATAACAGGATCTGTGGTATGTACAGTATGTTAATGGCAGCCATTTTGGTATTTCATTTTGGTATGGACACTTGCTGTGTCCTTGGGCCACAATTTGAGCAGGGAATTAATGGGGCCTTAGGATGTTGCAAGAGCTCATTTGAGTCTGGCCCCAAAACATATCCAAGGGATTCAGAGACCTCCTCAAAATGGGAGACAGGTCAACTAAAAAACAAAGTGCGAGACTGGCTTCATTATTTTCAGATAATGGAGGCATTTAAATTGGACAAGAAAATTGGCTTCCAGGTGGAAAAATCAAAATTAGAAACTGAACTGTTAGAACCCAAAACTAAGAATTTGTCAAGAATGTATAACTTGCTGCTGAAATGGAACACTCAGGATGAAACGGTAAAATCGGCTATGATTAAATGGGCACAAGACGTTGGACATAACATTATGTTTGCTGACTGGGAACAGTTGTGGACCACAGGTATGAAATTTACGGCATGTAATGCCTTAAGAGAGAATATTATGAAAATGATATACAGGTGGTACATAACCCCAGTCAAGCTTGCAAAAATCTATCATTTGCCCGATAATAAATGTTGGAAATGTAAAGAAACTGAAGGTACATTTTTTCACCTTTGGTGGACGTGACCAAAGATTACGGCTGTCTGGGAAATGATATATAATGAATTAAAAAAGGTATTCAAATATACCTTCCCTAAGAAACCAGAGGCCTTTCTCCTGGGCATGGTCGGCCAAATGGTGATAAAAAAGGATAGAACTTTCTTTATGTATGCAACAACAGCAGCAAGAATACTCATCGCAAAGTATTGGAAGACACAAGAATTTCCCACGCTGGAGGAATGGCAGATGAAACTGATGGACTATATGGAACTGGCAGAAATGACTGGCAGAATCCGTGACCAGGGAGAAGAGTTGGTGGAGGAAGATTGGAAGAAATTCAAAGATTATCTACAGAAACACTGCAAAATTAAAGAATGCTAGAGTGATGTTGGATTGAAAATAAGTGGTTTCCAGCAGTACAGGATTTAAAGTTATAGAAAGATTAAGATTAAAGATTAGGATTAAAGAAGTTTAAGGAAATGGAAATTTGGTATTTAAGAGGTAAAATTTTAATGCTATATTACATTAAGATTAAAGATTGGGATTAAAAAAGTGGAAAAGAAATTGCTGGACAAACAATTTGGACTGGAATACAAAAGAGGGAGGTATGAGGAGGTCCAGAAAATAAGTAAATTTAAAAACGGAAATGAAAAGGTGATATTGTTTTTAACTGTTCTGTTTCTTTTTTTGTTTTTTGTTCTCTGTGTTTTTTTATTTTTTCTTTTTTTCTTTTTAGGATTATGTATTGTGTATTTGTGTACTTCTTTTTTATGTTTTTCTGTTTAATCTTTTATTGAAATTTTAATAAAAATCATTTAAAAAAAAACAACACAAAAAAACAAAATGGGAGACAGGTCGCCCGAGCCTTGAGTTTCTTCTTTCCACCTGAATCAAAATCTTAAGTACTCAGAAGTGCCATCCCTTGCCTGCTTCACTTGCTCTCCTGTGTTTCTCTGAACACATCATCATCATCATCATTATTTCAATCTATAAAAAAAGGTAAAAGAGCCCTGACAGTTAAGTCCAGCCGCAAACGACTCTGGGGTTGCGGTGCTCATCTCGCTTTACTGGCTAAGGGAGCCGACGTTTGTCCGCAGACAGTTTTTACAGGTCATGTGGTCAGCATGACTAAGCCGCTTCTGGTGAAACCAGAGCAGCACACAGAAACGCTGTTTACCTTCCCGCCAGAGCGGTACCTATTTATCTTCTTGCACTTTGATGTGCTTTCAAACTGCTAGGTTGGCAGGAGCTGGGACTGAACAATGGGAGTTCACCCCATCACAGGGATTTGAACTGCCGACCTTCCGATCGGCAAGCCCTACAGAACATCATTCAAAACACTCTCCCATGTGTCCCTTCACTTTATCTGATCCCTTGGAGCTGAAGAAAAAACAGGGGAAATCACTGCATTAAAAATGTGATAGAATGTGGTGTATTATGGGAGGGACAATTGGAAGATGGAATATAATGAGAGAAAGTGGAAGGCAGTGGGGGCAGGAACAGCTCTTGCTCTTCTGATTCTTTCTATTTCCTGTCAAAGGATGAGATAAGGAGAAGGAAAGAGATAACGTTTGGAGAGGTGGCAGAGGTAACTTTGGAAGAGGATAGGACTTTGGTAGAGATCACAGCGGTGATTTTGTTTTGAAGAAGAAGAAGAAGAAGAGTTTGGATTTGATATCCCGCCTTTCACTCCCCTTCAGGAGTCTCAAAGCGGCTAACATTCTCCTTTCCCTTTCCTCCCCCACAACAAACACTCTGTGAGGTGAGTGGGGCTGAGAGACTTCAGAGAAGTGTGACTGGCCCAAGGTCACCCAGCAGCTGCATGTGGAGGAGCGGAGACGCGAACCCGGTTCCCCAGATTATGAGTCTACCGCTCTTAACCACTACACCACACTGGCTCTCAGTTGCCTCAGTCTACATATTTTTTTCAATTTTTCCCAATGTCTATGGCGACTATATACTGAAAAAAATTAAAAATCTTTCATGGAAGCAAATCTAAATTTTTCCTGGAGAAACGCTGAAGTCAACAACATGAATAAATTATGCAGATACATGCTGACTTTTTGCATACTTTTCAAAAACAACAAGAGACAAAGAGCTGTGCCTGGGATTGAAGTCGTGCCCCCCCCCCCGAACTTGTTGGTGTTGCCCTGTCACCAGGATATGGCATTCGCTTTCAAAATCACCTTTACATTTTTAATAACTAAACGCTGTATTTTAATAAAAAATGAATAATGAGATTCTCATGATGCTGCATTCAGTTCCAAATTCGGTGCTTGTACGTAGTGACTGGAAAATTAGAGAATACACACAGCCCTGGATTTCATCTGAGAGACTGGTGTATAGCATCTTCCTTTAGGCTTCCAGTGCCTTCCAGTTGGATCAGTCTATCCTTCTTCATCTCCAGCTGCTCTGACGTTTCCTTCTCCAGAGAAGCCATTACTAATTTCCTTAAGGAGCCTTGGAGAACAACAGAAACAATGAATGCATAAAGTTGAATACATTTGTGGTATGCATTCCAAGGCTTTGTTTGCATGCAACGAGGCTCTTAAATTTTTACTAGCATGTTCTCTTGCAGTTTGTCAGTGAATATAAATAAAGTTGTTGAGGAAACAGAATAATTCACCCTTAAATGGTTGAAATGAGATGCCAAGATATTCAGCAACACATAATAGCATTTATCTCCGGTTGCCAGCTTGTAATGTTGATGCATGAATATGTCATAATAAAGCACTCAAACTGGTATATTTACATGAAACTGTGGATTTGCATGGTTTCAGAAATAGATTTTGGAGTGGGTTCATTTCCCCCCTAATTTTGTTTATTCCTGCGCATATGCGTACATATATACTCACGCATGGTGTTACCACTAAATCTTTATTCTGTTTACTCATCAGCATAAATGTATAAAGCAGCAATCTCCAGGTTTTAAATGGTTGCTCTGAAACCCTAGGGACTGTTTTGTAAAAAACATCTATTTTTCACCATGTCAGAAGAAATAGCCTTAAAACATCAATGAAAAATTCCAATTTTCTGATTTCAGTATTCTCCTCTTCCTTTCAAGAATGAAAGGTTGATAGGGAGTTCATGACTGATGGTCAAGACCAAATTAATCCAAATGTGTATTTCACATTCTATTCTTTCGGAATAGAAGAATGAATCAGATCCCAACATGTTTTAGGGCCAAAAGTCAGTTGCATGGATACCAAGACTGTATGAACAGACAACCAGGAAGCACTGACTTCAAAGAGAGTCACTGATATTTTTTAGGGTGAGACCTGGGTGACGGAGTTTGAACCCCATGCCACTGACTTACAATGTAGATTAATACACATTATTTAGAACAGCTTTCTAATTAATATGCCTACATTAGAAAATGAAAATGTTCTTTTGTTCTGATATTTTAGGCCACAATTCTTTTCCATTTAGGATTAATCTCTTATTTAAGTAATTTGTTTATCCTAAGATTTTTATACTTTATTTTATTTTATTTTTTTAAATATTGCTATTCAGAGCTCATTTTAAGGAACTTTTAAAATGCTTAGATTGCACCATTGTTACCTTTTTATAAAGCTTTTGCAAAACATATAAAATGCATCATCATCATCATCATCATCATCATCATCATATCAGTTTAAATATTAGCTAGGGAAATCCTTTTTGCCTATACCATGAATGCCTATAACAATTATAGGAAAACCCATTCCAATCCAAACGTCTAACTTCCAACCGGACTAATCGATCTATATACTGAGCCAATGCCTCTCCAGAGCTCACCTTAGTGAATGGAGCACTTAAAGAAATAAATTATATAGTATTGCAAATTATTGCTTTGTCTAACACACATGCACTTTTTTAAAACAGGGAATGGTTCTTAAATTGTCTTACCATTGATAACAGGCTAACCAAGGAATAATAGAATGCTTAGAATCATCTATCTATCTATCTATCTATCTATCTATCTATCTATCTATCATCTATATATATATATCAAATGCATCCTTTTACCTATATTGCTGTGATATTGCTTCAAATGTGACGTACAACAGGGGGAACAGGGCCGTCTTTAGCGTATGTGCTGCCAGGGTGCAAAGATCTGCCCAGCACCCCCAAATTTAGTTTAGCCACCCCCAAATTAACTTTTATTGAGCAGAATGGACAAAAGTACAACTGCTTTTGTTGGGAATATTTGACGCTATGGAGTAACAGAGCGATGGAGGAGGGGGACAGGGACTTTTGCTCCATTGCTTTTCACTGCCACTGATTGAGAGGGATCGGTATACGCTAGGTATACATTTGCTGCCCCCCAGAATTCAGCACCTGGGTGCCCCGCACCCCTTGAACCCCCAGGTAAAGATGGCCCTGAGTGGGAATATAGGAATAGGAAGCACAAATGTCTTCTGCCTCCTGCTTCCCATGCGTTTCGGCAACATTTGAAAAGAAACTCATATAGCCATCATACCAAACACATTAAAAGCCCAATTGGGTAGCATTACTTTATTTTTGGTTAGAAAATGTAACCCTTTGTGATTAAAAGTCAGCCTTCCTCCTCCATTCCATAACACTTGCCTGGGCAAAAGATATGTCCAGATGTTTGTAAGCTCTAAAATCTGCATTACTCCACATTTGGAGGTTGCTGTCCTCATTTGCCCCTTTATGATCAATATCTTAACAATTGCAATTACTGGGTGAGATTCAATCACAAGGTCGGACAATTACAGCTGATTGGAAGAATTAGTGCAACAAAACTGCTTCCCCAAAGACTGGACTTTTTATGATAAGGAATGCGATGAGAATATGTACTGGAAAGAGTGGGATAGTACTTGCTTCGAGACAACAACATCCAACCTCCCCCAAAACAAATCAGAATAGATGCTCAATAAACAGATAATCTGGAAGCAGCCATAGTCTTGGTTGTGACATTTTCTTTTTCTTTGTGCTACTAGCTGCGGTTAATGCTTGACTCCTCACAAAACCAAGGCACCTACTTTGCCCTGTTCTAGCCTGTAATCTTCCCAAATAAGAGGCCACCTTTATGCAGTGCTTTTTTTCTAAAAATATGTTTAGGGGTACTCTCACTTTTACTCAAGAAATTCACCATTTTATAGTTCAAATTGGGGAAAATAAATACAGTAAATGGACAAAAGTACAAAGATTCACAAAATGTTTAGGGGTATGCGTACCCCTGCATCCCCCCCAGAAAAAAAGCATTGCCTTTATGAATTACCTGGCAATCACAAAGCTTATTAACATATCGTGCAATATTTCATTTTAAAATGCAGATTATACAATAATGAATTTCTTTTAGCATTCTTCTATGGCTTTCACAGTTATTGATTTTCAGTCTAAAAGCAGTAGTTCATTCTAGCTTTCTGAGATTCACACACGCTGCCTGAAACTTATGCCCAAGTCGTATGTTTCTCTGAAAGAGAAACATACACTGGAGAGCTGTTTTAAAACACATTCTCTCCAGAGACTATCTGCTTTTTGTTTGATTAGATTAGTATTTTGGAGTTTTGTTTTGTTTTTTGATTGCTGAGATCTTTACAAATATTGGGATTTCAGCTCTGAAATAGGACTGTGCAGAAAACTCCATTCTCTAAATTCTCTGTGGGGCCAAGGACATCTACACAAAAACATTTCAGCACACACACAAAAACATTACTTACTCAAGTATTTTTCCCTCCAGAGATTTTAGCACTCAAACACAGTTCATTTTCTCAGCAGGAAATGAGGGCTGCTGGCTACCTGCTTGTTTCACATCAGCTTTGCTCATGAGATACCAATAATGACATCAGATATAAACTCTTGCACTCCATCGTACACTGCCGCTACCTTAACAGGCAGAAATACTGAGGACTTTGCTGAAGGGAAGCCTTCCTAAAAATCGCAATCAGTCTAATTTTAGTCTGCATGTCCACCCTCCATAAGGGAGTTATTTTGGTTGCCACAGTTAAGAGATGGACATTATGTATTCTTTCATATCTATATTTTTAAGTAAGCACAACTTTTGGGGGACAAATTCTCAGGATATTTTAATGTGCTCCAGTCCAGTGATTGGCTATAATCTTGCTTAGTCCCTTGCTAGCATTGAAACCTAGTTTGAAAAGCATGTGCAGAAGAACAGAACCCAACTTTGAACATGGGAACGGTCATATGTTTATAGTCTTTTGAATGCAAGCATCGTAACATTTTACAGCTGTGAAAATTGGTGTGTGGAAGCATCCAGGAGCTTGAATTAAAACAGAGAAACTCCACCCTGAATGGCTCGAAATTCATAATGACTGATTGCATTGCTGTGGAAATCCTGTGTGTCTGAAACTTGGTTTGAAATAGTACTCCTTCTGCAGGTTTACAAATCACAGTTTCAGAATCACATTGCACTGCCCCTTTCCTGCTACTAATTTTAATAGCAGAACCATGAAATAAGAGTGAAAACACATATACTGGGTTGAATTAGGGCCACATTTGTTATGACAATCTTCTGCAGTGAACCATACTAGTTAAGGTTTCAGCCGTTGAGAAGCCAGATGCACTGTCCTGGGCAAGAAATATGGCAGGGTTATGACATCTTTTACCTGGGCTACATTGTAGGATGCCCAAGCATCTGATTAAGAGAAATGCCCAGTAAAATGTTAATGTAATTCTATGACTTGTATAACTTTTTAAAAAAATTAACATGATATATTGATGTGGAAATGTGAGAACAGAATTTAAGATTGGAAAGTGAGTAATTGAAAGGAATTGAAATTGACAATTTCACCATCCTCAATCCCCAACCCCTCTCCAAACTCCACAGTGCAAACATTTGGCCAAAATGTAATGACACAAGACATTAGCTGTCTGATCATTCCAATAAGGGTGTAAAACCAGGACTTTCAGCTTTAACAGGTCTAAAGAAACTGCTCTCTCTAGTGCAACAAAGAAACATGAGGAAGCTTCTAGATTTGACCAAACCAAGATAAGGATCTCATGTCTTGCCATGGCGGCCCAACACCTTCATGGTGGCCTCTTGGGTTCTTACCACCACAGCCCTTTGAGGGTTTTCTACACTCAAGTGGTATATACATTTTATTAAATAAATAAATGTCAAAGGTGGCTTGAGGAGGGTGAATCTTTCCACCCTGTAAGAGCATTAAATACGTCCCAAGGATTAGCAGATTATCAAAGTCTACTTGGTCTTAGTTTGAAAGGTCTGAAACTGAATTGTTTATTTGCCTTAAAATAGGTCAGTTTTCACTTAATTGTCGGAAGTTGTATGGGCTTCCATCATGTATGTGATTTTTTAACCTTATAAAATCACAGTGCTTGCTGTAATTTTAAAACAAACTGGATTATGAATAGATCTCCTCTAGTCTACTGAGAATTAGACCAGCTTTATTTTTCTCCATAATGCAAAACTTCGAGGCTTAGGTTTGCTTTGTTTTGCTGTATGTGGTTTCCCTTTGAGAGCAATTACCGGTAGGTCTTTTCTAAAACATGGCTTCCGGAACTGGATAGAATGACATAGGTATAAACAGATCTCTGTTCAACAATTATGTTTCTTTAAATTCCCCTGTAACTGTGGGTTTTTTAAAGCCATTATTATTTGTTCTCTCTATTCCTCTTTTCTGAAATGTCAAAAGTGTAATGCTACAAGCCATATTAGACATTTCCCTCTCTATAGTTCACACACACACATTTTTTCTCTGATTAGCTTACTGGCCATTGCTCTGTGCCATCTTTCCTTTGTTATTTACACTATTCTTAATTAACTCACATTATAGCTATACCAATTTGCATTTGTCATTAGCTTCCCAAGTACCTAAATTAACCAAGGCTTGGGTTAGTTGATCGCATTAGTCTCTACATTCTTGAGCATATTTCTTGCTCCAGTCAGATGCTGAAGCAGAGTCATTTCAAATTCAACAGCAGTTGCTTATTACTTACTGGCTCCACTGCTTATCATTTGCTATCTGCAGATGAGTCTATAACTGGTTACTGAGTGATAGGGCTGATCTGTTTATTCATTTCCTGCAAAATAACGCAATCATGTAACTTGCAATACAACATATGCAGGAGGAGCTGAATTAATTCTGTGCTGGGAGAATTCTCCTAAATGGTGCTGTTGTTTTCACTTAGTATGATAATATTTTTAAGGGCCCAAGACTGTGAATCAATGGAGGATGCCTATGTCTAAAGAATCAAGCCCATAGGGGCCATGGGTTTACATTGACTTTAGCTCAAGCCCTGTTGCACTGAATACATTCTGTCCAATAGGGAACTATTGGAACAGCCTGTTGAATCAGGCCAGTGTCCCCATCTATCCCTGTATTTTGTTTTCACGGTGCCCAACAAGCTGGCCTGTGGGAAGCCTGAAAACAGGACCTGAGTGCAACAACATGCTTCCCTCCTGTGGTTTCCAGAAACATCCTGCCCCTGGCAGTGGTGGTAGAATGAAGCTTTCATTTTGCTTTTGCATTTTCATTGCAAAAATAAAACAAAACTATTTACACTCCAGTGACTAAAACAAAAAGTGACAGTTTTATGACTACTTTCTTGATGAAACTTCACTTTCATATGTGTAAGTGAGGGCCTTATATAAATTTTAGAACTTAATTCTCAGACCAGTAAGTCATAGAATGCTTAAAATCTGGAGGGAAAAGGGTATCTTAGTTTCTGTTAAAATGTGCAAACCACACTTATTAAAATAAAAATGATTGGATTTTGTTTAGGGCCAAAAAGATTGATATTTAGGTTAAGTCTCCTGTGGGAAGGTCTAACTTCCACATTTCCTATTTGTGGGGATTTTCAAGCTCAATTTACTTACCTATTCAGTATGAAGAAGGAATTGTCATCACAGTCCTTTCGTTACATAATGCAAATGCTATCTCTCCAGTACAGAAATGCTTCTTCAAATTAGATGTCGGAGTGTGGGGTTTATTCCAGTAGTTTGAACAAGTATTTAGGGGGCCATTAATATGTTTTCAATGAACAAACATTTCTGTGAGCTTATTTTGTTCATCATTTTATTTTATCCAAGAAAAGGAAATGTTTGGACAACAGCTAGTAGCTATCACTGGAAATTCTGAGATATGCCATTTATTAGACTTTAAATTCTGAAGAAAACCGAGTTGTCTTGTTTTCACACAGGAGGTCAAATTCTATTTCATATCCACACTTTGTCCTGGCTGGCCAATCTCTTCCAGTCCTTGCTTCCATCTCCTGCGGTGACGAATATTGAAATAATATATATACTGTTGCATTAATTTTCTAGCTACTGTGTTTGTTAAAAGAAGCAGAAGCAGAAGCAGCTATCTTGAATGTTTGACCAAAGGGTCAGCTTCCCAGACATGGTCACCCTTTGTTCCAGCATGTACATCTCCTATTCCTTGTTTTCCCCTTTAAACTCCAATTTGCCCTTTCCTGTCAAGAGAGCTCTAGCTCTGTGCTGGAGGGAATTGTAAAATGACATTTCCTTTCCCTGAGTCAGCTCACTAGAGACTTCAAAAACCCATTTGGGTTTTTACACAGCTCTCTTTCAGCTATAGTTGGTGTCCAAGGGTAGGATGAAAAGCAGGTATTGGTGAAAAAAAACACGGGAAAACAGAGCATTTTGTTTTTGACAATTGTGATCATGAAAACAAGACCAAATGTCTCATACACAATTGGCCATCAACAAGGGGTGGGGGTTTACAGGTCATAAACATGTACTGAGTCTGGCTTTTCTTCCCAGATTTAAAGCTGAAATACACATGTAATGGTCTCCAAAGAGGAACTGACAAGGCATTTTTTATAGTACAAGTGTGAAGGGGAAACTATCAATATATTAGGAATGTAAAAGAATCATAGAATCATAGAATCATAGAGTTGGAAGAGACCACAAGGGCCATCGAGTCCAACCCCCTGCCAAGCAGGAAACACCATCAGAGCACTCCTGACATATGGTTGTCAAGCCTCTGCTTAAAGACCTCCAAAGAAGGAGACTCCACCACACTCCTTGGCAGCAAATTCCACTGTCAAACAGCTCTTACTGTCAGGAAGTTCTTCCTAATGTTTAGGTGGAATCTTCTTTCTTGTAGTTTGGATCCATTGCTCCGTGTCCGCTTCTCTGGAGCAGCAGAAAACAACCTTTCTCCCTCCTCTATGTGACATCCTTTTATATATTTGAACATGGCTATCATATCACCCCTTAACCTCCTCTTCTCCAGGCTAAACATGCCCAGCTCCCTTAGCCGTTCCTCATAAGGCATCGTTTCCAGGCCTTTGACCATTTTGGTTGCCCTCCTCTGGACATGTTCCAGTTTGTCAGTGTCCTTCTTGAACTGTGGTGCCCAGAACTGGACACAGTACTCCAGGTGAGGTCTGACCAGAGCAGAATACAGTGGCACTATTACTTCCCTTGATCTAGATGCTATACTCCTATTGATGCAGCCCAGAATTGCATTGGCTTTTTTAGCTGCCGCGTCACACTGTTGGCTCATGTCAAGTTTGTGGTCAACCAAGACTCCTAGATCCTTTTCACATGTACTGCTCTCAAGCCAGGTGTCACCCATCTTGTATTTGTGCCTCTCATTTTTTTTGCCCAAGTGCAATACTTTACATTTCTCCCTGTTAAAATTCATCTTGTTTGTTTTTGCCCAGTTCTCTAATCTGTCAAGGTCGTTTTGAAGTGTGATCCTGTCCTCTGGGGTGTTAGCCACCCCTCCCAGTTTGGTGTCATCTGCAAATTTGATCAGGATGCCCTTGAGTCCATCATCCAAGTCGTTGATAAAGATGTTGAATAAGACCGGGCCCAAGACAGAACCCTGTGGCACCCCACTAGTCACTCTTCTCCAGGATGAAGAGGAACCATTGATGAGCACCCTTTGGGTTCGGTCAGTCAGCCAGTTACAAATCCACTGAATGGTAGCATAGTCAAGACCGCATTTTACCAGCTTCTTTACAAGAATATCATGGGGCACCTTGTCAAATGCCTTGCTGAAATCAACTTCCTGACAGTAAGAGCTGTTCGACAGTGGAATTTGCTGCCAAGGAGTGTGGTGGTGGTTTCCTTCTTTGGAGGTCTTTAAGCAGAGGCTTGACAACCATATGTCAGGAGTGCTCTGACGGTGTTTCCTGCTTGGCAGGGGGTTGGACTCGATGGCCCTTGTGGTCTCTTCCAACTCTGTGATTCTATGGTTCTATGATTCTATGATTCTAGGCTACATCCACTGCGTTCCCTTCATCTACCAGGCTTGTAATTCTGTCAAAAAACGAGATCAGGTTAGTCTGACATGACTTATTTTTCAGAAATCCATGCTGACTATTGGTGATCACAGCATTCCTTTCTAGGTGCTCACAGACTGTTTGCTTAATGATCTGCTCCAGAAGAACTTGTAATGCACTCAAGTTAAGGAGGTTGATTCATGACTTGCCCTTCTGCACTATGCGCAAATAAGTTGGATCAGCCTAAACCATTGTTAGCTTACTTGGTCTTTCAGATAAATGCCTTGCTGAGGTAAATTATTGCTATGTCATTCAAAAGGCCAAAGAAATGCATAACAGGGTTAAACTAATTAGACCGTGGTAATAAGTTAAATATAATACTGAAACGTACTATTCATCTTTAGAAGGACATCAGAATGTAGAATGCTTATTTTGAAAATAATATAAGAAGTCTCCATAGATACAAGGAATTATGCAGAATAATATAGTTCCTGAAATTAAGAAGACTGTGGAGGAAATTGTCTGACATTGCCATCGTAAGAGTCCCATTTGTTGATGTTGAGATGAGCGGGAGAGAGTGAAATGCAGTTTTTGCATGTCTCTAGAGGGGAAAATCTAAATCTAAATTGTGGTATATTCCCTCGTTATCATTTGAATTTCAAAGCACCATATACTATACAGCAAAGAAAATGAGACACATATTCAACATGCCTATGTTGAGTCTAATTGCATTGGCCTCTCACCTACACAGACACTGCCTTCGCAACATGCCATGATCAAAGTCACTGATACAGAGTGATATTTAACATTGATCATACTCCAAGAAGACCTACTGAAATCGATTCAAGTCCAACTGATTTTAATGGGTCTACTCTCAGTATAACTACTGTTGGATATCCCCCACAGCTATTATTCTACTTTCTGTTGGCTTTTTTAAAAAATCTGAATCTCCATGTTGGAAGATTCAGAACAGATAAAATAAAAGTCTTCATGCTGCACATAGTTAAACTATGGAAATCCATCGCATAAATGGCAGTGATGGCCTAATCCAGAAGGCTCTTTTCTCTCTCTCTCTCTCTCACACACACACACACACTTTACAGGTCTGAGTGATGAGTTTAGTAGATGGAAGTCTTCCTCTCAGTTTTGCATCGTATAGCAGTATCAATTTATATCTTACCAAAGTATTGTTATATCAGTACCATTTGATTGCTCTGAAGGGGTCTGAGTTTGAACAGAAAAAAGGTTAATGGGGTGAGAATAACAACTTTAAAAGTCCTTTAATAGCTTCTGCCAGCTACATCTATTGTTAGGGAAGTTACAAGTAAAGGACTAAAGAACATGCTGCAGGAACCAATTCAGGGTGAAAGCCATTATGCTAAGGAGCTTTATCAGAAACAGTTTAAGAAGATAAACAGTACCTCTCAAATATCTCTTTCCTCAAAACAGGCACAGCTTTTGTCAGTGGGAGGGAGACCCTGCTCAGGTTTCTACTGGGCTCAGAGAAGTGTCCAGAATATGCTTTGGTGTTGTGCAGTGCAGTCATGATAAAACAAAACAAAAACAGGATCCCTGTTCCTCATGCACTTGTAATTAAAAAAACAACACAGATGCATACTGCATAATATGCACTGAATAAAGTTTCATTAAAAATGCCATCATCTCTAGGATGCATAATGGCAGAGGTGGCCTAGCTTGTGTGATCCTGCTCCCCATTCATGAGCTGATTCAATGTGTGAACAATAATTTCTGAGCAGGGCTTATAATTGAGGGCAAAGCATGTGCACATATTCCTTTATAATCCATAGATTAGCTTCCCAACATCCACTGTTACAACCTCTTTCATGTTACTTTAGGCATGCTTTTAAAAATAAATAATTCTAATTCTCAATTTACATTAAACAAAAACAAAAGAATCAATCCTACTTCTGTGATAACTGACACCTTAGAATGAGAAGTATTTTTTTTCTGATTGTCTCCAGACCCACTTGAGACCCACGTTCATTTTTCTTTCTACATTTGCTGATTATTAAGTCTCTGCTTTGGTCCAGAGGAAGCACAAATCCAAGGAAAATATCCCTAATTTGGTGATATTCAAACTGGCTTGAAATCAAGGCAACCTAGGTCCAAAATGGTCCAAGGACATGTTCTGAGGCTTTGGAACAACCTCTGAGCCTTGGAAATATGTTTTTACTTTTCTGGGCAATTTGATACATTTTTGGATCTCCCCAAAACATCTGCAAACTCTGCATAAATGAAAAACACTAAACAGAGAGAAGGGGGCAGCAGAGGAGGATGTGTTCCAGCTTCCAGCCAGACAATAGGAATGACTTTATCATGCCTCTCCTTTTTACTTCTAATCACAAGTGCTTTTGGGTGAATCACAGAAGGAATAGATCAGATTCTTATCCCTGCTCACTGCCCCAACACCCTGGAAGAAGAGTAAAAAGGCAACATATTACAGTGGTACCTCAGATTACGAACTTAATTCATTCCGGATGTCCGTTCTTAACCTAAAACCGTTCTTAACTAGAGGCGCTCTTTCGCTAACGAGGCATCCCATTGGCGCTGCCTCGCTGCCGCACGATTTCCGTTCTCATCTTGGAGCAAAGTTCTCAACCTAAGGTACTACTTCGGGGTTAGCAGAGTTTGTAACTTGAAGTGCTTGTAACCTGAAGCGTTTGTAATCTGAGGTACCACTGTAGTGTAAAGTTTATATTTACTCAAATATATCATTTAAAAGATCTGCAGAATAACAGCCTGTTAAATAAGTGCAGGCAGGTGAAGTTATTCCACAAGTCTGCTGGCAGCTTCCCTCAAAACCTCTGGGCATGAGAGAAACCATATTCTGTGACTTCTCAGCCAAGAATTGAAGTTAGTCTGCTCACCTTATTTGGTGAGACAGCATTACGGCTCAGCATTTTCCCATGTTATTATCCCGAGTGACCCTCCTGAGTGGAACTTCCTGGTTGGCAGAGTAGCTTGCGATCTTGCTTCACTGGCCGGGCTTTGGATTAGGCCTGCCCATGAATTGGCCGATGACGAATGGGCCTGAGAGGTAGGCACCTCCCTGTCGTCCCTGCCTGGGCATTTGGACAGAAGCAACTCCTCCCGGATCCCTTTAATGGGATACTCATTTTTCAGAGGCGCAGGTAGAGTCTACAACCTCCCTCCAGCGAAGACTAAGGCTCACCCAATGCCTAAACTGCCAAAGTTCTGACAATGGCAATGAGCTAAGCAAAAACCACAAGTCATAAGCCAGTTTGCCCGGTGGGGAAAATTCCTGGCCAGCCCCAATTTTTGCTTCAAATGCTAGTTCATCTGTTCTCTATTGCACTGATTCACATCACTTTTCATTGTTAACATCAATTATAGGTGTTCCCCCTTTCAGCTGAAATTTGTATGGCTCAAACTTCTGTAGAGTAGGTCTCAAAGCTTTGTTCAGCGCCCAAATGGGCATTGCTGGGCCATTGTATACAGGAAAGTTGGAAAACACAAACATTTGTCAGCATTGGAATACAGTTGTACTCTCAAAGTGAAAAGAAGCGGCAGCATATAGCTCTTGTGAGAGGCTGCTTGAATGCATTGATTTTTTTGTGGTTCAAAAACTGCTGTTGTGTTTGCAGATATCACTGCCAGGTGCCAGTTCATTGTAACATTTGTCCACACGAATGTGCAGGCACATACATGACTGAGGACTAGTTGCAGCTTGCCTGTGTACAGGGGAAATGACTGTGCAATCCATTCCTAAGATTTCACTTATAAAGTACATTGTTCCTCTTCCATTTTATCTTCACAACTCTGTGAAGCTGACTAGGCTTAGAGGTCCAACGTCATACTCTGAGCTTCATGGACAAGTGGAGAGTCATATTTGAGCTATGCACAATTGGCTTCTTGAAATTATTCACGCAGCTCATGAACAGAGAAATTGCGGCCACCATTTCATCCAAATTTATCCAGGGCAAAGAGAAATTCTCCAACAGTTTCTCAGGCATGGGGCTCACTTTTAGCAATGGCAATACTACATTTCTTCTTTTTTTTAATGTTCCTAGTGGCAGCAACAGCTATTGTGTTGGCAGCCTGACCACCATTTTAACTCCTCCTCTGCAAAAGCTCTGGTGTTATCATCTTTCTGAGACATTTTGTGTCTGTGTGTATGTGGGAGAATGATGGCATTTGTAACCAAAAATAGTGGAGAATATTCAGAATAAATTCTTTAAATGTCCTTTGTCTATGAGGATGGTAAGAAAAATTAAATTATCAGAAATCTTATCAGAAAAACATAAAATTTTGACTCAAAATGTTGTGGCACTCTGATTTAACTTTACAATCTAGGGACAGTCACAAAAGTATCCTTTCTCTATGGGGCAGTAAGAAAAAGAAAAAACTTAGAAATCTTATAAGAAAAAACATAGAATTTTGGGTCAATTTATTCCCAAGTGGTACAGTTGTTGCAGTCTATGTGGAGTACTGTAACTGCACCACATGTGTATTAGTATCACCAACACACTTGCCGCAATAATGGCAATAATGGAGTAGGGTGGGGTTTTTATGTTCTTGTTTCCTCCGTAAGTAGTAAATGTCGTGTCACTCTGGTTTCACTTTATAGTCTCAGGGACTGTCACAAAAATGGATTGGGTGCCATTTTCTATTCTTGTTACAGTCTTTGTCATGAGTTCTCACAGCTCTTTAATGCTTGATATGTTCTCATTTTCATTACATATTCTCATTCCCATAACAAAGATTATAATGAGAGAAGAAAATGTCATAAAATTAATCCATTCTCATAACAGACTGTAATGAGGACAGAAAATGGAGCAAAATTAATCCGTTCTCTTAACAATCTGAAGATTGTAATGGGAACACAAAATGGCATGAAATTTATCCTTCTTCTGACAATTTTAAAATTGTAGCCAGGCCAAAAAAAAAAAAAGAGTATAGGAGATTAACTGGCCTTCAGGACAAAGACTGACTAGAATGGAAAAAGAAAAGAAAGAATTATGCTATAGTAATATATTATTGTGACACATTCTATAAATGTGATACTATGGTTAAACTATGAATATCAGTGGAAATGATTACTCATGCTGGAGTGCCACAAAGCATCTGTATTGTTGTTGTTGTTGTGTTGTTATAACTATCAGATTGAGTCATATCCCATCTTTCTATCAACATACACAATATCTTAAGTAGGCCGAATCTCTGTTGAAATTGCCTTTAAATGTTTTAGCTATATTATCATTTGATGTGTTTTTTTATCACCCTTGGCTTCTTTGGGAGGAAGGATGGAACACACACTCTCTCTCGCACACACACACACACACACACACACACGTAGATGCCAAGGTATCTAGCCATATATTTTTTGTGAATTTATTTATCTTTAGGCATTTATCGGCTGCCCCATTGCAAATAGTACTTAGGGTGACTTATACCATAAATGACTGTCCCTACTGGCCAGAGTCTGAAATGAAATGTCATTACTTAGGGCCAGATTCAACTATCCAGATTCAACACTCTGCTAGCACAACATGGAGAGCCTCTAGACTAGCAAACGGGAAGAGGAGAGGAGGGATTGTTTCATCGGGCACGTGGAATTGCTTGTGCCGATCGAATTATCTCCTTAGCACTCTGTTGAATTCCACCCACACTTGCTAGCCTCATTCTGGGAAATCCCTCACTTTAACTATAGTAAGACAAATACACCTCACTCAATGCACTGAGACCATTTCATGAAAAGCAGGTAATGCAAGAAATTGGTGAGGATTTCTTCTTAGATTCATCGGCGGCTGTAGAAAAAAAAACACCCTATGAGAAAGGCATTAGCTTACTTTGAAGAGTGTTGTTCATGGTTTTTAAACATCAGGTAGTTATGGTTAGAGCTCCTTGAGAGACGGAGATGAAGAGCTACTTGGGCTCCAAGCCATTCAGTTTGGGACCACTTTACTGGGGGATAGGGGTTGCCTCTTTTTCCTGTGGCATTTTCCCAAGGACTATTCCCCTCTGTCAAAGCTGTTATTTGTGCTGCAGTGGCAGCACATACCTAATCAATATTATCTTAGACAAGAGAAGACTCTTTGTTTATATAAGTCAGAATTCCTAAGACATGGTCCAGACGATGCTGACGCTGGCAACATGGTGAACGTCCCCAAAACCCACAGGACTTACTGCAAGAAGTGTGGGAAGCACCAGCCCAGCAAAGTAACCCAGTACAAGAAGGGCAAGGACTCTTTGTATGCTCAGGGAAATGGGCGATATGATCGTAAGCAGAGTAGCTATGGTGGCCAAACAAAGCCCATCTTCCGCAAAAAGGCAAAGACCAAAAAGAAGATAATGCTGAGACTTGAATGTGTGGAGCCCAATTGCAGGTCAAAGAGGATGCTGGCCATTAAGAGGTGCAAGCACTTTGAGTTGGGAGGAGACAAGAAGAGAAGGTTATCCATTGTTGCTTGGTGTATGAAACTTTATAAAAGTCTTATTGGATCAAAAAATGTTCATAAGACATTAACCCCTTAATTATACATCTTCAAAGAGCTTTGAAGGGACTTCGTTGGTATGTCAAATGTCAAAGAAATTTGATTCGGTTTGCATTTAAAAGTGACTTTATCTAATTTGCACCTTCTGAAACAGTGCACAAACTAGCACTCAGATAGCCTTTGAAAGTCACACGTTTATGAATTTTGCAATATAATTATATACAATCCATATGCATATACGAAGGTGGTGAAGTGTGCATATCAATACATATACTACTGAAAACAGCACACAAAATGCATTATATTATATAACCTTGGAGATCATGATTAGCTTTTAGCAGACACACTGCTACAGGTTTTTTATTTAAATGTCTGTATCTCGAAGGCATCCTACTTCGGAGGTCCTGATTCCATTTGGGTGCTTTGGAGAGATCCCACTTCACAATCCCCAAACTTTTCCGAAGTGGCCCATTTCATTTTGTTATTTGCCCAAATCCCCCCAATCTGATATGTTTCTTGAGCTGAGAACTGTGCCGGAACATTTGGCCAGTGTAAGAGAAAGATTAACTTAGTCTTACCTCAGGATCAGCCCTTTAGTATTCAGATACATTAGAGGTGACATGTCAAGTGATGCAGTGCCAAATGTATACAAGAGGAAAGATTCAAAAGGTCAAAACTTCTTTTCACCTGCAAATGTTACAATTAGTTCTGATCATACTTAGCAAGTAAAATGAGGATGGCACGGAACACAGCTTGTACCTCTGCCAGTTTGGGTGATATAGAGCAATTAGCAATTAGTTGGCCTTTCTCACCAATAGGTCTTTTTCTTCTATTGATGGAAATGTCATGCAACTAATTTTTTCCAGCATAATATACCTGAAAGGGTTTGTCTTTTCTCTCTCTTAAAAAAACAAAAAAAAAACTCAAGGACTGCAGCAAAAGGTATAGCTGGTAATTTCAGATCAATATATGAACTTCAATCTTCCTCACAGCAGCAGTTCATGGTGATATATACCTCTTCTCTATACAAACAGAGACCCTGTCCTATTCCAGTTCAAGTGGTTTCTAGAACTACTGTCTGCTCAGGGTAGGACAGGAAATAAAACTTTAAAGTGGCATCTCTTCCTTGGTTTGTTTGCAACCCCCCCTCCCTCCAGATTGCACACAAGCAGTTCCATTCAGCAATCAAACCAGAAAGCTTTCCAGGAAGTGTATTGGTCATTTTGGTGCTCATAGGGCCAGAGTTCAGGACTAGAGTTACCATTCTGCATCTCCACATGGGCTGTGAATATTCCCTGTCTGAAATTTTGGGGAGCCGCTACCAGTCAGCGTGAAGAATACTGAAGTTGCTGGACCAATTGTCTCAGTATAAGGCAGCTTCCTATGCTTCCACGTACTCAGAAGGTAATATCTACAGTCTGCACTGAGAGCAATTTTGACTGACTGTGGATTCTCTGGTCCTCCCAGCAGCCTTTTTTTGTCTAGTTTCAAACCATAAAAAGAGCTTGGTTTCTTTGCCCTTCATTACTAAGGGCAATGAATGCAATGAACACCCTGCTTGGTAGAGGTCTGAAACTGAAGGGGATGAGAAGGTAGAAGATGTAATCTGGCAGGATGCTACTAATTAGAGGTTAGCCAGCAGGGCAGTTTCTTTTCATGTCACCTGCCAAAGCTGCAGTAAGGATTCCAAAATGGATAATAACAGAGAATTTTTAGTCCAGGAAAAGACTAAGGATTTTTGGTGGTAGGACAAAGCAGCCTCGCCTCTTGAGTATATTTGAATGTTCTTTGAATCTTCCTACTTATGAAGGTTCTGCATGAATTATCAAGTTACAAAACAGGGACAGACATATTAAAAGCCCTGCACTAAGTTACTGTGGAAGTGACTTCTAATTTCTTTTGAGCCTTTAAGATAAATTCTCCTGCGGACCGCAGTGACTGGATATATAAGGGATAAGGTGGTCTCTCAGGTAACCTTCTTCCTAGGTGAAAGACCTTTGATTGTGTAGGGAAATGCCCTCCTAAATTCCCTCCAAAATAAATATTTACTTATATTATGTATTATCACTAGCAGGATCAGATAACAAATTGTCTTGTTCTTTCGGAAGCAGATAGTGAAAATAATCAGAGCTTATCTACACAAAGTAAGCCAACCGACATTCCCATTATTGCATTCTGTCAGTCAGCGTGCCATATTGCAAACTGAGCATCAATATGTTACTTTACAATTTCATCATGAGATTATCAGACAAGACAGTAAATTGCAAAATTTCTAAATTAACCGAAAACATTGGATTCATGACACATATCCAAAGAAGGCTAAAACTACTCTCTTTCTCTCCCCGCCCCCTCAATCACCGTTACAATGATCCCCCGACTATAGAGAGGACAATCTTGGGACAGAAGGAGCTTCTTGCAAAATCAAGGTTCTAAAATGCAAGAGGAGCCTCAAGATTGTCCTCCAACTTATGGAGGCTGATGCAGCAGTGACAGAAGGGGCAGAGGTAGCAAACTCATTCTGCCCCCTGCATGTTTACTGAGCATTATATAGAATGCCTAAAGAAGGCTTATGTAGTTACTTTGTACCTGATTGAACCAGCAGGTTATATGGTGAAAAGGAATTTTTGGTTGTCTCTAACAAAGTCATTCTGTTTACGTTAGGACTTGAGCTTGTACAGCAGAATGTCTCTTCCTTTCTTGATGTGTTCCCCCAACCAGTTCATGGTTTCTCCCTAACCCTCTAGAGTAGATGGGGATGGGATGGGGTGGCATGATGCACTCATGGAAAGTGGGGAGGCCCAGAAATTCCACTGCAGAAGCAGAGGCCCTTGCATGAACAAGGTGACTTGTTGCATACAACCCTGTGTCCCTAATATTTTTCTAAGTGATATATCTATAAATATTTAAAGCTGGGAGAAGTATCTGACTTATCGTTCCAGACCATATATGATTAGGGACTCAGGTGTGAGCCTCTTGGGCTTGCCGATCGGAAGGTCAGCAGTTGAAATCTGTGCAACGGGGTGAGCTCCTGTTGCTCTGTCCCAGCTTCTGCCAACCTAGCAGTTCGAAAGCATGTCAGTGCAAGTAGGTAAACAGGTTACTGTGGTGGAAAGGTAAACGGTGTTTCCATGCACTCTGGTTTCCGTCACAGTGTTCCATTGCACCAGAAGCAGTTTAGTCATGCTGGCCACATGACCCGGAAAGCTGTCTGTGGACAAACGCCAGCTCCCTCAGCCTGAAGCGAGATGAGCGCCGCACCCCAGAGTCACCTTTGACCGGAATTAACTGTCCAGGGGTCATTTACCTTTATTTACCTTTTAGGTACAAACTATCTGCCTTTTGTCCTTTCATGAAAATGCATTTGGGGATTGGCACCAAATGGTCTGGTATTTCAAGTTTGACCAACAGTCACTGGCATTTATGTCACACATGTTTTTCTTGCAGCACAATCCTATTCACACCTACTCAGAAGTAAGCCCCACTAAGCTGTGGAATTTCACTCCAGGGATTCCAGCCTAGGTCACTTGCCCTTTAATGTATGACCAAAACCATATTACAAACACAATCTGTCAAAATTGTGGGATGCCAGAAGAATATGGGATTTGTTAATTCCTGTTTGAAAGGACTTTATCTACACTTCTTAAACTCAGCTGTCCACTGACTTGTGCATTTCTCTTAAGGTTGTAGCACAGTTTTGAGCAAATAAAACATATCAGCACATATAATGAAATGCGAATTTTGAGATGATTTTCTTTTAAAAAAATCACAGCTCATTGCAGAAAGAGAATGAAGCAAAATTAGAGCTAAAAATAAAAGGATGCTGCATGCACCAGAAATTGACAAATTTGTCCATTCCCATCAAAAGCAAATATCAGCAAAAGAGCTGGAAATAGTCAAATCAAATCACATTGTCACTTTTGCAGTTTAACAGGGTGAAATCTATAAAATTGTTCCTAATCTTAGCAGTTTGTATAGCAAATTGTGTGACCTTAAGAGTAATGTGTCTGTCATTCATATATGATGAAGAGTCAATTGTTTTAAAACACTCACTTGAATAATTACGGAATCCCATTATGGGAGGCATTTAAATTTAAACAAAGTCTGACACATTATTCACAGTGCGATAAGTCTCTTTGTGAAACAAGTCAGTAAAGAATTATGAAAAATAGAAGGAATTGCAGAAAGCAATGAAACAGCAGTCACTTACTGAAAATTAAACTTAATTTAAGGCATTTATGAATTTTACTTAAGGATGAATCCGTTCACAAAGCAGCCACATAATTTCTGCTTCACATATTCTCCCTTCATTCTATACTCAGTTTTTGTAATTATGTTTTGTTTGCATACCATTTTTCCCCCCTTCGAGAAAGTGAAATTGCTGGAAGAAATACTGCAGAAATGGAACTGCAAGCAATTATTCTTACAATTGTTAGCATTATATGCCACTCACAAAACATTAGAAACCCAGAGCTTTTTAGCTCAGTGAGACTGAGAGCAAGGTTACAGGGCAAGATTGACCATTATTCACCGTGAGCTAGAGAATGGGGCCCGAGGCAAGCAGGGTTCCCTGTGGTGCTGTAATCATCTTAGAGTTCCCCTATGTGGAAAATATCCCCTTCCCCATATAGATCTCCTTTAAAAGTCCTGATGGCTTGAATATGGTTTCTGTTCCCTAATAACAAGCATGTGACGCAAATGCCATGTTCCCAGTTGGAGAAAATGTTAGATTATTAGAAGCTTGTCTATCACAAAGATGCGCTTCAAGGACGAGACAATAAAGGGACAAAGGGAAAAGGGAGGTTTTGTGCCACCCAAGATCGGACATGACAGACAGAGCTGTCACATTGTCTCGCCTCGCCTCAGAATCCATGCTTTTCATTTATTTTCTGTTTATTCAGTCTTTTTTATTAGTGTTTTATAGTGCACAATAAAAAATATTCTACGTATTTGCATAATATTAAAATACACGACACATTTAAAAAGCACACAAAAGGTATGCATTTTGCTATGCCTTTCGATGGAGGCTGTCCATATGCTCAACACCAAGTAACTGTTTTATTTTCAGTCAACAGCTACTAATCCTGATACTTTTGTTCCACCTGTACTGTCAGAGACAGCACGCTTCTGAATATCAGTTGGTGTAAACGGCAAGATGTGAGACTTCTGGTTGGTCACAATGAGAACAGGATATTGGACTAGATGGGTCATTGGCCTGATCTATTAGGCCCTTCTAAAATGCTTCAACAGTGCTTTGGAATGACAAACAAAAAATCTGCAAAACCTTGTTATGTCTTTTGCCAGCTGATCACAACTGGGTTTATTAAGCATCAACATCAGCTGCTGTGGTGGTCCAGGCATCTTAGCTGATGTCCATTAGTCTGCCTTCCCTGCCATCATTAGGAAACCACCCAACATTGCTAGTTGTATTGAGGGAGTTATAAGATGATGGCAACCCAGCCCCAATTAAAATGGTCCAAAGTTGGAGGGCAGCCATGGAAGGAGTGCCATGGATGGCACTGTGCAGAGGCCCTCATGACTCCTGGTGAAATGACGTAAGGGAAAGTCACAGGCAAAAGAGCTGATTTTGGGTTTTAATGATAGAAATTGGGAATCTATTTGCATTGGAGGACTATTCCCTGCCAACTGGTAACACTTTGTGGACTACATAGACTGTTGTGCATTACTGCCTTTGTGAAGGGAAAAACATCAATGTACCCTTGACTTAAGAAACTATAAAGGCCCTTTAGTCTAGTGAAGAAACCAGATTATTTGGCTGACAGGGAGATTTGTAGCTTGATACTTGCTCCCTGATGTGTCAACATGCATCATGAATTTCTACATAAGAGCACTCTTCTCCAATTCACATTATCTGGACAAGTTTTGTGTAAAATATGGGGTTCTAAACTGATTTTCTGGACGTTTGGATAAGTTTTGTCACTTTGAAGAAAGTACAGCAGCATATTGTCGGCACATACAACATTCTTGGGAAGAGAATGTGCGCTCTCTCCTAGTTTCAGTTAAGTTATAAAGATGCATACATTGATGTACAATTTATGAATTTTGTGTGTGCCTGCAAATGCAGCTTGGACTCGCTGAGTGAGCCAATGGTTAGCAGAAAATGAGAATGGCATGTTGCAAAAATATTCTCTGGGTAGGCTAAATTTTCAAGACTTTTGCCTATTTCTAATCGCACAAGATGAGAAGTTTGAAATTCACAAAGCTGATTGTGAACACCACATCCCTCTTTACTTTCTGCAGATGCAAAGTGACTCCTGGAAGCTCTGTCTGCACATATACAGACATGACAAGCTTCCTACTGTGAAAGCCTAGCAGCTATCTGCCATCAAACTATTCATGGGCTGGTGAGAAGCCAGGTTTGATCGCTTTTTTTGCAATAGACATTGCTATGTGTGCATAGTCACTGGAGGTATTTTTTGGGGGGTGGGAGTGGGAATTCCATGTCCACAAAAAATAATTGAAGAAACGGTCCTCAGCACATGAAGCGTAAATCATTTCAAGCTGGGCACACAAAAGATGAAGCAAAGAGGATTAGCAAACATCTTTTTCAATCTCCTTAAGATACTATTGGATGTGTACAAAATGCTATTGCATATGGCTGCCGTTAATCTTGGGTAAACATATTTGACTATTACGAATAAATCCATTTTTTGCCAACTGTGGAACGTAACATTTTGGAGCTCCAAAGTGTAGCTGATAAGAAAGGCCTCTATTAGCTTTTAAATTACCATTGTCAATGAAACTGATGTAGTGTGGAGTGAAAGAAACATTATATAATGCAAATGATTAGAGCTACCATATATCAAATGTGTGTATTGTGGCGCAAAGGACTTATTAGTCCCATATCGTGTAATTGAATGTGTTCACAGAAGTGCTGAAAATGATGAGAAAAATACTGTTTGGGGAATAAGGCATGAAAGTGAAAAGTTTGCATAAAACAGAATTGTATCAGCACATTATTGTTTAAACGAAGTATATCAGGGAATGGCTAAATGCAAAACAAACACAGTATTAAGCATTAAATTACAGCCTATACACATGTCAGTGCCACATACAAATAATCAGGCAAATGATCAAACCTGAGAGAATTCCAGTTATTAACACAATTTAAACTCAATACTGCATCCTTTCTTTCTTTTTTGATATACATGCATTTAAAAATATGTTTATATTATAGTGTTCCAGTGGACAAAATTAAATATTCTCTGCACATAAACAGGAGAGAGATACAGGGTTTGAGGCCATTGGGAAATTTCTCTAAATCAAATTTTTTACACTTGAGCTCACAATGCTTAAAGGAGGTAACAAAAAGTGTTCTTTAAAAGGATGATAGATGCATTATTTTCCCCCTGTAAGGGCCTTAATATTTTTCAGAACCCTATAATCAGAGAAGTGTCTGGCTGTATCCTGTATATCTAAATCAAGAGAAGCTTTTCCAGATGGATGAAAAGGTGTCTTAGGTGTTTATTTTGTGTTGTTTTTAAAATTACATTCAGGTGGTGTTTTTTTTGTACTGTTTAAAAATCTATTTTTAGCGTGGGTTTGTAAAACCTATCATAAAAACATATCTAAAAGGTGACTACTACTACAATTATTAATAATCATCAGCCAAATCAGGCTCACAATTTGTAGCATTTTATTTTTAAGTCCTGTATCTTCACTGTTCCTAAGGCCGTTTTAGAAAAACTGATATATATTGGGCACATGGTCAAATTCTTGTGCAATTAAAATATAAGATCAGTGAAGCTCTTGAACATAGTTATTTAGTAACTTCTTCATTTGACTAGTTAGCCTAAAGTATAGCCTGGATTCAGCATGAGCCACCACTGTTCAGCGAAGAGAATAGTTTATGGGGTATAAACTATTATCAGAAAAGGTATCTGGCAAAAGTAGCAAGATTGAGAAAGGGATAAGTTAAACACTTTTAAGGCCAGCAGGAGAAATTTGAACCAAAGGCAGTGCAATCTCATGGTTCTCAATTTTTTATTGTGTGTCCTGCTTTTAAAATATCCTTCCCCTGCCAACATTGAATTAGCAACTGTGGTGGCTTCTAAAAGTTGTTAGGTGTTCCAAATGTTTGTTTTAAATTCTTCTTAAATGTTTTTGAAATTATTTAATTGTATTTTAGCATTTCAATGTTTGCCACTTGAGGCTTCTTTGGGAAGAAGAGCAGGGCAGAAATTTAACAAATAACAAATGTTTTGTTTTTAAGTGCTGTTGGGTTGGGTTGTTTTGCCTTATTTTTTAGCTTGCATTTGTATCTTATTTTGTACTGTGCTGATTTTATGTGAGCTGCCTTGAGTACTTTAGCACCTTTTGCGCAAAGGCAGGGTATAATTGGATAATAATAATAATAATAATAATAATAATACAGTGGTACCTAGGGTTAAGAACTTAATTCGTTCTGGAGGTCTGTTCTTTGCGTGTCGAGGTCCCCAGGTCCACCCCAATAACTCACACATCACACAGAAATTTTTGTTTAAGATTTTTGGCATAATTTTGGCCACAACTTTATTAAAATACAAATTTGTGAGTGGTTGCGTAGGCATTGGTTGTGACTATCTGCCCCCACCATGGGGGACAGACTGACATTCCGCACGATGCGAAAGTCAGAATGGGGGAATACACTTGGGGGTTACACGGGGCAGGGAACCTGCCCTCACCCCAAATGCAACCAGGAGCTCATTGCTATGGCCCGAGCCCCCTTGACAGAGTGGACAAGCAATAGTTAGCTCCCAATTCCTTTAACAGAATCCCTTGCAGCAGCAGCATTAGAGGGGCAGGCACAGCCAATCCATGCCCCTCAACCAACCAAACCATAAACCAATGCCTAACTGCGAACCTTACAAGTTGTGACGATTTGCTACGCAGTAGGCAAAAACCAAATGGCCCCAGCCAATCAGCCAGATGGACAAAATTCCTACCAGGCCCCCGCTCCAAAGCAGATGACCCCATGACAGGCATAGCAAGGTCAAAGCGAACAACCCTATTCTAGGGAGGGAGGGACGGGCAATCCAATGCACGGGCGAAAAGAGGAAGCCCTAGCCTCGTGCAAGGAGTTTTAGTATTTCTGGCTGTCAATCAATAAATGGCAACATTAACTTCTTCCCAACAACAAGGGAAGCCCCAATCGCATCAGTGGCCAACGATCAATTAGCCCGCCCCCCAACTTTGGAGTGTCCTGGCGGCCCCCACCGCAACACGTGCTCTCCATGAAGGAGAACACGCTTAACCTGAAACTGTTCTTTACCTGAGGTACCACTTTAGCTAATGGGGCCTCCTACTGCCGCCACACAATTTCTGTTCTCATCCTGAGGTAAAGTTCTTAACCCAAGGTATTATTTCTGGGTTAGCAGAGTCTGTAACCTGAAGCGTCTGTAATATGAGGTACCACTGTAATTCCACAGTTTCTGACCTAGGCATATTTGCACATGGCCATTTGCTACGTTGCTTGTCACATTCAATATGGAGACTTCCCCCACCCCAATACATTTAATGGACAGCATTTGCTTGCAGAACTCTTTGTGTCTGCCTTTTAAAGCCCTGGATTTAGAACCAAGGTACGTGCTTATTAATGGATCATTTCAGTTTTCTTATATAATGTAACCCAAAAAATCATTGAAGTATGCTTAGAATCTTGCACCAGTTTCATGAGCTCAAGGGGGCTTGGGTTTCTCATACAGAAGCTACCTTTGCCACAGAACAACGTACTTCGGGAACTGAGGTATTAAAGAACATTGCTTCTCCCAAAGAATCATGGGAACTGTAGTCTACCCGGTCACAGAGCTGCAATTATCAGCACACTTAGCAAACTACAATTCTGTTTATTCTTTTTGGAGGGGAGCCGTGTGCATTAAATGTGTTTTAAATGTATGGTGGGTATATAACCATGGTATTAGGTACATGTGTCTGCTATTTCAGCTAAAAAAATCATCCACTGAGCATGCCGAAGCCCTTGGGAGCATTTAAAGTAGATTTTTTTTGATGTTCCAAGCCATTTTATAGCACTTGCATCCTTTCTTATCCCATTCTCTTTTCCCCCAGGCTAACAGTAGTTTCTAGTTTATGGACTTACTATGATAGACTGGGACGCAGGTGGTGCTGTGGGTTAAACCACAGAGCCTAGGGCTTGCTGATCAGAAGGTCGGTGGTTCGAATCCCCACAACGGGGTGAGCTCCCGTTACTCGTTCCCTGCTCCTGCCAACCTAGCAGTTCGAAAGCACGTCAAAGTGCAAGTAGATAGATAGGTACTGCTCCGGCGGGAAGGTAAATGGCGTTTCCATGTGCTGCTCTTGTTCGCCAGAAGCAGCTTAGTCATGCTGGCCACACGACCTGAAAGTTGCACGCCAGCTCCCTCGGCCAATAAAGTGAGATGAGCTCCACAACCCCAGAGTCGTCCACGACTGGACCTAATGGTCAGGGGTTCCTTTACCTTTGCCTTTATGATACACCAAGATCCCACAGCCAAATTGTGGCATTTGGCAAACTTCATAAACAAAAGGAAAAGATAAATCTACACTTCTGGACCCAGTACAGGGTTAAATGAACCCCTTTGCTCTGGTGTTTGAATGATATTTTCTTGGAATCACAGCCACCGGCATTCAAATTTGCCAAGGATTGTTTCAAATAAAAATATTTCACTATGTGTATGTGACCCAATTCCCCATTCCATTGCTCCTGTATAAATATAAATTCCAAAGACATTTTTCTGAAGAGGCACACATTTTAATGTTTCAATGATTTTTTTTTAGCCCTGCAAGGCACTTTTTTTTTTTTTACAAGCACTGAAAATATTTGAAAGCAAAATCAGTTAAGACTGAACTGATTGGAAAGGAAAACAAAACAACTTGAGCTTCTGTCCCAAACTTTCTACTCAAATCCATTGCTGCCTTTGAAAAGTAAGATGGGTTCAGATGCTTCTGGTAGGAATTGTGGCTTCTGTATTTTGCAGCTGACCAGGTAAAGCTAAATTTTCCATTGTGTGCACGTTAAGTGGGAAATAATAGCATTGTTCCTGTCAAATTATCATTCAGAAATATAACCTGAATGGGTCAGCTTAAAATAGCTCATCTAATTCCAAGTGTACAAAGTTGACTGAAAACATGTTTGATAATGCATAGCATGGTGTATACATAAACATTGGCACATTTAGATAAGGGAAAAAAAGGTGTAACTCATTCTATCATCCAGGATAAAGAATGAATTTAAACTAATAAAGCAGAACAATGCAAGTAAAGTCTGGGCTGGTTTTGCCCTGCTTATCTTTGCCCAACCTTTTTATTTCCTTTTCAGGTAACATAACATAGTATTATGAGCTGGTTAGGCAGGGTAGACTGTATGCTGAGACCCTTCTAATTCCTGGATCCAGCAAGTGTTAAAATCTAAGCAAGGATTCAAATTCTTGAAATAGCCAGGCAAGTCTCTTAGTAAGAGCCCTCTATGTATGGGCCTTAAGGAAACCAAGAGATTGGCTTAGTATCAGACAGAAAAGTGGGTAGGACAAAGACTAGACCGAGAGTTGAGTGATGTGATCAGGAAGCTAGAAGCAGCTTACTGGAAAGCCAGAGACATAGAGAGAATATTGTTTTCTGTTTGAATTGAAGGTTGCAGCTATGGGGGAAGCAAGGCCCTCTTGGGGTGTCGGTGCTGTGAAGCCCTCCATCATAGGTTCAGGTTGTATAGATGCCTAAGCAAATCATATATCACAAAGACACCACAGTCTCTGCTGTATCTCATTTTGAAGGAAACACTACCCTAGGTAAGTGCCAGGAACCCCTGGGATCTTGCCCTGCACGGAGAGTGGGTTGGTGTGCAACAATAAGAAGAGTTCTGCTGTGTCCAGCCAAAGGCCCATCCCTGATAGCTCAATTGGTAGAACATGAGACTCTTTATCTCAGGCTCGTGGGTTCAAGCCCTGTGTTGGGCAAAAGATTCCTGCATTACAGGAGGTTGGACTAGATGGCCCTTGTGTTCCCTTCCCATTCTATGATTCTGTGTCTATTATCCTGCTCTCACAATTCAGGCAACCAGATGCGAAAACTGCAAGTAGGATATGAAAACAATAGCACTCTCTTGCTTATGCCCCCCAGCAGTGGCTATTGATACTGCCTCTGATACTGGATGTAATACAGCCATGGATAGGCTCACCCTCATGAATTTGTCTAATCCTCCATTCTAGTTGGTGGCCATTACTGCATCTCTCATGGGAGCAAATTCCACATTTAACTATGTTTAACTTTGCTTTCTGTGAAGAAGTACCTGTATCCCGAATCTTCCAACGTTCAGCTTCACTGGGTGGCCTTGGCTTCTTGTATTGCAAGAGAAGGAGAAGAAACATCTCTCTCTCCACTCTCATGGCTTAGTGTTTGTCTCAGACGCTCTAATGAACCATGAAGGCTCAGGGAACACAATGCAAGGGAACAAAGGGGCCATTGCAGGAACATAAGAAGCTGCTGTAGGTTAGGCCAGAATATTTGTCCTTCTAGCTCAGTACCACCAAGTCTCCACCATAGGAGCCAACTCCTAGGGGCTGAGGTACCTTCACCTCCCTCCCAATAAAATATTTGAGCAGGCTGCCTCCCCCAAGTTGATAGGTATTGCCATTCAAATGGAGTGTGTGTGTGCCATGTCTGTGACCCATTATGCAGGGTGGGGCTTACCTGGCCTCCTCCCAATATTGGCACTTCTGGTCTCCACAGTCTCAGGCTGAGATCGTTCTCTTCACTTGCTATCTGATCCTTTCCGCTGGGGATTATGCCAGAGATTGAGTCTAGTACCTTGTGAATACAAAATATGGAGTCTACAGTTGACCTGTGCTCATCTCTATGCCTAATAGCAGTGTAATGGCTCTTGGGACTATAATCAGAGACGGGCCATTGAAGAAGTGCAAAGCATTGAGTTGCTCTTCAACTCTTCAAAGGTGTATGGTGGATCCTGCAAGGAATGTGTCTCCGCACAGTGACTGGCTGGATTGAGATGTAAGATGTGAAACAAAAACCTAAGATTTGGTTACTTAGAAAATAAGGGGCTGTCCAAAAGCAACGGCATGCATATACATACAGGCCACAACCCACTTTTGCATCAACACACACCCGTGTTAACTGCTACTAATGATGAAACCAATGTCATTCCATCATGGCAGCTTTCCACCCTTAACTACTGCTTGTTTAATAGGTCTCAAACAGCCTTCCCTATTGATTGCTTGTTTACCTTTCCCCTCCCCATACTCTACATTCTCAATCTTGCCTTATTTGATCAATCAGGCATACATAAACTGTCTTGGCAGCAACCCACAAATAACCTTGATTGGCAGTAGCAAGTCATAACCCACTTTATATTCACTTCTTCTTTTTTACACCCCGATATCAATAGTGCCTTAACTGCCAGCATGTACACAAGTTCATTTGCAATTCTACTAGAGCAATTCATGCCACTGCGGTCAAGGGTATGCTGTTATTTCCATTTTAAAATCCTTTGACATAGTTCAACAGGTGCAAATTGGCTTCAGGCTCAAAGATGCCGTGAAGGGTTACAGGATGAAAACATCTTTTGGGCAGCCTTTCTGACTAATTGGATACATCTGCGTCCCAAAGGTAGGGCAGGAAATAGCACATATATTTTAATGTGATCCAATAGCTACTGTGTGAAATGATGTTATACAGCTGCTAAATGACTTGCATCTTAAACAGTTCTGCCTTAATCCGCCAATATACTTAGGCACACGTAGGGTGTGATGCGCACTTACCAGACAGGAAGGCCCATTGGATTCAATGGGGCTTCCTTTTGAGTAGACTTGCATTGGTTCGTACCCTTAAGCCTGACTGAAATCCATGGCCTCAAATACACCTAACACTAGACTTATGGACATATTTGATCAAATCCACTGAGAGAGAATCATAGCTATCCCCCCTGTTGCTTCCCCCTTCACAGCACCCATACATTGGAAATAATGGGTAAAATGTAGTCCTACTGTTCCATTGATTGCACAGAGACTCTTAAAAAGAGTAGAGGGTGTTGTCTCTTATTCCCTCCCTCCCCCCACAACCTGCAGTGCCGCCACCACCTTCCACACTGTTCTGGAAGGTTCCCCAATTCTCGGGAATTTATTTTGGTGGGCTGAAGATGCTGCAGCAAGAAGGGGAAATAGGATTGTGGTGGTGATGATGATGATAAAATTAAATTAAATTTCTATACTGCCATTCCTCCGAGGATCACAGGGTGATTAACAATATAAAAATACAAACGTACATAACATAGTAACAAGCAGTAACAGTACCACCACCACCACCAATTTTTTTAAAAAACCCATAGATGGTTTAATTCACCAAAGGCTTGGGACAAGAGGAAAGTTCTTGTGTGGTGCCCAAAGATAAGTAACAGAGGTGTCATGCGAGCTTCCCTGGGGAGAGCATTCCACAAACAGGGAGCTACCACAGAAAAGGCCCATTCTCTGTTGCCACTCTCTGGACCTCTCATGAAGGAGGCACACAAAGAAGAGCCTCAGATTATGACCATAGGGTCTAGGTTGGTTCATATGGGGAGAGACGGTCCTTGCTTCCCTCCCTTTTCCATTACTGGACACCCCCACTGGATCAAAAGCCATTCCATGAGTGGAAGAGCTGCACTGGACCCAACAACTGTCTATCTCATGGGTAGGCAAACTAAGGCCTGGGGGCTGGATCTGGCCAAATTGCCTTCTAAATCCGGCCCTCAGATGGTCCGGGAATCAGCATGTTTTTAGTAGAAATTGTCCTTTTATTTAAAATGCATCTCTGGGTTATGTGTGGGGCCTGCCTGGTGTTTTTACATGAGTAGAATGTGTACATTTATTTAAAATGGATCTCTGGGTTGTTTGTGGGGCATAGGAATTCATTCATCCCCCCCCCCTGAAAAAAAAATATATAGTCCGGCTCCCCACAAGGTCTGAAGAACAGTGGACCGGCCCCCTTGCTGAAAAAGTTTGCTGAACCCTGGTCTATCTCAAGAGACTATATTGTCACAAATCCAACTTTCATCTAAACGTTTGTTGGGTTAGTGTTCCTGGGGATAGATTATGAGGCACACGTACTTAGGACTAAAACTTGCAAACAGAATATGCATAGGTTTGGATTGCAAGATGTATGTGGGGCTTGTGTTTGTCTTCTAACAAAAAAAGACTGCAAGGGGTCAAGGGGTGAACTCACAGATCACTCACCCTGAGGCAGATGCACTGACAAGAATGACTCTTGAATACCAGCTAGTCACACTCAAGGCTGTTTGGATCATAAACAATTTGGATCGATTTTCATAGTTAAATTCAGGCTGCAATCCTAAAAACACTTACCTAGGAGTAAGTCACATGGGATGCCCTGAAGCTTACTTCTGAGTAGACATTTATAGGCTTACACTGTAAAGAAACAAAGAATAAAAAAATTGAAGGACCATAGAGAAAAGTCATATAACAGAGGCAAGTACTTACTGAAAGTTGAAAGATGAAACCAGTGAGCCATTTTACCAGCAACCTTTTTTTATGATTTTGCACCTGTCTTTAATTTTAATAGCAAGAAAAATAATACAAGTAGTTGCCTCATATTAACTGCTGAAAGTTAAGGGTGAAAACTAATATTTGTATTTCCAAATTTAATCTTGTGTAAAATGTATTGGCAAGCACTCTCTCTTTTCCCCTCATCTCCCCCTTCCAAACGGAGATCAATAATGAGCACATAAGCTGATTTAAACAAGCTGGTAGGAATGACAACATTTCCTTTCCATTTTTATGCATCCTACGGAGCAGGATTTTAAAAAAGGAAACTGGCAGATCTTTCTTCTGTGTGACTCTCTAGCAGTTGTTCCATAGTTAAAGCTAGTGAGAAAGTTTCCACTGTAAAATTGTATAACTTTCTTTAAAGAAGTGGGGGGGGGTGTGAGGGGGGACTTTTGGGCAGAAAAGGGAATGCCTGAAGTTGATAAAAGGAAATAATATGCACTGTACTCAAAGTACCAGTTCTGGAAATTCATTGTCTGCATTTCAAGCTTACTGATGGATGTTATACCTCATCAGTGAGGTAAAACAAGTAGGCTGCATTCTGGAATGAAGTTGAAATGGAAGCAAAACCTGAATTTTACTGCAGATGCTGGTGTCACCAAAAGCAAGTGGCAAGTCTGACCCTCAACATGTGCTTAAGTGTACCTCTCTGCTCTGTAAAGTGCTCCACAGTATTTTAATTGAGTAAAATGCACCCACTCCTCTAAGCAGTGGCTGTTCTTTCCTCCCACAGACAGAGACCCCATGAGGAATGCAGTTGCCTCTACATTGCAATATACAGCCCTGGCCTCTGGCAACACATACACTCAAAATGACACACAGTTCACTGGGAGGTTTTAGAAACTGGGAAAAGCAGGGGGCAGAAAATGTATATGAGCCCAAACCAGTGTGAACTAATGGCTTCCCCAAAATTTGACGTATTACCAAAGTCTAGCTGTACTTAACCCATGAAGCACATTCATATTTTCCAGCTGATCAAAGAGTTGATACGATGCTTAATGTTGTTGCCGTGTGACTTCCATATCTCTGTCCTTCTTATGGAAACCATGTTTATCCTCTACAAGGATGCAAAGGGGTCAGTGCTAAGCTCAGTTGGTTTTGATTTTCCCAGCACAAGGGATTGGGTTTGTGTGTGTGTGTGTGTGTGTGTGTGTGTGTGTGCCACTTGACAACCCACCATTTTCATTGACAGATTCAGCTCCTATGTTCTTGCAACAGAATATTTTCTTGAAAAACAGGGGTTCAAATATTTTGACCAAAAAGCAAGTAACTGGCTACGTGAACTTTTCTGCTGCAAGTGGGAAACACGTTCTTCCTCACCTAACTGGTTCCACCTAAAGCGGATTACTTCAGTATTGTAACGTTGATCTATGAGAACTGTTGGAAAACTAGGGATGAGGAGAAATTTTATTCAGTAAAGGGAAACTGACTAAATTTGCACTTTCCAAAACAATATGCAAACCGAAGCAGAGATCCTTTGAAATTTGCACTTCTTATAATTCTGCAGTGTAGTTCTTCTGCCAAGTAATGTTTACAGAAATACATTACTAGGGTAAAGTCTGTGTAAAATGCATATATTCGTGATAAGAACATGCAACAATGCATTGTAAGGGAAAACCACTTTGCAAAAATATGTCTAATAGGTAAAATTGCATATAAAATGGGTTTATGAGGAGAAATTCATCAACTATTTTGCTAAGGTCCTTCTTTTGGGCTTCTCATAGGCACCTGGCTTGTCACTGTGATAACAAGATGCTGGAATAGAGGGGTCAGTGGCCTGATCCAGAGGGCTCTTCTTATCTTCTGATGTTCGTAAAAGTCTGATGAATATTCGTAAGGGTCTTTTTTAAACAAAAAATGCAAATTGCTGCAGAAATGTGTGGAACTGAAATTAGTATTGGACAAAGGAGAAACATACAGAACCTGGACTGGCAGACCCATCCAGCCCTATGGGAAAACAAAGATACCTGTGCTGTAAAAGCATTGTCTCATTCATGCTGGAAACAAGATGCCCCCTTTGCTTATGACTCAATAGGGTGCATGATTTAGTCATCTAGATTTATTTATTTTTAAATGTATTTGCTAATACTTAACCCATTCTTCCTTCAGACAGTTATCCAGGCACTGACTAATCTGAGAGACCAACTGCTTTGAGAATTCAACATCATCGTGTGGCTCTTTCTTGCAGCCTTCTGGAAAACTCTTTCCAGAGACAGGCATTTTCCATCTAAGTAATATCACATCATGCAATCAAACCATTACAATTGCACACATTAAACTCTAGGATTCAACCACACTACTCTGGAAACTAAGATAACCATAGTTTAACCCTTTAGTCATCATGCCTTTCTTTACACCAAAAATAATGTTTCAAACGTTCAGCACCACTCCCAAGCTCTGCTGATCTGTGGCAGGAGCCCAGAGGGATTCCAAGCACTCACCCAGGGTCAGGATGCAGTGGAGACTGTTGTAGCTTTCAGAAATATTATTCACATATTTACACCTGAGTTTGGCTGGAGAGATTCCAATTCTTACAGCATGGTCATCTTAAGAGGGGCTTGTTCCCCATAGTGGTGCAGCACTTAAATCCAAGGCATCTCTCCCAGCCTGCCCAAGGTGGATCTCTGTCTTTTCCCTCCCTTCTTCTTCCCAGTACACCTTGCTAAAGACACCCCTTTGTAACAATAATCTGCTCAGCATACACCCACTGAAATTAATGGACCTTAATTAGACATACCTATTCATTACAGTGGGTCTACCCCAAGTATGAGTAACACTGGATGCAACCCCATACCAAACCTCACTGAAGTTAAGGTCCTCTTCCTATCTTATCTGCAATCCTCAGCCTTTATCCTGGCCCATTAGGGAACTGAAAGATATACATGTCATCTAGTATTTAAGTACAGCAAGAGATATTGACAACACATGGAAATATTCAAGAGAAAAGCTTGAAGGTTTGGACTAGTGTTGTGGCAATGTGCTTGCAGCCCTAGGAACTGCCTAGAAACGGGAAGGAAAGAATTATTTTAGGTGGTGTCTTAAGCTGCAATCTGACACCAAGATCCCGACTTTTGGAACACAGCAACACAAACAAGGATCAACATCCAATCACACGAAAGCTGCGTAACGTGAAACAGGTGCCTGCCCTTTAAATAATCATTTTTGAACCCTTTAACTTGAGCAAATTCTCGAGAAAAGTGCTCAGTGTGAGCAAAGGAAATTACAAACAAAAGGTTGACTTTTTTGAAAGAAAGAAAGAAGACAAATGTAATGGTTTGCTTTAATGCTGGCCCAAATGAAAGTCACATGTTCTCCTTGAAAGTGGGATTGAAAAAAATGTCCTAGAAGTGACAAAATGCAAGAAGAAAACTAGGGCAGGTTTCCAAATGCGAGAGGCATGTTGCTAAAGGCTGCATAAGATAAGATTCTTTGGAAATTTTTGAGTAATATGGATGCACCAGCCCTTTGGGAAGTTTATATTTGCTAGCCTTGGGGCACTGGACCATGTGCACCCCCCAAAAAAAATTGTCTCACGCACCACATAGAAGAGGTAGAGGGTCACTTAAAGGAATTGAATCTTTGGTATTATTGCAGTGATAGATCCTTCCCATTTAATCATGCCTGATAGGGTAGAAAGCAATGGTGATTTGACGTTCACGCTGAATTGCTCTTACCTCACCTACTTAATTTCCTAATGCACACTAAGCAGCCACCTAGCAGTATGTGGCTTCTGGACATTTCTTGCTTGCTTGACCTCCTTACATTTAAATGAGTAGCTCCATTTAAAAAGCAAACAACTCCTCTTGTTTCATTTAGCAATTCATATCCTGCCCTGATTTCTTCTTCCTTCCACACCCAGTGGCAAGTCTCCTAAGCACTAGTGATAAATTAAAACAATAACAATCCACTGTCCTCACACAAACATGGGAGAGTACACTCAGAAGCACTTGACGTGTAACCCTGTTAAATAGCCTAAAGGGTTAAAAATGTAAAATTATCAGCATGGGCACCAGTTGTTATGCAAAGGGAGCTTTGCAACGTTTGTCAGTTAATTATGCAAAACTTTTGTATGACTTCCTTTATCAAAGCAGATGTGAGGGCAGTTAAAGATATATATGCATAAGGCTGCAGGTAAAAATAAAAATAAAAATAGACCAGCAGCTGAAAGATCAGTCAACAATATTTAAAAGCCTGAAAAAGCTTTTTACCTGGTGCCTAAAAGAAAGCCCAGTAAGCTTCCTGGAAGAGGACATTGCCTAAACAGGGCAAAAGAAGGGAAATACAAGTACTCTGAAACTTTTAACAGTGAAGAAATGTGATCTGAAAAAATTATCCCACTTAGAATTTGAGCAGTTGCATTCTGCATTAACTACAGTAGCTTCTACCCAGACTTCACTAACCTGCTTATCTCCAGGTTGTAGTCCAAAACATATGTAGAATAGCAGGTTGGCCCATATGTCTGCTCAGACTGAATTTCAGGAGCTAACAGTCAATGGGCAATGTGAAGTCACCTATTCTCCCTTCTTGTGTACCTTTAAATTGGACAGCCCCTCAGATGAAGGAGACCTTAGGAATCATAGAAACATAGAATTGTACAGTTGGAAGGGACCTCAAGGGTCCTCTAGTCCAACCCCCTTTCAGCTGCCTTTTCACATTCCTCTAAACAGAAGACTGTCCTCTGTTAAGTAGATCACGTAGCCCCCATCCAATGTCATGAAGAACTCTGGTGTTGGTTCCTCTGCTGTGAAGAGCTGTGCTCCAGCAGAACCCCATCCTGCTGGAGGATCATAGATGTCGGTCTTAGTTACCTCAGAGGTCTTGAATAAACAAATAAGGTCTAAGACTTGTGTATACTATTCTGCTGTAAAACGAAGAAAGGGAAATCATTTGAAACAAAGAGAGAGAGAGAGAGAAACAGAAAAAAGCTTTCCCCATGCAATGGGAAAAAGATTTCCTTACTTCACTTAAATTGTTTTTAGCTTTCAGCAATAATTTGTCTACCTTCTAACTGTCTGCATCATCCAGAGAATGCATGAAAAAGGAACAGAGCTGCCACAATGTCCCAGCAGGGAAGAAACTGAATGTCAAAAGCAATTGATAATCAGCAAAAGCAAGGCCAAACTCCTTCCTTATTAACACAGTGTGCTTAATATTCACGTGGGTCAAGCACAGTCTTTCAGCAAGAAAAGGAGGCACGAAGAAATATGGGCAAAATATAATGAAGGAGTGGTATAATGTTTTCACCCACACTCATCGTGAACCAGACGTAACATTATGGGAGATCAGGGTGGGGGGAGTAACCACAAGGCAGATGGTGTGTGTGTGTGCATATGGCAGAATGTATGCTATTTATTACTAGGCTTCTGTTGTACTTAGATTATTAATTATTTTATTCTGGTGAAAAGTGCAGTCCTATACATGTCCACATTGAAGTACATTTTCTTAGTTCAGTGGGGCTCGTTCCTGGACATTTGGCTATATGATTGCTGCCTGAGACTGCATTTTCAGATAGTCAGTGTAGCTTCCATTGGTTCAGAAAATTTACAAGAGAAATGTGCTTCTCATCAGTTTCCCCATGCAGTGGAATCATTTCACCATATAAAATATTAATCCACACAACCTTTAAGTTTAAAGGAGGTATTGATTCTGCAATTACCTCTCTTCTCTCAGTAAACATTCCAGACTGAAGTTCTCCGTCGCTCACACACATTACGTTTCCTCTTTGTGAGGAGGGCACTAAAATATTGCACTAAGCATTTCCAGGCAAACAGTCTCCTCAAATGGCAAAAAGACACTTAATAGTTCGGTGTCAAAGTTTTATCTGCCAGACACTCATCTCATCTCAAGCTCATACCCAAGTTAGAAACATGTGAAGTTGCCTTACCCTCATTCCACCTAGCTCATCATTCCATGTAGTCTACCAGTATCAATCCTCCAAGTTCAGACAGAGATCACTCCCAGCACTACACAGATGTCAGAGTTTGCATCTGGAACCTTCTGGAAGCAAAACATATGGTCTCCTACTGCGCTGCAGGACTTCCCCAGTACACCCTTCACAGCAGAGTTGGTTTGGGGAAAGGTCTTTAAGAAACGGACCAAGAAAATATTTTATTTTTTAAATTCAGGGAATGCTTAATTTAAGGAAAATGTGTAGTAATTCCATCATATGCAAATTGTAAACAGAAAACAAAAACAATTGCAAATATTGGGTCTTCTTATTTAACAAGTTCTATGACTTTCCATTAATTTAATAATTTGTATTCCTACTTGTGAACCGAAACAGAATAACTGCCTATTTTAACTTTGTTTTATGTCTTTTCTCATTATCATAATGGATACCATTAAACAGCCAATCCTATTTTAAACTAATTTGCATCAGCCTTGATGTGATTTGGAACCTTTAAGGATTATGGATATATTTTGATTCTCATTAGGTTCTGACAATCAAAATGCATGTAAAAAAAGAAGGAAGGAAGGAAGGAAGGAAGGAAGGAAGGATGGAAGGAACCAGGGTTTTCAGTCCTAGTTATATTTTTGTCATTTTATTTCTGGGGGAGAAAAGCATAAGCAATTAAGAACTTTATGCTTTTTCTGTAGCTATGTTTTATAAGAAAGTCTTCAGTAGTTAAAAAAAAGAAGAGTTCTATCAATATTATCCAATCAACCAGGTATCTGTCATTTCTATGGAATAGTTCTATTGATTCCAGTGATCCAAGCATGCTGCTCTGAACCTGAGTTCAAGCAGTCTTTGATGGTGAAAACTTTTTGGCTCTTTGTCACTGCACAGGTGTATGATTCAAGAAGACGTCAAGAGCTGAGAAACATGGTTCTCTGAAAATTTACAAGGAAGGGAGACTATATTGGAAAAAGCCTGTGGTATTAGTGCTCCAAAGCATTTAATCTTGCATCTTTATGGTCCTATAGAAGCTGCCTTGAGAGGGCTTTGCCATAAAAGGTGTCCTAAAAATACATCAGTAAACAAAATACAGTGGTACCTCGGGTTACAGACGCTTCAGGTTACAGACGCTTCAGGTTACAGACTCCGCTAACCCAGAAATAGTGCTTCAGGTTAAGAACTTTGCTTCAGGATGAGAACAGAAATCGTGCACCAGCGGTGTGGCGGCAGCGGGAGGCCCCATTAGCTAAAGTGGTACCTCAGGTTAAGAACAGTTTCAGGTTAAGAACAGACCTCTGGAACGAATTAAGTTCTTAACCCGAGGTACCACTGTAAGGCTCTTCTGATCTTGAAATATCAACCTTGGGGCTAAATATCACAAGGAGGGCTAAAATCGGTGTAGCTGTTCCATGCTGGATCCAGCTGGAGCTTAGGCAACAACTGACAGATAATAACACTGCCCTACTGTGGTGTGTTCCTGGCTTGCTCTTGTCCAAGGGGTCACAAAGAGTCGGGCATGACTAAACGACTAAACAACAACAACAACTGAGGTGTTTCAATAGGACCCAGAGAAAAGCAAATGGAGGGAACATAATTGTCAGTTGCAATGACTATTTGCTGCATCCATACCTTAAGAACTGAAAGAACCGACTTCCGGGGTGGCACCATCGGTAATGGCGGACTCCCTCTGATCTGGAGGGACCAGCTCCACGGGAAACGGGTCTTTTCCGCTACGGCGCAGCGGGGACCCTTTCAAAAATCACAGGCGGATGAAGCCTGTGACCATGGGACTCGGCGGGCACCTTTAGCGCCCCCCCAACCCACAAAGGAACCCACTAACGGGCTCCGGAGCGAACAGGGGGAAGTGGCGCGGTGCTGAGAGTCAACTGCTTCTTCCGTGGAGCGAAGCCACACAGCCGTTGCCGGAGAGCGCTGCCTTTTTCCTGGGACAATTTGGCTTCTAAAATAATCACCCGTGAGTACTTAAATTTCGGACAATTGGACTCTAAATAAGGACTTGCGAGCAGAAAGGAAAATTGGACTTAAAAGTTTATTTCAATTTGGCACTGAAACGGGAAGGTCTAAACAGGAAGTCAGCCTTCCGTTTCTTTGTAGATAGATTAAAGCAAAGACATGGCAAACTAGAGCTCAGAAAATCGCTTGTAAAAGATTAACTTTCATCATTTAAAATTGTTGAACCCCCTTCGGAAGCAGGAGAAGAGGGGGGATTTTTTCCGGACTGTTTAAACCTGCAGAAGTGAGTGTAAAGTAAAGTAACTTTCCACCATCTTGATCCTGGAGCGGGGTGTCAGGACTGACGTTTTTTGAAGCTCATTGACCAGAGACAAACGTTTTTGACAGATAGCTAAAAGAAGAGAAACATAGTGATTCCATTGAGAGCAGTTGCAGATGACTTAGTATTGACGTTACAGGAGCCAGAATCTAGTACCAAAAGAGTTTTAGAACTTATTCAAGAATTTGGTCAAGTTGCAGGATTTAAGTTGAATAAGTTAAAGACCAAGGTTTTAGAGAAAAATTTAACACCAATGGAGAGAGAGAGGTTTCAGAATGAGACAGGTTTAACAGTGGTTAAAAAAGTTAAAAATTTGGGGATTAACATGACAGCAAAAAATGGGAATTTATTTAAAGACAACTATGAAAAATGCTGGGCTGAAGTGAAAAAAGATTTGGAAATTTGGTCAAATTTGAAGCTTTCATTGCTGGGCTGTATTGCTGCGGTAAAAATGAATGTATTGCCTAGAATGTTATTTTTGTTTCAAACATTGCAAATTGTGGACAAAATGGACTGTTTTAAGAGGTGGCAGAGAGATATTTCTAAATTTGTCTGGCAGGGCAAGAAACCCAGAATAAAATTTAAAATATTAACAGATGCAAAGGAAAGAGGTGGATTTGCCCTGCCAGACTTTAAACTTTACTATGAATCAGCAGCTTTCTGCTGGTTGAAAGAATGGTTGCTTCTTGAAAACACTGACATTTTGGATTTAGAAAGTTTTAACAATGTATTTGGATGGCATGCATATTTGTGGTATGATAAGATCAAAGCACATAAAGCATTTAAAAATCATATTGTCAGGAAAGCATTGTTTAATGTCTGGATAAGATACAAGGACTTATTGGAAAATAAAACCCCAAGGTGGCTGTCACCGATGGAAGCGAAAGCTCTGAAAAAGCTCAATATGGAGGCCAAATGGCCGAAATATTGGGAAATTTTGGAACAAGATGGAGATAGACTGAAATTGCAGAGTTTTGAGAAATTAAAAAATAAAGTGCAAGACTGGCTTCATTATTATCAGATAATGGAGGCATATAATTTGGACAAGAAAATTGGTTTCCAGGTGGAAAAATCAAAATTAGAAACAGAACTGTTAGAACCCAAAACTAAGATTTTGTCAAAGATGTATAACTTGCTGTTGAAATGGAATACTCAAGATGAAATGGTGAAATCTGCAATGATTAAGTGGGCACAAGATGTTGGACATAACATAATGATGGCTGACTGGGAACAGTTATGGACCACAGGTATGAAGTTTACGGCATGTAATGCCTTAAGAGAGAATATTATGAAAATGATATACAGGTGGTACATGACCCCAGTCAAGCTTGCAAAAATTTATCATTTGCCCGATAACAAATGTTGGAAATGTAAAGAAACTGAAGGTACATTCTTTCACCTTTGGTGGATGTGCCCAAGGATTAAGGCTTTCTGGGAAATGATATATAATGAACTGAAAAAGGTATTTAAATATACCTTCTTGAAGAAACCAGAGGCCTTTCTCCTGGGCATAGTCGGCCAATTGGTGCCAAAGAAGGACAGAACTTTTTTTATGTATGCTACAACAGCAGCAACAATATTCATTGCAAAGTATTGGAAGACACAAGATCTACCCACTCTGGAAGAATGGCAGATGAAGCTGATGGACTAGATGGAACTGGCAGAAATGACTGGCAGAATCCGAGACCAGGGAGAAGAGTCGGTGGAAGAAGATTGGAAGAAATTCAAAGATTATCTACAGAAATATTGTAAAATTAATGAATGTTAGAATGATGTTGGATAGAAACTAAGTGGTTTCCAGCGGTAATGCTTTAAGGGAATATGAAAAATGGGTTGTTAATAGGTAAAAATCTAATGTTATTATTTTAAGACCAAAGACTAGGAAAAATAAAGAGGGTAAGGATTTGCTGAACCAACAAATTGAACTGGAATACAAAAAAGGGAGGTATGAGGAGGTCCGGGAAACAAGCTAAGGAAAAATAAGTAATGGAAAAATTGAGTGGTTTTTAATCTTTTTTATATTTTGTATTTTGTATTTTTTCTTTTTTTTCTTTTTTTCTTTTTCATTTTTATATTGTAACATTTGGAAAATCTTAATAAATATCTTATATATATAAAAAAAGAAACATAGTGATTCCATTGTTCCCCTTCGCATTTTAAAGGAACAAATATTGACAAAATATCTGAAAAAGGAAACTTTGTTGTTAGATTTGTCTTTAAAAGAAAAGAACAAATAGAGGTTTTCCCCCTAGAAGGAGCCTGTGAAACTGTAACCAATTCTGAATCGGGGAGCTTGCAGCTGTTACAGATTACGATCATGGGAATAGACTTCTGACCTTGCAGGAAAATGTATTCAGAAGCTCTGTTGTGTGCTCTCTGTAAAACAAGTGCCCTACTGGAACAGCTATATGAGAAGACAGACTTGATGACTGATGCAATCAGAAATTTTGAACAGGCAGTGGGAAATTATATGGAGCCCACCCAGGAATTAAATCAGGAGTGTGCCCTGACAGAACAGATGAGGGAAGAGGATGTTGCTGAATCTTGGACACCAGAGATGGAGGGAGCTGTGGCCCAGCAGGAACATGAGCTCTTGGATTTGACAAATGAACTTGGAAAAAGCCAGATTTGGAAAGATAAAGTTTGGTCTGGTTTGGAAATGGGGGGTTGGATAGACCCCCCCTATGCAGGGATGTTTGGACTTTTCAAGTCTGGCAATGGGCCGTGAGATGTTTGGGGTTGTGGGGGCTCTTAATTTTGGAAGGACTTTGAAACATGTTCTTAAATACCACATGGAGTTTAGTGTGGACTATGGAAAAGGGGCTGATTTGTCGAGAAGGGTCAAAAACATTGTTAAGCTGGAGTTCCCACGAGTGAAAGGAGCAGGAGACAAAGGAAAATACAGCTATAAATATGAAGAAGAGCCGCGGAAGGGACATGGAAGGGACTTAAGGGCCTCGGATATAAGATTACCAGGTTAATGCGCTAGATTGATGGGATAAAAAGGACTGACAAAACCCGGGACCAGGAGGAAGGGACGCTGGATGAAGATTGGATTGTTTTTTTATTTCTTTTTTTATTACTAGGATTGTTTTATAAAATTGATTAATGTTCGAAAAATGTTGGAACAAAATTATTTGGCTTTAGCAAAAATGTTTAAAGAATTATGTAAGAATATTATAGTTATGAGAAGTTGGTAAAAATAAGATTTAAGATTTAAGCTTTAAGGTTTTTTATAGTAAGATAAGATTAAAATAGATTAAGGTAATGTAATGACAGAATATTATGAAATATGGAAAGGATTTGCTGCGACAATTAACAACTAGGATACAAAAAAAGGGGGGAGGAGGAGGTCAAAGAAAGAAGGTAATGACAGTTAAGGATTTGAGAATATTGGATTTGTTTTTAAATGTTTGTGGTATATTTTTGTTTTTTGAATTTGTATTGTTTGATGTGGTTTGTTTTTTCTTTCTCTTTTTCTACTTTGTTTTCTTTTGTAATTCTAAAAATTTTTCAATAAATATCATTTAAAAAAAAAGAACTGAAAGAACCATTAATATATGACAAAGCACCTCTCTAGTACAGTAAATTATATATTTTGGAGACATCTGCAGTGGAGTTTGTGGGCAGGTGGATCAGAAGCAAGAACTTAGGTGAGCATTCAGAGACACCAAGTTGGTGAAGGGGCTTCCATTTGCTCAACTTTTAGGGCTATGAGATCTGAAAGCAAGAAAAGGGACCCATTTGGATCTAAGGAGGCGAATATACCTTGAGTTGCACAACTCAAGAGGGGTTGTGACTCAGGTGGTCCCCCTCACCACCTAGAAGATTGGCAACATGCTACTTCTTGCTAGGGATGGGTAGGTTTTTGAGGTATTTGCAATTGTGGCTTTTTTATTTCTATACAGTGGTACCTCAGGTTACATATGCTTCAGGTTACAGACGCTTCAGGTTACAGACTCCGTTAACCCAGAAATACTACCTCAGGTTAAGAACTTTGCTCTAGGATGAGAACAGAAATTGTGCTCTGGTGGTGCAGCGGCAGCAGGAGGCCCCATTAGCTAAAGTGGTGCTTCAGGTTAAGAACAGTTTCAGGTTAAGAACAGACCTCCGGAACGAATTAAGTACGTAACCAGAGGTACCACTGTATTGTCCTGAGCAGATATCTCTTATGTTTAAAGTTCATAACACTGTGCCCGTAGTTTTCCAAATGACATAAGTCTTGCCTCTTATTTTCTGGGTTGTGGGCTTGAAAGTGATGTAAGGACTGAATTATCTATTAATGAACTAATTTCTATTCTAATAAGAAAGAAAACTCTTTCTCCAGTTTCCCCCCCTCCTTCCACCATTACTTTCCACCTCTCACCTTTTCTCAGGACACTTAGTTCCTTCGCCAGCAAAGTTAAGTCCTATATAGGTCAATGTGGTCTTCATTATGCTGGAGTAATCCTACTGGGGAATGGAGAAGCAGTTGAGAACAGAAACAGCCCTAAGTGATAAAATGAGCAATTTCTAAGGTGTTGCTCATCTTCCATGGACATAATTTCAGATCATGCTTTTTTTTTTTTGCAAGTGATATATGTGAAAATAGTTCAATTTCTACATATCATTTCATTATTCAATTGTGTACTCTACTGGCTCAGCCTTACTGAAGGTAACTGAGCGAGACTCTTCAATAACTTGTTTCTATCAATACAGTTTTACATGATTCAACTAAAAACTGTGATTAATATGCCATTGTGATTATCTTGATTCCAAATAATCCCCACAAAGTGGAGTACAACAGTATTCTTTCTCTTAGAAAACAGTACCCTACTTTTAAAAATCAGAAGCACAATGCACACCTTGAGGTGTACTTAAATGTTAAAAGCTGATTTTGTTGGAAGTGTGTTTTTTTTATTGGAAGTGTCCCCATATCATGAAAAGAAACCCCTGCTTTGAAAAAACTCACATCCAGTTTCTCAGACCTCCTAATCAGGCTATTGTTCAACATGCTGCAGTAATTTTCTTCACATCAGTTTGATTATTTTGATCTGCAGTCGATGAAGCCTCTGCCAGCTAGAAAAATACAATTCATCTTAAATTAAAATGATGACCCCCACTTCCCCAATCTCTCCTTTCCTCTCAGAAAGACAATGCAATGTTCTATGACATGCAATGAATTATGTGGGGCTATGTGTCTAAATTTTCTGGCAACAAAAATAAAGGATTCTATCATTCATTTTTCTTTCTAGAGAAAATAAGCTTTTCTTATTCACTCTGACGTAGCATTTCCATTACTTCTTAAGAAAGGCTTGGCAATACTTCAAATTGAGTGTTATTACTGAATATTCTATTACAGCTGCTCAGTAAATATATTACTTTATTTTCCATTATGTTCTCTACTCTCCAAAAAGGGCTTTGCTTTGATTACACTCATCTACCCTGCTGGGAGAACAGTGCAATTTCAAGATCTGCCCCTATGTGAGAAATTAGTAGCTTTAACTAGAAATACTTCAAAGAATGCATAGTCCTGGTGATGCAGGCATCACAAATTCCTTTCTTTCTGGACATATATCTGTATTTTACTAAACAAATGCTGTTCGTTTCACACCACACTTTCACTAGGAATCAAGGAAGGGCACTGACAGAATAGGAACTCATGGTTTGCTTCTCCCTCCAAGATCCTCCTGCCTTTGCAAGGCTAGTCTAAGACGGATGTGTAACAGGAAGTGGTTCTGTGTCCTCTCAACAGATGCAAAATATCCAAGGCCAGTCTAGTTAGTAATTTAATTTTGTTTCCAAGTCCAGCTTCCTGGAAATATTTTTGGATAATGTGTGAGAGGTCTAATCAATCAGTATTACAAGCAAAAGATAAAATACATCCAAAATTGAATAATTGTTGTTGTTGTTTAGTCGTTTAGTAGTGTCCGACTCTTTGTGACCCCATGGACCAGAGCACGCCAGGCACTTCTGTCTTCCACTGCCTCCCTCAGTTTGGTCAAACTCATGCTGGTAGCTTCGAGAACACTATCCAACCATCTCGTCCTCTGTCGTCCCCTTCTCCTTGTGCCCTCCATCTTTCCCAGCATCAGGGTCTTTTCCAGGGAGTCTTCTCTTCTCATGAGGTTGCCAAAGTATTGGAGCCTCAGCTTCAGGATCTGTCCTTCCAGTGAGCACTCAGGGCTGATTTCCTTCAGAATGGATATGTTTGATCTTCTTGCAGTCCATGGGACTCTCAAGGGTCTCCTCCAGCACCATAATTCAAAAATAATATAATATAATATAATATAATATAATATAATATAATATAATATAATATAATTCCAGGCTTCCTCCACGCAGCAAGAAAAAAGTTGCTCTGGGACAACCACTGAAAACATTTAAGGCTTTTCAAAAATCCTGGCATGTAGCTGCCCACTGAAGCTCTCCTTGAAGGGAGTTCCGAAGATGTGGAACTACTGCAGGAAAGGCCTCTTACCTCACAGACTTAGCGTGTGGGCACATCAAGATGGCCTTCAACTGAGATCTGAGTGTGTGTAATAATAATAATAATAATAATAATAATAATAATAATAATAATAAATAGATATATTTATACCCATCTGGCTGGGTTTCCTAGGATGGTATCTGTGCAGGCAGTCCATCAAAAATCTCAGGCCAAAACTAGGCCAGAAAGAGAATTCATGTGGGGTTCAGCATGACAGTTTTTACCAGCTCTGATTGCCCTGTATTTTTTCTTTATATCTGTGATACATGACCTCCCACCCCAAATATAAACTGATTTGAGGATTATTTTCCAGTGGTAAGCAATATAGAAATATTGTTCAAGAAATAAATAATATTTGCCAGCTCAGTGCAATCACTGGCAAAAGGGCAGAAATGGTGCGGCTATGATGAGCAGCTATTCCCAGACAATAACATCACAACGTGCTTTAAGTTGTTCTCTCAAACTGCTTATAGTACCTCTGTATCTTACATCTAAATACACCCAGTGTGCTTTTTTGGGTAAGATATGAGACGGCTGAACTCCTATCTTTATAGGTATGTTGAGTGGCCAGCACAAAATGGCTGCTGTGGATAGGGGGAAAAAAGTGAATGTGCTCCATACTGTCTCCTTGAAAAAACAAGAAATTAGTCTCCATTTTCATAGAGGGAAAATACACACACACACATACACAAGATCTCAGCCCAGCTTTAAAGCCTTAAAGGACATTAACCAGGAGAGAAAGTCTATAGAAAACTGTACCAGTTCAGTCTGCTTTGGATGAGTAAGCGACCCATTTTTCCTCTGTATACTTAAGACGTAGGGTAAAATGTAAAGCATAAGTCATTGGCTTTTTCAGCTTTTGAAAATTATTTTGTGGTTGTGCTTCCTCTGACCTAACTAGAACTCTTCAGCAAATTTCACATGATGAGGCTATTCAATGTATGCCCCAGAAGTACATCTCCCTTATGAACAATAAGCTACAAGGTATAACCACTTTTTCAGCTTTTACTGGGTATATTGATTTTGCCTCCAGCACCACAACTCTTTCCAAATATACCACCCTAAGAACCACTTCCTCCCTCGACCATGATAATAAGCAAGGCATGGAAATCAATATCAATTAGCCTCCATTCAGAAATGAATCGCAAATCAGTAAGGTTTATAACAAAGAAAATGCAGAATCTATCCGCGGCTATAAAGAGAGCAGAAAGGTTGATGCAACAGTGTGTGGAAAAATGAATAGTAATAGATTAATTTCCACTCTCTTCTTTCCTCTGCACTTTCTTTGTCCTTTTTGTTTATGGACAACATTTTATATACTCCCTTTGGCTTTTTTTTTTTTTTTTTTACAGTTTGCCCATAATTCATGAGGTAGATTCAGAATAAATTCAAACTGTTGCTGAGGGTGAATGCCTGGTGAGGCTATTGGACAGGGACTGTGTCACTATTATTAAACCAAATAGATGTCTAAAGGATTGCAGAGAAAAGTTCTGATTTAATGTTTTGCAATAGTTTTACAGTTCATCCTTGTTATCTCTCTTTCTCTCACTCTCTCTCATTGGTTTTCCTTTGTTGTCTTCTGCTCTGGGCCATTACTGAGGTCCAAGGATTCCACACTCATGAATGTGGTGGATGGTTGGTAGAAGGACCCTGAGTAAGAGGCAGGGAAGGGAAGACCTTTCTGGGTGAGAGACTGGGAGAAGAAAGGAAAGCTCCCAGTTGAGAACTGGGAGGGTCCATCACTTTCTGTGTGAGACAAGCGTTAAGAGCTGCATTTGAAAGAGGACTCTGCATTTTCTCTTTCTCACTCTGATTTTGTTTTTATTTAGATTAGTTTCTTTCATTTATTATGAAAAAAGCTTTAATAAAATAATAAATATTAATATATTATTATTATTAAAAAGAAAGATCTCTGATCCATCTAAAACACCAGCCTGTTACTGGTAACAACCAGTGTGGGGAGCTTCTGGGCAGAACATACAGTGATATCCATGTTGACTTATCCCCAAAACCCAGTAATCAGAAGTACACAAGCTATAATCATGATAGTTCCCTTTATCTGCTCTGGGCTAATGCATATTGACCACACAAATCTGCATTGTTCTGTTTTGAAATACTTCCTTTTGCAGTCTTAAATCCTGGGATCCCAGAAACAGGCAGAAATGTGTGCCTGCTAGCAAAGGGGAAGTGGCTGCCATCCTATGTTAATGTGGATCAAAAAGAGGAAACCTTCCAGATCTCACAAACTACAGACTAAGATGAATTGTGGTATTTCAAAACAAGGAGAGGGAAAGAATAACCTCAATGGGGTTCTTCTGGACACCTGTGCTGATTGGCCACCTCCATGTAATTGGATGATTTTAACATGATGCTGCACAGAGCCCTTTAAAATGGTGCCCTGGGAATTCAGAAGAGCACGAACAGCTCCTGTGCAGCATCATGTTAAAATCATCCAATTACATGGAGGTGGCCAATCAGCACAGGTCCAGAACCAATACCCACTAGCATTGGACCCTGATGATTCTGTGGGAAACAACTCCTTTTCATGGGTTTTCAAAATGTTTTTTCAACCATACAGGACTTGCTTATGAGAAAGCATCTTGATACAGCTGAAAGAACAATCAGAAAAAGAGCAGTGTTTGTTTATTTCTTCAACAAAAGCTGTATTCCACCCCACCCCACCCCATCTGGGACTCAACTAGTCAAAGTGTATTTTGGAACCCCCTTCTGATTTGGTGAACCTCAAGTGCACCTTCTTATGGACTAGATTAATTATAGGAGGCAAGAGGCTATATTTTCCGAATGTGAAACTTCAGGTATTTTTGCAGTGTCACAGCAGTAAATTGGTGCCATCAAGAACTCACGCTGGTATAATCACATCTACCTTGCTACGTCAAGTACTGTGTAAATTACCTGTACAGCTAATGATTAAGTGTAGACAGAGATGATGCCTCTTATTGGGGTTGTCGGAGAAAGCTTGAGGGATTTATGAAAATCTGAACCAGGAAGGTGCCAAAGCGAGAGAAGGGACCAGACTTCACTATGATTTATATTGTTCCAATATGGTTTTCATTATTGGCTGAATAAAAAAGAACTAGATGAAAAGGTAGGAGAGGAAGTATGTAGGTCAAATAACCAAAATGTAAATCATTTTTTTTCTGTTCTTTGACTACACTGTTCTTAACAGAATAAATTGAGAAACAATAGAAAGTGTTGATAAGAACTCTTTTAAAAAAACCCCTACCTGTGTCAACATTTGTAGAAAGAAAATACCGCAAATGAATGCTACTGAGAAATAAACACCAGCAACATACAGAAAATAAACCTCTTGTCAAATGCATCATCTAAAAACATGGTCTCACAGCAGAACTTTGATTATGTCTTTATTCCAAGTAGAGATTGAGATGTGAGGGAAATGTTTAGCATCCTGACGGCATACTAAAACCAGAAATTAAAGCAAAAATAAACTTTCGGAGGTGATTCTTTTTAGGTTTCATACAGGAAAACAAATTAAAACATGCAAATGCACAAAGTAAAATCACATTGGGAGCAAATATATGCCTCAAAGGTACCAAGGAGCTGGAACAATATATATATTCCTGACGGCTGCAGAGTTTGTCCTCCTATGTATTATTACAAATGTAAGTAAAGCTGATATTTATTCAATATTTAATTCAGAATTGGGGGAGGGGAGGATTTTTTTTAAAAAAAAATTTGGTTATCTTACATGATTACTTTCAAATATTGAGAAGCCAGTTTCTCAGCAGGAGACTAACGAGCATTGGGTGAAGCTGATGAAAGCACCTAGGCTTTCTATCAGCAAGAGTGCAAATGAGAGGACCTCCCTCTCCAAGTCTTTTCCGACTCCCTGTTGAGATTAAAGCAATGAAAGATCATGATGTTGAGGAGAAATCTCCTTCTCAGGAAAAGCAGACCAGCCTCTTGCAATTTTCACATTTCTGCTATCCCAAAAGATTATGGATAAGAAAAAAAGCACTCCTTTCTGGTTTTCCACACATCTCTAATTAAGGATGCAATCCAAACCCTAATACTCCCTAGCTATGTTTCTTTGAGTGACAAGGCTTAATATCATGTGATAGCAAGTTGCCTGATTCAGAATCGAGAAGATCCTGGTTCTGCTCAACCCCTCCTTGCCCCCTTTGGGGATTCCACCAGTGCTCATGTTTGGACAGCAGACCCAGCTACACATGGGTGGTGTCATGCTGCCATCACTCCCCAGGCAGAAGCAGGCACAGCTGGGTGGAGGGACACCTCTGCTGAAGTTGCTGCCCTCCTGGCAGCTTACCACAAAGAGATTGCACCATGAGAGCCAGTGTGGTGTAGTGGTTAAGAGCGGTGGACTCGTAATCTGGTGAACCGGGTTCACTTTCCTGCTCCTCCACGTGCAGCTGCTGGGTGACCTTGGGCTAGTCACACTTCTCTGAAGTCTTTCAGCCCCAGTCACTTCACAGTGTTTGTTGTGGGGGAGGAAGGGAAAGGAGATTGTTAGCCGCTTTGAGACTCCTTAAGGGGAGTGAAAGGCAAGATATCAAGTCCAAACTCCTTCCTCCTCCTCCTCCTCCTCCTCCTCCTCCTCCTCCTCCTCCTCCTCTTCTTCTTCTTCTTCTTCTTCTTCTTCTTCTTCTTCTTCTTCTTCTTCTTCATGCAACAGGAAACTTCAGTTTTCAGCACCAATGCAGAAGTTGTTTCAAACTACTATCTGTCTTCCTGCATCGCTCACATACCATACTAAGCTGGGCTGGGAGACATTTGTATCCCAGTGGAACGCAGCAGGGTAAGGCAGCAGTTTCAGGGAGGGGTAGCATAAACATGCTTTCTGAGTTAAGGTGGAAATGTCCAGAAAAAGAGTATTTAGGGTCCGTGTTCCAGGAGCATGCTGCAAACATCTAAAGTGTTGTAAAAGTATTGAGTTCTCATGTAATCTAAAGGTTGCTTGATGATCATCATCAGTATATTATGCATCAAAAAGGGAGAGAGTTGGTGGCATCCTGATTGTGGGAAACCCTCCCCTTATAAGTACCACTGGTGCTGACCCTACAATGTTTTTGGTGCTGAATTAAAACTTTTTCTTTTAAAATGTTGCTTATGATTATAGTCTGTTTTATATTTGTAACTGTATTAAAAGTGTTCTTATTATTAGTTTAGTATGACTCGTCACTTGTGCCTATTTGTCAAGGCTCTAGGAAAGCTACTCTTTTGCTGGTTGCATCAAGAGCAGAGTAAACAAGGTAAAGTCATTTGTAATGAGTTTTATTCAATCCTGACAGTGAGAGACAAAAGAAAGCACAAGCCTTAATAATGGCATTGCTCCAAACTGGGCTCCTCCTCCCACATTCCTCCCATCTCCCTTTACGGTGGCTGCTTGTAGCCAAAAGTCTCTGATTCCGTTGTTCCTGCACCCTTAATGAATGCTGAGTTCTGGGAGAAGGGGGATCAGAAATACTCTCTAGTGACAACGTGTCGGCTGGCTGCCCTGTCACGATTCCCCCCCTTCTTCTAACATGTCCCAACTCTTTTGTTCATCTATCTCTGCGCTGTGACCTTCCTCAGACTCCTCAAAGCCCTGCTGTAAATCAAGGCTGTCTCCCTCTTCTCCTGCAGCATCAGGAGAAGGGTGTGGAGTGATCCCCACCATTCATCCTCCTCCATCTCACCCTCTTGAGTCCAGTCCCTGACACTATTGCATACCATCCCAGTATCTGCAAGAAATCAAGGGTGGTTGAAAATGAAAATCCACCAATATTGTACAAAATGGGCCATCTGCAAACCACCTTCTGGAGCAGGTGATCTCCTTATCCACACTTCCTCTGTCTTTTCTAGATTTAACCTTAGTTCATCACCTTCATCCACACTGTAACTGCCTTCTGATACTTGTTCAGGATTTCAACAGTCTTTCTGGTGTCAGAAGACTGGTAGAGCTGATGACACTGTAGCTCAGATCTCTGGATTGCTCCTTCCAGCAGTTCCATGTAGATGTTAAACAGCCTGGGGGATAAGGTGGACCTTTGTGGCATTTCATAAGCCAACTAGGTAGAGCAGAAGTTCCCCAGCACCACCTTCTGGAACATTTCCTCCAGAAAGTACTAGAACCACTTTAAAACTGTGCTTCCCAAAGAATGCCAAAGGATGTCATGTTTTATGGTTAAAACACCATGGGGAGGGGCAGAAGAATAAGCAGGGCAGTGCTCCCCTGCCCATTCTCCAGGGTGAACTTTAAACGAACTTTATCATTTGGCACAGACAGAGATGAAACACACTTTCACTTAATTATGATAAAAATCACAATACATTAAAAAGAAACACATTGCTATGTAAATGAGCGGCAGGAGAATGTGGAACTGAAAATGGAAATTCCTTTGAAAAACCATGAAAAAATGGTTAGTATAGCATATGTGTGCTACAATATGTGCATGGTGCTTGTGAGTGACTGATTTATTTTCTTTCATAAAAAAAAATAAAACAACTGGAGAATCAAGAGTGGCTGAGCTCCTATTGCTTGGCTTAAAAGAGAGAAATATTGAAAATGACAGGATAAGGGGAAATAGAAGCTTACAATGAAGGGCAAGAATGGAGACAACATATGGGAAGAGTAGCCTAAGGCTTTAAAGTCAATGATATAAAATAAGCTAGAAGATAGATCCATATTCCCGAGACAGTAGGCCTGATTCTGATCTTGCTTGGAGTACTTTTTTGACATTGTTACTCTTTACATCAGTATTGCTGCATCTTATCTGCAGGGAACAATAGGTGAAAGAAATCACAGAGTGAAGGGGGGGGAGCATTCAGACTTATCCTTTCCCCTTTTTGGTCTGCTCCTCTTGTTTAGACTTATGATGAGATATAAGGACTTATGCAATGCAACTGTAATATACATCTTGTAAAATATGCCTTTTGGAGCACTGGAAGTGAGAGAGTTTAATCTCACTCAGTTTAGGGATCTTTGTTTATGGCATCATCAAGACCCAAAGGCAACTTTGCCACAAAGCGTAAGTGACACTCCTGTGCCTAGAGAGATATGTACCTTAAGCTCAGTCGCTGGATCATCACCTTGTTATGGTGAGTGGGCTTGAATGTTCCTATGGTCTTTGTAAGCGAAGCTGTTGGGAGTCTCGTACTCCCAGTAGGGTCACCCAAGGTGGTAAGGTCAAGGGGGAGGAGCTAGACAATGGATGATCCAAGAAGTCCTTAACGGCAGAACAGATGGAAGATAACAAGTGGTATTTTACAATGGCTGTGAAGGCGGATGAAGGCTGCAGCAGATAAGAATCTACAGGTTGTCGTTATACACATGCCATCGGAATACAGCCTTACTGTGAAGACCGTGCTTTGGTCAGCATGTACTGATCTACACACATAAATTCACACACAGATGTCTTTCAAAAACCCATCCCAAACCCAAACTCAAAAAAGTCCTATGGTAAATGGTAACGGGGGCAGGGCCTTGAAATTTGAAAGCCCCTCTCATGAACCGGCACATGGGCGGTGGATACAGATTCAGTCGTTCTGACTCAAGGAATGAGGCAACTGAGTAGCTCAGCAGCTGTAGCCCCAACTGAACAGTCCTATTTAGGATCCACTCTGCTCACCCAGAAAAGGGGGAGGGCTAGAAAAAGTGCCCTAAATATAGTCTGTTGTCTCCCTTTCCCTCTGACTGGATTACCATGCCCAGTGGGGTCACCAGCCAATGGTCGTAAAAGACAATTAAACTTTGGAAAATGGAATATATACGGACTTTGTTGGATAACACAGATAATGAGCACCCCAAATGCAGGACTGCCATCATTGCAAGAGAGTTGTGACGTTTTAACATTGATATTGCAGCGCTTCAAGAAACTCGAATAGCAGGAGAGGGACAACTGAAGGAAGAAAAAGGAGGTTACACATTCTTCTGGAAAGGTCTTCCTGAACCAGAACGTCGAATACATGGAGTAGGTTTTGCTATCAAAAACGATCTTGTGAAGCTCTTGTCAGAAGTCCCTACCAGCATTAATGAGCAACATTCAACCCTTCCAATAAAACTTGCCAAAAACCAACAGGCTACTATTTTAAGCGTTTATGCACCAACACTGGATGCCAATGAAGACATTAAAGATGATGATGATGATGATGATGATGATGATGATGATTATTATCAGCTAGATGTCATCCTATCAGAGGAACCTACGTCCCCTGCAGTGCTCCAAGAACAATACTGGGAAATTTAGGTTTCACAATTTATTTTCATTGTTATTCTATGTATAAGATTTCTTCTCTACTCTTCACCATAAGGTCCCAGGGCAGATTGTTGTTAAATGTAAGTGCTAAATTCACTTCAATCACATTTGATATTAAAACACATTTATTGTAAATAATAATAATAATAATAATAATAATAATAATAATAATAGTTGTTGTTGTTGTTGCTGCTATGGAATAGGGCAAATGTATCAAGTTACACGTGGGGGGGGCAGCATCTAACAAAAGCAGAAATCTTCCCCTAATTTCTGATGTTTCTGATGTTCTGCTATGACTGGTTCATTGCCCGAAGGAATCAAAGACTACCCTGCCCAGAGTTCTCATTGGCAATGTTCTGGAGGCTTGATAGCAGAGATTTGGGAACTTATGAAGCACCCTTAGCTTTTCAAAGCCTTCTCAGATGACATGCTTTGCCTTGCAATTTAGAAAGTGAGATGGAAGGAGAGAGGAGACACTATCCCATTGACCTAGCAGAGTGACAATCTCTTCTGCTGTGACAACATTTGCAATCCACGAGACCCACCTTTATATGGCTGTGTCTGCTTTCAGGAACACCCTTGGGGTACTGATATTTTAACTTTTCCTTTGATTCCTGACTTCTCATCCACGCAACTCCTTGAGCCCCAATTAAATTGAAGGGTAATAAGCAGTCCAGTTTCAAAAGAAATAATGAACATAAACATAGGCCAACATAATGCTGAACATTGCAAATACAATCCTGGGTATGAATATTCTAATACCAATGTCTTAAAAATCAATTCAAAGGAGAAGTCACTGGCCAACTGTTCATCAGGACTTTTTACAAAGGTTAACAAGAAGAGAAAGTGATAATAACTTGTTATTTTATAGTTTTTAGAATATCATCTCATGGCCTGGCAGATCTCTGTGCAATAAATCCTTGTAAGATGTATCAGGAAACATCACACTTCTTGTCTCCCTGCTAATATTTCAGTCAAAGTTTTAATAATTATTGTTCACTGCCTTTTTTTGTATTATGAGCTTTGCTATTCTAAAGGCTCGAACATGAATTGACTGAGCATTCCGACTCCCATCTTGTCCAAGGTCTTTAAACAAAGTCCTTTTTTTCCATTGGTATTGTTGCAGAGTCCATTAAAAGTCCTGGGTTTATTGTTATTCAGACTTCCACTAAGCAAGCCCGTTATTATGATCACCCTGTAATAGCTCGTTGAGGAAAGCCTTTTAGAGAAAATGTGACTGAGGAAATGTAGTGTGCTTACTATTATTTATATTTACTTGTCTTAAGGGGGCAGCAAAAGCACACCATGCATTTCGAGAGCTCCATTTATCTTCTCTGTCCATGGATAAGATTAAATGCAGCTCTTTATAGGATAGTAGAGCTTAATGGGAACAGGGTGGCTTTTTTTGCAACTAGACTTTTTGAAAACAATGCCCTGTGCATTAGCTAGATAATGTTGAATTCTTGGCAGTTGCAGAACACACACAAACACACAAAATCTACTAGCATGTTGATGCACTGTGATGTGTCACAGGAGTGTTGCAAGGCAGCAATAATGCTGCAACTACATACATACATGTTTTCATAAGCACAATACATCTGGAACTGCTTCTTGTATGTGTTACGAGAGATGCTATGGAAACGACGGTATGCATAATGCAAATTTGTTCCAGTTCCACAGTCTCAAAAAGTCACAAGGGTTCAGTACTTTGACATGGCGATGAGTTCTGGGGAATGAGTTATGCACAACACAATCTATTCTGAATCCCTCTCATACACAAATTGAATTGAATTTGTAACAGTCACTCACATGACAAGCTGGAGATAAGTTCTGTAGTAAGTGAATTTCGTGTATTTCTTAGGACAAATTAGCAGTTGTCCATTCCATTTACTTTACTGTTGCATCTCCTAGACAAAATATTGAAGCTCTTGCATTGCTGCAACTCAGTGTTCTCAGTTATACAAAGAACCAAATATCGTTATAGCCTTTTTCCTGTCACGTGATAAAAGGGGAACTTCCTGGTCCATTGCTGATTAGGGATAGGCAGCTGCTACCTATTTATGGAAGTGATAGCTGGACTATAAAGAAGGCTGATCGCCGAAGAATGGATGCTTTTGAATTATGGTGCTGGAGGAGACTCTTGAGAGTCCCATGGACTGCAAGAAGATCAAACCTATCCATTCTTAAGGAAATCAGCCTTGAGTGCTCACTGGAAGGACAGATCCTGAAGCTGAGGCTCCAATACTTTGGCCACCTCATGAGAAGAGAAGACTCCCTGGAAAAGACCCTGATGTTGGGAAAGATGGAGGGCACAAGGAGAAGGGGACGACAGAGGACGAGATGGTTGGATAGTGTTCTTGAAGCTACCAGCATGAGTTTGACCAAGCTGCGGGAGGCAGTGGAAGACAGGAGTGCCTGGCGTGCCCTGGTCCATGGGGTCACGAAGAGTTGGACACGACTAAACGACTAAACAACAACCTATTTTTCAGACGCTGTGTTGCGATAAATGACAGTAGACAGACTGGTCCTCAGGAACCACAGCAAACAACATTCACTGACTGGTTGCAGATGCTAGCTGACTCACCATCTTGGCTAGCAGCTGCACACCTCCTAACAGCTGGACTCTCACAAAGGACAATTAAATAATATTTTTTGTTTTACCTGTAAAGACTTAAAAGGACCACATTCTCTCAAACCCACCTATCCACTGAGATTTGCAACTGACACTTTCTCTAAGGTGCTTCTCTCCTTCACACTGTAGGCCTATGGGATAGACACGCTATGGATGTCAAATGTATAGCCTGGGGAAATTCACCTGGCATCACCATTATTATATTTTGCAGACCAGACTGAATCTGTCCTGTTTACCCAAGCTTTTAACGCTGATTAATATGAATTGCCTGTAAATCTTTTGCTTGGTATTGGTGACCATTATTTATGTGCATCACTTAACTTTAATCTGCTGTTGTTAATTATTGTCGCTTTTTTATATTGCTTGTAATAAGATTTGCAAGCTACCTTTAAGGTTGGGATGATAAAAACAAAGGTCCCCCATAAATAAATAAATGAAAGAAAAAACTCCATAACAGAGATAAAAAGACCGAAGCCATGGCAAAAACATCAAGGCCATTCATTCCTCTGTATTTCTTTCAATCAATTTTCAAAATCCATCAAAACAGAAAACTAAACTTGGAAAGAAACCTATGAGAACATGAAGGCACTGGAATGTTGATAAGATGCAAATCCAGGTCAAATCACTTGCATAAGTTTATTCAAGCAGTCTTCGCCTTGAGTAGGCTAAGCAGTATCTTGGCAAGCAGATGTGGTATTCCCCCCACCCCGTTAGAGTCTTTTTCTATGAAGTCTCCAGACAAATTCCAAATGTATTTGTTTGGTAGCCACTTACAAGGTTCAATGTGCATAAGAATTTGGAGCATACAGCTAGATTTGTCACCAAGAAAGTAATCTTCTTGGTTTACTCCTCATGCTACTTTCCCCCACAACCCCCTCCCAAAAGAACCCGGGACAGCTTATTAAGTGGTAAAAAAGAGGTTATATCTACATAACAAATTAGAACTCCTCCCAATCAGCCAAATAATGAAGTGTGGGAAGGGAGAATCAATGATCACATAAGAGGGAAACATTCGCAGCCAAGGACTGAGGAGAGTGCTAAGTGATCCTTAGGCAACTGAAACCCAAACTGCACACTCATGGTTCACTGTGGCATGTAGTCCAAGCCGCAATGGCACCCCCAAGTATTCCCAAGCCTCCGACTATGGCTGGTGATTCCTGAGTACCCTTTTCCACCATAATGCCTCAGGTTGGCAGTGCATTAAAATTCTACTTTTCCTTACCTGTGCCTTAATTCCTTACCTTAATGCCAAACAGCCAAATGATGTCAAATCAACACAGATTGCTCTGTAGTGTAAAGTAGGTGAAAACAGGGAGTCCCAAGTGCCAATTCCTATGCTGCCCCATAAAAGGGGACTAACCAAAGCTCACACTATGGACAGAGGGTGCTTCAAGAAGTAAAAAAGAGGGAGAATAGTAGGCGGAGCCTCTCCCATTGGACACTCAGTGCTGTGTGGCTCAAGACTCCTTCTCAGAGGAAGAGACCACCTTGAGTTTTTTTCTCCTCAGGGGTGGGAGCATGAGACAATTTCCGCCCCACTGAGGGGAAGAAGAGACATGCCAAATCAAATATTCTGCTTATATGTTGGTTGGGAGATACAAGGCATTTTCATGAGGATTGTGACCAGAGGCTCTGTCTTGCATCCAAAATGGGGGGGGGGGGCATCATGCATCACACGTGTGACATCATGCAAGTGTTGCATGTCACGTGTGTGTGTGTGTGACATAACGCACACAATAAGCGTGCATTCCACTGTATACATCTTGGGGGGAGTGTTTTATGTAAAATAACATGTTTTATGTACAGTTTTCCTCTCCTTTTCAGTGCATTCACAAATAAAATATGCTGTTTGCATGAATCTTTTATGTAAAATACTTTTTAAAATGCACACATTTTGCACACTGAAAATACGCTGCAGTATCTGAAGATGTTTGTAATCCAACTGGAAGTTGTCTTCTGATCTACAGACAAGTTTAGGAGCATCAAATCAGTTCAGTCCTCTATGGAAAGTGGACCAAGCAGATACTTCTTCCATCCCTGCTTGCATTTAAACTTACCATATAAGAGCGACTGCGTTTTTTCTTTCTTTCTTTAAAGCAGATATTAAAGCAGTCTATGAGAGAACAATCACCACTGTTTAGCTCTGTGTGCTTGCGCTGAGATAGAGCTGACTTTATATACATATACAGCATAGACTTAAAAATAGATATTCATACTTGGTGACTTATTGTTATGCTATCAATCATTGGTTATGTATAATGGTGTGTTTGAAACGAAAGTGTCATTCATCATGTCAGGGCATCAATCTCTGGCTGCTGTTCTTTTTATCAATAAAATCAAAGCTTCTGCTTGAAGCAGGGATTCAAAATAGGCCATTTTATTTACACTATGTATGGATTTTACATAGTCTCTGACCACTAATCAATCTCAACTATAGATGTTAGTTCTGGGGATTTCACAGAGATACTTTGATCAGCACAAATTTATGGAAAGGAGTGAGCAGTTTTGACATTCCTGCTCTTAGTGAACCCTCCTCCACATTTTCACAACGATTTTCCAGCAAAAAATATCCTGTTTATATTTTCCAAGGAACATTAATTGCTACATAGTTCCTTTCCCAAGACAGTGACATCAAGATTATAGGATTTAACTTTTATATCATGAAGCAGCAGGGAGAGAAAAAGAAAGGAATATTTCAAAAGATGAGAATTGGTAATGTTTGATATTCTCTGCTGCTGTGTTTGACTTTCAGGGGTGGGGAGGCAATCTGGCCAAGCCATTATTTCTGGCAAAAGTATGGTGGGGCCCCCAACAAATACACATTCCATGTACAGAACTTCAACACTGACAAGGAGACAGCATTCTCCTGGGCAGCTGTGGGTCACAGGCTAGTTGAGGGGACATAGGGCAGAAGATGGGGTGGCACATACAGCGTTGTCCTCTTAAGACCTTACCACCACACCACAATCTACCACCCCAGCAGCACCCACTCCCTAAAGCAGTTGCTGCACACTCCCTAAAGGCATGGTTCAACCTAGAATTCAATGAGAGATTGGAAGTTCTAGGGACAGCCATTTGTTTCAGTAACATGACATGCATACTGGTAGAGGGTTGAGGCATGACACAGTCGAGTCGAGGATTAATGGGTCATTTGCAAAACACAAATGGGCCTCCCAGGACACTGATGGCAGCTTTATGTCCCATCAGCCAAACGCCTTGGTGTTTGGACAGAGACTCCATCTAGACCCCTCTGAGAGGGTGCCCTATGAATGTACTTCTTCTGAGGTTGGGGTGATGCACCACTTCACCTCACCGCCTGTTGTCAGACTAAAGGATTCCACCCAGTGCCTTATCCACCAAAGTTGTGACTATTGCTATGGGGAAGGCAAAGCCTGACAACAGGGCAAATTCCTTCCCAGCTCCAAATACGGCAACCATTACAGGAACACAGCAAAGCCAGTGAACACCGTGCCAGAGGAAGGAAGAAAATTGAGCATACAAAACTACAAGAAGACTAAATAGGGAGGGATGGAAGGGTTGTTCTCCAGTTGATTGCAGTCTTGAGGTCAGGTGCAGAAGGCTTTTATTGGCTAGGGGTGGGCTGGAGTCATGCCTGCTTCATTCTGAACCGGTCCCAAACCACACCCATCTGGCCTCGTTGGATTGGCCCAAATTAAAACACTGGCTGGCAGGAAAGTCTTCTAACCAAAACAGCCAGCCAGGGAGCCAACTGCTGGCCAACTGCCCAGCGTTCCACCCCTAAGATTGGAGCCTACCGTACTGGGCTGAAACCACCGTCCACCCTGTGACCACACACACACACACACACACACACACACACAAGGTAATGATAAAGGGACCTATGGATGACTCTGGGGTTGCAGTGCTCATCTCGCTTTACGGGCCTAGAGAGCAGTCGTTTGTCCGCTCCACAGACAGTTTTTCTGGGTCATGCGGCCAGCATGACTAAGCCGTCTCTGGAGCAACAGAACACTGATAGCAGAGCAGCGCACAAAAACACTATTTACCTTTCCACCGGAGCAGTGCCTATTAATCTACTTGCACTTTTTGGTGTGCTTTCGAACTGCTAGGTTGGCAGGAGCTGGGACCGAGCAATGGGAGCTCACCCCATCATGAGGATTCGAACTGCCGACCTTTTGATTGGAAAGCCCAAGGCTCAGTGGTTTAGACCACAGTGCCACCTGCATCCCAAACACACACACACACACACACACACACACACACACGACACAAACTAATGCAGAAAGGTTGCAAACTGCACTTATGATTGGAAGAAACGAGAAACAGAAGAACCAAAAGTGACAGCATCCATTTCTACCTTCAACTTTCAATTGGGCATTGCAAAAGCTAGCAAGCTGCATGTTTACCAAAGCCCAAAGCCAGAAAGCAACTTCCACAAATCAGTATATTTTTGGAATATATTTGTTCTTGCTGCTGCTATTGTTTGTTTGTTTGTTTGTTTGTTTGTTTGTTGAATTTGTATACTGTCCTACCCGTAGATCTCAGGGTGGCTCACAACATAAAATTACAATATAAAAAAAACTCAGAGTACATAATAAAAACAAAGATAACCCAATAATCCCCTCCCTTTCACAACTCATTTAAAGGGGCACCAGATGTCAACCAGCCCAAGGCCTGGTTAAAAAAAGAACGTTTTCACCTGGTGCCTACAGGTGTATAATGAAGGCGCCAGCTGATCCTTCCTGGGAAACACATTCCACAAACGGAGGGCCACTGCATTCCATATATATTTTCCTCAAGGATATTTCATCGGACTGTACATGGACACTTTTCTTTTCAAGATTGCTCTGCTTCACAGGCGGCAGCCTCTGTGTGTTCACTTTGCCCCCACACTTGCAGATTTCCTCCATACTAAAGATACAGAAGTGGATGCTTAACCTCATTCAGCACAGCGTGAGTGCATCGATTATTTAAATGGAAAAGCTTAGCATGCTGAGAAAATCATCTATATTATGCTTGGGATGGACTTTTACTGATAATGGTTTGGATCAAAATATGCTGAAAGAATGATGCACAAATACTTGGGAAATGAACTCTTTTTGCATGTTGCCAACTGCTTTCTACTTGACCCGCCTCTGGATTATAATGGTAATTCTGTACTTCAGCAGAAGTGGAGTTAGACATACAGATATCTTTGTGACCATTCAAAAATACTGTATCGGTAAAATAATGTGGAAAAATGCTATAGGGGATTGCTGACTTCTTATACTGGGTCATTTGCAAACAGACAATCAACTATTTGAATTCCATTTCAATATCTTATTTTGCAGATCATAAAATAATAGAATCATAGAGTTGTAGAGTTGGAAGGGATCCCAAAGATCATCTGGCCCAACCCCCTGCAATGCATGAATCTCAGCTAAAGCATCCATGACAGATGGCCACCCAACCCCTGCTTAAAAGCCTCCAAGGAACAAGAGTCCACAACCTTCTAAGGGAGACCATTCCACTGTCGAACAGCTGTTATTGTCAGAAAGTTATTCTTGATGTTTAGTCAGAATCTCATTTCTTGTGACTTGAAACCATTGGTTCAAGTTCTACCCTCCAGAGCAGGAGAAAACAAGCTTGTTCCATTTTCCATGTGACAACCCATTTGAAGATGGCTATCATAGCTCCTCTCAATCTCCTCTTCTACAGGGTAAACATACCCAGCTCCTTTAACCGTTCCTCATAAGGCTTGGTTTCCAGACCCTTGATCATCTTGGTTGCCCTCCTCTGCACACGTTCCAGCTTGTCAACAATCCTTCTTAAATTGTGGTACCCAGAATTGGACACAGTATTCCAGGTGTGTCTGACCAAGGCAGAATTGAGTGGTACTATTACCTTGATCTGGACACTATACTTCTGTTGCTGCAGCCTAGAATAAGGGTAGCTGTTTTAGCTGCTGCATCACACTGTTGACTCATGTTGAGCTTGTGGTCCACTAAGACATCTAGATCCTTTCCACATGTACAACTAGTAAGCCAGGTGTCCCTCATCTTATACTTCTGCATCTCATTCTTCCTGCCTAAGTACTGAACTTTACATTTGTCCATATTCAAATTTATTTTGTTAGTTGGGCCCAGTTCTCCAATCTGTTAACATTATTTTGACTCCTGATTCAGTCTTCTGTCTTCTTTAGAAAGGCAATTTAGCATGAGGAGTCTCCCACTCACCATCACATTCACATCAGTGTCATGGAAAGCTGAATACACATATCCTCAGCGCACAGGTGGAGCAGCTCAAGCAATGGGCTAAAATCTCTAACAGCTAAGATTCTCAAGTGTTTTAGATCTCTGTCGCACTTTAGAGTGTGGGTAGAAAGTGCAGGTAGAAAGTACAGCACAACAATCTAGAGGTATATCCTTGATACAGTCAAACCTGGAAAATTAAATCTGCAATTGCTAAATGTTCTTTCATACTGGGCAGAAGAGGAAAGATGAGGGGTTCAGCATTCACTTTTAGAAGCATGAGTCTCACTGCTGTCTTTAAGCTGAAAACAAAATCCTTCCCAGTGGCTTTAAAATAAGAAATCTTAAGCATAACAGCATTCAGACTGTGTGGTGGGGATGAATACTGTATTGTCTTGCCTTTGAAACTAGGGTCCTGGCATCAAAAAAATAATGTGAAAAGTCAAGGTGACAGACTAGGAGAAAACAAGGAAGAAATAAGACCCCCTTGCTCTTGGCTGATGCAATCAAAAAGGCATATGAAATTGTCCAGGAGAGTGGCAGGACACCTGAGATCTGCACAGTGGAAGAATTCTTGAGTTATAAAATAAATACAGATATCTTTTCTTCTCCTCTAGTAGTTTTGACAGTCTATGTTATAGGTTGTGTCAAAGACAATCTATGGGGGGAAACCATCAACTTCAAGGAGGTCACAAAGTTAAACAATCCAGCATGCTGATTCAGCACAGTGGCATTTATCATCGCACGTACTGTAAGTTCCTCCCAACAAGCAAAGCCTTCCCAAGCAAGACGCAGTGTTTTCTTTTTCTTGTTGGCCTCGCTGCCAGCCTGTGTTCTCTATGCATCAGTGCCAGCAACGTCTATGGTGGCAAATGCAACAGAGAGCAGGTGCTTCCTTTGGACCATTTTGAGGGTAAGAAATGTCCAACACATTGTCACGTTGACCATCATCTAGCTGAGTGTTCTTTAGCATGGTTTCCTGGATTCTGTTAGACTACAGCTTACATTTTTCTCATCTCAAGGGCAGGGATGATGGGAATTGTAGTCCAACTAGCTCACTTGGTTTGAGTGTGGTGCTGATAACGCCAAGGTGGCAGGTTCGATCCCTGTATGGGACAGCTGCATCGCAGGGGGTTGAACTAGATGATCCTTAGGGTCCCTTCTAACTCTACAATTCAATGATTCTAATATCTGGAGACCCATGGTTGATGAAAACTGATCTAATCAGAGCCAAACGTTTGTAAACTCAATTGATTTCAATAGGAGAGATTTAAGCATGTACACATTTTTTCCTCTGAAAGTGATTCATTTTAGATGGCTAGTGCCCATTAAGTGTATGAAATTTCAGAAGTTTGAGCCTCAGCATTGAAGACATCAACTTGGAAGTCCTATTGCTTTTGATAACTTACTTTCATAGGAAAACCTGGCGATAAAACTTGATCTGCAAGGACACAACTGTGATGGCTGGAACCATAGGAGGCAAGCTTTCCCACCAGGCTTGCCTCACTTCCCTGCCTGGGACCATAATAAGGAGAAGCTGCTGTTCAAGCCTTTACTCTTGTGGAGAATGCTTTTTGTCTTTTTGGCATGAATATAACCACATTTTTGTATATTTTAAAAATGTCTTTTTAAAAATAATAATAATTGTCATTTGTATTTTCATTTTATTCATGAGCTTGGCCAAAAGATGACATATAAATAAACAGTAACATAAAATAACTTAAGTTACCAATTGTGATTTCCAAAGGAATGGCATTTACCACCAGTATGAAGAAAGTAATGATTCTTTTGTATTTCTAAGAGAACTTCCAGTTTGATGAACTTCCAGTCAGATTCCATGAAGTCCAGAAGCAGGTCCTGCGCTTCAAGGGTTCTTAGGATCACAGCCATTTATTCAGAAATAGCTTGCGGGGAATTTTCATATTAAGCTGTGAACGTACTCAGAACCACAAAAGTAAAATTGCAGGAATTGTGGCCATGCCCTGGACTGGTTGAAAGTAAAACAGGATGCAGGTGGGGGAGAGGGAGTTACCAAGGGCAGACTGAAATTAATGGGGCAAAGTCCAATTTGCCCTAATGAACAAGCTTCCACTAATACTGCTTCATGGAATTTTGCTAAATGGTGGAGGGAGGAAAAAAGAGGTTGATACCCCTCTAATTATTTTTCCAATTTTGTATTTATTTATTTATGTATTTTCACTTCTGCAAATCTCCATATTTCCCCAAGTGTGCTTATACCTACCTCTTCTGTGTGGATTTTGCTATTTTGGCTATCTAAACAATGGCACCTAAAGCCTGAACACTAGAAACAAAGGGAATGACGCAAACGTCCAGTGACAGACTTCCCCCAAATAATAACTTTTAAAGAAAAATTGTTCCGCATTTAAGCTGTAACCCAGCAGGTAACTGCATCCATAATCTGAGACATTTTCTAGAGTCCCCCCCTCACTCCCTCCTATAATGAATTTCCCTCTTTCTTTAAAGTAATAGCCAACACAATCATATAGTAAGTGCAGTTTAATTTAGAATACTTGGACTTCCTATTTTAAGTAACTTTGCATGAAAGCTCAATTTATGAGCTGTGGATGTTTAATAATTTATTATCCTGGAAGCTTCAACTTTACCTATTAGACATAAATCTATGTCAAAAGCTTGGAGGTAAGAGCTTTTATTAGATTAACAGGATGCAAGTATTATATACAAGCTTTTGGGACCTAATTAGACCATTCCTCCTTCTGGTTTTCACCATATATTACAACTGACAGTAAAGTGGGGGCGAGTCAGGGGTTGTTGGTAGAAACTAGAAGCATATTTCATCTGAACCTACAGCTAGTTTCTTACAACCACTCCACATCTGTTTCGTTCTTTCTTTTTTGTCAGAGGCTCTGTGAACTGCAAAGCTCATCCTTTAAATCTTCCTACAGACGCTATCTTGCTGCAGTTGTCTACAGCTTTTCATCCGCCAGCCAACTACAAGCACTTCCGAGCATCATTCTGAAGTTCAGCTGGCACAACATGGACTGGATCAGCCACACTGCCATCTCTGTGGTTGGGGACAGCAATGTTTCTGAACGCCAGTTGCTGGAAACCACAAGAGGGGAGAGTGCTCTGGTGATTCCCACAGGCATCTGGGTGGCCACTGCAAGAACAGGATACTGGACTAGATGGGCCATTGGCCTGATCCAGTGGGCTATTCTTATTGTGTTGCACATTTTCAGAAATGGCAAATATCTTCTACCACATCACATCCTTCAGATGGATGGATGGTGGAGAAATTAAAGAATCCAGGCTCAAAATACGAACTCCTCTCACTCAAAGAGTCTGGACTTGTTTTCCAGTTGATCCATCAATATTTGAATGGGGTCTGACTTGACTTAGGTTTTGTATCCTACTGCTACCCTGTCCTCTTTGCCAGCCCTTCCATTTCTCCAAGGAAGGGATTAGCCTGGAGAAAGGGGGTAAAAGATGACAAAGTATTCATTATACGAGAAAAACTTCCCACAGGTTTTATTCTTAGCAGGAAAGTATGCATGTAGAGTCCTGAGGCAGGTTAGGAGGAGTTAATCTCTCCCAACTTTGTCCAGATGGATTTTCTCTATGTTGACAGAGGCTAGGGTGGTAGATGGGCTTGTGGTGGCCAATATAAATACTGTATTCAGAATGTATTTGAATATCAGTCAGCAGGGAACAACAAGAAGAGAGGGCTTTTGGTCTGTTCATAGCCTTTTCTGAGTCATCTAGTTGGCCACTGTGAGAAATAGGATGACAGGCCCCTAGTCTGATCAAGCAGGACATTTCTAATAATAGAACATGAGTCTATGCTTATCTCTCTGTCTGGCAAGTTTCAGAAACAGTAGTGCTATTTTCCTAGAAAAAGAGGTGCCAGAACTCACCATGAATGCCTTCCTTGTTTTCTTATGATGGCAATGGTGCACACCTGAGAGTTGCCAGAACAGAGTTCTGGCTGAAAAAGAAAAAGTCCTAAGAAACAGGATGGGTGGTTTTGTTTCTTGAACCAAAAACTGCAAGTTCACCAGCCAGCTAATGCAAAGGGCAAATAGACAACATTCCCAGACTATTCTTAGATGTAGGAACACCCAGAGTGACAGCAGATCCATGAAAATAAATGAGAACTGAGGTAGCCAAAGGGTTGATATCCACAAACCTCTGTCAAAACAATTATGCTAATTCTTAGCACTCAGTACAAAAAACATTTTCTTCTGAGAACGAGAAATTCCTTAGTGCGCATGCACTGATGTTTAATGGAAGCACATACATGTTCAGGTAGGAGTTGCTGGAGATTGTCCGAAGGGTGATTAGAATGGTAGATTACAAACAACCAAAGGGGTGGTGATGGTGAAATGTCCATGCAGCAGCAACAGCAGCAGCAGCAGCAGCAGCCCTTTCTGTGACATGGCAAATGTGCTTTCCCTCAAGGGTTAAGCCCACTATAGCTAAGACAACTTTTTCCAGCCAATGCTAGAAAAATGAGTCTCAATTTTACATTCTAGAGGTGGCTAATTTTTTATGCAGGGCCGCAAACAAACAAATGAGGCTATAAATAATAACTTTTCGCCTGACTGGTCCAGATTTTCATTTGTGTGACTCAGTATAACCAATTGCTGAACAATTTGATTTAAATGGTCACTGCTGATCAAGGTTTCCTGATTCATGGTTTTATTTTTGTGCTAGCTATAAAGATACTGTGTGAAGCTGAAAGGGCTGGGAAAAGAGATGAATGAGCATTGTTTATTGACCAGAAAGCTTCCTTATCCATATAGATAATTACAGAACCCAGTAGGCCAGCAATGGATTAACTATTTGGGGAGACATTATTCATTCCCTTCAATATTTCTCTGATCAAAATAGGGACATCCTAAATAATAATAATAATAATAATAATAATAATAATAATAATAATAATGTTTTTTGTTTGGTGGTTGTTGTTGTTGTTGTTGTTGTTTTATACCCCATGCCTCTGACTGGTTGCCCCAGCCACTCTGGGGGGCTTCCAACATATCTAAAAACATAATAAACATGCAAGGCTGCCTTCAGATGTCTTCTAAAGGTTTTGTGGTTACTTATCTCCTTGGCTCGAAGTCCACATTTTATTTACACCTTTGCAAGCCTGGAGGAATTCTATAAAATGCAATGTGTGTGTTCATTCAGAGTAGTACTAGATTTATCCTTTATAGCAAGAGCAGTGTCCTCTGTCTTTCCAGATGTTGTTCAACTACGACTGGCATCATGCCTGACCATTGGCCATGTTAGCTGGGGCTGACTGCAGTTGGAGTCCATCAAGCTCTGAAAGGACACTGGTTACCTATCCATGTTTTTAATAGGTGATTTACATGGAATGGGTAAGGACAAAAGCTGGTCAAGTTGCCACAGAAAGTTACCCAAATAAACTACACTCCTAGATATTCTTCATTTTCTCTGTATAAGGGTGAGGGAGCTTCAACACAGACCCTGACCAAGAGGGTGCCACATATTGGCCAGCTGGAAGCCTCTACTTTATCCATCAGACTAACATATTTCCTCCTCCAGAAATGGATACTCTTAAGACATTGATTAAAGGACTGCTCTCTTGGTCAATTCAGGAAAAATAAAAACAATCTTCTTGACCTAGTCAGAATGCTCATACCTCCTAAAGATATAGTCAAACTTTGCCTCAGTCATGTACAAAGAATTTGAGGCGGGCACAAAACATTAGATACTATCTGACAGTTTAGTGCAAAGGGAGGAACGGAACATAGCAAGAAATGAGAGAGGAATGCAAAAGCAGAAACTCCTAACCGGTGTGGGTGCGCATGTGCAACACTTTTCTGCATGCTGAGAACCTCAGGGAGCTTTGTATGGAATGCACCAGATAAATCCATTATGCCAGCCAAGCCCTTTATGGTAGATTTAGCAGTCGCATCCAGCCTCACCTATGCTTCTTGTCCAAAGAACAGGAATGACAATGGGCAAAAAAAATCCCAAAATCTGTTTCCTGTTCTACCTGGAGACAATGTTGTCATACTAAATGGTAAAGTGGAATGGGCACAAAAATGAGAATAGAATAGATAGGCACTGAACTGGAGCTGGAATCAGTAGTACATTCATTTTATCCTCATACATAACCCTTGAATAGAGAAGAAAGGTGGTTACATTGCAAGGAACTATCTATCCAACTAAATGCCCAGGGTTGTTTCTTCTTCTTGTTCTTCTCTGGAGCGATTCTTTCCCGTCCACAAAAAGGACATTGACAAAAGGCAACCTAGCAGTTCGAAAGCACGTCAAAGTGCAAGCAGATAAATAGTTACCACTCCGCCAGGAAGGTAAACGGTGTTTCCATGCGCTGCTCTGGTTCGCCAGAAGCGGCTTAGTCATGCTGGCCACATGACCTGGAAGCTGAACGTCGGCTCCCTTGGCCAATAAAGCGAGATGAGCGCTGCAACCCCAGAGTCAGCCACGACTGGACCTAATGGTCAGGGGTCCCTTTACCTTTACCTTAAACCCTTTACATCATGGACTTAGTCATAAGGAAAAAATCTATGTGGAAAAAAAATATCTATGTGAGTTTCACTTCTTATCAATAACATGGAATTCATAATTAAATGGAGACATCGGCCTGGATTCAACTAACTGAACCTGCTTGCAGGATCCCACATAAGGCCTTCTACTGCATAATGGGGCTTTCTTCCTCTCCTCCCCGTTCCCTCTCCAAAATTCTTCCTTCTCCTTACTTGTAGGCACAATTTTCATTCCATAGGTGGGCTATGGTAGCAGGATGTATTTGCTTCGGTGCAGGGAATGGGCCTAGCTTCTACTGCCTGAGCAACAGGAATCCATTTTTTGTGGAATAGTCCCAAAGGTTAAGAGTATAGCAGTATGGGAAATGAAGCACTCTCTCTCCCCTCGGTGCAGGGAATGGGCCTAGCTTCTACTGCCTGAGCAACAGGAATCCATTTTTTGTGGAATAGTCCCAAAGGTTAAGAGTATAGCAGTATGGGAAATGAAGCACTCTCTCTCCCCTATCCAAAAGGGCATGCTGGTCTTTGGGTGGCATCATGGCAGAGATGTATCCCTGCAGAAGCAATACCTAACTCAGGCATCTGTGTACTCTTGTGCCAGCCACATCCTCAAAGGGATGAAGCGTCTCAGTGTGCTGATGATACTATTATCCTTATGCCGCCAGAACCGATTATCGCTTTATTAGCACTGTGGCTAATTGGATTGGCCCGTTAATCTGCACAGTGCTTTTACAATCTTCTTCTCATTCTCCTCCCCAATAAACTGATTATTAATAGATGTTTATAAAAATGAATGGGTGGAATAAAAAGGTTGATTCCCTAATTGGAAGCTATGAGAAAAATTGGGGATATGGAATTGCATCTCTTTTTGCACATCTGCAATCTGATACTCTGCTTCGAGATGTAATTGTATTTTCAAGGACAGGATTCAGAGGGCTGGGTGGGTGGGGGAGAGAGAGAGAGAGAGAAAGAGAGAATAAAAATGCTATTGCATGGACCCAATCTTACAAGCTCCTCAGTGCCCTAAAAGCCTGCTGTCTTCAATACGAGCGGTGGGAATGCAATATCTTTTGGAAATGGGCTATTCAGTTTTACATGAATCACAGCTGTGATTTCTGCATTTCTGCTCTGTGTATCTTAGAGAACAGTTGAGCAGGGTGAACTACTCACCAGAAGTAATCCCTTCAATTAATTTTGTCCATTCCTCCCCCCTGTTTCCTTGCTATCTGCATGCCGCCTTAGAGGCTTAAGAAGTGGTTGTTAAATTTGTTCAAAGAGCACATTTTGCAAACATTCCCCATTGCTGGGTCACTTCTTTGCCCTTTGTATTATTTCTAGGTCACTTACATTGTGTGTTCTTTCTTCTGCTAACTTGAATGATAGATTAAGTACGGGTGACGGAAAAGCTTACAGCTAATTTACATGCTACGGCATGAGGAACTTTTAAACCTCGCCACATGGTGGCCCTGAACACATGGGAAGTCATCTGCGTGATGCAACACAGCCTGTGAGCGAACATTTTTGAAGACCTCTGGATACTCTGTCAGAGAACTCAGAGTATAACCATACTCAGAGATGCAACACTGCAGGACAGGAATTTAGTCAGAAATTCACCTGTGTCAAATTGGGTCTAAACAGGAGCCACAGTTGTCTTGCTCACATTTTAAACAAAGGGAAGCATTTCTGATTATGTACCCTGAATTCTCCAGTCTTTACTTCATAGTATAGTATGAAGTAGTATAGTATAGTTGCTAAGTTGTGGGTGAACATATCAGACGACACGGCGATTCTTCAAACAGCTCTTCTTTATTCAGATGCCAGAACAGAACTGAACTGAAGGGCTCAGTCAGCCTGCTTATATAGAGCTCCAGTATCTTGTTACTGTAACAACTTTCTAAAACTATCCAATCACTGAACGTCACTTTCAATCCTTCATTTGCATAACTATCTACAGTATCCCCCTGCTGGCCCAGGGTGAGAACTTCAGTACATAACAATAGTATAGTATAGTATAGTAATAGATCATTCAAAACAGTGTTGAGAAGCACTGGTCCATGGGCTTCATTAAGGATATATGTGAGTTACAGAACTTTCCTACTTGACCCATATCCTCCCTCCTCAGCTGTGCCTCCCTGCAGCTGTTGGTCTTGAGAAACAGCTTCCATTTGTGCTGATGGAACGTGTTTTTTAAGCATAGCTGCTGCAGCCATGGCATAACCAGGGAAGAAAGGGTCAGCCGCCTCCCTCATGCACATTGTGACCACAGCCAACCTGAAAATTACGCGTGCGCACACACCCAATACAACAAATTGGCTTAAAGGCAGCTTACATTGGTGCCCATGGAAGCTTTGTTTAGGCCTAATTGCTGGATGGAGTGGCAGAGAGAGGGAGTGGCAGAGAGAAGGAGGGAAGGAGGGAGAGAGAGAGAATGGGAGGGAATGAACTGGTGAAGAAAAAGGGGTGAGAGACAAAGGAATGAATATATGTGTGTGAATATGGATGTGGACCCTCTTGGCTGTCTCTTAGGGCTGACCCGGGTCATCGAGCCTCAGCTTCCATAGCCACCACCCGCCATGAGAAACCATTGGCAGGACTGGCAGCAACAGCAGCAGATATGTTCAATGCTTGTGACAATATTTTATTCTCTTCTTAATTAAATGTGCATTTTATGTTCAACTTCTTTTACTGATGTTTTCTTTTGAAACATTTAAGTTTTTTGGGGGAGGGGATAACATTGCTGTGTTAAATGTGCATTCTGTAGTTGACCTTTGTAATGTTTTATTTTGAAATCTTTAAGATAATACTGTAGTTTAGTTTCTTGTTAATTATGCTGCTGTGAATGTATACTTTATATTTGACTTTCTTCAGCTATGTTCTTTTTCTGGATTGTTTTATTTGATGTTTGAAAGTGTTGTAAAGTGCTTTGAGATTTTTTTCTTAAAAATATAAAGTGGTATAGAAATAATAATAATAATAATAATAAAAATTAATAATGTGTGTGACAGAGGGGTTAGGAGGTGGGGGAAATGAAAGTATGGTGCCTAGGCCCTGCCAACTTTGGGCATGGAAAATGCACACTAAGTCAAATTTCCACTGAGGGAATTCAACCCTTGGGGGTGAGGGGCAGGTTTCCTGACCTTGCTTAAAAGATGGAGAGATTGAATGTGAACATTTTATTAAATTGCACCTCTTCCTTCTAGCTTCCAGTTCTGTTCTAGCATTTGACAAAATACCTTTTTATCTATGAAAGCTCACACTTTTTCAACAATTAATTTCAGTTCATCTTTAAAGGTGCAGCTGGACTCTTGCTGTAACTGAGTTGCTCACATGCCAAACAGGTGCTTTGCAACACAATTCCAGAAATGGCCCTAAACAAAGTTTCTAGTGGCATATGGCTGTTTTTACAAGCGTTTCATGCTGATTCACAGTGGTGAGCAACTCAATATGAAATTGTGCAGTATAATAAGAGCTTCTGCATGAATCATACCTGCCAGTAGATCAGCAGAAGACAACAGAAGGAATATTTCTTGTTGAGACTGACAGTTGATGCACACACACATGCCATGGTAAAATAAAGCTGATTTGACCATGTGATGGACATGCTATGTGATTGCTTCAGTGTGTCCCCAGCTTGCAATCCACCACATTCTTTTTCTACCGACATGTGGGACCTTTTCAAGGATATGACCAATTATAATTTTCAGAGCACTACCTGAATTTTCAGGTAGCAGTGTCAAATTGTGCTCCCTTCACATGAAACGACTTGCAAATAGGTTTTGTGCATTAGCAGTCCCTTGTCTAAAAAAAGGCGACCCTTGCATAATTATCAATTATAATTGATAGAAAGCAACACCACTCTCTGCCAGATCCTGCTGTCTGAGATTTAACATCAGTCACTATTCCTCAAATATGCTTCTAGTTTGTTTGCAACACATTTTCAAATTTCAAACTAAAGTCACTGTGAAATGGGATGGGCTAGCTGTGACTGCTACTACTAATGGGTGCCGTCTGGTTGGCAGCAGCATAGCATGGGTTGCTGGTGCCCAGGGCCACACAGAGGGGAGGGTGGGAGGGAAATGGACGGAGTAGGCATGTGCAGTGAACTGCCTAACAGTGTCTGTATCACGCAGGAGAGGTCCCTTCCTTGTTCTCATGGAAAAGCCGTTTTCAATGGAGCCCAATTGCACAGCTGTATTGAGGCAGCACCAGGTGTTAAAATGTTGTACTCCTTACAATTTTGCACCCAGGGCAACCATGCTACGCCACTGCTGGTTGGCACTGACCCAAGACAAGGTCTCCTTATTGGTGGTGCCTCATTTATGGAATGCCCCCCCTAGTGAGATGCCTCTATCTCTGTCATTATTAACGTTTAGGGGGAAATGTAAACATTCCTGTTCACCCAAGCACTTAATTACTGTTCCTCACAACCTTGAAATGATCTGCTATGAATGTTAGGTGGGCGTTTTTAAATATATATATATATAATTTTTCTCTTATTACTTCACAGGTTAATTCTGTAATTCTGTGTCTAGGGCAGCTGTCTACCAGCTCCATCTGGTACACAGGCTGAGACCCTGAGACCCAACCTGCCCGCAGACTGTCTCACCAGAGTGGTACATGCTCTAGTTATCTCCCGCTTGGACTACTGCAATGCACTCTACGTGGGGCTACCTTTGAAGGTGACCTGGAAACTGCAATTAATCCAGAATGTGGCAGTTAGACTAGTGACTGGGAGTGGCCATCGGGACCATATAACACCGGTCCTGAGAGATCTGCATTGGCTCCCAGTATGTTTCCGAGCACAATTCAAAGTGTTGGTGCTGACCTTTAAAACCCTAAACGGCCTCAGTCCTGTATACCTGAAGGAGCATCTCCACCCCCATCGTTCAGCCCAGACACTGAGGTCCAGCTCCGAGGGCCTTCTGGTGGTTCCCTCCTTGCAAGAAGTGAGGTTACAGGGAACCAGGCAGAGGGCAGTGGTGGCACCCACCCTGTGGAACGCCCTCCCATCAGATGTCAAGGAAATAAGCAGCTATCCTATTTTAAAAATCCATCTGAAGGCAGCCTTGTTTAGGGAAGTTTTTAACATTTAATGCTGTATTGTTTTTAACACTTGATTGGGAGCCGCCCAGAGTGGCTGGGGAAACTCAGCAAGATGGGCAGAGTATAAATAATAAATTATTATTATTATTATTATTTGTTGCTTAGTGCCCTGGGCTCATTTGAAAGAAAAAGCAGAATTAATATGGTGCTGATGATGATGTGCCTTTTGCTTTTTCTCTTATCTTCCATCTCCTGTCTATAAAACAAGCATCCTGCCAATACCTCTGCCTACAGAACTAAGGCATGTATCATAGCATTGCAGTATATATCAAGTCGTGTTACATCTCCAAGAGCCAGTGAACGGATTCCCACTGTACCTTCATGCCGCATGACAAGTAAAGAATCATACTGTCAGGTTTACCCCTACCTAAATTGACAAAAAATTTGCTGAATTACATTGTTTCAAGCCTCCCACAGTGACAGGAGGCAGTCAGGCCTGACAACCCTTTCCTTCTTGTCTGTTATCTTGAAATCAATTGCACAGCCTGATGCACAGAGTAATGGCTGTGGAATGTTTGTCAGAGCCCAGCCCATTTTGGTCACTGAAGAAGTCAACAACATGGGTTTCCTATTGATGTGAGAGGAAGATGGAGATGACCACCAGGTCCTGTCTGCCCTCGCAGCTGTATAGGAATCGTAGCTTGTAGGGCATCCAAACAGAAAGGAAAACAAAGTCACATCTATCTCTGGATTTAATGAAGAGCTTGCATTTCAGAGGTGGGGGGATTAAATAGTTTTATGCAAGTTAAGGGGAGGCCAAACACTTAATGTGTCAGATATTACAGTTTCTACAAATGTCTTGCTGATAATCAAACATTGGAGAAACATTATAGAATATTCAGAGCACAGTTGTGGATACCAGTGCCTTCAAAGTACCTTTGCCATTCCTAATTCCATACTGATGGTTTGAAATGATTATTGTTATTTATTAAATAGACTAGACTGCATTCCTGGGAATCCCAAGTGAAGCATGCATAGGACCAGACTGTAAGATTTAAATATAGCATAAGGTATATATATTTATTTTAATTTCTTTATTGAAGTTATTTTCATTTTATCTTTTGACTATGAGGTCTCAGTCAGGTCTCTGTATACCAGAAAAATAAATGATTTAACATTCAACATTTAATGCCAGTTGTTCAGAAAAGATCTGTGACCTGTCACAGGATTTTTGAATGCTTATTTTTAAATGACCTTTTTTTTACTCAGAAAGCCCTCAGAGTGCTTTCATACCATGAAAAACACCCCAAACCCATCATTTGATGGGAAGTAGCTTACAAAAGGGAGGCAGGCTTGTGTGTTGAATTGCATTGGAAATAAGAAGTTGAAAGCACTGAGAGAGCTGACTGAAATGCTGCTAAAGGGAATCTAGGGAAGTTTGTCTTCTCTTTTCCCACCCTGTTGTTTTCAGTGATTTTTATTCCAAATTGTTCCTCAGTCCTGGTTCCTTTAACAGTCATTATTTGGTAGTTTGGCGAGAAACACAGAAGAACAGGCAGAGACATTTCTTGTTGTGCAGTAGCTAATAAAAAGGAGCTTAATTGGTAAAAGTTTGGGTGAAACACTTTCAGAGCAGCAGTGTTTAAGCCCAGACATATGCTTCCACCACAGGAGACATCAGGGTTTTTTTTAAAAACACACGAAGAAAATCCAGTACTTAGGAGTTTTTAAAGGGACAACATTAGCCTACTACACCACCCTAAAAAATATGGGAGGGGGGAATCCCCAAATCAATTATTACTGAAAAGTTTAATGCTCACTGGTGAGATAATTATTTATATCTAATTTGGATCACAACTAACTCACGGGATACCCCATTCTGGAGGGACCAAGCAGAGGCTACAACCTCTCCTCCGACCAAGACTGTACCTATCCAGTGCCTAAATTGCAAAAGTCATAATGATTGCTATGAGGATGGTGAGAACCATAGCGCTGGAGCCAATTTGCTAAATGGGAAAATTCCAACCTGGCAAACGACTCACTGTGCCATAGCAAGGTGGAGCAGCAACATGTGACAGCAATATATTAGGGAGGGAAGGTGGGAGATCCAATGGAAAGTGGGTGCTGAGCAAGCCAGAGGCTTTTGCTATATGCTGGGGGGTCATGCTCAGCCATCCCCGGGTGGCCTATCCCCGTGCCCACTCGTGATTTGCAAATTGAGTGAGTGGGCAGGATCCATTTCCCAGACAGCAAGATCAGCCTGGAGGTTTCTTTTGCTGCCTAGGAAACTGTTGCTGGGGCTTCCTCATTGGATCTTGGCAGGCAAGGGAAACAGCTTCCTGCAATGGCACCCGCTAGAGAAGGGGAGCGGAGTTGTGTTTGGTAAGCCCAGGAATAGCTGGCCCACCTTGTGGACAATAGCCACAGCAATAGTCTCCTGGCAGCAGCTGAGAAGGAATCGTGGATGAGACACCATATTGGCTCTGGCAGTGCATCTGTGCAGTCCCAAACTTTCCACTGCCTCATCATCCCCTTCCTTGTAGTGGCTGTGGCAGTGCTGCCAGCGGCGGAGCAAGCCGATCAGGCACCTGGGGCGGCTTGCGTGCCTGCCCTGCGCCCAGAGGCAGGGCCAGCTTGGGGCAGGACACTCCAAGGAATCTGCCTGCCTCTTCCCACTCAGCCGCCCTACAGCTGAGGGGGAGGCGGCGGGCAGACCCTTTGGGGCAGTGCGGAGCCTGCGGGTGCCCAAGTCACTGCATCACTCCCAGGAAAGATGCGTGGCTCGGGCGCGTTGCAGGCCCCGCGGTGAGTGCCGCCCGGCATTTTGTCACCCCCCTCAGTGGTGACACCCGATGCGGACTGCCCCCAACGCACACCCCTTCTTTCGCCCCTGAGTGCTGCACAGCTATCTCTGATGCTCTGCCCCACCAGAAGAGATGCACTTGCAAAAAAATGCCGATATGTAGATTTATTTATTTTTTACCCAATCATGCGTAACATTAACAGTAAGACAAAGCAAAATCTTGTTTCTGTGTTTCTTTTGTTGAACAAAGCACACTGGTCTTTTGATTTCCATGCTGAGAGCCTAAGGTTTGTAATGCAAATTGAGAAAGAATATGCAATTAGTAGAGATCACCAAGTAGTCCAAGAAAATAGTCTTTCACAAAGCTGCCACGGTGCTGGATCAAAATCCTTCATATATATTTATATATTTGGATTTCTCCTACCTCCCCGTAAAAACCTGTGTCATTGTCAACACTTAAAATTACAATCGAGGTACCATTTTATTCATTATAAGGACTGAAGCATACTTTCACTTAGCAAGTTAGGATGACAAGCTGGTGTTTTATGAAACATTTCAATTTAACTTAGCCAAGTTTGTACTCTGCTCAGCCCCTTAAATCTCTCACCATTCACTGCTATCGCTACAATATATCCTGCACAGTTTAAAACATTATCACCACCTGTCCAAGCTGGCGTGAAATAGCTTGCAAGGTTTTAATGCTGATTTTAAGGAATTAGAAGCATTGGGTGTGCTATCTATTTGAATATATTTTTTTTGCAACCAACCACAGTGTTTCCTGTAGCACTGGAATGCAATGCAGATGTCATTTTCGGGATGGGCAACTGAGGTGCTCAACCAACATCTGTTGTATACAGTTATAGAAGGATGACTGCATGGCATGTTAGATCAGTTCAATTAGGGCAACTCTATAGCTGGGGGGGGGGGAATGACAAGAGCACAGTCCCTGGTTTATGCTCTCATTTTGCGTGAACCTCAGCTATTGTGATTTGTTTTCAGGGTAAGAATAACATGCTATTGAACACTCCCACTCCACAATATTGGCAATTAATCTTAAGGTTGCTGTCAACTTCATATGCATCAAAAGGGAGAACTGCCAGCAAAAGCACTTAGGCGTCCAAGGAATTTCAGGAAAACAAAGGGCTGAGGTAAGACTAATCATACTTTGGGGAACAGGATTGGGTTGTATCACCAGCCTCACTGCCATACTGCATTCAGAAAGCACTTCTGCATTCAGAAAGCACATTCTATCTTCCCTACCTGTCAATTGCCAGTTATCTTTATGTGATAATCCAAAATTTGCTTCTAGAAATCTAGACGTTTAGCACTGATTTTCATGTTAATTGTTTGCAGGGGGGGGGAATCTGTTTGCAGCCCTGGGAACTCAAAATGTTATGGGAGTTTTCTGTGGTTTTCATGGATCATTGCCCTACTACTCACAAGATGAGGGTTGGGGTGAAAGCACACATGCAAGGAAAGGCTGTTGGTGAGTCGTGAGATGTTCACTAAGATTTGTTGTGTCACACCACACTCACTGGTGTAAATGCAATGTAGTGTGGCATGGTGGTGTATTGATCCAAAAGGCGGGATGCAGGTGGCGCTGTGGTCTATACCACTGAGCCTCTTGTTCTTGCTGATCAGAAGGTCAGTGGTTCGAATCCCCGCAACAGGGTGAGCTACCGTTGCTCTGTCCCAGCTCCTGCCAACCTAGCAGTTCGAAAGCATGCCAGTGCAAGGAGATAAATAGGTACCACTGTGGCAGGAAGGTAAATGACATTTCCATGCGCTCTGGCACTCATCACGGTCCTCTGTGCACCAGAGCACAGTTTAGTCATGATGGCCACATGACATGGAAAAACATCGGCTCGCTTGGCCTGAAAGTGAGATGAGCGCTTTGACTGGACTTAACCATCCAGGGGTCCTTTACCTTTTACCTTTTTACCTGATCCAAAAGCCACAGTTCCATAACATTACGCATACTGTCATGTAAAAGGAACATTAGGACCCGTGGAACTAAACACTATGTATGACTGCAGTCCTGATATAGCACAGCTTTTGTCATCTGTTTCAAAAATAAGCAGATTATCAAACATCTAGGGAAATCTGGTAGGTTTCATGGACAACAAGATGGGCAGACTTGTGTTAACCAAAGTGGGATTATTTGTCTATCATAATCTGACAGCGGCCCAGTACATTCGTATTCCTGATTTATGTCATCAAAACACTCCAACCCATGTCTCTCTTGCCAATTTTCACATTCCCTCTGTATTTTTTGTTTGTTTGAATTCTACTTTGCATTGTTCAAAAGCTCTAATACTAAAACTTCAGCAACTACAACAACTCCAGTAAGAAAAGAAATCTTGTGTACCATTCCAAGCATATGTGATCACTGCTATCCAGCACTGAATATCCATATTCAATGTATTTGTGCACTGAGTTATATACCACATTTCAACTTTCAAAAGAACCCCTAAAACAGTTTAGAGCAGTAAGACAATAAGAACAAATAATGATGCCATAAAAACTAGAAAGCATTAAAACAAGCCAAAAGTTTAGCATACTTTTCAGCTCACCCTGTGCTTGAGTTTGGGAACCTTTGAAAAAGCCTTAAACCCTGAAATGGCACATTCATTGTTCTCGGGGTTACAACTGCTCTGCAGCAGAGCTGCCCAAATCTTTATTCCACTCATGCGCTCTCATTTGCAGAGTTCAGTTCTGCCCAGCCTGTATCTTATGCAGCTAACATCTTCACCTGCTTTAGACAACAGTGGTCCAAGTGTGAAAGATGCAGTGCAAATAAAGCTGCTGGAGCCATTGGCTGATCTGCCTTCCAGAAACACACCACACGTCCATCGAAGCTATCAATAGTGTTGACTTTATTGGGTAATTTGTGGTGTTCTTGCAGCACTGTTTCATTCGCTCCAAACTAATGGGAGAAAGAGACAGCACATCACAGCTAATTCTGATAGTGGGGAAAGAAGAACCTTTTTCTTCACAGGACAGGCAGGAAAATTAGCTTTGGCCCCTGTTGACTCTAGTCAGGCAGTAGAAGCTAAAACAGCTGCCAGTGTCTGAATGCGGTTGCTGCTCTGAGCTTTTTGTGGCTCACCCATATCTAAAAACTGCTCAAAAAGTCAAAACTCCCTAGCCCCTTCTCACATTTAGAGCCTTTGAGTGAATATTGTGATGAGCTTTCTTTCCAAAGTGCAGCAAAATGTGCAAACATTTATCTTGGTTTACATAGCATTTCTGTGAAAAGACCATGCTCAATGCCACTTAAGCTCAGCACATTGCTTTTCATTCAGGATATAGTGTTGTTGAAATAGCTCTGCATTTATTTTTCCCTGTTATTTCAATTTCTTTCCAACCCTTCATTAATTCATGATTACACATGTTACACATATAATGTCAGTACTATTACAAACAATAAAATCACTTAGAGTTAAGAAGCAACAAATAAAAACCCAACACAACAACCAGTAATGGTGGGGATGGACAATCTCTTAAGTTACAGGTGGCACATCAGGTCAGATGCACCCAGCAAAGAACAGAACAAAAATGTATATGATTAGACAGCACTGAAGAGTAAACAGTGATGGAGGCAGACATACAACAGTGGGGAGAAAATTCCACAAATGAGGGGCCACCATGAAGAAAGTCTTATCCCAGAACTGGGAAACTGAAAAGAAGAGCTGACTGCCAAGAGATGCATTAACTACATATGATATCTTTTGTGTGTGTCTGCAATGTTTCATCTGTCCCACACTTCTTTCTTTTTAAAATCTATCTAAGACAGTCTTCTAACACCGCACTTTGCATCATCTGCATCCTCAGACACGTTAAAGCAGTTGTAGAAGTAGGAAGAGATCTATGCTTCAAGTTACAGTCACCTTCCACTTTATATTAAATAATTGCTTACAAGGGGCTTTATTGTGGCTTGCAATGGCACTCAAATTAGATTGGCTAGAAACACTATCACTAATCTATCTAGCTCCCTTAACCAGCATCTATTCATCTAGCTGTCATTTAATTCATTCCAGCTGGGTTTCTGTAGGCCTTGCATGCCACCATCCTTAGCCTATACATCACCTTGTTTTCCATTCCAGTGATAAAAATGATAGTATCCCCTTTTGCCCTCTTATGGATAGTTGGAAATTGTGATATGTTAGTACCTTGTACCTAGAATGTCCAAGTGTAGTGAATTTAACTGCCTTTCCAAAACTCATACACCCCAGAATCCCTTACCGGTATGTAATTTCAGGGTAGCACACTGATATAGGTTAGATTAGGCCACTCTCATGGGTAACTAGAAATTATTATAGGTCACTTCTTCATATCTGGATAGTTATTGAACTGTTTGAACTCCTCTACTGGTGTTGGAGAACAGTTCTTATTCTGCAGAACTCATCTCAAAGCAAGTCTCTTCCAGACATCTAGGAAAGTAGTGCGGTATTTTAGTATTTGTGACAAATAAATATTGTTGGCATCCATCATCTTGAGAGACAAGGGAATGCATCTCTGGGGAGTGAAGTCAAAACCATTGCATTAGCAGCACCAAAGTGACCTCCCCAGGGTGTGAACCTGGACAGTGTGTATGGAGGTGCTGGGCTGCCCAGACAACAAGACCCCCACCAGTCTCACTGATGTGGTGATATGCTTTAGCGGCAACAAAACATGTCTCTCCTGTATTGGTCTCTACAGCTACAGCAGGCACTGCAACCTTCCAGCAGTTTGGCTTCACCCCCAAAGGTGCACTCCTCCATTGTCTCCCGAGACAGACGGATGCCAACTATTCCAAATCCACCAATCTGAACTTAACTCCAAAGCGGGGGGAAATGCATTGGAATAGTTGTGATTTGCATATCTCACTGTTTCAACGGTGTGTTTAAGAAGATCTAGGCCCAGTACATAGCTTTGCCAGTGATATATAGGATTTGGAAGAAAGCGTCCTTTTGTCAAGTCTAGGATGTTTTCATTTCCTCTTGGCCTATCCTAGTCTGGTTACTGTGTTGGCAATAACCTCTTCTAGCACAGCAATATTTTTGCTACTATCTAGACACAAAGAAACTCAATATAATGTGTTCTATTCTTATCCCATTTCTCATTAGATTGCTGTTATGCTAAAATGTCAGCAACCTTAAACAGAAAATAATTTTATAGGCTCTTGCATATAAAACTACATAATTTCATTGTCTTAAAAAAAGAAAGAAAATCCAGTTGTTTCATATTACACCTAATTGTAAATTTATCTCCAAACCCAGATAGGAAATGGCAGATTCCCACTTTTCTTGCCTTTGCGCTGGCAATCTCAGATCCCAGATGCTAAGCACTGGAAAATATTTCTTCCAACAGCAGCATCTGGTACTTTGGCAGATTCCATAAGCAATTTTGCTTAACAGCTTTAAAGCTGCTTCTGGGTCTATTACATGGTTAATCTGATGGGCTGTCTGGTCTGACTTGTCCTCCTGGATGCCATATGCCAGCAGCTAGAGAAGCAGTGAACTGTTTGTCCATTAGACTTGCAATAAAAAGCCAAGCAGGAAAAAAAGCTGCTGAAATTTCTCCACTCCGCTGCCATTTGCCAATTAGATTGTCACTGATTTAGTGACCTCCAATCAAATAATGCCAACAACCTACCTGGAACTCCCCGGGACAAGGTGACATGGAGGGAAAGTGCAGGTTTTGGTGTGCGCATATGCTGTTGAGAAGAGAGACAAAGATTTCCTCCAGCATATGTAAAGGAATATCATAAGAATATGAGATGGGAATTATGAGCACAAGGGTGTTATGACACATTTGACCTCCATATTCCCTACTTCCTTGTGGTTAATCATTTCCAAACAAGCCAGGATCGATTTGGAAGCCATTAACCAGTGTTCCTTGTGTGCACGGTATGGAAAGTTAATGTAAATGCAGCTTCCAGGTTTATTTTCCCACTTGTGGAAGGGGAGGGAAGGAGTGAAGCAAGGGGAAAGATGCACATGCCCTGTTCCATAAGAGCTCAGGGTTCATAGGGAAAGAATGACAGTGTCCCATCAAGAGGTGGAGGCAACCATAATATCTGTCAGTTTGCATTTCTTAGTGCAGAAAGTACTGATCTGATGTGTAGAGATCTTTCCTATTCTAATTAATTCAAGAGGATTCTAGAAGCTTCTCTGTGTGAAAGAAACAAGCAGAAGGTTCAGGATGTTTGGGTTATTCCTTCAGGGAAGCTGAGTACAGTTGACTTAAACTGTTTCTCTTATCTCTTTCTGTCAAGGTCATGGTGACTATAAAAGTAAGGCCAGAAGGAGCCAGGGTTTCACTTTCTCTTTCTATCTCTTTTCCTTCTGGTGTAGTGTTCTGTATATAGTGTTAAGGTTTAGACTAATTATAAGTTATTTCAAGTTTAAGTTAAGTCTGCTGCAACTGGATTTCTTACAGAACATGCCAATGCTGATTGGATTGGATTTGTGACCATAATGCTCATATGCCTTCAGTAGCAGTAAAGCTCTGCTGGATGAGACACAATTGCCTCTGGTCTGTTTGGGGGGGGGGGAATCCTGCAACATGTTTAAGTTGTTACTCTGATAACTATACATTAGAATCTACTCTGGCTCAATATTGAGTAGAATTCCATGACAGTACCTGCAAGCCCTTGGAGGCCTCCCAGGGTCCTGCTATGGTGTTGCTATCTGTGTAAGTGCCGTAAATACAATGGCTAGTGAAAAGGGACACAAATAGTTTTGGGGGTTTTTTAAATGTATTTGGACTAAATAAGAGGATGAACAGCATGTGGCTAAGGAATCTTCCATTGGTGTGCTTTTTCTGGTTTTTTTACACAGAGCTGATAAACATTTCCTAAAAGTAGGTTAGAAATACAACAGCATATTCAGTGCTTTTTTTCAGGGGGTACTCAAGGCCACTCAGTACTGGCACCTCTTTTTGTTGTTAAAAAGTGTGGCACTTACTGTAACAACTTCATGGCGAGTACTGGCACCTATTTTTCGGGGGGGGGGCGCACTGTGTATATTACAACTGGGACGGTTGTGGCACTGTGGTCTAAACCACTGAGCCTTGGAATTGCCAATTGGAAGGTCAACGGTTCGAATCCCCATGATGGGGTGAGCTCCCGTTGTTCAGTCCCAGCTCCTGCCAACCTAGCAGTTCAAAAGCACGTCAAAAGTACAAGTAGATAAATAGGTACCGCTCTGGTGGGAAGGTAAACGGCGTTTCTGTGCACTGCTCTGGTTTCACCAGAAGCGGCTTGGTCATGCTGGCCACATGACCTGGAAAAACTGTGTGCGGGCAAACATCGGCTCCCTCAGCCTGTAAAGCAAGATGAGCGCCGCAACCCCAGAGTTGTTCGCGACTGGACTTAACTGTCAGGGGTTCTTTACCTTTACCTTTTTATATTACAACTATTAGAGAGAGAGAGAGAGTTTTATGCTATCACAGCCTCCATCTCAATTAAAAAACGACACCAAACAGGTGCACAAAAGTGAAAATCCTGAGTTACTGTTACTTTATAACATTATTTGTGTTGTTGCATTGTTTAGCTGGAAGTAAATTGATTTTATCCTGTAGTCCAAAGGTTTTTCATGGCTATATTAGAGTAGCTTCTCCCTAACTTCTAATCAATTCCAGTTAGATTTGTCTCTATCTGGACATCAACACAACAATTTCCTCTCCTTGCAGAAAGCAAACCAGGCATGTAGGCATGTTGATACAAATGATAATCTATCTTTCTTCTTCTTCTTCTTCTTCTTCTTCTTCTTCTTCTTCTTCTTCTTCTTCTTCTTTAAAAAACCAAGCTTGAGGGAAGTCTTATACACTGAATCCATGCTTGAAAATATATGAATAATAAACTGGTCATAATAGCTTGCATAGAATGAGAGAATTGTAGAGTTGTAAAGAACCCTGGGGCTCATCTAGTCTAACCTCCAGCAATGTAGGGATCTCAACTAGACCATATATGACAGATGGCCACCCAACCTCTGCTTAAAAACCTCAAAGGAAGGAGAGCCCACCACCTCTTGTGGAAGTCTGTTCGGCTGCTGAACAGCTGTTAATGTCAGAAAGGTTTGCCTGGTGTAAGCTTCATTCATAATGTCTAGACAGAATTCAAATCCAGTCTTGAAGAATTTGTCTATTCCGGGGGCTCTGCCTCATAAAACTTGTAAGGCTGGATGAAACCACAGGCTCCTCTTGAGCAGCATTCAGTTTTTCATGGTGATCAACCAGATGCATACAAATAATAATAATAATAGGGGAAATATAAAGAGCAGGGAAGTATGAGTGCTTCCCCCACCCCCAAAATTAGTCAAAATTGCTTACAAAATGTTTGTATTGGAATAAATCTACACTGAATTTTCAGCATGACCTTTTTAAAAAAAAGAAAGGAAGGAAGCATAAGAGAACCTAATGATGATTGTTTTGTTGAAGAATGGAACAGTCCTTTTTAAAGACTATGTGAAATAACATTATCGTTGATGAATACAAGAGCAGGATTTGAACTATGAGCAACAAAAGGAATTAGAGATCATTGTATCATTGTCATGGTATAAGAGAGAGAAGATAGGGTGCAACAAGGGGGAGAAATAAAAAACACCATGGAAATTGTGAGGGGAAGTTGGCAAAAGAAAAGAAATGACCGCTCCCCGCTTGACCCTAGATCTGGAGCGGCTCCATCAGCATAGGCTTGGCTTTGCCTTCCCTCAGGTGGGATACCTGGAGGTCTCCGCCTACCTCAGTCAGTTGTCCAATCCCACCTGGGGGAAGCGTTGCCAAGGAAACCAGGCCAGGTAGGGGAGGGATTACCTGCCCACACAATAGAGGGAGGATCTTACCTGGGAATCCTCACTTGGCTCCAGAGCTTCTCCCACCCTACCCACCCTCAATTAATGTCTTTTTTGCAGGTTAACTTTTCTTCACAGGTTTTGCAAGTTAACTTTTCTTCACAGGTATGCAGGCGCTGCTACGTTAAGGTCGCTGTTAAAGGGCCGGAAAGGAATTTCCCTGCATTGGCAGGTTTCGCCTTTCCCGTAGCAAAACATCACAACTTTGGCGGTATCAGGCCTTGGGCGGAATCCTTTAGTCCATCTTCCTCTTTGCGGTGGCGATACCAGGGTTCCCCGTTAAAGGGGTTTCTGAAGGGAGGCTTTGACCATACGCCGAAAGGTCGTCATTGCTCTCCCCTGAGGCGGCGGCGTAACGGGGGCGGCTATCTCTGCTTGAACATATGTTCTCCAGAGCCAGCCCATCCCCCCCACACACACACACTGGATAACCCTGATGCTCCCTAGGTCCCCGGCTGGGGACTGGGGAGGGAGAACCCCCAATGCCTGAGCCAAGGTCTACCCACATTTGAAATTTAATAAAGTTGTGGCCAATTTAATCCCATAGCACGTTGTCTTGAGTTGTTATTCCACATGACGGGGGGGGGGACCGCTCGGGATCTGGAGACTCCACCTGTCCACGCAAAAATCTATTATGTACGGGAATGTATATGTGAAATTTTTGAAAAGTCAATGAAATATAATTGGAAAGAGAGAAAAAAGAACCCAAAAGTGAGGAAGGAAAAAAAGAAGCAAAGAAATAAACTGATGTGGAAATACAAGAATGGAACTGAAGACTGGCAATATGAAAAATGGAGAGAAACCAAAACGGACAGATTCACTAATCCCTAGCCACTGCATTCATAACACCACCTCCAGAACTAGCCAGTCCTGCATCCCTTGGGTAACCCACATAGGGTCAGCCCAGATAAAGCAAATCTTCTTTTTTTAGATTTTCTTATGGTGAACCTTGTGGAGCTATTAGCCATAAGGCAGAGCTTGCTACTGTGTTTTGGCTAGGGCTACAACTGAAAGATGCAACGTTGGAAGGAATGTCTGGAAAATATTTCTTTGGCATTATACATAGTTAAATAAATTATTGTATGCTTCATTTTGCCATTTCTGTCCTTCTGTTTCATGCTATATTTCTGCACCACATGTGGCTCCACACTTTAAAAAAAAAACAACGGGCTCATGAAAACTATAATCATTAGGAATGAATCCTTCTGTTGCAAATCAAAAGAGCTGTGCATAAGTAAATAAGCACATGGGAGTCCAAGTCAATGGATGCATATTAATATTCTCCACATAAACACATTTTAGCATAAATCATATGTGCTTCGTTAAATACTAATATGAATATACATACAGGTATGAATCTATAATCAAAATATAATCTCTGCAATTTCACATTTTGGGTTCCATTCAACACACACTTACCAATGGAATTTACTTCTGAGTAGGCACACAGAGGATTGCACTGATATATATTTATCAAATCTGTATATTTTAATAGCACCTGAGGTCATGCACACAACTAATATAATAAAATGGATACAATTCAGTGGTTGAATCAATCAGTATATAAAATCCACCCTTACAACCATAACAGAATGAATGTGCAGTCACAAAATATCAACACAAATACCTAAAACAACTTATAGCAAAAGCACAAAGACAGCAATATACATGTAATTAAGGAAGTAAAAAGAACCAGCTTTAATCACTCTTAACCACATAAAATATTTTTCCCAAACTGCCAGGTTTCTAGTAACTGCCTGAATACCAACACAAAACCGCTGAAATATCTTTAAATTGGCAGGGAACTGCAAAGTGTAGGTGCTACCGCCAGGAGAGAATAGCTTTGCCTTTCTGGTTCTCGTTTCTGATAGAGACAAGACACATAGCAGCATCTTTCCTGCAGATCCAGGAGCACAGAGAAGTTCCTGTTTTCTGCAGACACCACATTGTGTATGGCATGGATAGCCAATATGGTACACTCCATGTTTTGTTGGAGTACAACTCTCAACAGCCCTAGCAATCATGGTCACTGCTCAAGGATAATGTCCAACAACATGTAGAGGGTACCATGTTGTCCCAGATGTATGGCTTGAAATATGATAGCCAGCAATTTCACACATTCTAAGCTCCATGTTGTCCAGATCAGCCTTTGGCAACTGGTATCCTGCAGATGTTTTGGGTGAAAATTTTCATCAACCGCAGCCAACACATATTCAAAAACCAATGCTGGATCACCAAAAGAAGCAACCATCCCTGCAGAGGCCTAAAGAACCCAGAATCTGGAGCAGGGACAGGCAGAGATCATCATTACAGAAGATACCATGGCCAGTAGAAAATCTCACTTTAAGGATAGCTGGGAGGGCATCTCAGGGGCCATAGAGTAAATCATCTCTCCTTCTCCACCACTAGAAAGGCAATTCTGTGGGTAAATCCACCTTGCAGGCAAGCATGGAAACCTCTGTTGGCATTGCTGCTCTGCTGTAGGCATGCCAACAGCACTCATTGAGGAAAGCGTGCTCTCCAAATGTGAGATAAATCCAAAGCTCTCCTGTTTCCCCAATATGTCCCTAGAACAGGAGAAGAGGTATATCAGGGCTAGAGGTCGCATACTAATTTTTTCTTCTATTGGGAGCAATGGGAAAGGGGGATAAGTGGCTGAGAATATAGGAAGAAAATGGAAAAGTACCACTCCTCATCTTCTGCCCTGTTGACATGAACCTGGCAAAGCTTTAGATCTGGTAGTTCCTCTGCCTTGGATTGTCCACCCACCCAACCCCAAGCTCTCAGTAGGATTACTCTTGTCACACTGGGGAAGCCACATAGTTGTCCATGACTATCTTAGAAGCATCTGGTATAACAGTTTTAGCAGAGTTACTAAGCTCTCCCAGCACTCAGAGTGGAATCAACTGTAGCAGCAACCCTGAGACCACTTCACTAGCTTAGCCAGTGATTGGATTCTGTGTTAATTCTCTCTTTTTAAAAAAATAATATTTATTAATTTTCCAACCATTTAAACACAACAAAACAGAAAAACAAACAAAAAAGAGAGAAAGAAAAAAAAGAAAAACATAAGACTAACAAAACAAGACACAAACCATTTAAAACACAAAACAATTTCAATATCTTAACTTTCGTTCCCTTATTTCCACGACCTCCTCACACCTCCCTTTTCGTATTCCACTTCTGTTAATTGTTTCAGCAATTCCTTTCCATCTTCCTCTGTTTTCTATCCTATAATTATCTTAACATACTCTAACCTTATTTTTCCCTTTAAACTCTATTAATCTATTTATACTTGATTCCTTATAGCATTTCTACTGAAGCCATATAACTTCATTCCAACATTTTTCTAACATTCATTATTTTTACAGTATTTCTATAAATAATCTTAAACTTTTTCCAGTCTTCTTCCACCGACTCTTCTCCCTGGTCTCGGATTTCTGCCAGTCGTTTCCGCCAATTCCATATAGTCCATCAACTTCATCTGCCATTCTTCCCGAATAGATAAATCTTGTGTCTTCCAGTGCTTCACAATGTGTATTCTTACTGCTATTGTTGCATACATGAAACAAGTTCTATCCTTCTTTAACACCAATTGGCCAACCATGCCCAGGAGAAAGGCCTCTGGTTTCTTCAAAAGGGTATGAATCATCTCCCAAAGTGTCTTAATCCTTGGGCGTGTCCACCAAAGGTGAACTCTAATCCTCAAATTTGTCTGTTTTTCTTTAAGTTCAGTCATAGCAAGCGTCAACTTATGTTCATCAAGTTGCCTCTGTAAGGCTGGGGCTCTCTTTCTCTTTCTCTCCAGTTGTGTTTCTTTACATTCAGCAACAACAGCTTTTTCCCTGGCTTCCTCCACAGTTTGCCGTGTCAAAGTAGGTTCCTGTATCAATTTCTGGATGGTTTCTGTATTGGTATTGTTTATACTTTCTATATTTAAGTTAATTTTAGTAATTGAAACATCCACTTTCGCATTTATCGTGTCCATTTTCCTGTTAAGCTGATCCAATGAGTCATTTATCTTATATAATGCAGCCACTAAAGCCTCTTCTGTCAACATTCCTCTTGGTTTTAAATATACTGGTAAGGCTGCAACAGAAGGAGCAGAGGGGCCTGATGATGGACCTCTCCTGGATTGTTGCCAAGTCTTCCCAGACCTTAGTGTTTTGTCAGCAGTTGACTGGTCTGTTTTACCTCTTCCATTTACCATAACACTTAAAAGATTCAAGGTCAGTCCCAGAGTCTCACAGTTTTTAACTTGCATCTGGAAATTCCCCTAGCCCAGCTCTTGTAAAGCAACTGATTTCAAAGGCTTCCACTAGGGGGAAACAGTTTCTATTTGTAATAGTCAATAGTATCCTCTTTTCAACAATCCAAAATTAGTTTCAAATTAGTTTCAATTTTCAGTTACTTTTACTCCTTTTTAAAGCAGCCGGAGACAGTAGAAACAATGTATTTCTCTTATTTAACTAGCTGTCAATGAACGTTCTAAATGCTGTCAACGGACATTCCAAAAGACGTCAGTTCTGCTAGCAGCCTGTTTTCAGGGTCAGAGGGGCGGTCTTTTAAATCTCTTCGCTCTCTCCCACAGGCATACTCAATCCACAACTTCCCCCTCTCTTCTCCTGCCTCCAAGAGGGGGTTTAATGTTCTTTACCAATGGAAATTTAATCTTTTACAAAAGGTTTTCCAAGACTCCAGCTTGCAACTTCAATGCCTCAGTCTATTTACAAAAGGGGAAGGCGGACTTCCTGTTTTGAACCTCCCCGTTACGATACCAAATTAAACCTTTAGAATTCCAATTCTTCCGCTTCAGCTCTACTCACGGGTAATTACTTTAAATTCAAATTGTCCACAGGAAAAGGTCAGCGCTCTCCAGCAACAGCTATCAAAACCAACACTATATTTGACTTTCCCCCCCTTGTACGATCAGCTTCAGTCTACTTGCTTTTCAAACTCTCCTCTTCCAGCAGAGTTTCTTTCCTTTTTTAAAAATATTGCTTTAATTAAATTACTGTATAAGAGCACTATGATTTACACTTCTATATTAAAGGTGTAGGTTTTAATACAGAAGTTCTACTTAAATGTATAAGTCCGGAAATATAATTTAGATGGACATTTACTTTCGGTAATGGGATTCTGAGGTCAAATGAAGGACTATTTGATGGACATTACAGAATAATTTCTAATTTAATAGTCCATTGAAAAGTGCAGATTACAAGGAATGTTCTACTCAGTTCTAACCAAACCATGTTTGTTTCAACAAAAACTTTGTTGTTGTTATTTTGCCCAAGCGAGCTTATTCTGTGGTGCAATAACTGACACAGGACCCCAGGCATTGGGTGAAAATCAGGCCAGATTTTTTGACTAAAAGCAGGTGGTTGGCATCCCTTGCAAGGATCAGTTCCTTATTTCCCTCAGCCCTTGCTGGAGTGACACTCTGCTGGGTTTGGGAAGCACCCAAACCTCTTCTCTGGCAGTTACAGTGTTATCAACTCTGACTTATGGTAGTTTATCATGTTCTAATACAGAGGTTCCTCCTTCCCATCAGCTGCTGCCTGATTCTTTAAACTGGAGCTGTCAGGGTTTAAACTGTCAGGAACTCATCCTACACTCAAGTAGGACGCTGGCAGAGACACATGCCTGACTGGCATGTTCCCTCCCTCCTGGTCGATCGTTTGGGAGCTTCAAAGGCTTTCTTCTGCCCGAACATCACAGCAACCGAGGCCAACAGACACTGGCACACTTAGGGATCCGCAGAGTCTGTGCAGTTTGCGTGACAGACCTCAGCAACTCAGCATTTGGGCTAATCTACTTTATTTACATATAAACACACACGGAGCACTGCAACATGGCTCCCTCTCTCTCTAGCATCAGACAGCAAAGAGAAAAAGAACAAAGGACAATAGTCCCACTTCACGGAACACAGTAACACAAACATCCTGTCTCCGTCACTTCCCACACTGTGGAGTCAAAACATACACCGTCATGTGAAAGACAACAATCCCATGACTGCAATCATGGAGCAGGAATGCTAACATAAACATGGGGTCATCTGCATGGAAAACATATGTTCTATCACAAAGCCCTAGATATTCTCCATACTTATATTGGGTATCACTTGATATTGCATTGTCATGAGAATTGCTGGACTTTTAACAAGGAAATGGGATTATAAAGTTCAGGATTTAGTGTATACTGAATCAAGTAATTAAGCCTTGTTATTTCTGAGTAATGTGAGCAGATCTATCTTTGACACCCAGCTTCTTTTTACTACTTTGTTGTGTAGGAAACCTTCAAGGATACTTTAGAGAAGCGAACTCTGTTGTTTCATGTTGTTAGCTCAACAATTCCAAAGTCTAAGGAAAGGTTACAAATTGCCACCCCCCAAAATTATTCTGCCAGTGTACACCTTTGTAAAACATGAATTTGGCTGAATTTCAGATGGACATTTTTCCTCCTCCTGAAATTGAAAGGCTGTTGCTGGGACCACCAACGGATAGGTCATATCTCAGCATGACTGCTGCTGGAATTTTTGAACAGGTTGTATGCATAAAGACAAGCACAACATCAAAAGAATCTCACAGACTGCCGAAACTCTAAGACCTTAATGTCCTTGGCCTGCTTATATGGCTTCCAGGAGAAATAAATATGGCTTGGGGATTGAGACAGAAAGCCTAACATGTGCAGATCTTCAATTGTCAATTAGAGAACATCATTGAATCTGCAACAAACACACCAAGGGCATGTTTGTCTGCAAAAGAAAGGATTAAAATAGACAGTCCCCAATGAGTTGGAAGAGATAAGGTAGATCTGTAATTCATGACACTTGAGGCTCTACACTCCCCCCGCCCACCATGATTATAACTGAAGTCATGGCATTTCTTTATGCTCCAGTAATCTAGGGGAAAATCCCTCAGAAAATACCCTGTTAATAAACTAGTATTTATAATGACATTTACATTCACTTCTTTGATGAAGCAGAACCATATGGCATTAGCCAGATGCAGAAGTGGAGACTTTCATAATCTATCTTCCTCTCTTCCCATCAATCATCTTTGGTCTTTCTGGGGTACCCTTCAGCTAGCTTCTCAAGTAAATTCTTCATGCATGTGAAACATCTCAGGATAGAAGATTTGGAAAGTACCTATGAAAGCTAATGCTATTAAACACATGTTGGATTTTATTCTGCAGTAGTTGGTTCATAGAATCAAATTGTTCTAAGCTCTCTCTCTCTCTCTCTCTCTCCCTATAAATATATATAAAATCAACGGGAGTAATTGCTAAAGAGAGAAAAATAATGAAAAAGGTTTCCAGCTGATCTCATAACAGTTTGGTAGCAAAGTGCAAACTAATTTCATAGGTAGGGTTAGGTAGCTTTTACTTTTCTCTTTGCAAAAACAAGATCAAGATCAACTCATTAATTTGCTAAGTAAGTTGAAGGTTGAGCTTTATTTTTTTTCATTAATAGGGAATTCTGACAAGAAACAAACTTTAATGTTCATGGAAAGTGGAAGATGAGATACTTTAAAAACCACTTTCATTAATTCTGTATTTTTTTTTAAAGTTTATTTTTTTTTTACTTTTGGTTGAAAGCTGAAATTTATTTGAACTAGATGAGAGACAGATATGCATGAACAACCACTTTGTGATAAATTAAGTTCTTTTAAGCAAAGCATCTCTCTCAGATAGTAGCAATACAATCTTATGAATTATAGAAGTTTTCAAAGAAATAAATGTGTCAAGATTAAAGCAAGGTCTTTGAGTTCATATATATATTAGTTCATACAATTTTTTTTTCAGAAAGTGGCGATTAAATATATTAAATGGAATAAAAAGCAAAAGCAAATTTTAACTAGAACTAAGACAAAAAAACTTGCTTTGTTCTTGAGTTTTGGATTTTGTTTACACTTTCCTCTAAAAATGCCTTTTCAGAGAAGGGGAGGACAAGTAATTTACTACACCATTCCTTCTTTAATTTCAGTATAATAATATGTTTTATACCTCAGTATTGTTTGATAGTGAATAGGTGTGGTTTTGAGTGAAATTATTGGAGATGCCTCAAACTAAGCTGTTCAAGACAGTAGTGAGTGATCAGCATTCAGTTTTCACTCTTTAAATGATAACTTCTTACCTTGAAAGTAATTATTTGGGCCAGATCAGATTAAAGATTTCCCCAGTTTGGTCCATAAGACTCTCCTGGCCCACCTGGCAACATCCCTGAATAGCCACCATCCCTGACATTTGAATTCAACCCATGTGCATAACATACAACTTCATTGGCCAGAAGTATTGGCTGATCCAGCTTACTTTATTTCTTAAGTGTAATATAAATTTAGCTGGTTTGTGGGTTTTGGCTGTAGCTAGTCTTGAGTGTTGTTGTCCTTTGATAACCGTCTATGCAAGTTATGACTCAATCTGATGCAAGTTTACTTGGAAGTATTCAGTAAGAGTTTCCCCTAAATAAATTGGCAAAGCATTCTCACTTATAACTTAAAATAAGATAGATTTACCCATAGGTACTGACACTCTTTTTCTTAAAGTGCTTATCCAGAGAAACATGAGTGATAATAAAGAGCTTGTTCTTTAACTAAATGTACTTTAATAACAAAAGCACATCCACAGCACTCCATATCCCCAGTGGCACCTCTTAAAGAGGCAACATTGATTTCTGTTTTGTTTTTGTTAAGATTCACCTGAGCTGTAAGGCACAGATGTTTAAGGTGCTTGACTTTTGCAAAAAAAAAGAGGGGCTACTGTTTTCAGTCTCATTTAGTCCAAAACAAGCTAGTTTTCTCCTGTGTAATCAGAAGTCAACAGGATGACCAGAGGCAAAGACAGGCAGGTTTTCTGTACCTTGGATTCATCTGTGCAAAGCAAGATCATTTTTCTCACTGCGGTGTGATAAACTGAACCAGCCATAATGTGTCCACTCCAAATCAAAGATCAATTCAGCCAAGAATGTATTGGATGACCTTAGACAAGCCACTGTCTCTAAGCTAGGCATGGGCAAACTCATCCCTCCAGATGTTTTGGGACTACAACCCCCCATCATCCCTAGCTAACAGGACCAGTGGTCAGGGATGATGGGAACTGTAGTCTCAAAACATCTAGAGGGCCAGGTTTGCCTATGCCTGCTCTAAGCAGTAGCAGCACATGTGCCACACCCAACAAATACAATATAATAATAATGATACTGGTTTATGTAACAGACTGGTTGTAAGGGTTACTGAGCTAAAAGCATGTGAAGTGGTGGGGACACAATGAATTGCGAGAGGAAAGCTTTACACTTTTATGATCCTACTACGTTAAATGAAACCACCTGCTCAAGTTTCTCCAGTTGAAATTGAAGTTCTTCCATTTCAACCCTTCCTTTTAGTTCATCATAGTTTAGTTCTAGCTCATATGCACTGGAACTGCTTATATGTGCTTACTGCACAAATTCCATCCATGAAGCACTTCTCGTGGTTCTCTGTACTCAACTTTTTGCCACAAGGAAATGAGAGACTAGGGAAGCCAACATGTGTTTGCCATCTAGCCCAGATCCAGGGAGATATTCCTGGGAAGAAAGAGCAGCACACGACAGCCAGTAACCCACCCTCTGTCCTTGGGAGCCCTGCCCAGTCTCTCATTGCCGCAAAGGGAGGGAGCTTTTAAAAATTTAAGAGATGGCCAGCTTACATCTCATTTGTCATCCACTGAAATGATTCTATTTCGTTCTCCAGACACTGAAATTCCTCTCCTTGAGTCATGCATCTGCTTCAATGCCACAAACACCAGCAGTTTAGCTCAAGTCCTTTGAGCTATACCAATTAAGCCTGCACATAACGATATAAAAATGAATGAATTCAATTTAAGAGTGAAAATGAATTGATGAGGTTATTTATACAACACTCTGCAAAGTTGTATATAAGGGAGAAATATAAGGGAGAAATGGGGAGTTGCAGGTCCAGGTTCCAAGTGCCCCCAGGCCACAGCTATCACCAGACCTGCTCTGCACCTTCCTCAAGTGGTCTTGAACTATGATAAGGCCTCTTGGTTGCTTTGATGGAAGATGGAAACCTCTGGGGTTTTTGTGGCTGGGATGTAGCCTACAGTACAAATGTAAAAGCCACATCCATTGGCGCCTCTGACTTTCATCACCACTTCCCTACACCTCAGGACCTGCTGTCTAAGGCACCTGCCTCACTCTTCCTAATAGTAGCATTTGCCTTGCTTCAGGTTACACTGGGCAGCCTTTAAGGCTCAAAGCACCACTGGCGTACAACTTTTACAGGAACTTTCTCACAAATTTCTCCTTTCATAGCTTGTTCAGTAATTTTTTATAAAGCAAATTTTTACAACACTGTTCTCTTCTTACTGAACTTATCCATCTCCATCAGGTGGCAGGTGGTCCTGAGGTGGATCACTCTGAGAACTTTTTCATGACATCTAAAGGTACCTCGAAAATGGTCTTTAAGAACAAAAGCATACTTGATATGTGAAATGCATTGCTGCAGTGAGTAATCCTTCAGGAGTGTCTCTGTATTGCTATAAATGGTAGTTGCACAAAATTGTGCACTTATGAAATTCCCATTCATTTTAACACACTTGCTAAGAATCTCCTGGTGGATTGCACCAATATAGTAGAACTGTCTGCTAACAGAAAACCCTCTGATAAATCTTGAGATGCAATTATCATAGAAATCTTTCCTTCTATTGTATGTCTCTGACACAGAAATCTATTATGGGAATTAATCAATAGCCATCAAAAGAGTTTTCTATTAAATCTGTTATGTATGAAACATTGTGTTTGATTAATATTAAAATTATCTCCACTCTGAACCAAGAAAGGCTTTGAGTTTTAACATTTTAAATATAGATACAGAGATTTCTGTCACCAAAAGGTCTACAAAACTGAGTACTGCCAACAGAGAAGAAAAATGATTTGGTGGGGAGGCAGATGTTGATATATATCACAATTTATTTCATACTGGTGGTGTGGAAGAATGTTTCTATTATAAATCTGAGCTTTTGTACAGTATTGTCTTAATTTATAAATTCAAGATGAGAAATAATGTATATTATTATGTTGGGTGGCTTGATCAATCCAACTATATGTGTCTGGTTTTTATTTCACACCTTGGCTGCGAATACTGTTACTCATCCCAACTTCTACTATTCACCATAAGTTATGGAAGTTCCATAACTATTTACCTCATTTACATAACTGTAATTCATCTCTATGTAAAGGAAATACCAAAACAATGTAAAGAAGAGTTAGTAATTAATACCATTTGGAGACTTAAAAACGAGATGAACAAATACCAATCATGTTTGCTTGACTGATTTCTGTTCCTGACCACAGACGGACACACAAACTGCAGCAATTTCTACTTCCTTTTCTGTTGCAGTTTCTCCAACATCCTTGCAATTAACTAGAACCTTTTAAATTGCAAGAAGCTTTAAGCAATTACTCACCTGATTAACTAATTAAAGATTGCAACTCTAATAGCTATTGTTATGGTTTTATTATAGCTTTCATTCAAAGACCTATTATGCTCTCTAGTTCTGATGCAATTATAGAATCCAAGTTCTTTAGAACAGAAATGTTCTTCTTATTTGATACCATGAAGGTTGTCTTACTAGACGATACCAAAGTCCCATCTACACCAGTGTCACGTTTTTCACAGTGGTCAACCTGATGTCCTTGTGCAGTCCAAAAATATATCATGGAGGAATAGCCTTCTCTTGTTGTCATCTCCTAGCAGCTCCACTAAACCATGACAGAGCTATTTTTATTGAATTTGTTTAATCTCCTTTTTAAAGCCATCTAAGCTTGTGTTCATCACCACATCTTGTGAAAGTGAATTCCATTAATTAGTTATGCCTTGCATGAAGACATTTTTGGTCAGGTCAGTTATCTCTGAACCCAGAAATTGGCAGGTTAACTTGGACCAGCTTATGCGTATCTGCCAGTAAATAACCTCAGAAGGATTTCAAATGTAGTTCATAATGCCTCATTAAATGTTACAACATCCTGAATCACAATCCTAGATTCAATAGGCCTATTCATGGAAAAGAAGTGATAGATTGGTAACAATGCTCCTAGGAAATAGCTATAGAATTCTATCCATCTTCTCCTGGCAGTCCACAGTTTTACTTGAAGTTCATAACTATAGTTCATACTATACTAAGCAGTATGTCGTTGACCAAACAAAAGTACAATACAAATATTTTTAAAAGGGAGTGTTTGCATATCCCCTGGAAAGTTCATCAGTCTGGTTTCTTGAAACCTGTTTACAATTCCTGAGGAAGACACCTCCCATTTTTACTTCAAACGTTGAGAAATTCTTTTAAGAAAAAACTGAAGAGAAAAGTTAAATGGTATTGGTGTTCTGGTAATATCTGTTCCTCGAATTGTCAGACCTGGCCATGGTTCTGCATGAACTAGTTATGTCTGAAATGGGCTACTGTAAAACACTCAGTGTGGGGCTGCCCTCAAAAACCATTCAGAAGATTCAATTTGTAGAAAGCACTGTTGCTAAAATCTTGACCAGGGCAGAGTACAGGGATCATGTGATTCCCTTCTTATATCAGCTGCATTGGCAATTTCTAACTGCAATTTAAGATGTTGGTTATTACATATAAAGCTTTGTGAAGGGCCATCTTCTACTTTGCAAAACGGGTCATATCCGAACCATACATTTAAAATCCTATTGCACCCCTTTAACAGTCATTGGTAAAGTAAGGTAAAGGACCCCTCACAATTAAGTCCAGTCGCAAACGACTCTGGGAATGTGGTGCTCATCTCACTTTACTGGCCAAGGGAGCCAACGTTTGTTCGTAGACAGTTTTTCTGGGTCATGTGGCCAGCCTGACTAAGCCACTTCTGACGAAACCAGAGCAGCACACAGAAACGTCATTTACCTTCCTGCCGGATTTGTTAAGAGAGCAGAGAATGATTAGGAGATCCCCATTCCCCTCATGAAGTTACAATTTCCAGAAAGGTTTAACAATCAATCCCTCTTCAAGGGAACTCTGAGTTTTGTAGAGTTCTGAGGTAGTCCATACCACTGTCAAACAGCTCTTACTATTGGAAAGTTCGTCCTAATGTTTAACTGAAATCTCATTTCTTGTCATTTGACTCCATTGTTTTGGGTTCTACTCTCTGGAAGAGCAGAAAGCAAGCTTCCTCCATCTTCCATGTGGCAGCCCTTCAGATATTTCAAGATAGCTAAAATATTGCCTCCCAGTCTTCTCCATGCTAAACATACCCAAATTCCTCAACTGTTCTTCATAAAGCTTGGTTTCCAGCCTCTTTATCATCTTGGATTTTTGTCAGCTGTATCCATCTCAAACAGGAGAGGATGTTTGTGTGCAGGCAGTGTGGGCAGTTGTTGGAGGGGACTCAATATTATGTGGCGAACTGAATTTAAGGTAGAAAAACTGAGAAACCAAAACTGATAGATTTGGCCACCTCTAGAACAGACTTAGTGTGACAACCACAGTCTTCTGTGACTTTGTGTTATCACCCTTGAGAGTGCACAGTAAGGCAATTGTGAAAAACATCTGATGTGCAGATGTCAGCAGCCGCTATATGAGTTTTTTGTTTTTGCCATATCACTGAAAATGGACAAATAAACATTTGAAGTGTTGAAATTTATGCCTGTATGCACATGCCACAAGCTTCTCTCGAAGGACTAGTATGGCTGGGAAGTAGGGGTGCCTGAAGAATTTAATCTTTGTGAATTTCATTATGAAGTGATGTAACTCACATCTCCCAGATTAATAGACAGACCAGAATTGGTTTATCCAATGGCTTTTGCTGTTCCTGGCTGTTCTGACTCAGAGTCAAACTACACCTTACACTCAGTGTGCAACATGCAGCTTCATCTTAGGGATATATAAAGAGAGGGGGCGGGAATCATAATTGTCAACCAAATCACACTATATGGGGAGGACCAGTTTAACCTTTTTCATCCAAGTCATGATACACACCAGTACAAGGTTGGGGTGAGGGACTCCTATTCCCAATTATCAGTGGCATGTTGAAGTCAGCTATTCACAATTTTTGGTGAATTCCTTGCTTGATTTGTGCAGAAAAGACCCTCAAGTGTGCCTTGGAAGGTAACTTCTTTACTGCGTGTGGGGGGGGGGGGAGCACAAGTCTCAGTGACAGGTGACTCACAATCACTTTAATATTTAACAATCTAAGTGGCCTTAAAGCACATTCCTGGGTGCTTGGTTTCATGCAGGATAGAATCACTGTGTCAATAAAATGACAAAAATGAACCAATAATGCCAAAACCTCCTGAGTTTTCATTCCCAATATTAAAGAAAAGTCCAATTTGAAATGGTACTCCAGCACCTCTATATTTCACCATAAACCCCTCTTTCTCTTTAATCTCCCACTCTTCATTAATAAGCAGTTACAGATGCACCTGTAATATGCCTGATCACTCCTCCATTTTCTCATTGCCACACCTAATATATCTTGCAAAATAAAACAAAGGAAGGATGAATGAAATGTGCAGAAGGGCTTTGTTGAAGCAGAGTTGCAGCTGCAGATGAAAGTATGCTCATGTCACAAGCTGCATCATATTTTATTGTTTCGCCTGTTAAGCTATAAAATCCTGAGGTGCTGCTGGAGTAATTCAATCAAATAAAGTGAAAGTAATATTGATGAAGACCCTTTCATTTTTATTGGCCCATAAACATCACTGTGTAAATGCCGATGCTGGTTTTTAAAAACTATGAAGATGTTCGGGCTATAATCTTAAATATTGAAAAGGGGACTATGAATCATACATTCAACAACGAGACTACAGTTGGTTGGTCATATATCGTGGCAATAAAATATTTGGTGCCCATTAATACGTTCTGTTTCTTTCATCTGTTTCTCGCTGTCTACTTTTCTGCTGTGGGTCCACATCTTCCTTGCTGTAGCGCAGTTCAAACAGATTGCAGACAGCACCTAAAACAGATGAATGGCACCATCACAAAGAGGATTCCATCCCAGTTTCAACATTTGTTCTCCAGTAGTGGAAGGCGATAGCAGCTGATGGAAGAACAACTTGCTTCTAGCATCAGTAAGACTGCAAGAGTTTGTCAGGGGATGTAAAAAGAAAGAAACATTTGTAACAACTGGCAAAATACCTTGAAAAACTTGTGCTTCCAATAGCTGCTCTTTTGGTTGAGATGTGTGTGTGTGTGTGTGTGTTCGTGTGCGTATATATATATATATATATATATATATATATATTCACATTGCCATGTATTTGGGTCACATAGCCACATGAGGTTAGTAGCATTACTGTACTAGTTCTTTTTCTGCTTTGAGAATTTAACTGGTTAAAATATGAATTCTTTTCTTCCCCATCCCACCTCCTCCTACTTTTCCTGAAATTGACAGTGGGTTGATTCTCATGCATGCATCGACTTCTGACTTGCATCTGTGAATGAAGTCACTGCAGCATGAAAGCCATAGATGAAACATTGTATTGTCACCCCAAATGCAGTTTCTTCAAAGATGCCCAGTCAAGCAATCAACTGTTGTTGACAAGGCCGGTCCAAGACATTTTGCTTTCTGAGGTGGAGCAGCAAATATCACTCTGTTGAGAAACTGTAGGCAGGAGGCAATTAAGTTACTGCACATGGGGAATGAGATCTGCTCATGCAATGGGATTCTACCTCTTTCCACCCCACATGTGCCCTCTAAATCTGCTCTCGGGGGTTGAAGGGGGGATCCAGAACAGGTTTTGGGGGCCTGCAGGTAAAGGAGAGGGTGGAAAGTCTTGTTGCACAAATGGAACTCATCTCCAAACACATACCCCACTTAGCACTACAACCCTATACCCTTAGAAAGTTAAAGTTACATTTGTGAATGTTGATGTGGTATAAAACTGTTAATAGCCAACTACTTTAGAAGGTAAGTATTTGCAGTTTACTTCTAATGAAAGCCTGGGTGATGCAAATATCCAGGTCCTTCTGTATATTGCTGCATATTTTGTGTGTGAAGAAACAGCTAGGCTGTTGCTAAAGAGAGGACTGAATGCCTTGTGATATTTTCCATTATGTCAGTTGGCATTGGCGACCAGTGGAATAGCAATAATAAAAAAATCAGCCAAGCTGAAATAGATCATTTAGTGGACATTCAATTTAAATTAATTGGTCCTTAAGGACCTATTAATATATATCAGAGTTCAGAGGATTTAAGTCACTTATGTAAATTACCTAAGCATTCCTTACAACAACCTTGACAGTTAGGTAAATAATATACTGCTGCAGGTCTGGGGGAACAGTCTGGATGAAATCTGTGGTTCCTTTCCAAACCAAATATGTAAGGTTAGGATCTATAAGAGGAAACTCACTGAACTAGGTTTTTTTTAAAAAAAAATATTATTCTTAAGGCCTTGGCTGGTAGGTTGAGTAGGGCTATTTACATGTCCTAAGAGTCTGCCATGGAGACAAATGAGTAGGTCTTTCCCCACCTCACCCAGTTGGACACTGAACCATACTAGGAAGGAGAACAATAGGCCAGGAGAGTTAATTCTGATGTGTGAGAATTTGACTTGCTGGAACCTGGGGACACTGGGAAATGTCTTGCTCTGTGCTGGGCCCAAGAACTATGGATTGGGGCTTCCCTGGTAACCTAATGCAGAGGCATGATCTGCTGGAGAGTTAATACCTCCATCTTCTGTTCAGGTTGGATATATGCAGTGATATTTTTCTAGAAAAAGAGGTGTCGGAACTCACCATGAAAGCCTCCCTTGTTCTCTTACAATGGCAATGTTGCCCACCTGAGAGGTGCTGGAACTGAGTTCTGGTGAGTTCTGGCTGAAAAAAAAACCCTGGATATACAGTATGTGTAAATAAACCATATATCGTAAAGACATCACAGTCATCTCTTGCAGCTCAGAGACTGGGGTTCACGTGACAATACCTCATATACATACCCAAGGCAAACACACCTTTCCATTCAAGACAGGGCATTCTTTTAAAATAAGGTCTGAAGCAAATGGTACAGATCCACACTCCTAAATAGTTAGGGCTGGAAAAGTTCTGTATAGTTTACTTGAACTGAAAACATTGCAGTCTCCCTGCAACTTCATCTCCTCTCTGCTTTCTTCTGCCTAATCTAATTTGCACATTCTTGCACTCTCATCTCTACCTTTCATCTGCTATTTGGTTTCCTCCAGTTAGAATGTCTCCGAGGAAATATGTATTTTTCTTGCCCAATAAAGCAAATCACAGCATAGTGTCGCTTTATGCAATGAATGAAATTCTGTTGTGATTCTTTTCTCCTAAATTATGACTCAAATACAATGTTACAAGACTCGGTGAAAGTGAGAGTACTTTATTGTACAACTTTCCAAGAACAAACTGTGATCTGAATTATAATTCTTGGGACAGGAACAGCCACTCAGCCACTGACCCACTGCTGCTGGTTTCACCTGCTCATGAGGGGTAAGCTGGTGACTGCATCAATACATGGGTGCTGGGATCCTGGTGATGGCAAATGCAGGACATCAGCCGAAGTGGGGTATGCCAGAGTGCATTGGCCCCAGCAAATGGCCTAGAATGTCAGGTACTGACACAGAGCCTGCCTTGAAAGATGCAATAAAGCCTGCCTGCAGGGGGAAATTCCTTCTTAAAGATGGTGCTTGACACTTGTAGTTCCTACAAGTACTGGCTGTTAGTTATAAGTTTAAGCACACATAAAATGCTGTGTTTGAAAGTACTGTATGTAAAAGGTTGTAAAGGGAAGTTCACTTTAAGGAAGTGGCAAAAGCGTTACACAAAACTGGTATTTTTCAATTTCAGTGAGATAAGCTATCTGATGACTCATCATCAGAAACAGGAGCTGCAGGTCTCTCAAACTTGAAACTTGAGAAGCTGTATGTGCTTGTTGGAGATGGCTAGCTCCACAATGATGAAGAAGCTTAGGCTCTCCCTCTGGGTCCAGAGACGGGAAAGTAAAGGACTGAACCTTATTACTTGTTTAAAATGTGTTGCTTTTTTATCTGGTAACATTTATCTTATTGTAACCAGTTTATAAGACTGTTCTCCACTCATTCTTGTAGTGGAGAGAATTCATTGCTACACAAGGCTCAGAATAGGGATTCTGCTGAACAACTCTCTCATCATCACCACCATCATTATTTCCAGATAATCAGGACTCCTTGTTGGTAGATCAAAGTGTTGATTCAATTAATCAAACTCATTAATGGATTTACCTGTGCAGCTGTTATCCAATTTGATAAATAATGGAATACAAGGGAGTGAGCCTGGGGAGTGGTGGTGGGACAATGGTCAGAAGGAGAGGAGAGAGAAGACTGTGGAGAAGAGGCGTTGGAAACTGGAGAGGTGACGGGGCTTAGTGAGCTGGGAGAGTCTGTGGCAGAGAAAAGTCCAGAATCAGAGGCAGAAGCTGAAGCTGAAGCAGTGGAGAAGGAAGGCCAAGAACCAGAGATGAGTTAGGCTGGTGAAGAGTCACAGGTGTTTTCCCTCTCCTGCAGTGACATGCTCCCTTTCCCCCTTGTCTCTCAGAACCAGAAGAGGCATGAAAAGGGTGGAGGAGTCTCTGACTGCTTGGGGAAAACCCTGAAGAGGAGACTTAGATGGCTGTGGGGAGGCGGGGGCTTTCAGTCTCAACAGCTGATCCATGGGGCGAGACCGGCTGGGGATGAGCTGTTGTGTTCATTAGGCCTGACATTCCACCAAGTCTGTGCAGATCATGTTCTTGCTAATAAAGAGTTAACTCCAACTTGCACAGTGTGATTTACTGCTGGCTCATTCCTGACACAAGCAATCAGCTGCACTTATGCTGTAACCCCAAGGTGAATGGAAGAGAGTTGAGAAAATTCAAACTGGTTCAGCATGGGGCAAGCACTGACTTATCCAGCATTAGCATGTGCATTGCAAACACCCACCAATATTTCTGTGCCATGCTTCCCACCAGGGCCAGATGCAGTACATTCTTGAGCTTCGGGAAAAGAGTGGAATTATCACAGTGGTGGATATTTGGACATCAGAAGTGGTCTGAAAACATTCATTCAAACTCACATCTATACCTGCAAGGTAATTCATTTCCTCTAATTTGGTACGTTCCCCATGTTTCGTTTACAGTGCTTAATGGAGAATTGAAGTGCCTTTGTTTTGTCCTTTTTTCATCTGGTGTTCTAAAGTTAGATTTTAAAACAGTTAACATTGCTACTCTAACGCTGACAAGATTGTTAAATAAAACATTAGCTTTATAGGCTGTAGGGATATTTGGATCTAATATTCCATTTGTCCTTTTCGTTGTTCAGCATGTACTCATCAGAAAGAGTTTATGTGCAGTCTGTTTCATTTAGCTTGTCAAGCTATTTGCTAAAACCATTTGGTTGATGTTGGTTTTGATAGAATCCACTAAAAAAAATATCTGTTTTTTTTAGTACCGTAAAGGTACTGTATTGTCTAACAACTGTCATGCCCTGTGTTCACAAACAGTAGAAGCTGCTGGCAAATATGTATAGCATACAGTTTTTACCTCAGTGGTAAGGACTCACCATGTTTCAGGAAAATGTACAAGAACAAGGCCAACGATGGCTTCTAGACATGATAACTATGTTCTACCTCCACTGTCAGGGTCAATATGCCTCTGAATACTTGTGTCTGTGAACTGCAAGTAAGGGAGAGTGTTGTTGCATTCAAGTTCTGCTTCAAGGTTTCTGATCTAACAGGGCTTTTCTTGTGTTTCTTATCTTTCCCCATTTATATTTGTAAACAAACAAACAAAAAACAACAACCCAGACAATGTAAACAGAATTTCAGACTTGTAATATGATCTGTGGTTTGTAGGAATGTGAATCTGCTTCAGACAAGGCCCAAATATTGAAGCAAAGGAAGATGGTTGCTCTGTCTCCATCAACTTACATAAGAGGGAAGCATAGGTTGATCTTCTGAAAATGGTAGGGGCAGGAGAGAGAAGCTTGGCTTCTCTCACAAACAGCACCTGCTTTGCGGATATAGTCTTTATTTTCCTTGTTTGACAGCTGCCCCAATACAAAGCTTCAGAAGACCAAGGCAACTCTTCACCTTGGGTCCAAAACAAACTACTCAAGTGAGTTTCAATGCTGTCCCCGCCCCCCCCCCCCACATGCACATCCATAGTAGTTTGGCCTGTAGTCATAATGTCAGGGCAGGTTCAGCTGCAGTTCAACACAGAAACTCAGAGATGAGCAGTAAGGTGGACTCTTTATTCAGAGAAACAAAGCCCAGCAGAGAACTCCACCGGCAGGATTAGCCTGTTGAGGCAGCTGCCAGAACTGAGGATCTGAACCTCCCACTTCCTCCTAAGGCTCCTCCCCAGCTGGCTGCCTACCCAACAGTCACAAACTCCATTGAGGAGTGGTTCTCTGTGCCTTTTGTTCTCCTACATGTAACCTGCCCCCCTCCTCAATCTTAGGGATAAAGGAGGGGAGAAGGTAACAGTGGAACTGTCCCAGCCTCAGCCTCCTCCTCCTCCTCAGCTGTCTCAGTTTCACTTAAACCTGTTGCTTGCTCAGCCTCCAACCCATCTGCAACCCTGTTCTTCCTCTGACTTGTCTCCTGCATCCCACCACTATTCCTTCCCACTCTGATGCTTCCTTTGGGGGGGGGGTTCCCTAGCTGTAGCCTCCCACCATTCCTCCTTGTTTAGTGAGCCCCTAACACATAACAAATGTTAACTGCTAGTCTGTTCCCCAATAATCTCATCCTTAGGAACATGAGAAGCAGCCTTATATCAAGTCAGACCACTGGCCTATCTAGTTCAGTATTGTCTACTCTGACTAGCAGTGACTCTTCAAGGTTTCAGACTGGGAACATCCCCTAAACTACCTAGGACTGAACCTGGAACTACTGCACACAAAGAATATTCTCCACTCACGAGCCACCCTTGACCCTTCCCCAGGACTGAGTTCTAAGAAAATAAGCAAAGAATGAAGTAAATAAAACTGGATTTTTAATGCCAATGAAAACACATTTTAAATCTTCAAATTAGATTTGGCCAGAATAAGACCAAAGGGGAAGACACATTATTTATTGTATCACTGCTGGGTGGTGATGGCATAAGTGCCTGAAAATCATATAGCCACTCAAAGATGTCAAAGTGTTAGGAAACATTTAGCCACAAATGCTTATTAAACTGTCAACATCTTAAAAGAAGCTCATAACACACAGTGCTTCCCTCCATGTTCTAATGAGTCTTTCTAGAAGTGTTGTTTTAATTAAAAAGCAATCACAACCAGTGCGTGCAACAAAATACATTTATGATGTCAAATCAACCTATGGCAAAAAGTTATAAAATTGAGATCATGTTACCTATGAACTGAATATAGCACTACATTGCAAATAATTAGGAGGCACACCAACTTCAAGCACTGTGGATATGATTGATCTGTGTAGAGATGCATATATAGTGAATGGGAAAGTAATCATGCCCACCATCTTGCTGTAACTAACCTCCATGTGTTTGAAGTTGTGCTTGTTTTGCTGCCAGTTCACAGGCATCCTAAACATCCCTCAAATCGGAATTGGGGCTCCCCAGCAGATGGCTGCCCAAGCTTTGCTTGAGCTTTTTCAAGCATTCATCCCGCCCTCACTATTAAGAAGTGTCTCCTAATGTACAGTCAAACCTACGCCCTTAGATTACAGGTAGTCCTACCTACTGGGGCAGAAGAGAATCTGTTTGCTCTCTTCAGTATAGCAGCTTTTCAGATATTTAAAGAACATTACCATGTTCCATCTCAGTATTGTCTTCTGTAGCCTAAGCATGCCTAGCTCTTTCAGCAGAGGAGAGTCAAGGCTCAGTGATAAAGCATCTGATTTACATGTGAAAGGACTGGGGTTCATCTCCAGGTGTGGCTGGGAGAACCCTGTGCCTGAAATCTCAAAGATCTATCACTCATCAGTGTTCAGAGATAAATGGACCAATGGTTTAACTTAATAATAATTAAAAAAAAGCTTCCTAAGTGAGAGCTGGAGCATAAAGAAGACTGATCACCGAAGAATTGATGCTTTTGAATTATGGTGCTGGAGGAGACTCTTCAGAGCCCCATGGACTGCAAGAAGATCAAACCTATCCATTCTGAAGGAAATCAGCCCTGAGTGCTCACTGGAAGGACAGATCCTGAAGCTGAGACTCCAATACTTTGACCACCTCATGAGAAGAGAAGACTCCCTGGAAAAGACCCTGATGTTGGGAAAGATGGAGGGCACAAGGAGAAGGGGACAACAGAGGACGAGATGGTTGGATAGTGTTCTCGAAGCTACCAGCATGAGTTTGACTAAACTGCGGGAGCCAGTGGAAGACAGAAGTACCTGGTGTGCTCTGGTCCATGGGGTCACGAAGAGTCGGACACAACTAAACGACTAAACAACAACAACAACAATGTGAATTGTTCTTCATAGGACTTCTTTTCTGTAGTCCTGATCTTCATAGTCTTCTTCTGAACCTACTATGCATGTAGTGCTTTATGCATATGAGCTAGCCTTCCAGTTTTACAGGATACAGATTGTGCATAGAGAGACTATGCACAGAGGGAGGTAAGTACGTAGGTCCACATGGATATCAAGCCTTGAACATGCAGCTATGGAACATGGAAGAGGTTGTGGGCAACAGGCATGATCTCAAGTTTTCTTATCACAACGTGTACCTTTCTACACACATTGAATGTTTGCACAGAGCTCTTGAGTTCATTCATTCAGTATTGCCTTTCAAGGTCAACAGAGAGTAAAAAACACTCAACACAATCCTGCTATGTGTTTCAACACTTTAAAAAATGCATGCTTTGCTTAGAGAAAAGGAACAGGGAACTTCATAGTGAATTGATTTCACTTGCAGTTGTTGAAATGAATGGTGTAGAAAATGGGGGGGGGGTTCTTTCCAAAAAAAACCTGCAGTGGAAAGGTGGATGATATTGTAAATAACCAAAGAAGAGCAGCTTGAACTGATAATGCCTCTTATGAATAAGTTTTGGAGATATATTGAAATATATATAGCAATTCAGCAGATAGTCACAATTATAATTATGGGACTGTAGTTATTAGTGGATAGCGTCGTTGGTTAAAGATTTGACTACATGTTGACTTTCCTCTGAAAAGCCTTTTCTAGCATGGAATTTAGTAGCCACCAAAGGCAGAAATGTTATTATGAGTGCATTAAATTATTTAGGTTCCATCTTATTCAAAAAAAGCAGCTCCCTAGGAAAAATAGTAGAAGGTCACTCTTTTGATTCCTGCATCTTCTGAGCCTCACCAATACCTCCTGGCCCTGCTGACTGTCAAGCAGTAAAATGAATCACAGCCTTTATTTTGTCTCAAGTTTTTAACCATTGTCCCATGTGGTGAATTGCTCAATGCCAACTTCTCAGTGAAAAATTTTGAACTGGCTCCACCCATCAGGTCATCCAGTAAGAACTTTATGGGATGTGTCTGTTTCAGTGGTGCTTTGCTTGAGCAACTATGCATACCTAAACGTTGGCATATTCTGTATTCCCAGTATTTGCCTCAGGCTTGTCCTTCAGTCATTCCTCTTTGGTCCTGACTCCAGGCTAGTTCTCTAGTCCTGCCTTCTAGTTCCTGATTGCTCTTCAGCTGTTCCTTGCATCATACTGCTTGCCATAGCCCAGTCCTGGCATGTTTTCTCACAATCAGCATTTGAGACTTGAAATGAAAACAAAGCCCAGCATATGAAAACATAGTCAAGCATTCCCCTTACAGTTTTGGGGTAGAGGCCAGTTACAGCATAATCAGGTTGGGAAAAGGTTGCCTTCTCTGCTGGGTCTGGTGTCAAAATAGAATGGTGGTGTAGTACTAAATAATTAGCAAAGTTAGCATTTAACATGGCTGCCCAAGGAGATGTGGTCATCAGTTTCAAAGGGTGTGGAGTCCAGAACAGAAGATGGGGCCCAGACACTGAGGTCCAGCTCTGAGGGCCTTCTGGTGGTTCCCTCACAGCGAGAAATGAGGTTACAGGGAACCAGACAGAGGGTCTTCTCGGTAGTGGCGCCTGCCCTGTGGAACACCCTCCCATCAGATGTCAAGGAAACAAACAACTATCTGACTTTTAGAAGACATCTGAAGGCAGCCCAGTTTAGGGAAGTTTTTAACGTTTGATGTTTTATTGTATTTTTAATATTTTGTTGGAACCCACCCAGAGTGGCTGGGGAAACCCAGCCCGATGGGCAGGATATAAATAATAAATGATGATGATGATGATTAAACTCTCCACAATTTTCCTCTAATTTCTTCCTCTGGGAGGTAAGGTATGTGACTACATGATGGCTACATTCTGTGATCCATTGAAGGAGACAGTATGCCTCTTACAAGAGGGGAAAGTGCTATTGCACTCTGGTCATGCTTCTGGGCTTCCCATAGGCTTCTGGTTGGCCACTGTGAGAACAAGAGGCTGGACTAGATAGGCCTTTGGCTTAATCTAGCAAGGCTTTTCTTACATTCTTATGCAGTTGTCTACAGAACTGTCAGTGTTCTTTATGGATTCCCATGAAGCTAAAACCCCTATCTGAGAAATATTTATCTTTAACATAGTCGTTAAACCTCTGTCGCCATAGATATTCTTTTTTGAATGGAAAGCTGTACAAAGTGGGATAAGTTATCTTATGAAAAAAGAAACACTTTGTTCATGAACAGCTCCTCTTGGTACTCAAGATGTTTTCTTTCAGCTCACAGCTTTACTAAGCTACTGATTTCCTTTGATTTCAGTGATACGGCTCTCTAGTAGTGATAAAAGATAATCCTTAACGCTATTTTGTCAGCTTTATCTTTTCACTGTGAGACATTTCACAGCTCCTGAGAGGTATACTAATGGAGCAGAAAGTTTAGCCGGTGGTATGGCCAGTCTAAGGAACAAGGGTTTAATTGCCGAAATCTATATACCAATTCGTAGCTACAAATGAAACACAGTTGATTCACATCAAATCTACCTTTCTGCTACTACTTTGCAGAAACTCGTCTTTGATGCCTTAATGTCACTGGACAAGAGGTGAGACACTCCTATAGAGATCTCTTCAGCCACCACAGCCTCATGTTATCAAAGAGAGTGTTTTATGAAAGGGATATTGAGTTCTTGGTTGTAAAGAAGAAAATCTAATTAAACCCTGATAAAGTGCTTGTCACTCTAACCATGGCAGAAAGCCACCCTGTCTGACTTTTTCTGAACCTGCAAGATTGAGCTAAGGATTGGCGACTTGAAAGGTCAAAATGAGAAATATAAGGGCAGAGAGACACAAATGCATCCCAAGCTAGGAAGTTGGCAAACTCATTATGCTATCCTGAATGGCTCCGAAAACAGTTGATTGGGGAGAGTGTTTCACACACTGCCTGTTTCACGGTAACATACAAATAATTGCCCGATTCTCAGTGCTGCAGAGAAATAAGTATTTTGTTAAATGCTGACTTTGAAATTTCACAATGATGATTTAAGGAACAAATTGACCATTTTTCAGCTTGTGCTGAAAAGGGGGAAGAAAAATCTATTTCTCCACAAACAGCATTGAATACATTCCCCAAGAAGGACTGAACAGCCAATATTACACTTCTGGCATTTCAGGAGGGTTTTATCTTCCCCTCCCTTTTTCTTCTTTTTTTCCAGCTGGAAGACAGACTTTGACTCAAGTATTCAAGGTTCACGCCTTAACACTTGTCAACCTCAGAAAACAAACACTGGTAAAAACAAAACAAAAAAAATCAAATCAAAATGCTTCAGGGATGGTTCTAAAGAGACACAGAGCAAGAGGAACAGGAGAAGGTCATGGAAAAAGCTATTCTTTGTTATCACATGACTGGGACCTAAAATGACCATTTTTCCTCTGAACGGCATCAGATGCTACCAGCATCGATCTCACCAAAGAAAAGCACCGCTGTTGGATTGAAATCCCTCTACTGAGAGATTTCTCTCCCCCACCCCTCTCCCCGGCAAAATAAAGATGGTTAGAAATAATTCAAAATATGTCCTAAGAGGTGGGAACGGATGAGTTAATTCCACAAGCTCTCTGATCTTTTAAAACACACCCACTAACCCACACAAACAGACAGACAGAAAAACTTATTTAGAATTTCTGGGCTGGTTATGCAGAATGCTGTTTTTCTTTTGAAGGTAAAGAAGGTTGCAAGTCATGTATGAAATGATGGAGTATACTTTACTTTTAAAGCTCTGCAGCAAAGTTGTTGCTTTGGTATTTTATATAGTGTGTACCTTTTTTCCTCTGAAAAGACTAGACAGTCCAATTTAGATAATAATAATGTTCCCCGTGAAACTCTAACAATCGACTATAATCTGGTCTGAGGTATAGCAATGCATAATAGTAACACTTGTCTGTTCCTCTAAATTCAACTTACTTTTAAATTCATTTTGGAATCCTTCTGGTGAAAGGGATTGCAATTTTGAGACCTTACATCTTCGGAATCATAAGCACACTCATCGAAGTCTGCCTAATTCATTACAAGGGTTTCAGTTTCTAGTTTCTTATTAATTGTTTCTTTCCGTATTTGTGCTTTGCCATTCATAGAGAACTTGCATATTAGCCATTCCAGGATAGTTTGGAGTACAATGGTAATCAGCATTTCTGCGTGTTTTTTTGTGTCGTGCTTTAGATTCAGAGCTAAAGTGCACATCATTTCTCCACCTTTAATTTCATTTTGTCTACTCAGTTCTTCATCCTGTGGAAGGCAAAATTCCCATTATAGCTGGCCTCAGTAACTTCCCTGTTTGGTATTTATCTCTCTCCTAATCTATTGCTCCTCTTGCATCCTAATCAATGTCCCAAAGCTTTCCAGAACTGCCCAAGTGAACTTTCATTTCCCCTTGGTTAAATAATTCATGAAAGAACTGGAGCCAATCGAAAACTCTTGCTTCTGAGAAGATTGAAGCTTTATAGTATGTTAGATACTTTCTGAAATTAAAATGTGTTCAATTTTCCTCTTAATATGCAAATATTGTCAAACTAAAATTACTTACTTCTGATTATATTTCTTTTTTATTCTATGTACTGCCCTGAGTATGCATTGCCATAAAAGTTAGTATATAGATATCAAACTAGATGCATGAACTTAAACAATAAATAATATTGGTCTATCTGCTGGAACTGTTGTAGTAATGATGACTGCACTGATGCATGTGCTGAACTTTAAGCATGAAGGAAAGGAAATAAAATAAATACTAAGCATACTTATTCAGATTTTGAAATATGTAGAGCAGGGATGTCCAACAGGTGGATCGCGATCTACTGGTCGATCCCCAGGAGGTTTTTGTAGATCGCTGTTGATCGCTGGCTCCTCCATCCGGCCCCTCCCCCTCCTCCTGCCCTGTAACTTGCTAGAATGGAAGATGGAGCTTTTGCTGTGAGACTGGCTGTTTAATTAGCAATCTCTTGGTGAACAGCTTTTTAAATTTATTCCTTTGCCTCTTTTCCTCCCTAAAGAAAGCTCAACAACTTTCACCTGAATCCCCCCAAAAGGGCTAGATCACTGCCCGTTTATAATTGTGTGAGTAGATTGCAGTCTCTTGGAATTTGGCCGTCCCTGATGTAGAGCATTGTCTTTGCTGTTATTGTTTGGACAGTTTTTAATTTGTGTGGGGGTTTTGTTGGTGGTGGTGGTTTGTTTCAGCTGGTGCAGAATTCGGTGGCCAGGTTGCTCACCAGGGCAACTGGCTGCCAATTAGCTTCAGCTAGGGAAAGACAATTGTTAGTCATTCTCCTTCCTCTCTGCAGTCCCTGCCACCAACCAGCCTACTGTTCTTGAGGGCCTCCAGACCTCCAGAACAGATTTTCAAAGGTCACAGGGAACTGCAGGGAGAAGAATGAATTAGTGACAATCCCACCAATATTCCAGTGGAGCATCACACCGTCAAAACTCCAGTTTCTGCAAGTCTGGATCAAACCCATGGTAAAAGGTCATAGCTCAATGGTGAAGCACCTTCACTGCATGCAGAACATCCCAGGTTCAGTCTTTGCTATTTCCAGGTAGGGATGGGAGACAACCCCGTCTGAAATCCAGGAGAGCTTCTCCTTGTAAGTGCAGACAGTTCTGAGCTACATGGTTGAAGAGGTTTGACTTGATATAAGAGCTTTGTATTTTCCCATGTGAAATCTATTTAGATTAGCTTTGGGTGCTTTGGTCTGAAACAACTGGAGTGTGTTCTAGTATCTGCTCAGTTTTAACCCATTTTCAATAAATGGCTTAATAGAAAACCATCTTCAAACACTCAATTTTTGTGCAAACAGGAAAGCGTGGCTGTCCTTACAGCATGACTCCAACCTGCCACTGAACGATGACACTTCTGGTTGAAGTATTGGACCAAGAAAGTTATCAAGAAACCCACTTTTCAGTACACAGAGCAATCAGCAGAGAGAAACAGCAAGCCCTACCAATTTGGTCAAGGTTTCCAGCAGACTTATAAGAGCAGAAGAGTGAAAATATCTGTGAAAAGACAGACATGAAAACAATACATTTTGGAGTAAGGAAACTTACAGACATACAGAGAAATGATGGAGGATCATTAGGAGTGGGTGGGAAGGCAGTTGCTATATCTTCAAGTAGAGCTGGCAGTTATCATCACAGGTTTTGTCTTAAATTCTAATTGGATCACACTACCTCTCTGGGCAGAGCCCTATCTGTTAAATAAAATATGCCCCATTTCAAAGTGAAAATACAGCAGGAAACGGCAGAGAAAAGCTATTGCATTATTATTATTTTCTAAACGAGAATCTGACAGGTAACCTTATTTATTGGCATTCTTACATGCTATTTCATAGTTTGGCATGCATTTTGTACAGCACATGTGGAAAGAGAATGTTCCAACAGCTGGTGACAGTTAGTTATGATGACCCGAGTGTTGCCCTCAATCAGTGGCTGGCATTTTCAATATATGTAGTTAGGATTGTCCTCTAGCATGATGATAAAACAGATATTGTTTTTCCTGGCATCAGGATTTGGAAACTGATAGCCCTGTGCATAAGCAACACAAAACCATAAAACAGGACATGCTCTAGATGATTATAACAATCTACAAATAATCAGCCTCTACACAAAAGAGAAAAAGGCCCTCAATTGAAACTTTGAAAATGGACTCTATGTCTCTCCTGAAACGTGTATAAGATTATTTTAATAGAATGCTACCATGTGATGACCTTCCCAGCTTTGCCCCCTACCCAAGTGGTTTAGTTTTATGTCAATATGCCTTTCTCTTTATTCATCAGCTGGATATATTTTATTATTTTTTGGGGATGGAGGGTGGTTAGAACTGAAATATCAAATCTACCATATAAAGACACAAGAAATCAAGCATTCTGATCCAATAGGAGGGACCAGGGCAGACATTGGTGCACTTCTCAAAGCTGGAATGTCTGATTCAAAACCTGGGTGTCACTGGGGACTTCCGGGTCAGCGCCATTGGTGAATGGTGGAGTTCCTCCGACCAGAGGAACGGGCTCCGTGAAAACTGGGTCTTCCCGCCGCGGTGAAGGTGGGGACCCGCTAGAAATCCCAGGCGGAGGAAGCCTGGGAACGTGGGGTTCGGCAGGGCACCAGAAGCGCCCCCCTACTCGTGGGGAATCCCATCTAGGGGCTCTGGAGTGAAGTGGGGTGAGAAGCGCAGTGCTACAAACTGACTGCTACTTTCACGGAGTGAAGCCGCACAGCCATTGCCAGAGAGCGCTGACTTTTTCCTGTGGACAATTGGACTTAAAACAAGTACCCGTGAGTAGAAATGGAAAATTGGATCAAGAAATTGTTTTAATTTGGTATCGAAGCGGGAAGGTGCAAACAGGAAGTCCGCCTTCCGCTTTTTTGTATATAGACTAAAGCAAAAATTTTGCAAGCTAAAGCCGGGAAGCTGTTAAAAAAGGACTAAATTTCCTTCATTTAGAATCACTGAAACCCCCCTTGGAAGCAGGAGAAAAGGGGGGGGGACTCTGTTTAACCCCAGCAGGAGAGGGAGTGAAGAAGGATAAGTTTCCACCGTCTCTAACCTGGGAACGGGGTGTCAGAGACAGAAACTGTTGGAGAGGTTCATTGACTGTGAACGTAACACTTTGACAGATAGCTAATGAAGAGAAACAAGTTGATTCTAATGTTGCCTTTTGCATCTTAAAGAAACAAAATATCTGAAAAACGTCTGAAATATCTGAAAAATGAAAGTAACTTTCCTTTGTCTTTTTAAAAAAAATGGATACAAGTAGATTGTCTCCTCTAGAGGGAGCTTGCTAAATTGTTGTTGCAGCATATTTGAGACCCAACATCTGTGAGACTAAGACTGTGGGAACAGTCTTTTCTGACCTTGTACAAAGATGAGCTGGGAGAAAGACTGGCTGCTTGCTCTATGCAAGACAAATGCTTTGCTGGAACAGATGCATGAAAAGATGGACTTGATGAATGAGAAAATGGATTTGACTGTTGTGGTTAATAACATTGATACAGAAATCATCCAAGATGATGTTTCCTGCTTGGCAGGGGGTTGGACTCGATGGCCCTTGTGGTCTCTTCCAACTCTATGATTCTATGATAAGAATCAACCTATCAATCTGTACCGACTGGCAAGTGCAGTTGACAATGGAGGAGGATGCGGCTGCACCTCAAATAGTACAAATGGAGAGACCCGAGGCCCTACAGGAGCATAAGCCGCTGCTATTGAAGATTGAAGTGGGCCAAGGGGAGTCTGGAGATGAGGAGGTTCCTAGCTTTGGAGAGATCTTGAAATTTGATTTTAAATTCATTTTGGATTATATTGAGGACTGTGGGGAGTGGGACTGTGGGGAATGGGTGAGCTGGATGAAGGGTGATAGAGACAATTTTGGGTTGGAATCCCCCAGAGACCTACTCCTCAATGAGAAAGGAAAGAAACTAAGACAGAGACCAACAAGAGACAAGGAAAAGGGCAAGCACAAACAAGATGAAGAAGAATTGCAGAAGGAACATGGAAGAGATTTAAGGGCCTCGGACATAAGGCTTCCAGGTTGATGGACTAGATGGAATGGACAATAAGGACTGACACGACCCGAGACCAGGAAGAAGAGACGCTGGATGATGATTGGAAGAGAATTGGACTTCCGGGGTGGCGCCACCGGCAATGGCGGACTCCCTCTGAACTGGAGGGACTAGCTCCACGGGAAACGGGTCTTCTCTGCTACAGCAAAGCGGGGACCCTCTTAAAAATCACAGGCGGATGAAGCCTGTGACCATGGGACTTGGCGGGCACCTTTAGCGCCCCTCCAACCCGCTAAGGAACCCACTAACGGGCTCCGAAGTGAAGAGGGGGAAGTGGCGCGGTGCTGTGAGTCAACTGCTATTTCCGTGGAGCGAAGCCGCATAGCTGTTGCTGGAGAGCGCTGCCTTTTTCCTGGGACTTTGTTGCAAGGAAACTTTGTTGCAAGAACAAATAGAAGTCTTCCCCCTAGGGGAAGTCTGTGAAACTGTAACTAACTCCAGGGAGCCAGCAGCTGTCACAGATTACAACCGTGGGAACAGGCATCTGACCTTGCAGGACAATGTATTCAGAAGCTTTGTTGTGTGCTCTCTATAAAACAAATGCCCTACTGGAACAATTACACGAGAAGGTGAATTGGATGGCGACTTTGGCTAGAAATTTTGAACAGGCAGTGGGAAACTTTGAACAGACAGTGGGAAAATATGTGGAGCCCACTCAGGAATTAAATCAGGAGTGTGTCTTGACAGAACAGGCCCAACAGGAATATGATTTTTCGGATTTGACAAATGAACTTGGAAAAAGCCAGATTTGGAAAGGAAAAGTTTGGCTTGGTTTGGAAATGGGGGGCTGGATTGACCCCCCCCCCCATGCTGGGATGTTTGGACTTTTCAAATAAGGCAATGGGCCATGAGATGTTTGGGACTGTGGGGGCTCTTAATTTTGGAGGGTCTTTGAAACATGCTTTTAAATACTACATGGAATTCAGTGTTGAACATGGAAAAGGGGCTGATCCGTCGAGAAGGGTCAAAAACATTGTCAAGCTGGAGTTACCACGAGCAGGAGACAAGGGAAAATACAGTTACAAATATGAAGAAGAGCCACGGAAGGGACATGGAAGAGACTTGAGGGCCTCGGATATAAAGTTGCCAGGTTAATGGGCCAGATCGATGGGAATAAGGACTGACAAAACCCGGAACCAGGAGGAAGGGACGTTGGATGAAGATTGGATTTGTTTGTATCTCTTTTCTTTACCATTAGAACTGTTTTATAAAATTGATGAATGTTAGAAAAATGTTGGAATGAAATTACTTGGCTTTAGCAAAGATGTTTAAAGAATTATGAAAGAATATTATGGTTATGAGAAGTTGGTAAGAATAAGATTTAAGTTTTAAGCTTTAAGGTTTGTTTTATTAAAGAAAGATAAGATCAAAACAGATTAGGGTAATGCAATGACAGAATATTATGAAATATGGAAAGGATTTGCTGGGATAATTAATAACTAGGATACAAAGAAAGGGAGGAGGAGGAGGTCTAAGAAAGAAGGCAATGACAGTTAAGGATCTGAAAATAATGAATTTGTTTTTAAATGTTTTTAAAGGTCTGTGATGTATTTTTGTATTTTTCTTTTTTTTCTGTCACTTTTTCTTATTTTGAATTTTTTACTCATATGGTGGGAAGGGTCCCCCCCCCCTTTTCTACTTTGTCAACTATTTTTATTTTGTACTTTCTTCTGTTTCTATTTTATTTTTCTCTTTTTTGTAACATTTTGAAAATTTCAATAAATATCTTTTTAAAAAAAAGATGATTGGAAGAGAATTTATAATGGAATTTTTTTTATTTTAGAATCAGCTAATGAATATTAGGGAAAATGTGGGAATGAAACTATATGACTCTAGCAGAAATGATATCAGGAGCTATGTATATTTGAAATTTAAGATTTAAGTCTTAAGGCACTTAGGGGTAAGATAAGGTTAAATAAATTAAGGTAATTTGAATAATAGAATATGGGGACAGACGGTAAGGATTTGTTGAGTCAATTATTAGGTTAAATTGTTAAGATAAATTTTATAACAAAAATTGAGAAAGATGGAAAGAATTTGCTGAAATAATTACTAAACTAGAACACAAAAACGGAGGTGTGAGGAGGTCAATGAAACAAGCAAATGGAAATTATGGTTATGCAATTTGGGATCTGTTCCCCCCCCTTCTTTTTTACTTTTTTATTGCTGTATTGTCGTGTGCTTTTTTCTTTTTTTATTGTCTTCTTTTTCTTTTCTTTTTTTGTTTTGTAGTGTTGTTTTTTATTTTTATTTTTCTTGTAATTTTGAAATTATCAATAAATATTATTTTTTTTAAAAAAAAACCCTGGGTGTCACTCATAGAAATTTTTTATAGCCCTCATCATTTCTCTGGATGATGCATCCAGCCCTTTCCCATGAGAACATGAAGAGACACCCCCCCCCCCAGATTAAACCGAAGACCTACCTCACAGTGGCCAATGGGAAGTCTATGGGAAGCCCATTTGATGGGCATGAGCACACAGGCATCTCTCATCTCCTTCCACCCTCTCCTTCCATCCCCGGAACATATATTTGAAAGCACTCTGACTGGCACATAGGATGTCAGTGACCATGCTGAGGAAGGCTCCACAGAGGAAGAATGGTGGGAGCCACCCCTCCTCCTGATCCTGAATCTTCCCAGGAGCAGGAAGACAGTATATATTTGGAACAGTGGTTTGCAGAGGGGCATAGTTCAGAAGGCAGAAGCTGGGAAATACTGGATGGGGAACAGCTAGCAGAAGAAGCACTAGAAGAGAGAGAGTTAACAGATTCACAGTCTCTGGATAGTATCCACACACACCCCTTCCCCAAAGTCACAGAGAGCTCAGAAAGTGTCAACACAGAAAACACAGCCGCTCCAAGCTCATATTATAAGACATAGGAGTGACATAGTTTAACAGGGACAGAGAGGGGAGGGAACTTAATTGGGAATACCTCCATTTATGGGAGATGTGTACTTTGTTCTCTTGCTGTGATTATTAAAGCTTCTAACTGGTAAGAAGACCCCTTTCCTTTGTTCTGCTTATCTGCTGCCACAGGGGGGAGGAAGCCAATTCCCTGAAGCCTGACATAGGATCAGATTTTGAATTGAGCTTTTCAATTTGAGGAAATGCACATGAAACACATTTTTAACCAGCCAGCCCTCATTTGCTCACGAGCTTGCTCTTTTTAAACTGAGGTACTTAACCGTGGGAAAAAGAAAGGGGGTTAAAAAAAACCACCATGTGTTATTGACTAGTTAAAGGAAATGGCACACAGAAGTGCCAAACCTGTATACTGTCTACAAAAAACAACCCTATCCTGTAAGTGTATGGTGAATTCCTGGAGGGTAGTTTTCTTCATCATACTAATGTAGGCTAAATGAAATGAGGGAAGAGTGGGACCATATCTGTGGTTGCACCCGACATCGTGGGCCCATTCTCAGGCTCTGCATATACAGTGTGCCTACTTGTTATCAGCTGCATGCACTTTTGCAGAGGTCCTACTGCTGGGGCAGGGGGGAGAGGCATCACAATACTGGTATGGATCTGCTTCCCCTTCATGAATGGAGAGGATGCTGAATACGGTGTCTGTGCCATGGACATCTGTCCTTCGGATCTTGCACCATTATCAGATATTAGACCAACCCTACCTCCCCCCCCGTCATTTTTTTTTTTAATTGACAAACATTTTTGGATCAGCCCTGTCACTTTCAGGTAGAAAGCTTTCTCCTCCTCCTTGTTCTTCCTCTTTTTCTTCTTCATCTTCTGGTTCACCAGTGTTCTGTTATCCTAATTGTGTCATATCAATCTATTGACTAATCATCTTCATTGACAAAAAAAGTCGATGCCTTAAAGATTTACAGCAGAATCCAGTCCAGGTCCACTGAGAAGTAAGTCTTACTGAATTCAATGGGGTTTACTTCCAAGTAAGTGGGGTTAGGATTGCAGACTTAGAGAGCAATCTTTGTGTTTTCTTTTAACCATATCCATTGATAAAATAAATATGTCCCCCGTCAAAGAGGAAAGGTGGACTCTTTAAACATGATAGAAGTTCATCCTCCTGTCTAGAGCTAGGTAATGATGTATTCTGTGCAAGCAGCAATCGATTGAGCTATCTGAAATTTCAGGGTTAAGTGATCTTGACTTTTCTGATGACTTTTCTTTACCAGTAAAGTCACAGGAATATTACAGCCTGACACTGAAGATGTCAGATGCAGCCAAAGCAGTGATACCAATAATCTAACAATTTGCAGCCAAGTTCTTTGAAAACCCCTGTGGAAAAGCAGGTCTGGGAGAAATAGTTGTGTCGATACAATTATTGGTGAGCTGTGAGAAAACATTCCACTGTGGATTTTATTTAAACAATGCATAGTAATAATTGTGCCTGGATTTGTTCCAGGATTGACAGTAAAGCCTCTGGTCCTTCCAACATATATCATAAGAATAAATATTCTTACCTGAATTGGAGTAGGTAAAAGGGGAGATGTATGAAATTTTCATAAATAAAAAATGACCACGCTGGGTCATTTTAGCTGGGACTGTTAGCTGGGACTGATGGGCGTTTCAGTCCATCAACATCTGAAGGACCAGTCTCTCCATCCTGCCTTGAGAAATGTTTCACTTGGGGTGCATGCAGACACTTTACTCTGTTTTCCTGATGTTTCCTTACCTGTTAATGCTCACATTTTATGGGATCTTTGACATAACATAAATGCTGCCTGGAAATTTAATAGAAGCTTAGGGTTCATTTCCATGTTAATTGTTTTCAGGGGGGGATCATTAACTCAGAAAACCAGGGGAGTTTGGGACTGTAATTTCACGTAACAAAATTTGGGGCGGTATCCTGCCATAGAGTTATTTCACACCATTTAAAATTTAGTGTGACACAGAGGTATATTTATCACAAAGCCACAGTTTGATAATGCAGCAGGCATTACAGTGTAAAAAGAGCATTAAAAATCAGGACAGAAGATCTCACATTATAAGTGAAACTAACACAATAAAACCCACGTCTGAATGCAGCCTTGAATCCAGTCCTGAGTCCTATCTGAGCCACCACTGAATGCGAAACCTGAACTTTTATTGGATTACTCAAGTCTGAAATGGTAAAAGTATAATATTTAATTTGTGCCTATGTTTAATTACAAACAGAGTTCAGTGTAATCCTGGAGAGTTATCCAATACCCTCACTTTGAAATAAAAGCTAATCTATTCTGCCAAGTGGAACAAGAGAAGCAGATGAGCCAAATTCATAATCAGTTGCTTGTTCCCTGGCCACAGCAGTTCTACGTCCTACACACGTCTCATGCTGTTTCTTTCTGAAGATGTGTGATGAAGGAGAAAATTGGCTCGGAATTATTCTACTTCCACTGTCAAGAGATATTTAGGAATAGCTGACTTCCAGCCCCTTTTTTTCCTCCATACGTGTGGGAAGCAGTTGCCATCTCAAGGCTGGTTCTTGTGTTACACTGGGAGCCGTTATCTGTATGACATTTGAACAAAGTAACATGTAGCCCAGTCGTCTAGTTGTTGCAGTGATTAATGTGATCAAAAATAATATAGCCAGCGGCACAAAGCATGACATGCTGACTGACATGCACCTGCTCACACATAGCATTGCTGTGTGAATACAGATGCAAAGATGATGCTGGCATGAGCAGAATCAAAGCTATACATGTCTGCCCTTTGGATAATGTTAATATGTTTGTCCCCTGTCTCCAGGTATCCAAAGGGTGGTGAGGGGCAGTGATGGCTTGGCACTGGCCTCTGGATCAAAGTGAGGTTTGCAAGAACATCAGGATTCACTCAGTATCCTTACAGTGTGGGTTGGGGAAAGCAACACTATGAAAGGTGGTGGCACCTCAAATCCTGGTATATTTCCTTCCTGCAACCCTCCTACAGGTAGTGCTACAGGCAATTCCAGTCAGTTCAGGGACAGGTAGGTTTTTCTAATTGTCCAGATTGGTCATGGGTTGTGAACTTTTTCACCTATTCTGTTACTGTGCCTAGGGGAATGATAAGCATAATTGACTAGGGCGGTGTGTTAAATAGATTTGGTCATGAGGCAGGAAGTGTAGTTCAGTACAGAAATACAGTGGTACCTCAGGTTGCATATGCTTCAGGTTACATACGCTTCAGGTTACAGACTCCACTAACCCAGAAATAGTGCTTCAGGTTAAGAACTTTGCTTCAGGATGACAACAGAAATCGTGCTCCGGCGGCGCAGCAGCAGCAGGAAGCCCCATTAGCTAAAGTGGTGCTTCAGGTTAAGAACAGTTTCAGGTTAAGAACGGACCTCCAGAACGAATTAAGTACTTAACCCGAGGTACCACTGTAGTGGTAATAGCATAGCTGCCAACTGTCCCACTTTGAGTGGGACATCCTGGCTTTACAGAGGCCATCCTGGTTTTTGTTTGAAATCCCAGGTGTCTCTCTTCCTCTGCAGCTGCCATGATGAGGGTGAGGCCTCCATCACTGTGGTGAGGCCTCCATCGCTGAGGCCCGCCAAGGCCACTGATGTTCTTCAGGAAGCTGGTGTCAGCTTCTGGAAGTATGTCAGCAGCCACAGAAGGCTTCAGTGAAGGCCTCATGGAGGAGGAGGAAGAAGAGAAGAAGAGTTTGGACTTGATATCCTGCCTTTCACTCCCCTTAAGGAGTCTCAAAGCAGCTAACAATCTCATTTCCCTTCCTCACAACAAACTGTGAGGTGAGTGAGGCTGAGAGACTTCAGAGAAGTGTGACTAGCCCAAGGTCACCCAGCAGCTGCATATGGAGGAGCGGGGAAGCGAACCGGGTTCACCAGATTATGAGTCCACCGCTCTTAACCACTACACCATGCTGGCTCCCAGGAGGCCTTGTCGTCACTGCAGCAGTGGCAGAGGAGTCCTCAGCCTTGCAGCAGCAGTGGCAAAGGAGGCTTCATTCTCACCATGGTGGCAGCGGAGGAGATTGGACTTGGGCGGCTGAAACAGTGTGGAGATCGGGCAGGAGGGTGGGAGAAAGCAATCAGAGATTGGGTGGGCATGATGGGGCGTGTGTCCCGATTTGCCCTCCCAAAATGTGAGACGGTATGTAATGGCAGTAGTCAGTGAGGAGTGTGCTGACCCAAGTAAGGTAAAGGTAAAGGGACCCCTGACCATTAGGTCCAGTCGTGACCGACTCTGGGGTTGAGGCGCTCATCTCACTTTACTGGCTGAGGAGCTGGTGTACAGCTTCCGGGTTATGTTGCCAGCATGACTAAGCCACTTTTGGTGAACCAGAGCAGCGCACGGAAACACCGTTTACCTTCCCGCCAGAGCGGTACCTATTTATCTACTTGCACTTTGACGTGCTTTTGAACTGCTAGGTTGGTAGGAGCTGGGACCGAACAATGGGAGCTCACCCCGTCGCAGGGATTCGAACCGCCGACCTTCTGGTCGGCAAGTCCTAGGCTCTGTGGTTTAACCCACAGCACCACCTGCGTCCCTAAGTAGCCTATGCTTAAATGTCTCCCTACTTGAATTGACTTGTCAGGTAAGACCAAGCAAGTTTGAAAGATATCCCAAACCAAGTTGAATCCCTCTTGCTTCTTACTGCACAAATCTGGTAAAAAAAAAAAGTGTTCTTAGCTGCCAGTATCAGGAAACAGCTCCATCATCCCATGCTCAAAGCACTGGTGGTGATGGTTGGCCACCCTTGGTTAAGAGACAGTGCCTTCCTTGAAAGGCAGACATGTACTTCTATCCCGTTATCCCATTTTTCTGTTCGCTAACCTCTCTGTTAGCATCAGAGGCACTTCATTCCCCCTTCCTTCAAGCAGGGTGGGACAAAACATCCACTAACCACAAAGCACAGATTAGGGGAGCATCAGTCAATCAAGAACCGCTGCTGTACTTTATTTATTTCATTACAGCATGCATGGTAGAAATCCCACTGAAATGACTTGATGTGGGTAACTGCATTTGCAGATTGCCCCCACAGTGTCTTGTAAACTTTTAAATATGAGCTCCAGATGTACTGAATTCCAAGAAAACAATGTCTTTATTTTAATGTTAATAGTTGCATGAATGATGACCTCTGGAGCCTTATTAACATTTCTTTTAAAAGAAAAAATATATATTATTTGTAGATGCATGATTATTCCTTATCTATTTGGTACTCTAAATATCATTGTGATAAATAAGTGCAGATATTTATATTAAAAAGCACTCTGAGAGCACTGACAACAAGAATGAAGCTTTTTTAGGGGGGAGAATGCTGATAAATGTTAAAGAGGTGGGAGGAAATTAAGCCAACTTCATTATGACTGCTGGACAAATTCACTTATTGAGCATTAGGCAAGAGGATTAGCAAACAGTGCATGATACTGAGCAGATTACATAAAATAAAGAAGCTCAACATTTAATCTCAAAAATGTATTTCGTCTCATGGCTTTTTATCCACTCTATTTTCTTTTCTTTATCCTGTTGTTGGCCTTCACCTTTACTCCTGCAAGGGCAGAGGAATACCCATCTCTGAATTTGATGGCGATGCTGCTCTGTAATCTGTGTTTCCTGCAGTTTCCCCCCTGGAGATCATTACTTTTTGAAATTTCTCTATCTCCTTCCAGTGTAAGGCTGAAGATCCTGAATATGTTTTGAAATGAATCCCTAAAAGCTGAGATCACATCCCAATTTACCCAACGTGATCACCATCCCTTGAGATGACAATGAAGAACAGTAATGGTTTTGTCCTTTACTTTTTCTGCTTTTTCGTTGCTCGTAAGCAGGGCTTTTCTTCAGCCGGAACTCACCGGAACTCATTTCCGGCACCTCTCAGGTGGACACCATTGTCATTCTAAGAAAACAAGGGAGGAGTTCATGGTGAGTTCTGACACCTCTTTTTCTACAAAAATAAAACTGTTTGTAAGCATGCTTAACTTCCTTAAAACATTTCTTCTTAACTTTAAAACTGATATATATATATATATATATATATATAATCACAAGTCCTTCCATTTGTACAGTGATACCTTGGGTTATATGCCTGTTGTCTTTGTCCATGGAGTTTTCTTGGCAGGGATACTGGAGTGGCTTGCCAGTTCCTCATCCAGGTGGATCACGTTTGGTCAAAACTCTCCACTATGACCTGTTCATCTTGGGTGCCCTGCTCGGCATAGTTCATAGCTTCTCTGAGTTATTCAAGCCCCTTCGCCACAGCAAGGCAGTGATCCATGAAGGGGCCTTGGAGAGCGCAAAATATGGTCTGAAGCTCAACATCAAAAAAACGAAGATCATGGCCACTGGGCCCATCACCTCCTGGCAAATAGAAGGGGAAGAAATGGAGGCAGTGAGAGGTTTTACTTTCTTGGGCTCCATGATCACTGCAGGTGACAGCAGCCACAAAATTAAAAGACGCCTGCTTCTTGGGAGAAAAGCAATGACAAACTTAGACAGCATCTTAAAAAGTAGAGACATCACCTTGCCAACAAAGGTCCATATAGTAAAAGCTGTGGTTTTCCCAGTAGTGATGTATGGAAGTGAGAGCTGGACCATCAAGAAGGCTGATCGCCGAAGATTTGATGCTTTTGAATTATGGTGCTGGAGGAGACTCTTGAGAGTCCCATGGACTGCAAGAAGATCAAACCTATCCATTCTGAAGGAAATCAGCCCTGAGTGCTCACTGGAAGGACAGATCGTGAAGCTGAGGCTCCAATACTTTGGCCACCTCATGAGAAGAGAAAACTCCCTGGAAAAGACCCTGATGTTGGGAAAGAGAGAAGGGGACGACAGAGGACAAGATGGTTGGATAGTGTTCTCGAAGCTACCACATGAGTTTGATCAAACTGTGCGAGGCAGTGGAAGACAGAAGTGCCTGGCGTGCTCTGGTCCATGGGGTCATGAAGAGTCGGACACGACTAAACGACTAAACAACAACACCTTGGGTTAAGAACTTAATTCGTTCTGGAGGTCTGTTCTTAACCTGAAGCACCACTTTAGCTAATGGGGCCACCCGCTGCTGCCGCACCACCACCAAGCGATTTCTGTTCTCATCCTGAAGCAAAGTTCTTAACCCGAGGTACTATTTCTGGGTTAGCGGAGTCTGTAACCTGAAGCGTTATCCCATTCCCCACAACTCACTTGCTTCAATCTATTGATTCAGTTTATGAACTTCCTATTAATTACTCTCATGATAAGACAATTTCTCAAAGTTATTTTTAAACTTTTTTTTTAAAAAAACCAAGTCATTAAAAAGCAATATAAACAATTGAAAATACAGTATGCAAAATCAATATGAAAGAGCAAAAGAGCTTCTGTGGAAGAAACATTTTTTATCACCTGCTGGCAGAAGGAATTGAAGGAAGTGGCTTGATGAGTCTGCCTAGGCAGTGTATCCTAGCGAGTGGGGTACTACTCAAGAAAAGGCCTTATTTCATGTTCCAGCCAATCTCACACCATCATTACCTTGCCCAGAGATGTCTGTGAATGTTGTGGAAACATAGAATACTAGGGACAAGATAGCCATTTCTAGACATTAAGGACATGACAGGAATAAGGCCATTTTTTCTAGAATTCTGCCTACATTACATGTGGCCCTCCATATGCTATTGTACTACAATTACTGCTACCGCTATTATTACCACCACTACTATTATTAATTTAGATTTACATGAGGTCTCAGGGTGGGTTACAACCATATTAAAATCAGTTTAAACAGAACAACTTCAATAAACCCTTATCGTTAGCCATGCTGACTGGGACTGATGTGAGTTAGGGTTCAGGTTGATCCAACAGCAGGTGAAGTCAGAAGTATGTGATTTTTGTGTGTGTTTCTTTTCCTGGATATAATGCTAGTGCTTTCATCCTGTTTTCTAAAGTTCCTTCTGCACTGTAGTACAACAACCATCACTGGACAACATTGTTACTCCCTTACCCTTTCAGCACATGCATGCTGCTGTTTTGCCCCCATAATTTCCCCATGATACCAGCAGAAAAGCACTGTATGCCAGTATACTATCCTGATTTTTGTCTCTTTACTCCTGCTATTATCCAGGTTAAGGGGCTGCAAATTGATTGTTCTCGAGTCAAATAACTTTGAAATGAGTGCTAAACATGCATTATTTTCCATTACTTTCCTATAAGTCACACGAAAGCCCAAATATAATGCAGAAATTAACAATTTAGAAAACGTTTGGGAAATGGAATAAGCTGCCTTGTGAATGCAACCAACATATGCAGGGCCCAGATTTTCCACTTCCACTCTGTATGGTGCTCGCAATGCCTGTTCCAGCTCTGAGACTGCTACAGTTACATGACTTTGCAGCACCAGAGCTTGGAGAGTTCAACATACCATGGAAGACTAATTAAACAGTCCATTCTGCCTAGCTATTTCTCCTCTCTGCCAAAGCCTCAGCTGCTGTGTATTGTCATAACCACTGGAGCAACTGAAATATTCTTATTGGCACCAACAGATCAGCTGTATCCTTCCCACATTCCAAATGACTTGTACTATCGTTTTCCAAGTCTACACAGGAGATCACAACCAACTCTTCTAACTATTTAATCTATTTAAATATAAGCCCCGGTTCTGTTGATGCAAAAGTGAATGCTCTTTCACCTAATCAAGGGCAATCCATCAGTACTCAATCAACATGTTGTCATTTTTCTGCTGGTTTAACATAGATCCATATGAAAATATTGTATTATTTATCTTGGCATTTAATATTAATATTTTGCTCTGAACAAAGCATTTGGGTACCAGATCAATTAATGACTGTCATCCATCACTGAAATTATCAATGGTGGTTGATCTCATTTAAAGCGCAATATCATCTGCATGCAAATAGGTTAGCTATTGCTGTTCATGTATAGCACATCATCATAAGATATATGAGATGTAGACACCAAGAAAGACCTTCATTTCTACTTGATGTAGCTTGCTAATCTAAATATTTTAAAAATTAATGGTTGATATCTTAAATTTATATGTTGATCCTTTCCACCTCTGCATTTGTATATATTTACATATTTATACACTTATTTACCCAGAGTAATATTAGCAAGAGGGTAAGCGTGTATCTTCTACAGGAGAAACTACAGATGTGCTTTTTACTTTTTTTGGGGGGGGGGAGTCCTGAACTGGAGCAGTGCTCTGAAAGAATTTCAGAATAATCACTTTCAGCTAGTAGCCAAAACAAAAGAAGAATTGATTGAATGTGTTGCTGTTTGAAATACATTACCTCTTTGTACATATGTATATCCACAACAGGAGCGTTGGAGAATTTAAACAGAAACAGGACTAGAAATTGAGAGTGTTCACTTATTTGTCCCATATCTGGAACAGAAATCAATCCAGAGAATACAATAGGTATTCATTGCTTTTGTTTTCATTCCACAAAAGATGGTGTGTTCTTGTTTTTAAGGAGCTCAAGGTGGCATAGTTCTCCTCCTCATTTTTTCCCTCACAACAACTCTGTGAGGTAAGTTAGGCTAGGAAACTAGGACTGGCCCAAGGTCACCAAGTGAGCTTCATAGCTGAGCAGGGGTTTGACCCCTGGTCTCCCAGGTCTTAGTCTGACTCTCTAACCCAGGGGTCAGCAAACTTTTTCAGCAGGGGGCCGGTTCACTGTCCCTCAGACCTTGTGGGGGGCCGGACTATATTTGGGGAAAGAAAAGAAAAAGAACAAATTCCTATGCCCCACAAATAACCCAGAGATGCATTTTAAATAAAAGGACACATTCTACTGTAAAAACACGCTGATTCCCGGACCGTCTGCAGGCCGGATTTAGAAGGCGATTGGTCTGGATCTGTTCCCCGGGCCTTAGTTTGCCTACCCATGCTCTAACCACAGCACCACAATGGCTCTTGATAGCTAAGCTAGGTAACAGATGACTCCCCTACCCCAATTTGCCGCATGTTTCCTTTCAATTGAAATGTGTGGAATGGAATAACATAACATTAAGCAATTATACAAACTTCTGCCACAATGGATGGAGATTAATGACAGCTTTTTGTTGGAGTCCAAACCACAGTGGAAAATGGGTCAGAACTGCAAGTTCGCACTAAACAGCCCTGTGCTCAACAACTCAACATTCCAAATTGTGCGTTACAACTGTTTCCCCATCCCAGGTTCCAAATTTCTGCCTACTCTTAGAAACACATTATATAACCATTACAGGAACACAGATTTTTGTGGTTAACTTTGAACAAAGAAGCATCAGATGAAAAAGGAGATAAACATTTCTTCCTCCTTATATTTCACAGAGCCTCAACTTAAATTGTTTTCAACAGTACTAATTATAGGCTATATTTTATTTTTATTTTTATTTATATATGCCCTATACCTGGAGGTCTAAGGGCGGTTCACAGAATAAAATCAAAATATATAACCACAAAATACATAATCAAAATAAAAACAACAACCCAATAACACTCCCCGCAAAACCTCCACATTTTAAAAAGGCATAGGATATCAATCAAATCAACCAAAAGCCTGGATAAAAAGGAACGTTTTGGCCTGGCACCTAAAGGTATATAATGAAGGTGCCAGGCGAACTTCCCTGGGGAGAACATTCCATAGAAGGGGAGCCACTGCAGAGAAGGGACATTCTTGTGCTGCCACCCTCCGGACCTCTCAAGGATGAGGTATACGAAGAAGGGCCTCAGAAGATGATCTTAGGGTCTGGATAGGTTCATATGCACACTTTTTGCACCTTGCTTCAAATTTCCAAAAGCTCTGTAACATGCTATGTCACTGAACTTCAAATATGATTTTATTTAAGGAATTATTTACTAAAAGACCCCAGGTTTTTATTTATACAACTACAATACTGTATGAAGTATGTGGATATGTGTTTAACCTGAGATGTATGCTTGTGATTATTGTGAACTGGACTGCTAACTTAAATTTTATAATCCTTAATTTATATGTTGGCAATATGCAAATCACTAAGCATAGACACAGGTTTTCAGTAATCAGAGTCACTCTGGCAAATCCACCCAAACTCTGTTTAAGCAGCTGGATAACACAGATCAGCGGCCTGAGATATGAGATTATCCATGACAGACGTCAAACGAACCATATCCTTTCTCAAAAACTCATTTGCTATTTAAATAGCATCCCTGATTACATCACTTATTCTTGATTTAATTAGCCATCTAAGTGAATCATGAAAAACTCATCAAAACTTTCATTAAACTCATTAAGCATTTAAGTATAAATAGTTTTGATATATAATACATATAGAATATTGGTAGCAGTTCTTGGGGTTATTTATTTTCCTATTATAAGAAGGACAACAATATTTTCTTGTGTGTATTACTAAGCTTATAACTCAGTAACTGGCATCCGTCAACATAATTTTGATTTCCAAAACCCATGAAAATGGTTACGTACCATGATCTGAGTAAACATTTCTCCACTCTGTGAATATAACACAGTAATAATAAGATCCCTTTCATTTTGAGTTATATATCCCAGGGATGTCACTGAGTAGAAGATACAATTTCTTATTCTAATTTGTTTCTAATTGTCAAATAATTTTCAAAGCTTGTTCTTCTATTAATAACAGGGCAGTGACCAATGAAAACATCTGGGAGTACTTTAATCTAATCTAATTTTCTTAGGTTGTTCTTCTAATTCCCAGGCAATTAGAAAATGGTAGCTCTTTTTATAATGAAATGCAACAACATCATTTGCAAACTGTAGCTGTCCCAATTTCCTTATTATTTTGTTTTCAAAACTAAAGAGTAATGAATCCAGTTAATTTAAAACTCTCCCAAGTAATTAACTTGACCTTAAAAATAAGTGTGTACCTCTGATTACTAAATTTGCTTAATAATACTTGAAATTCAATGTTGATTTAGTGAAGGACATTCAAGACAATGGTATAAAGAGAAAGGTCATGCCAGGATTCCTTCATACCCTTAGGCTTAAATATTCAGACCATTTACTCCAAAGCAATCCCACTGAAGGAGTGCAGTGTGAAGGCTGCATGTCAATTGCTAAGACTCATGTTGTTGTTGTTGTTTAGTCGTTTAGTCGTGTCCGACTCTTCGTGACCCCATGGACCAGAGCACGCCAGGCACTTCTGTCCTCCACTGCCTCCCGCAGTTTGATCAAACTCATGCTGGTAGCTTCAAGAACACCATCCAACCATCTCATTCTCTGTCGTCCCCTTCTCCTTGTGCCCTCCATCTTTCCCAACATCAGGGTCTTTTCCAGGGAGTCTTCTCTTCTCATGAGGTGGCCAAAGTATTGGAGCCTCAGCTTCAGGATCTGTCCTTCCAGTGAGCACTCAGGGCTGATTTCCTTCAGAATGGAGAGGTTTGATCTTCTTGCAGTCCATGGGACTCTCAAGAGTCTCCTCCAGCACCATAATTCAAAAGCATCAATTCTTCGGCGATCAGCCTTCTTTATGGTCCAGCTCTCACTTCCATACATCACTACTGGGAAAACCATGGCTTTTACTATACGGACCTTTGTTGGCAAGGTGATGTCTCTGCTTTTTAAGATGTTGTCTAGGTTTGCCATCGCCTTTCTCCCAAGGAGCAGGCGTCTTTTAATTTCGTGACTGCTGTCACCATCTGCAGTGATCAAGGAGCCCAAGAAAGTAAAATCTCTCACTGCCTCCATTTCTTCCCCTTCTATTTGCCAGGAGGTGATGGGCCCAGTGGCCATGATCTTCGTTTTTTTGATGTTGAGCTTCAGACCATATTTTGCGCTCTCCTCTTTCACCCTCATTAAAAGTTTCTTTAATTCCTCTTCACTTTCTGCCATCAAGGTTGTGTCATCTGCATATCTGAGGTTGTTGATATTTCTTCCAGCAATCTTAATTCCGGCTTGGGATTCATCCAGCCCAGCCTTTCGCATGATGAATTCTGCATATAAGTTAAATAAGCAGGGAGACAATATACAGCCTTGCCGTACTCCTTTCCCAATTTTGAACCAATCAGTTGTTCCATATCCAGTTCTAACTGTAGCTTCTTGTCCCACATAGAGATTTCTCAGGAGACAGATGAGGTGATCAGGCACTCCCATTTCTTTAAGAACTTGCCATAGTTTGCTGTGGTCGACAGAGTCAAAGGCTTTTGCATAGTCAATGAAGCAGAAGTAGATGTCTTTCTGGAACTCTCTAGCTTTCTCCATAATCCAGCGCATGTTTGCAATTTGGTCTCTGGTTCCTCTGCCTCTTCTAAATCCAGCTTGCACTTCTGGGAGTTCTCGGTCCACATACTGCTTGAGCCTTCCTTGTAGAATTTTAAGCATAACCTTGCTAGCATGTGAAATGAGTGAAATTGTGCGGTAGTTGGAGCATTCTTTGGCACTGCCTTTCTTTGGGATTGGGATGTAGACTGATCTTCTCCAATCCTCTGGCCACTGCTGAGTTTTCCAAACTTGCTGGCATATTGAGTGTAGCACCTTAACAGCATCATCTTTTAAAATTTTAAATAGTTCAGCTGGAATACTATCACTTCCACTGGCCTTGTTATTTGCAGTGCTTCCTAAGGCCCATTTGACTTCACTCTCCAGGATGTCTGGCTCAAGGTCAGCAACCCCACTACCTGGGGTGTACGAGACATCCATATCTTTCTGGTATAATTCCTCTGTGTATTCTTGCCACCTCTTCTTGATGTCTTCTGCTTCAGTTAGGTCTTTACCACTTTTGTCCTTTATTATGGTAATCTTTGTACGAAATGTTCCTTTCATATTTCCGATTTTCTTGAACAGATCTCTGGTTCTTCCCATTCTGTTGTTTTCCTCTATTTCTTTGCATTGCTCGTTTAAGAAGGCCTTCTTGTCTCTCCTTGCTATTCTTTGGAAATCTGCATTCAATTTCCTGTATCTTTCACTATCTCCCTTGCATTTTGCTTGCCTTCTCTCCCCCGCTATTTGTAAGGCCTCGTTGGACAGCCACTTTGCTTTCTTGCATTTCTTTTCCATTGGGATGGTTTTAGTTGCTGCCTCCTGTATAATGTTGCGAGCCTCTTCTTCAGGCACTCTGTCCAGCAAATCTAAATCCTTAAACCTGTTCCTCACTTCCACTGTGTATTCATAAGGGATTTGATTTAGATTGTATCTTACCGGCCCAGTGGTTTTTCCTACTTTCTTCAGTTTAAGCTTGAATTTTGCTATAAGAAGCTGATGATCTGAGCCACAGTCAGCTCCAGGTCTTGTTTTTGCTGACTGTATAGAGCTTCTCCATCTTTGGCTGCAGAGAATATAATCAATCTGGTTTCGATGTTGCCCATCTGGTGATGTCCATGTGTAGCGTCGTCTCTTGTGTTGTTGGAAAAGCGTGTTTGTGATGACCAGCTTGTTCTCTTGACAGAACTCTATTAGCCTTTGCCCTGCTTCATTTTGATCTCCAAGGCCAAACTTGCCAGTTGTTCCTTTTATCTCTTGATTCCCTACTTTAGCATTCCAATCCCCTATAATGAGAAGAACATCCTTCTTTGGTGTCACTTCTATAAGGTCTTGTAAGTCTTCATAGAATTGGTCAATTTCAGTTTCTTCAGCACCAGTAGTTGGTGCATAAACTTGGATTACTGTGATGTTAAAAGGTCTGCCTTGGATTCGTATCGAGATCATTCTATCATTTTTGAGACTGCATCCCAGTACAGCTTTCGCCACTCTTTTGTTGACTATGAGGGCCACTCCATTTCTTTTACGGATTTCTTGCCCACAGTAGTAGATATGATAGTCATCCGAACTGAATTCGCCCATTCCTGTCCATTTTAGCTCACTGATGCCCAGGATGTCAATATTTATTCTTGCCATCTCATTTTTGACCACATCCAACTTACCCAGGTTCATGGTTCTTACATTCCAGGTTCCTATGCCTAAGACTCATAAGTTCCTAAGACTCATAAGTAGGGACAATTCTGTTCCACTCGGCTCCTGCTTTTAGGTTTTCCATAGGCATCTAGTTGATCACTGTTAGAACAGGATACTAGACCAGATCGGTCACATGACTGAAGGGCTAGGAAGAAAAACAGTGACATCCTATACCCCCTCTTTTTTCTTTTTCTAGTTTTGCTTTGCTTACTTCCTGCCTTAGGCTGCGATCCTAACGTTGTCTATTAGCGGTAAATGCTATTCTCGACATACAAAGAGCATCTCTGCTCTAGGCACTTCTCCTGCAGCTGGTTCAGTGAGAAAATTTTGTCGACTGTTGACCTCTGAGATCTAAAATTGCATTGTGATTCATGATAGACCATGTCAGCGAGTGACTGTAATCTGTTGAGAACTACATGAGCAGTCTCTCCCCACAGCACTCAGCAGGGAGATTCAATGGTAGTTGTTACAGTCATGGTGGTCACTTTTGTTCTTGTAGAGCAGGCATAGGCAAACTCAGCCCTCCAGATGTTTTGAGACTACAAATCCCACCATCCCTGACCACTGGTCCTGTTAGCTAGGGATGATGGAAGTTGTAGTCCCAAAACATCTGGAAGGCCGAGTTTGCCTATGCCTGTTGTAGAGGGTCACAATGCTGGAGTTGTGCTTGTCTTGTGGCACACATGGAAGAGAAGGCCATGGAGGTGTGCCATGAGGGAAGAGTTCAGTTCGGTTTTCATCACTTCTGTTGGGCTTTACCACATACCTGAGAGTGGATGACTTACATAGGAGAAAGGTTATAAGGAAAGGAGCTCCCAGTGGCTCCCAAGAGAATACTGGGATTGGGAAAATATGACCCTTCTAGCAAGTACCATGATGCCCCAAGGGTCATTGGTGGGAAATCAGTTTCTGCCTGCCCCCAAATTTCTGGGATGCAGTAGAGGTCTGTACAGAGGGAAGCAGAGATCCACATGTATAGCAAACACTGTATTTAATCCCTTCCCTGAATCACTGTGATTGGAGTAAAGTGGAAAAATAATTCACTGTGATTAAAATATAGCACTATCCTTCGAAATGAAATATCCCTGCTCTATCTACACCTCTCCCTTCTTGAGCACACCACTAGAATATTCTGCCTAGGATAAAGTGTCAGAAATAAGAGAAGGATAAGCCATCCTCTGGGACCTACTCAACTTCCTGTGACTCTAAATAAAACAATAAGTCAGTGAAGCCTTGGGTGATGACCTCTTCAAAATGTTTGGTTAGCTGGACCTTTGGTTTGATATAGTAGGATAATTCTTACAATCTCTACTCCCAGAGTTGATTAAGGATGGGACTGGCGCAGGGTTTCTTGCATGGTTTGGTCCCCTGACCAATGTCTTCTGCCTTTGGTGAGTACTTGTTACAGGTAAGAGAGTTGCCAGTAAGTAAGAGTAAATTTACACCCCAGAGCTTTCTTCAGATAATAATCAGTTTTGGAATAATATTAGTTTCTCATTTACCTGTCAGCAGCGTCCTTCAGCCTTTTTATTATGTTTGCCAAGCAGAGCAGCTTGATGTCAGCGGACTTAAGTATGCTTAACTCTGTGTTGGATTGTGGCCTCGAGGTTTACTTTGAGATGGAGGGAACAATAACAGAAAATGAAACCTGACTATGGAGTTAGTATCATTGTCATTTGTGTACTCTCTGTTCCAGAGGATTTTGAAAACTGGATTTTATTTTTCTCAAGTCAACAGAACATAAATAGCTGTTGTCATTCTGGCATATTTTCTAGGATGTTGACAAGAGTTCACTGGAAATACTTCATCATTTTTACAGTTACAATATTTTGAAAAGAGGAGGAGGAGGGAGAGCAGGAGGAGTGGAAGAAAACGAATATTGTTATGGTTGCTGTTTCAGATTGCTCAAAAAGAATATGGGGTTGTGGTGCTCATCTCACTTTCAGGCCGAGGGTGCCAGCATTTGTTCACAGACTGTTTTCTGGGTCATGTGGCCAGCATGACTAGACCACTTCTGGTGCAACGGAATACCATGACGGAAGCCAGAGTGCAGGGAAATGCCATTTACCTTCCTGTCACAGCAGTACCTATTTATCTACTTTCACTGACATGCTTTTGAACTGCTAGGTTGGCAGGAGCTGGGACAGAGCAACGGGAGCTCATCCCATTGTGGGGATTTGAACCGCTGACCTTCTGATTGGCAGGCTCATTGGCAGTGGTTTAGACCACAGTGCCATCCGCGTCCTTTTAGGGGCTGGGTATTTAAGCCTAGGGACGCGGGTGGCGCTGTGGGTTAAACCACAGAGCCTAGGGCTTGCCGATCAGAAGGTTGGCAGTTTGAATCCCCGCAACGGGGTGAGCTCCCGTTGCTCGGTCCCTGCTCCTGCCAACCTAGCAGTTCGAAAGCACATCAAAGTGCAAGTAGATAAATAGGTACCACTCCGGCGGGAAGGTAAACGGCGTTTCTGTGCGCTGCTCTGGTTCGCCAGAAGTGGCTTGGTCATGCTGGCCACATGACCCGGAAATTGTACGCCGGCTCCCTCGGCCAATAAAGCGAGATGAGCGCCGCAACCCCAGAGTCGGTCACGACTGGACCTAATGGTCAGGGATCCCTTTACCTTTACCTTTATTTAAGCCTAGTTCCCCTAGTCTGCTGATTGCATCCAACCCCTTTTACTTTTGTTCTCTTAATGGCCCATCACCCAGGCTGGCCTGGCTATTCTAGCAACTGAATCTGTGCCAGATCCAGGAATTTGAAGGGGCCCAGCCATTCAGCCAACCTACCTCCCAAAACTGCTCACAACACTATTTTGCTCAAAGACATCTTCAGTTGCTCCCCAGGATCACCTTTCCATTTTAATGAATTGGTTATGGATTGGACCATACTGCAACACATTCTGAGAGTTACAAATTGATTCTCAGACCTGAGAGTAAGTCCTTGAGGTGTGTGTGAGGGGGAGATCCGTCCCCCTTTCCCCTGCCCCAATGTTAAGTTTCAAGGTTATCAAGGCAGGTATTTGTGCACATGTCAGTCTGTTCAGTCCTTTTAATATTCTTTTTCGTATCTAGTTCTATCAGGTTCTTTTCTGTATTATCCTGGTGCTTTAAAAGGCACTTTAAGGACCTTGGTAACAGAAATATATTGTACATGATGAATTTTAGTGCTTGTGGAAGGTGAAGACAGATAGCTCTGGCTAAATGCTAGTGTGGTGAGGATCTGTCTTATCTTGGCTTCTTTATAAAGCTCTATCAATCAATGCATCTGAATCCACATGTAATACAGACCTGCATTTCAGGAATACTACTTTTTGTATTCAATAAAACTTATTTTAAGTATACGGGGGGGGGGGGATCAGCCTCTTATACTACCAATTTGATGTGATGGGTGACCACAGATTTAAGAAGGGGCATTTCCTTACCTATAGCCAATCAGCTAGCTCTCTGGTAGATGAACAATCAGGTAGGTGGCTGGGAATTAAGATACATTTATAGCATCAGCTTACATGGAAACATTTCCCTCCTCTTCCTCATTTCTGTCCCAAACTCTCCACTGTCCTACCCACCTTGAAAGCATAGGGAGGAACACTGACCCAGTGCCGGATTTATGTATAAGCTAAACAAGCTATAGCTTAGGGCTCTACTCTCTTGGGCTCCCCCCAAAATATACTTCTTCTTAATTGTATTTCACTATTAATATACTTCTTAATTGTATTTCAATTCAACAATAACTTTGATAAAATACATATTGTGTTATGTGCAAATGGCTTTAGATACCTATTAGGTCCATAAATTACCATATAGCATATATTCAACACACAAAAAAACAGTGACAATTTGTTGTTGACAAAGGACAGCTGGACATATATAGTGGTACCTCGGGTTAAGAAGTTAATTCATTCCGGAGGTCCGTTCTTAACCTGAAGCTGTTCTTAACCTGAGGTACCACTTTAGCTAATGCAGCCTCCTGCTGCCACTGTGCCACTGGAGCACGATTTCTGTTCTCAGCCTGAAGCAAAGTTCTTAACTCGAGGTACTATTTCTGGGTTAGCAGAATCTGTAACCTGAAGCGTCTGTAACCTGAAGCGTCTGTAACCCGAGGTACCACTGTAAAGGGCCCATTACCTTCAGTAGCTTAGGGCCTCATCAAACCTAAATCCGGCCCTGCTGACACCTTTTCTTCTTGTTGTTTGCGTGTGCTAAGATATAGAGCCTAGAGATTTGCTGGAGAAATTGAGATGGTGAGCAGCTGAACTCTGCCAACACTGTGATTTTAAAAACAAAACAAAACCATCATCTCAGAGTGGGTGAGCAGTGGATCGCTCATAGTCACAATGGCTGTTGTCTAGAGATCTACAAACATACCTCCTGTCTTTGTCTTTTGTGGCAAAAAACCCGAAAAATGTTAACAAAGTGGCTTATGGCCCTCCACAAAGCCATCTATTGTTGCAGTCCTGACACTGTTTACTCAGAAGAAACTTCTGTTGTATTCAGTTGAGTTTACTCCTAGGTAAATTGGGTTAGGATTACAGCCTCACTATTCAGTATAAATACACTTAATCCTGTAATGTTTCCCTCACTCGGGCATCAGGGAAATCCAGTTTAGCATCCTCTTGGTGTTTTTCTCATTGTGTCCGGGGTTATATATGCCTGTGGGCATGTTGAACATTTTACATTTCTTTGCTCAATGAGATCCTACTTACAGAAATAATTTCTGTAATACAATATTTTGTTTCACATATGCATATTTTATTTACAGGCATACGAACTTATGAAAATGGTCATTTGTGAATTTGCAGAAACATACATAATGCTCAAGCTAATTTATGTTTGAAAGTTTATAGTAAATACAGTTTTGTATTTGACAGTTTGAAATCCTCAGGTTTTAACTATTCGCTCAGATACAGTCAGCAGGTAACAAAAGAGGCCACTTATTTAGAACAAAAATGAACAATGCATTCCATTGGGTTTTAAAATTTATACTAGCAAGTGAATTTTTAGTCTATTTTCAATTAATTCCTCCAACATCCCTACTGGTTTCCATAGGCTGTTCTGGCGAACATTGATATCAATGAAAATAAATGAATTAAAATACTGTATTTGGATGTAAAATATGGCCATTAGGGTTCTTAGCAGGCTGAAAACATGTCATCTTTTGTTTGGTGTATTAATGAAGACATGGAATGGTTCCAATTATTCACTTTAATTATTTTCTATGCTTTATATCACATATTCAGATAAGGGAACATATGTCTGACTGTACCCAGAATAAGCATAAAACTGCATCTCCCTTCAGGTCTTAAACTTTTAGCAATTAGTTCTTAAGTTTCCAATTGTTGGCAAAACTACCCTATTTCAGCTTCTTTCTTCCATCTAATAAGCATCACTGCTGCCCGATTGTATCCTCTGTTTGATCAAGATCACATAATGCTTGTGACTTAAAAGTGGATTCCTAATCCATCTGCAGTTTATTTGCTTTGAGCAAGAAATGTAATTTTTCAAGACTTTCTCATTTTAGAGGGCAGAGATGGTTGTTGACGTTTTAGTAGCAGATAATTGCCTAATATTTCTAGTATTATTATTTTTTAAAAGATCCCTGAGGTCTACATTTGTTTGTGAAACTATGCTGATACAATTTCCTTTTTAATGATGAGATAAGTCTGGTTGGAGGTTACTCTGGAGGCCTCTAAGTAAATGGGTTCATAACTTAATATAAAGAATACTTTTAAAATGTTGTAATGTTTTTGCATCACATTATTCATTTTAAAATGTATAAGGAAAAGAAGAGGGATGAAATGGTATGCTAACTTTGCAATGTGGAAACTACTTCCAAGTTGCCTGGTCTTGCTGCTGAGAGAATTCTTCTCTATTGTCTATTTTGTGTGTGCTAAATAAATTTCAATAAATCTCCTAAAAATCATATCCCAGTTGGTTTATCTTTCCTGGATCAGAATCAATTTTATGTATGCACTGGTGTTTTAAACTTCTTCTTTTTTGTATACTTATCATTAGTTTTATTGTAAATCACTCTGGGATTTCTCATGGGAAGCAATTCATTAACAAAATAAAATTCTAATCATAATAACAAAATCTATAAAGAGAAATGGGGGGGGGGGGGCACAATGTGATTTCTTCCTAAGGAAGGGCAACAATAGGGTGTAAAGAATCTCATTCGCCTGCATCACAATTACATCCATTAACAGTTCTGTTAATTCCAATAAGAATTGGCCTGATCTACACCTCCCAGACTAATGAGCAGATCAAAACTTAGTTACCCATTTGCCTTAGATGTTTCAAACATTTATTGACTTGGGGGAGGGAGGTATCAAATACTTAATTATTATTTTTTGAGATCAACTTCATTTAGAGAAAATATATTTAGAATACATATTTATATTTGCTCCTAAATGTGAATTTATCTGCAGATTCCCGCCCCCCAAAAAAAGAAGAATCACAGATTAATTTGGAAATGGAATGGAACAGACTTACGAATAAACAGGTGCCAAAGTGACTGACTGATTCATTCATCCCTCCTCCTGTGCCACAACTGAAATGTATGAATGTACGTACCTGCCCTTTCCAGAGTGGAATTTAGTTTGAAAGCTTTTTGTAGATTCAAAAGAAGCAGAAAACTCATGCGGAATTGGGATTCATCTGCTAATGGGAACCTAGAAGTCATGGGTTCCAAAATGTAAAACAGGGAGTCTGCATCACTCCAGACATTGTTTGACTTTAAGTTGCCATCAGCCCTAGTGAGCATGACCACCAGACAAGGAAAATGGAAGTTGTAGCTCAATAACATCTGAATGCCAGGGGTTCCCTATCTCTATTGTAATGGAGGAAACCTTTTCTTTCTTTTTCTTTTTTACATTATTTTCAGTCTTTCCAGCCCATTACTATACATATCTGCTCAGAATTGGGTCTCATCAAGTTCAGCACCTAATATGCAGTGGCAATGCATAGATTGGGTCGAATTCACTTCATTAACTTTACATTATGATTATTTTAAGAATATGTTCCCACATTATTAAAGTAAACATTGTAATAGTGCCACTGTATTCTGCTCTGGTCAGACCTCACCTGGAGTACTGTGTCCAGTTCTGGGCACCACAGTTCAAGAAGGACACTGACAAACTGGAACATGTCCTGAGGAGGGCAACCAAAATGGTCAAAGGCCTGGAAACGATGTCTTATGAGGAACGGCTAAGAGAGCTGGGCATGTTTAGCCTGGAGAAGAGGAGGTTAAGGGGTGATATGATAGCCATGTTCAAATATATAAAAGGATGTCACATAGAGGAGGGAGAAAGGTTGTTTTCTGCTGCTCCAGAGAAGCGGACACGGAGCAATGGATCCAAACTACAAGAAAGAAGATTCCACCTAAACATTAGGAAGAACTTCCTGACAGTAAGAGCTGTTTGACAGTGGAATTTGCTGCCAAGGAGTGTGGTGGAGTCTCCTTCTTTGGAGGTCTTTAAGCAGAGGCTTGACAACCATATGTCAGGAGTGCTCTGATGGTGTTTCCTGCTTGGCAGGGGGTTGGACTCGATGGCCCTTGTGGTCTCTTCCAACTCTATGATTCTATGATTCTATGATTTGTCTTGTTTATCTCCATTTTTTTTTCTCCTGGTGTGGTATATATATATAATTAGCTGCCCCAACATGGGTGTATTTCTATGTATATTTAGATGCCCACCAGAACAAGGACCATATAGATCATCACAATGGTGGGCCTATGTAGGGAAAGATCTGGTCAGTCTGAGGAAGGTGATGGAGAAGTCAGGAGTATTGCTACTTAGGGCTTTGGAATCTGGAGATGAAATACAGAACCCCTTGGCAGCTAACACAATCTTACCCAAAGTGGTGAAGGTTGTGGGAGGAAGTGACTTACCCCGACCACTGAAGAGGTGTGTGTGGACACTGAGGAGAAGTAGTAATCGCACTTCCTCCAACTCATGGTGGAGTGGCCCATTTTTATTTGTGGCTATGGATAGTCAGTAGATAGTTCCTGTATTAGTAGTATCCCACACTGTTAGGATTGTTGCGGATCTTGTCATGTCAAAGCGAAATAAAGTTATGACCCTAGTTTACCCAATGGCATCATGTCCCAACTCATTATTCCTGTTACGATTGCAAACTAGAGACAACAGTAAAATACAATATCACATAAATGATCTATATGTGTCTTAATAAAACATTGTAAGGTCATGTATATATGCTATATATGCTATATGCCAAGATCACTGTGGGCAATATTGGTTTCTTGTAAGTACCTCACTCCTTCGCTGATTTTCATATTTTCAATCTGTGGATTTGTCTAAAATGTTGTCCGAAATTGCAAAGGCTGACCTCATCAAATCTGCTGTTGTTTTAAAATAGAAACAAACAAACAAACAAAAGAACATTGCCGGAAACAATTTCCATTTATTTTTCATTCCTAACCGTGCTTGAACTTACATGTTTCTAATGGAATCTGTATCTTTACTCCTTAAGATACTATTCCTTAAGGTATATATTTAATGTCAAATCTGGTCAAATTCATATGCTACTTAAAAGTTCTTAGCAGTTGTTTATTTATTCTCTCTTCACACTGCAACAAAATACCATATCAAATATGCCTACTCTAGGATTTAAAATCAACAGTTGCTCTAGGTACTTTAGGCTACAAGATGACCTCTTCTTTCTCCTTTCATCTGAGTAGACACACTTTGCTTACATATAGATATCAGTAGTGGCTTAGAATCGTAGAATTGTAGAGCTGGAAGGGACCGTGAGGGTCATCTAGTCCAACCCCCTGAATGCAGGAGTATTTTGCCCAACTTGGGCAAGAGCTATTGACCCTGAGATCAAGAGTCCCATGTTCTACCCACTGAGCTATCCCAACCTACATTTTCTGATTTTAATGTTGTATTATTTGATAGTTGTTGGTACTGGAAAACTGAGCTACAGTGGTACCTCGGGTTAAGAACTTAATTCGTTCCGGAGGTCCGTTCTTAACCAGAAAGTGTTCTTAACGTGAGGTGCCACTTTAGCTACTGGGGCCTTCCGCTGCCACCGTGCAATTTCTGTTCTCACCCTGAAACAAAGTTCTTATCCTGAGGTACTATTTCTGGGTTAGCGGATTCTGTAACCTGAAGCGTCTGTAACCCGAGGTACTGCTGTAATACACAACATGTCCCAAATAGCATGTATTTTCTCTAATTATAATCCCTAAACCAAGCATTTGGTTTCCCATGAGCAAACACAGGACACATCTACACCATACATTTAAAGCACATCCAATGCCTCCAATCCACAGGGACCTCACTTGAATTTTCAAGGATTATAGAGGCTCTGATATGATACCTGTATGTTCCTTTTTTACCCTTGGATGCAGTTCATCAGACCCTGGAGATTTGAATTCACTTAACGTAGCCAGGTATTCCCCAACCAGCTCTTACCCTTGTCTTGGACTACAGCTCCCTCCCTGCATCATTTATTCTATTATCACCGGGTTGGGCACTGTTTTCCTTTTGGGAGATAACAGAAGCAAGGTAAGCATTGAGCTGTCAACACTGGATTAGCAGTGGGGCAGGTAAGCTCCTAGCATTCATCTGCTGCTAAACAGCCCACAGTGGGATCAGTATTCAAATCTCTTGTCCCATCAGTACAAGGATTTTCACTTGCACGGCAGGACTTTCTCCCTTCCTCCCCCATGTATCCCACACCTCCTCAGATCTGCCTCAGAATGCTGGCAGAGCCCCAAGAGTTAGGGTGGCACAGAGGAGGAGGAGTTTGGATTTGATATCCCACTTTATCACTACCTGAAGGAGTCTCAAAGCGGCTAACAATCTCCTTTTCTTTCCTCCCCCACAACAAACACTCTGTGAGGTGAGTGAGGCTGAGAGACTTCAGAGAAGTGTGACTAGCCCAAGGTCACCCAGCAGCTGCATGTGGAGGAGCGGAGACGCGAACCCGGTTCCTCAGATTACGAGTCTACTGCTCTTAACCACTACACCACACTGGCTCCACACTGGCTCCACACACTCCTCCACAGAGGGAAGAGAGGAGGAGAACATTTGATTATGCAAGGAAAAACATTAAGAAAGCTATTGTTTATATATTCCATGCAATATCTTACACTTTTGTTCCTGGTTGTGGGGTAGAGGTACTGGTGGTGGTGGTGGTGGTTGACTTATACCCCAGCCAGCCACTCTGGGCAGCTTCTAACAGAATATAAAAAAGCCACTGCAAAACATCAACAATTTAAAACTTTCCAATACAGGGCTGCCTTCCGGACATGCATGAGTATTTATTTAATTTTTACTTCACCCACCCCTTCCAAACTTAAGTTGCCACAATTGGAGACAATGCTGATCTTGTTTCACCAGTAAATCCAGTATCCAGTCCCCCATCTGAACTAACAAATAAAGGCTACAAAGTGTAGCTGCTTGTTTGCTCTACCATTTTATTTCTCCATTAAAACTAAAATATCCTCCCACTTGGAGGGAGGGGGGGAATCATGGGTGTTGCCAAGCGTACAAAAAAGCATTTAGTTCATTTCCCACCAGCACCGATCAATAAAGAATATTATTCCTTAATACACAAAATAAATGTTTTTTTCTTCTATAAAAAGATGGAGCCACTGTAGTGGTCTGTGTATAATAAAAATGAATATTTACAAAATAATAGAGCAAGCTGATCACTATCAAACATTTATTGAAAAAGAGGCATCCTATATTGAATACCTAATTCAATACTTGCAGTATTATTGTCACCGTAAGTGGCCTATATAAACAAATGAGGACTGGTCTGTTGGTGGTTTAAACCTACGATCATGTCAACAACTCTCTGTTTAGAAACTGTCCTCAGATAATTCCAAACCACAGAAGTGCTAGTAGAAACGATCACATCCAGTTGTGCCCATTTAAAGCACAATGTATAAACGGGGGAACTTGCAAATATTCCCTGTGGTGAGACGAATGATTTGTCCTTAATATCTGAATTATTTGCATCTCCAGCACAGTGAGAGACAGAATCCAGTCACTGGAACAGCTTGCACATGTCAGCATAGGGGATATGGACCACTTTCCCCTTTAGAAATACACTAGTGTTTCCATTTTATATGTTGTAATTTGAAATACACTGGAAGCACAGAACAGAGATGCATAAGTCACACACTTGTCTGCTTTCCCAGTTTGAGATAACAACCAAAATCTGTGCTGAATACCTGGGAACTATCAACAGGAGATAGATTTGAGAATCATAGCCTACCATGAGGCATATGATTGGTCAATGCAAATAGATAGACCACTGATCCAATTCACCATGTCATTGCTAAGATTCTTGTAATCTCTCTCTCTCTCTCTCTCTCACACACACACACAGAGAGAGAGAGAGAGAGAGAGAGAGAGAGAGAGAGAGAACCAAGCTTAGTGCGGAAATGCTGAAATGGTATGATGGAATTGAAGAATCATAGAGTTGGAAGAGACTCTGGGGTCCATTTAGTCCAAACCCCGCAATGCAGGAACCTGCTCTACTTCAAACTGCAAGTTGAAATTCACAATTTCAATTTGATATACCTTTATGGAAAACACTCCATGCAAAGATTCTACACATCAGGGAGAAAGGCATCACCATTTGCCGGCAGTGCTGACTTTCAATTTGCAGAGAGATGATGTTGTTTGCAAAGGGCAGTGACTTCCAAAATGGTGTTTCCCACTTGTCATCTGAAATGGTACCTGTTTGCCACTTAATTGTTTCTATTCTTATCCATAAATCATTGTGCTGTAGGTGCAAAACCAGCTTTTGGATTAGAGAAGGGGTAGCTAATCTTCCAGCAGGGGGTGGGGGCTCAAGGACCATATTCACCCTTGACCAACCTTTTGGGGCGTCCTGCCAGAAGTTGGTGTGGCCAAAAGTGGTTGTGGCTACACATTTTGCATGCACAGATAAAAAGGCGGAAACACAAGCAGGCATTCCTCATCTGCAGCATGGATATCAGAGGATGAAGAGGATTATCAGCCTTTTCCCTCCACCTAAATGATCAACCTGATGCCTGGGGAGGAAGCAATTTGCATTCCAATCTTCCCAACCCAGTACTGTGCCTATCTGTTTCCTTTTTTTTCTGCTGCTGCCATAAAAAATACTTTGACTCTAATCCAAGGGTGGCAATAATGGAACAAAGAAAAGCATGCATTAATTTATTTGTTTACTTATTTTATTAAAACATATATTGCCCTTCATTGATATCTCTCACAGCAGTTTACAATTTCTATCAGAATAATACAACAAAACCAGAAACAATGCAAAATCCATTCAAATAGTAACAGCTAGGTAATAATAGTAGCATATGCTTAAGTATATTAAGCATATATACTTGTCTTCAGCAAGCCCCAGTTGAGGTAGCAAGAGCAATATTTTATGTTAATCCATCCTACAAGTTCTGGTTGAAATAAATCCATCCTACCCACATGTAATGCACCAAGTCAGAGAAAGATTCTGAAGAAGCAAAGGCTGAATTTAAATATACATATAAAAATAAATGTTGTTTAGTCATTTAGTCGTGTCCGACTCTTCGTGACCCCATGGACCAGAGCACGCCAGGCCCTCCTGTCTTCCACTGCCTCCCGCAGTTTGGTCAAACTCATGCTGGTAGCTTCGAGAACACTATCCAACCATCTCGTCCTCTGTCATCCCCTTCTCCCTGTGCCCTCCAACTTTCCCAACACCAGGGTCTTTTTCTGGGAGTCTTCTCTTCTCATGAGGTGGCCAAAGTACTGGAGCCTCAGCTTCAGGATCTGTCCTTCCAGTGAGCACCCAATCAAAATAAATACTCCTAAGTAAAATATGGGTGCAGTAGGGTTGCCAAAGGTATGGTTTGTAAGATAAGTTTCTCACCCACTTATCTTAGAGTGTTCTCCAAAGATGTATATGGGACAGCAGAAGTATGCAGAGGAGGAAAGCAGTGTCCTTGTACAATGAAAATGTATAACAAGGATGAGGTAATCTTTTTAGCCAAAGGGTCAGATTCAATGCTGGGCAACCTAAGTGCAGCCTTGGGCAAAGATAAAAGATAAAAAAAAATACCTTTGTACAGTAAAGTAGTTTCCACACAAACTCACAAACCTCTCTCTATCCTCCACCATAGGTGCCAACTCCCTGGGGCCCTGGGTACCCGTGCACTCACAAAAATCCCCACAAATGGGCTGGGCACCCACAAATTTTGGTTCCAGGGCCATGCACACTGCATGGCACCCACAGCCCTGGGCACCCATGGTTGTGGGGCCTAGTTGGCACTCCTTCCTCCATCCCAGTCTTATCAGAGTTCAAGGACACTTTCCTACCAGGCAAAAACACTCAAGGAGAGGAAGTGGGTGTGCACTGGGGAGAGTTCTGAAGACCTCATGTTACATGATTTATAACATATATAAATCATATCAATTAAAAACACTCATGTATGTAAAAATGTCTTCATAAACAGTATAGATACACACTAGAATGAAAATGCCCATTCTAAAAGCTTTTTGAAAAAGGAAGGTCTTCAGTAGGTTCCAAAAGTACAATAGAGACACTAAGATCAATGGGATTTACCTTTGAGTAGACATGCATTAATTGTTCTCTGAAGGTGAACAGCAGCTGTGCACAGATAATAAACAGATCACCATCATCAGTACAATTGTTAGTCACTAGATAGATTAGATAGATAGATAGATAGATGATAGATAGATATATAGATAAATAGGTCTTGATTTAAAGTCAGATTTAAAAACAATGCACAATACAAAATTCTGAATATGCTCACCCAACAATACAATAAGAAAGCTCCATAAATCAAACTAAACACAGAAGAATTTTGTGAGTGGTTTGAAGCTACAGTGAAGTCTTGCTAAATGTTTTAAGTGATCCAGATTCTTGCAAGAGCCTATTCTTTTAGTTTTCAAGTATATAAATCAATGACCAGGGCAAGTCTCCTTCAAGCCACAAATGAGTGTTGCATGCAGGCTTCATCTGTGAGACACTATAGCTGCCCCTCAAGTATTTACAAGTTAAACACTTGCTAAATGCGGAAGAGAACCCTCTGCACTGCTGCTCGCAATTTTGAATAACTGCTTTTATCTGCTGTGAAGAACAGCAACTACTGAGTATTGTGTTTTTACTCAAATCTTATTTGTTGTTATGGAAACAGCATCCCTATTAAGCCTCCTGCTGTACAGTTTCTGCAGAAGATGTTACTTTGAATGTTCAGCAGCGGCAGAAGGTTTGCTGTAAATTCAAACAATACCTAGCCATGAAGATGATTTAAAATGAAATGAAAATATACATAATGGTTAATGCACTTGACTTTTCCAGCTGATGTATTTTGCCAAATGCAGCCATTAGGAGATTTTTGTTTCATTGGAACCAAGCTTTTCTTCTCTTTCTGAAACCAAACAAATAAAAGTCTCTCCAATTTTAAGAGGTTCAAATCAGTTTGTGTTGTGTAAAAGAACCATTTGAGTAGGTTTTATGATTCCATGCATACCAGAAAAAAAACATTGTTCCAACAAGACTTCACTGTCAAGATTGGAGACCGCAAATCCCTGCTTGACTTCAGGGAGAGTTTGAGGTCCTCAGAGCTACACCAGAGGTAGCCCAATATTTGCCAGGATATAAGCCTGTGTATTTTCCTAAACTGGAAGGTGGAATATGGTCTGACAAAAAATAAAAATAAAAAATCATTTTCTTTCAGCAAAGAAACTTTATAACAGCAGGGACTTATGTCTTTCCATCTTCTGCTGAGATTTAGATGCAGGCTGTGCAATATTCACAATAATTATGGCTTCTATTCAACAAATGATTAATGGAAACTCTTGCTGAATTCCCATTGAAGGAATGCATGCTGGTGTACACTTCTAAACTTTGACATCTGGAAAAGTGCTCTGCTGAATCAGTAGGTACATTTGGCCTTTTCTTTCTTTCTTTCTTTCTTTCTTTCTTTCTTTCTTTCTTTCTTTCTTTCTTTTTGGCTGAGAGTTTCAGGAGTTCAAGATCTGTCCTAGGGTTAATTTATTGTATCTTGCATTTTTTTTTGTACCTTGCCAATGCCAGGTCAGTAAAAGTCACATTAAAGTCTAGAGCAAAGGTGAATTGTTTCACAAGAAGAGAATTAAAACGATCAGATGTCATTACAACTGGTTACAACTGGACATGGGTGTGAATAATAATACTTGAGCGTGTTGGGGAGATCAGCGTTTTAATTAGAGAGATTAAGTTCAGGGCACACTTTGGCACAAGATATATGCCAGCATGTAGCAATTTATGAGAGTTTGCGTGCCCTTCCCTATGGTGTGAGAAACTGTTAGTATGAAGCAAGCCCCATGGGTGTATATAAGTGGGGACCATAATCCATTCATCTTGAAGGAATGAGTGAATTGGATGACTGATATTCCTGCAATCACATATGTGTGTTGATTCTGTTTGATAAATGGATTTTTACATGCAATGGAAAGGATGGACACTTCTGGGAAAGGATCTTCCTTTTCCTTATGTTGCTCTGTAAAGCCCCATGTGCACTGATAGCAATAGAGAGGAAATTAAAACCTGACAGTTGTTTCTTCTTTTTTAACCGTGGCAGCAGCAATGGATCTCCTTGTGAAGAATCAGTTTCTTCCTAATATGCCCCTAGAGTAATGCTATGTCAAGAAAGGGGGTGGGGGCAGGGCCAGATTAAGACCTTTAGAGGCCCTGGGTACTTATAATATCTAATTCAAAATATAAACAATAATAAACCATAAAATAGATTTTCCTTTTTTTCAAAATGAAGCAAAACCTACAGTTAGGTGGAGAATGTTATTTTTGTATACTTTTACTTAACAGTCATACCTTGGGGTACAGACGCTTCAGGTTGTGTGTTTTCGGATTGCGCACCGAGCCGAACCTGGAAGTACTGGAACAGATTACTTCCGGGTTTCGATGCTCGCATATGTGCAGAAGCATTGAATCGTGACCCACAAGTGCACAGACGTGGCACTGCAGGTTGCAAACGCTGCAGGTTGTGAACGTGCCTCCCGTATGGATCACGTTCACAACCCGAGTGTCCACTGTATTTATATTTGAATTTTTTTCTCCTGCTTTTTCTAATTACAAGGTCTTTGATCAGATCCTCAAAACAAATCTTACGTAATTTCTGTTTTGCCTCACTCCCCTTGATGCCCTAAGCACATGCTGATTTTGCTTAATGGTCAATCCAGTCCAGGATTTGGGTAGGAGGGAATTCTGGCAGCCAAAGAAAGGGAGGTGACCCTGATTGTGTAGACCATAGCGGCCTGAAACCTGAACCACTGTAATTCTGTGCAGCTGAGTATTTCATAGAGTTGGAGGAGACCCTGAGGATCATCTAGTCCAACCTGTCTTATATGGGGTCAAACCTTCAACCTTGGCATTATCAGCACCATGCTCCAAACAACTGAGAAACTTCCAGAAACTTGCATTCAGAACCAGTTTGGGAAAACATGTGAGTTGATTACAACTGTATATGTGCTTGCTTCTTCTAAATTTCTGATGAGTTTAAAAGTGCTGGTCGTTAACTTTGAAACTCTAAATGCCTCTAGTGTTTATCTGAGCATCTAGGTTGCTTCATATATGGAAGAAATACTTTGTCAGTTACTTGGGTCCCAATCCATTTAGGGTTTCAAATGTCAGCGCCAGCACTTTGAATTGAACCCAGATTATATTTTATAATTGAAGTATAAAAAGCACAATAAAGCTGGAAGGCGGCACAGATGAGATGACAGAGCATGTGCTTTGTTTGCTTACAGTTCAGTTTCCACCCCTGACATCTTCAGTTAAAGAATTTCAGACAGCAGGGCTGCAAAAGACCCCTGGCAGAAGCCTTGGAGAGTCATTATCTGTCAGAATAGACAGTCTGCTTCATACAGACCATCTCCTTCAGTCTTAATTCCCCTTGTCTCTTAAACAGGAAAGATGTATTTTAGGTTCTCTGTTTAGATTATGGCATTGTTAGATTTCCATTCGGCCTAATGCGGTTTTGGTACTAGGTTGCGTAGATCACATCCTAATTGGTTGTCGATTATCAATCACAAGAGGAGCCTTGTGTCTTTTAAAGGAGAGGATACTCCTGTTGCACTTGCTTCTGGCAACCAGCTCCATGTACCACACACTTATTAAAGGGACAGGCTCATCCTTCAAGGCCAACTGCTGGTGACCCTAGATTCCTCCAAAGTCAGTTGCAAGAAATCTCATTACCTTTAAGTGGAGCCAGGGTTTCAACAATGGCCTTTAAAATATATTCTGAATTTATTAGCTTGATATATGTGCAACACTTGTTACGACCAGTGGAAGCTACGCATTTCATTCTGACAGGACTTGGCTCACAATACCAATAAAACTCATCCTTTAGAAAAAAGCGAACACGACTGATGCAACAACAAACAGCATACAAATCTCCTTTCTTTGTCATGCTTAGCTCTGATAAGGGTTCTTTAACAAGCTAAATTTCCATTTGTGAATTTCATTCATATTTTTTTATTTCTGTCACGCTCATTTTCTTTGATGTAAGCAAATGACGGAGTTCACTTTTTCCCTTTATTCCTGTTGAACTAATTGGATTAAATCAAGCTAATGAGTTTAATACAGCCTAATTACTGTAGACAAAGCACTCAAGAAAAGCAGGAGTCTTTTTTTTATTTAAATGATCTACAGTGGCCACAGAACTACCCCTTCAAAGGAATCCTTTTCCGTGCAAGCTTGGATACAAGCCAGAGATGCAATATAAGTTAATACCGAGAGAGATCGTTTAAGTGCTGTTATTAAGGAGACTATGATTAATGGTGTTTGTAGCTGGCAACGTGGCTCCCCTTTGGCTGTGCAGCGAACATCAGCAACAGATCAATATCTCATCTGCATGAGATTACAGCCATTTTTGACAATAGTGGTGTTGTTGCTTTTTAAAGAAGTGACACATTTGGCTGCAAATATGTCATGGCTGCTTCTGCTTAAATGGAAGGAGAATGCAAATAGGGCTCCTTCTTAAAATATGATTTGATAAATTTTATATGGTTTGACCCTATGCCCCTTGACTTCCCTACGCACACCCCAATGTATCTACCCAGATGTTCCTGTGGCATTTAACCACTAATGGCTGTGAAGCTCTAACAGTCACAATGAACTCAAAGAAATATGTTTGCCTCTCCACTGAAGCTGAATCCATGTGGAATCCTTGACAATACCTTAATCTGCAGAAACAAGTAAGCCACACGGCCATTAAGCATTATATCACGACATATAAATAGGATATCCAGGGTCCCATCCAAGTCTACAATTCTATGATTCTATTAGAAAGTTCTAAAATATTTAAACAAACCAGCATATCTTTAAAGTCGAGAGTTCATGGTAGCCTCTTATTCAATTTCTGGTGATAAGCTTTGTAAAACTAGGCATTTCTTTTAAGAAAGTTAAAATTTGTTTCTGAAGCACCAAAGTGCGGAAATGGAACTGAAGAATGGACATTCTTTATTATTAGCATTATTAATATGCTATAGATATCGAACTCCAGCAGAGCCCATGGACAATTCAAGACTAAGCAAATAGATAAATATCTACAGTTAGGGAAAAGTCTCTTGTGGATATTTGAAGGAACCGTTACCAATATTCAGCCGAGGGGGGGGGGGGATGAGAAAACATTTATTTTAGTCAAAGATATCCCAAGACCTAATTGCAAGCATAATTCTGTAATACAGTAAATTATCCTTGTTCTTAAGAGAATTAGATTGATTCATGCGCCATCCTTTGGCACTGTGTGCCCTTAACTGGATAAAACCTTTGCTCAGTTCCTTTTATTTCTACAGGCTATTTGTTTTGATACAGTAAGCTCCTAAATTCCTAGCAAAACAAGTAGAATTAAAAGAAGGGATTACGAAGGCACAAAGCTTAGCAGGAATAAGGTTCAAAACATGATCAGTAAAGACATTTCTGGCACAAGCTTTACTTATTATATTTGAATAATGTTCAAACTGAGCTTCTTAAATCACATAATAAGCTTCTAAGTTAAAGCCTTCTAAAACAGTGATATTTTGTGCACACTTTTGAAACTTTTGTAAAAGACATAAGTGTTCATTTACAGGGATGCAGTGCCCAAGCGCTAATGGGTGATTCACAAAACATTTTCTACCCTGCTGCAGAATCCAAAGGATGTTCTGAAAAGTCTGCTTTGAGAAAGCTTGCAGTGCCGCTGATCCATCAATATTAGAAAATAGGATGTAAAATTGTCTTCATGAAGACCTGTGAGTTAATGAGCAGAGAGATCCCTTGTGGGCAGTGAAAACCAACCCTCTGCAGAAAGTTGTAAGCAGAGTATTTCATGCATGTTCTATACTATTAGTTTGTTCTAACAGTATTTTGAGTGGTGTCCCAGTTCTTATTGTTCTGTTGAAGGACTGGCAATGTCCTTTGGCTAAGTGATAAAGAAAGTTTTGGTAAGTTCTATTCGGTAAGAAAGAGTTGTGTTAGAGCATGGCATCACAGGAAGTTAAATTGTGTCAAATATCAGTCATTTTTAATGTAAGCTGCTCCTGCCCTTCTTTTGGAAAGGGTCGGATATTTGACATTACTTAGGCAATGGAAGGCAGTCAGTGTAACTTTTTGGGGTGTACATTCCTATGGACTCCCCATTAAAGTGAAAATTTTGGTGCCAGATGAGTCATTCTCAGAGTGCTTTAACTGACAATCCCTACTCTCAGGGACCTCTGGGAACTGTAGCTCAGTGAATGGAAGAAGGGTCCCCTATCAACTCTCAACACCCTTAACAAACTACAGTTCCCAGGATTCTTTGGAGAAAGCCATGAGTCTTTCAAGTGGCATTACTCCTTTAAATATTTAGTGCTGATGGGGGCAAAGATAGTGGATTGCTCAGGAGCCAACTCCCCAAGCTGACGGACATTGTCATTAAAATGGGGTATGTGTGCCACGTCTTGTGATTGATTATGTGAGGTGGGGCTTATGCCCCCCACCCTCTGCACGTAAGCCCTGCCCCAATCCCTGGTGGATTGGGCAAGTCACAAGTGGATCTGCCCACCACACTGAATGAAGCAAAATACTTATTTATTCTGGAACTTTATGTGGTTATTGAACCACACCTGGTGTTCTGAATTAAAGGCACAGTGACCCCTGGTGTAACTCAGTGCCGGTGACATATCTGGAACTTCATAGCTCAATAAAACTAGCCTTGTGGTATCTTTAAATAAACTGATGCCAGGCCTTTTAGGATGTAGAACTTCTATGAAGAGTATTCTTCTTCACTACATGATAGCTTAGTCTTGTAAATCTGAAAACAGTCACTTTATCAAGGGCATTGTCTTGCTCTATGTATCTAGATACATTTTTATAAGTACCTATCCTATCCCTTTTCAACTGCGTTATCTGATAAAAAAATATTGCTCATTGCCTTAGAAAGAAATACCGTTTACCCACTAGATGCTTCTGTCATTATTTGAACCATACTGATTCATAATTTAAGTCCTTTAAACATTTTATTAGGCCACTATAATAAAGCCCTTAAAAGGAACAGTATGTTAACCTTGAGATGACAGTTGCTAGAATTACATTCCTTTAGTTACCTTCCACTTGACCTTTATCTTCTCCCTCTTTAGTTACATGTGTTGACGTTGACTACCTACAAAATGCTTTCAAATGTCCTCCCAGTGCTTGCCTAGGCAACAAGCTAACTCTGCAGAGCTGTTCTTGCATCCCGGTCCTGAAATCTGCTCATGGTGAGAACACAGCCCCCATTCATGATGCTCTTTACAGGGAAGGCATCTGAGGATGAGCCGCCATATTGGACAGTGCCGCACATGTTCTTGTGGAAGGACACAATCTTCTTGTGAAGCTTCGACAGGCACTCTCTCTTGTTGAGCAGTGTGATTGTTCCTTTTTGGCTGACAAGGTCAAAGGCCTTCATCAGGTACAGCTGTACCCCGGTTTATGAACTTAATCCATTCTGGAAGTCCGTTCTTAAACCAAAACCATTCTTAAACCTAGGCACGCTTTGCCTAAAGAGGCCTCCCACTGCTGGTGTCCTTCCACCATTCGGCTTCCATTCTTAGACCTAGGTAAAGTTTGCAAACCGGGAGACTACTTCCGGTTTTGCGGAGTTCGTAAACCGAATAGTTTGTAAACAGGGCTGTTCTTTAACCGAGGTACCACTGTATATGAAGGCTGTCAGACATCCCAGGAGGGGATTTGGCCAAGCCAGTCCCCACTCCACCTCCTGAGAGTGAGGTTCCTATGGTAATCAAGGTTATGGCTGGCCACATGGTAGCGTCAGCTGTGTTGGAGATGGGAGGAAAGTCAGAAGGCTGAATTCAAGTCCCATCACCTAGGCTATGGTGCCACCAGCATAGACATGAAAAGACCCAACCTCCTGTAATCTTCATTTAGTTCTGCCTATAGAACTGCCTCTGTAATCTGTTCCCGTGAAATTTGTTACCCTTTTGTTATAAAAAAATAAATTCCTAATGCCTTCTTTATATTTGATGGTGGTGGATCGTTAAGATTTTAAAAATTAGCCTGCTTCCATCAAGTCTAGTTTGGTCACCACAGTTCCAATTACATTTATGCCCATTCAATTTCAATAACATTTGATTCCACGTTAGTGTGCATATTATCATGGCCTAAAATAGATCCCATCACTATATTATATGTTTATCATGCTCCAGTATAGTTTGGTTATCACTCTGAGAAAACATTTTAATTACATTAGTGGTCTGAATTTAGGGTTAAGCTTTCTATGGGAACCTATATTCCTCTTAATTGTGACGATTTGCTTTGCGAATCATCTCTAAAATAGGATTATGTTCTAGTTTTATTATTATTTATAAAGATGACAAACCTTCCTTGAATGTGAATCTATATATTCTTTTCCGTAAGGCGAATCATAATTTCCTACACTGTTATGATCCATCTATCCAGAATAATTGTAAAGCTATGCAAATGGTCTTTTCTGCCTTCACATTCAAGCCAAACGCCTTTTAGTTCTTCCGCTTTCAAATATAATTGTTACTTTGCCCATGAAGCTCATTTGAATTGCATTGGCCCGCAAATCCTTAGGCTGGACTGCAATGCGTGGATTAGGTGGCTATTGAGGGGCAGTAATTGTTGTCATCAAACGTCTTTTGAATTATGAATGAATGGCATTTTGGGTTCCACAGTACAATATTTTAAATCCTGACAGGTATTTAACTATGAATGACGTTTGGAAGATTTTGCCAGTCACATTTCGATTGGCTTGAGAAGGTAAGGCCCCAATAAATGTTTTAGAAAGCATAAACACTTTGAGTGGAACAATCAAAACTAGCAGTGTTTAAGTGAGCCATTCAGACTAGATGTATTTCCTCTGCTGCTATCATATATGAATGTTTCGCTACAGGGTTGAAGAATCAGCTATAGTCAACCATGTGCAAATGCACCCTGGGAAAGAAGAAAGTTGTGTGTTGGCAGATGGGGAGCAGGATGCATGTTGATGGATATATACTCAGTTTGTGACACTTTGCTCCCCATTCAGATGGTAATAACCACACTTTGGCATAGAAGACCTATGTCCACAGATGCCTATCAGATCAGATGCCGACAATATATGATGGGTGGTAGTGCCTAGAACAGGCATTTCATATCACTAGCAAGCTCTGGCCTGTGCATACTTATTGTCCTGTGTGCATGAGACCAAAACACACAGGATATTAAATGTGTTATTATTGCCAATGGAGGCTCCCATCTCAGGACAAATTGCAGCTTTTGGGTGTAGTTTTCAATGGGACTGTTGAAGGGAGAAGGGGTGAGCCCTGCTCCTTGCACACATGCCGTTCCAGTCCCTGTTGGTTCTTCCAGTTGTTAAAACAAATAACCAGACATGTTAAAGGCATCCAGGCATTCAACTTCACTTTGATTTTGGCTATCATATGTTGAATATTGAGGGGCAAGATAAATGTCTGGACTACAGAAGAGGAGTAGGCAAGCATGATCCATTGTGTGCTGACTTTAACCAGTTTCCTGGAAGTCTACATAGCCCTTTAATTGCAGAGAAATACAGGAAATATATATGCATAAAAATGCAGGGGTGTTGCATTTCACTGGAAGCCGATAAAAAGGAATATTTCTTATCTTGCATCTAGACAGCGGGATGTTTTTGTCATGTTCCTTACAAAAACGAGACATTGTTTTTGAAAAAATCAGCAATCTAATTTTGTAGTTATAGCTGTTAAATTGCTTTCTAGAGGAAAAAAGTTTTAGATTTAATATTAATAAATGTCTCTCTCTTACAGTATTAATATCTTTACATTAAGACATTGGGTTTTGTTAGAGTGATATTTTTCAGCACAAAGAAAAATATTCATCTTTTAAGAATATTTAACAAGACAGTTTTTGTAAACATTCTATTGGCTTCTTTTTGGATGTCAAAATACATGTGTCACAACCAGTGTAAAATAATATCTACAGTATGTGGCAAAACACAGAGGCAGCTTGGGCTGGCAATTTGTACAGCAGTAAAATTAAAAGAAAAACAAAAACCTGCCACCATTCTTGGATAATCATGATCTGTGTAAGTGAAACACTGGAAGTCACATAGTCAAATTTCCCTCACTACTTCAAGCTGCCTTATACCATCACCTTCCCAAAATGTGCTTCTCTCAACTTTTACAATCTTTACATAATATTCCATTATGTGAGTGGACCCAGTACAACCGATAGCTGCTCTGATATGTGGTTCCTTGGATGGGGTACCTATGTGAACTAAAAAAGTGCTGTCCATAGGGTGGTGTGTGTGTGTGTGTGTGTGTGTGTGTGTGTGTCTTTGTGTGTTTATATCCAGCACACAGGGGAGAGTACAGATTGGTGCATCCTGGATAATGCCCATTTACACAACCAGCAAAACAGAGAGTCACCGTTATTGACATTGAAAACTGGTGACTGGGAATGTTTGGAAGGGAACTCTATTCAGACTTCCTCTTCTTTTTGTGGAATGCCCTAACAGCAGATGTCAAACAGATAAACAGCCACGTGATTTTTAAAAGACACCTGAAGGCAAATTTTAGTGCTGGATGTTGTACAGTGGTACCTCTGGTTGTGAACGGGATCCATTCCAGAGGCCCATTTCCAACATGAAAAGAGAGCAACCTGAAGTGCCATATCTGTGCCGGTGCATGGCACAATTTGGCACTTGTGTGCATGTGCGAACAGCGAAACCCGGTACCTTTCCGGTACTTCTGGATAGCTGCAGGACATAACCTGAAAGAACATAACATGAAGCAAACGTAACATGAGGTATGACTGTATTGTGTTTTCACTCTTTTTTGCTGGGAGTCACCCAGACTGGGGCAACCCAGTCAGATGGGCGGAATAATAATAATAATAATAATAATAATAATAATAATAATAATAAAATGCCCAGCATTCAGCACCTGGCACCTGTCAGGCCCCAAGAGCACTAGGAAATGGTCTGAGAACTGCCCTCCAGCACTGGGGTGCGTTCCAGAGCTCAAAAACGCTTCCTTGCCCACACCAAATGCCAATTGCAATTAACCCCAAATAGCCAAATCAGAAACCCAAACCCATCATAAGCCTATTACAAAGAAGAAGTGCCCTGAAGGGCAACTGAGGTGCACCCAATTTCCTACTCAGCTCCTGAAGGTGACTGGCCAAGTACACACTGCCACAAAGGTGGAAGTGTAGGATGTTGCCAAAGATGAAGATGGAGATGGCTTTGCCTTTTATGGTGCATTGTTGCTGTTTAGTCGTATAGTTGTGTCCGACTCTTCGTGACCCCATGGACCAGAGCACGCCAGGCACTTCTGTCTTCCACTGCCTCCCGCAGTTTGGTCAAACTCATGCTGGTAGCTTCGAGAACACTGTCCAACCATCTTGTCCTCTGTTGTCCTCTTCTCCTTGTGCCCTCCATCCTTCCAAACATCAGGGTCTTTTCCAGGGAGTCTTCTCTTCTCATGAGGTGGCCAAAGTATTGGAGCCTCAGCTTCACGATCTGTCCTTCCAGTGAGCACTCAGGGCTGATTTCCTTAAGAATGGATACGTTTGATCTTCTTGCAGTCCATGGGACTCTCAAGAGTCTCCTCCAGCACCATAATTCAAAAGCATCAATTCTTCGGCGATCAGCCTTCTTGATGGTCCAGCTCTCACTTCCATACATCACTACTGGGAAAACCATAGCTTTTACTATACGGACCTTTGTTGGCAAGGTGATGTCTCTACTTTTTAAGATGCTGTCTAGGTTTGTCATTGCTTTCCTCCCAAGAAGCAGGCGTCTCTTAATTTCGTGGCTGCTGTCACCATCTGCAGTGATCATGGAGCCCAAGAAAGTAAAATCTCTCACTGCCTCCATTTCTTCTCCTTCTATTTGCCAGGAGGTGATGGGACCAGTGGCCATGATCTTCTTTTTTTGATGTTGAGCTTCAGACCATATTTTGCGCTCTCCTCTTTCACCCTCAATAAAAGGTTCTTTAATTCCTCCTTACTTTCTGCCATCAAGGTTATGTCATCTGCATATCTGAGGTTGTTGATATTTCTTCCAGCAATCTTAATTCCGGCTAGGGATTCATCCAGCCCAGCCTTTCGCATGATGAATTCTGCATATAAGTTAAATAAGCAGGGAGACAATATACAGCCTTGTCGTACTCCTTTCCCAATTTTGAACCAATCAGTTGTTCCATATCCAGTTCTAACTGTAGTTTCTTGTCCCACGTAGAGATTTCTCAGGAGACAGATGAGGTGATCAGGCACTCCCATTTCTTTAAGAACTTGCCATAGTTTGCTGTGGTCGACACAGTCAAAGGCTTTTGCATAGTCAATGAAGCAGAAGTAGATGTCTTTCTGGAACTCTCTAGCTTTCTCCATAATCCAGCGCATGTTTCCAATTTGGTCTCTGGTTCCTCTGCCTCTTCTAAATCCAGCTTGCACTTCTGGGAGTTCTCGGTCCACATACTGCTTGAGCCTTCCTTGTAGAATTTTAAGCATAACCTTGCTAGTGTGTGAAATGAGTGCAATTGTGCAGTAGTTGGAGCATTCTTTAGCACTGCCCTTCTTTGGGATTGGGATGTAGACTGATCTTCTTCAATCCTCTGGCCACTGCTGAGCTTTCCAAACTTGCTGGCATATTGAGTGTAGCACCTTAACAGCATCATCTTTTAAAATTTTAAATAGTTCAGCTGGAATACCATCACTTCCACTGGCCTTGTTATTTGCAATGCTTTCTAAGGCCCATTTGACTTCACTCTCCAGGATGTCTGGCTCAAGGTCAGCAACCCCACTACCTGGGGTGTACAAGACATCCATATCTTTCTGGTATAATTCCTCTGTGTATTCTTGCCACCTCTTCTTGATGTCTTCTGCTTCTGTTAGGTCTTTACCACTTTTGTCCTTTATTATGGTAATCTTTGAACGAAATGTTCCTTTCATATCTCCAATTTTCTTGAACAGATCTCTGGTTCTTCCCATTCTGTTGTTTTCCTCTATTTCTTTGCATTGCTCGTTTAAGAAGGCCTTCTTGTCTCTCCTTGCTATTCTTTGGAAATCTGCATTCAATTTCCTGTATCTTTCTCTATCTCCCTCGCATTTTGCTTGCCTTCTCTCCTCTGCTATTTGTAAGGCCTCATTGGACAGCCACTTTGCTTTCTTGCATTTCCTTTTCATTGGGATGGTTTTCGTTGCTGCCTCCTGTATAATGTTGCGAGCCTCCATCCATAGTTCTTCAGGCACTCTGTCCAGCAAATCTAAATCCTTAAACCTGTTCCTCACTTCCACTGTGTATTCATAAGGGATTTGATTTAGATTGCATCTTACCGGCCCAGTGGTTTTTCCTACTTTCTTCAGTTTAAGCTTGAATTTTGCTATAAGAAGCTGATGATCTGAGCCACAGTCAGCTCCAGGTCTTGTTTTTGCTGACTGTATTGAGCTTCTCCATCTTTGGCTGCAGAGAATATAATCAATCTGATTTCGATGCTGCCCATCTGGTGATGTCCACGTGTAGAGTCGTCTCTTGTGTTGTTGGAAAAGCGTGTTTGTGATGACCAGCTTGTTCTCTTGACAGAACTCTATTAGCCTTCGCCCTGCTTCATTTTGCTCTCCAAGGCCAAACTTGCCAGTTGTTCCTTTTATCTCTTGATTCCCTACTTTAGCATTCCAATCCCCTATAATGAGAAGAACATCCTTCTTTGGTATCACTTCTATAAGGTGTTGTAAGTCTTCATAGAATTGGTCAATTTCAGTTTCTTCAGCACCAGTAGTTGGTGCATAAACTTGGATTACTGTGATGTTAAAAGGTCTGCCTTGGATTCGTATCGAGATCATTCTATCATTTTTGAGATTGCATCCCAGTACTGCTTTCGCCACTCTTTTGTTGACTATGAGGGCCACTCCATTTCTTTTGCGGGTTTCTTGCCCACAGTAGTAGATATGATGGTCATCCGAACTGAATTCGCCCATTCCCATCCATTTTAGTTCACTGATGCCCAGGATGTCAATATTTATTCTTGCCATCTCATTTTTGACCACATCCAACTTACCCAGGTTCATGGTTCTTACATTCCAGGTTCCTATGCAATATTTTTCTTTACAGCATTGGACTTTCCTTTCGCTTCCAGGCATATCCACAACTGAACGTCCTTTCGGCTTTAGCCCAGCCGCTTCATCAGCTCTGGATCTACTTGTACTTGTCCTCCGCTCTTCCCCAGTAGCATGTTGGACGCCTTCCGACCTGAGGGGCTCATCTTCCAGCGTCATAACTTTTATATGCTTGTTGTCTTTGTCCATGGAGTTTTCTTGGCAGGGATACTGGAGTGGCTTGCCGGTTCCTCCTCCAGGTGGATCACGTTTGGTCAAAACTCTCCACTATGACCTGTTCATCTTGGGTGCCCTGCTCGGCATAGTTCATAGCTTCTCTGAGTTCTTCAAGCCCCTTCGCCACGGCAAGGCAGTGATCCATGAAGGGGTTTATGGTGCATACCGGTCCGCATGTTTATTAGCCCAAACAGTACCCTCTTTTTTTTACCCCTCACCCCATTACTTCCAGGCTTCCTCCTTCATTAGATGGGACACATTTGCTCCCAGAAAACTGATGGGGATGGCCTTTCTCAGAGCAGCATACATTGTTCACCCACTACCCTATTTCCCCATCACATCAACCCTGTGAAGTAGGCAAGGATATGAGCAAGGGACTGGCCCAAGGTCCTCCAGAAAAGTAATGGTTCAGAAATTGTGATAAGGAAAGGCGTCAACAAAACAAATAACTGGGAGAATCTTTAAGAAATTCTTCTTGGGTATCTTTTGGATAAACCTGGTCTTCTTGCTGCAAAAAATGAGTCCCCTTATTGCAGTTTTTTTCATTAAAGAAAACTGGCAGCTTTAATTCACAGTCTGCCGCTCCTCTCAATCAACTCACATTTTCTAGGTACAAACATGAACTTCGTTTTGAAGCCCCTTTTACAAAGCTCAGAAGATGTGAATGGCGTCATTTTGTTCACGTTGCACACAGAGCGTATTTTTCCAAAGCAATTGCTGGGGTGTAACCTGTAGATCTCGCTTCTCTTTTATTGCTATAATGATTTTAGCTCCTTCACTAATTAAAAAAAATAAACAAAAATCACTTACAATGCATGGGGAGAAAGGAGCAGTTGCTTTTGTTTCCCTTGCATGTAGTTGTCAATTATTTCCTGCTCCTGAAGATAAAAGCTCTCTGAATACACCAACTGGCTTCAATTGTGATACACAGAGTACCCGAAGCATCGAATGTGTATGAGCTTCAGGGTATGGCCACTGGATGGTGTTACCTAGTTATGTTTTATATTCCCTTCAACCGTTCTGTTTTCTCAGTTAAATCACTTTCTTCGGCAAGGTACATCTTCTGTTCTTTCCCAGGCAGGCTCTTGAATCATGTGGCTTCATCTGGAAGCCTTGTAAAATATCATTTTAATTGATTATTCCTTAAAAAAAAATTAAAAAAAAATTGTGCCCAGGCTTTCCAAGAGGAAAGTAAACATTTTAAATCAGAATGAATTTCTGTTGAAAAACAACCACAGGAGAAAGAAGAGGGAGGGAAACCACTTTCTGTTATCATACAAGTTTGCCACAGCAGAGGGATTCAGGTCTCCATTCATAACTCCAGCTGGCCTCAAATCTGCTTCAGCTTTGTGTGTGCACCAGACCTTTGTTTCCAGTTGAGACTGTACACATCAAATTGTGTGTACACAGTTATGTAAATCTGGGGCACAAATTGTTTTGATTGTTTTACTTCAGTTTTTGCGCTTTCCCCCCCTTTTTCTTCTTGCATTCTCTCCTCACGGCCCCGTTTTCCCTGCTCGAATTCCGGCTGCCATAAAATAAAATAAAAACAAATTGCTATTTTAAGTCTTCTAGAACTCCGTTTTCTTTTGCCCCTTTTGTGAACCCATCAAAACTTTTTTGACTCTGAAGAGCATTTAAAAAGCTAAGTAAGAGAAGAGCACAGGAACAGTATATGTGATTGGCATTTGACAACTGTGGACATTTTCCCTTTTTTAATGATTGTGAGGTGGGGGGAGCTGTAAGGCAGCAGCATATCAGTATCTCATTCTTCCTTTTGCCACCTTGTGACTCTTCAGTATAGTCCTGCTCCTGTTTGCTTAGGTCAAGCCAACAGAGCCTGAGGAATTCTCTAAAGGGCAGTGGACTCTGTTTGCAAGTAGGGGCCTGAATTCTGATTTGTGGGTTATATTTAATCATCTTGTTTGTTTGGAGATTCCTCATTCTCACCTCGAGTGGAACTGGGGATTGTTGAAGTGCAGATTATAACACTGCCAGACTGAAGGAACAGCTCCTTCCACTCTACCCTGTTGTGAAGACATCTTTAACAAAGATGAACCTGATGGGTTGGCTCTCATTTACAAGTTCCCCCAAACTGCCCTTTTAAATATTGTTGAATTATTCTAAAATGCAGGTGAATGAGTTATTTAAAATATACAAGGAAAGGGGATTTGGGGGAATGAGTTCAGAATTTGAAAAAAAAAAATGTAATAGGAAAGGATAATAAATTAATCTTGAAAATTTATAAATTGTTACTGGAGTGGGAGACCAAAGATGAGATGGTATAGGCAACAATGGCAATATTGGTTAAAACATAGAATTGTCCGCATGGGAAAAATTATGGGGGGAAACCATGAATTTCTCTGCCTGTTATCATATTAAGGAAAACCTACAAAAGATGATGTACTGGTGGAACTTGACACCTAGTAAATTAGTGAAAACATACAAAAATGTGTCTAATTTATGCTGGAAGTGCCTTGAGATAGAGGGAACCCTGATTCGTATGTAGTGGTCATGTAAATATGCTAGAGAGCATTGGTAAATGGTTTACACAGAATTTAAAAAAGATTTTAAAATTCACATTTCCCAAAGGTCAGAGGCCTTTCAACTAGCGATAATTGTTGTTGTTGTTTAGTCACTTAGTCATGTCTGAGTCTTTATGACCCCATGGACTAGAACATGCCAGGCACTCCTGTCTTCCACTGCCTCCCGCAGTTTGGTCAAACTCATGTTGGTAGCTTCGAGAACACTGTCCAACCATCTCGTCTTCTGTTGTCCCCTTCTCCTTGTGCCCCCAATCTTCCCTGACATCAGGGTCCTTTCCAAGGAGTCTTCTCATAAGGTGGCCAAAGTATTGGAGCCTCAGCTTCAGGATCTGTCCTTCTAGTGAGCACTCAGGGCTGATTTCCATCAGAATGGATAGGTTTGATCGTCTTGCAGTCCATGGGACTCTAGACATTCCAAAAAAGACATTCCAAAAGACATTCCTTTTGACATTCCAAAAAAGGCACTCAATTCTTTACGCAACCGCTGCAGCTAGAATAGTATATGCGGAAAAAATGGAAAGAAGAAGAGAAACCCACAAAGGAAATTTGGCAGAATAAACTGATAGAATACATAGAATTAGTAACCATGACCCCGAAACCGAGGAATAAGGATGAGTTAAAGATAAGAGAAGAGTGGAGGTATCTTGGAGATTATCTTAGAGGGTACAATATACAATTTAAACTAAAAGTAGGTAAACATATGCTGCTCATACATTAACATAAAAAAGGAAGACTTTAGATAATAATGGGTGAAATATCAGGATATGCATATCAAAATTTCCCTAGAATGCCACAGAGAGATGGATTGCTTCACCAAAAAGCCACCTTAGGAAGTTAGGAGCCTGCTTCATACTGAATCAGGCCATTGCCTTACAGTATATAGCTTAAGATCATCTACACAGACTAGCTGTGGTTTTCCAGGATTTCAGGATTTTTCAGCCCTTCCTGGAGATTCCAGGGATTGGACCTGGGACCTTTTACATGCACAGCATGTGTTGTAACACTAATCTGTGTCCTTAATTGTATATGTTATAGAAAAGCTTTGGTAAAAATATTAGAACTAAATACATTAAAAGACATATTAGACATAGAGTACTGTATTGTCTTATTATTGGTTGACCATGCTAACAAAATATGCAGCACTGAAATCATGTACAATTTATGGACCATATTGTCTCTAACCTGAGCTTTTGGGGGGAAAGTGATCTACACAAATCTGAATAAAGTTTTCCGGCATCCCGAAGTATGCATTAAGAGCCTCTCATACTCTTGCATGCATGTTTGTGGTTTGTCTTTGGCTCCAATTGCAGAAAGAAAACATAAATCAGTGCATTGCCTATGGGTTCATCAATGTGAATGGGAGTTATATGGCTTGGTGGTTCTAAAGAATCCATGCCTACATTTCATATCGCAAAACCTTAAAATAACCCAATATAAAATAATAAATGTTACCCGTGAACGCTTCCTGCTATAACTCATGTGTGCTATAGTCTAAGAAATGATTGCTTCATACAGAGTTCTCAATTTATCAGGCTACTTCCATTCAATTAAGCCTTGTGTTCTGATGGGATTGCTATTCCACATATAATTCTTTTAATTCATGATAATGGGTACAGCTGAGCATTAAACGATCTGTATCACTCGTCCATTGTCAAAATGTCTTTTATTCTTTAATGAAATAAAACATTATAAATTAAGCCTGTTAAAAAAGAGAAAGGGGGGGAATGGTGCAGAGTTTGGTGAGGAAATAACTTGAATTAAGTAGGAGTTGTGTTACTGTCTTAAAACAAAAAACACAAGAATAACTGAAGTGAACAATGGAAACCTTGCTCTCTGAATGTTGTATTTACTTACTTACTTGTATTCATGTTCCTTGTTTCCTCCATCATGGAACCCAAGGCAGACTATGCATGGTGGCAACTGCATGTCCCTTCAGACAATACTCTGAAAAGAGTGTAGAAATGTCCGTGTGAAAGGGGATTGATGGAACGCCTGATAAACCCTTGCATAGCAATTCCAAAATGTTAATTGTTTGGCACTTGGAGAGTGCTGTGTAAAGTGCTGCATTAAGTGTTGTGCTTTGACAGGTGTCAATCTCCTGACATCATTATAACATCAGATGAATTCATAACGGGTTGCCTCCCTGATTGCCGGATGTGGAACCACCCACCAGCAATGTCTTTACCTTATCAGGGTTCAGTTTTAGTTTACTGGTCATTATCCAGTCCACCAACAGAACTATAGTATCCTGACCAAGAGAAGTAATAGTACCACTCTATTCTGTCTTGGTCAGACCACACCTGGAGTACTGTGTCCAGTTCTGGAAGCCAAAAACTAGGAAGAAATTGGACCAGCTAGAACATGTGCAGAGCAGGGCAACCTGAATGATCAAAGGTGTGGAAACCAAACCTTATGAGGAACAGCTGAGGGAGTTGGGTATGTTTAGCTTGGATAATAGGGGGTAGAGAGGAAATATGATAGTCATCTTCAAATATAACAAGGGCTGTCACATGGAAGATGGAGCAACTTCTTCTGCTCCAGGGTGCAGGACCCAAAGCAATGGATTCAAGTTGCAAGAAAGGAGAGTCTGACTAAACATGAGGAAGATCTTTCTGGCGGTAAGAGCTGTTCAACAGTGGAGCGAACTCCCCTGGGAGGTGGTGAATTCTCCTTCTTTGGAGGTTTTTAAGAAGTTAGATGGCCATCTGTCATGGATGCTTCACTTGAGATTCCTGCATTGCAGGAGGTTGGACTACATGACCCTTGGGGTCCCTTGCAGCTCTCCAATTCTAAGATTATATGATTCATATTGTTGCTTTGGCTTCTACAAATTATTCTTTCTTTTTTTTTAGCAGACAAGTCACAGGAACCCCCACAACAATGAAAATTGTATAAAAGCAACACAAAATTTTCAAGACTATGTGTAAAATGAATATCTATGCAAATATAAGTTGTAGCCATTGTTGTGTAGCAATTACACTGGTATTTCCAAATACGTCAGATGATTGTCCTGTTGTGTAACAATTGCAGAAATTACAAGAAGTTCTCCAAACACCACAAATTATTATTACAAGAACTCTTGAACTGGATTCCATTTCAAGCTTCATCAGAACAAATGGCAGCTGTATAACCCTTTATAACCTTTTGTTTATCTTTCCAAAACTATGTTCATCTGGCTTGATTCTGCCACAAGAACTTAATCAATGGAGCTACACTACAAAGGGTTTATTGCTCCCAAGGACTACAGTCCAAAGGGATGAATCTATGCTACTTCTCATAAAGTACAGAACAGCACTTACATATTCCCCAACCAGCCAAGAGTGTTTATGACAACTCTCGACAAAGCTTTCACCAATTACAACTGTTGGCAATATAAACTCAAGCAGAAGTCCATCTCCTGGAAAAACTGTAAGTTGGGCTGTAATACAACGGATATTGGGAGCTTTGTGTTGAGACACGAAGAAATCCCAATACAACTTTGCAACTTTGGTTCAAGGCGTCAAGATCCAAACTGTAAAAGAAGGAAATGCATAGTTTCTTCAAGCTACATCTAAGGAAGAAGAGTATAAATATGATTGACAATGATGACACTTCCTTCAAATTTCGGTTGGATGTAGCATATACAGACATGGATAATAATAATAATAATAATAATAATAATAATAATAATAATAATAATTTATTTATACCCCGCCCATCTGGCTGGGTTTCCCTAGCCACTCTGGGCTGCTTCCAACCAAATATTAAAAACAATACAGCACCAGACATTAAAAACTTCCCTGAACAGTGCCATCATCAATTGTCTTTTAAAAATAAAATAGTTATTTATTGCCTTGACACCTGCTGGGAGGGCATTCCACAGGGCAGGCACGACTACTGAGAAGGCCCTCTGCCTGGTCTCCTGTAACCTCACTTCTCACAGGGAGGGAACCACCAGAAGGCCCTTGGTGCTGGACCTCAGTGTCCAGACTGGATGATGGGGCTGGAGACGCTCCTTCAGGTATACAGGACCAAGGCTGTTTAGGGCTTTAAAGGTCAGCATCAACACTTTGAAGTGTGCTCGGAAACGTACTGGGAGCCAATGAATGGATAAAGTGGATAGAAGAAAGCTTTCACTTCTTTTTACCTAACACGAAAACTCGTGGACATCCAGCGAAGCTCAATGTTGGAAGATTCAGGACAGATAAAAAAAAGAAGAAGAGTTTGGATTTGATATCCCGCTTTATCACTACCCGAAGGAGTCTCAAAGCAGCTAACAATCTCCTTTTCCTTCCTCCCCCAAAACAAACACTCTGTGAGGTGAGTGAGGCTGAGAGACTTCAGAGAAGTGTGACTAGCCCAAGGTCACCAAGCAGCTGCATGTGGAGGAGCAGGGAATCAAACCCGGTTCACCAGATTACGAGTCCACGACTCTTTAACCACTACACCACACTGGCACCCCAGTGAAAAGTACATTTTCACACAGCCCATAAGCAATGGAACTTGCTTCCATGGGACGCAGTGATGGTTTAGACAAATGTGGATGGCTTATAAAAATTAATGGAGGATAAAGCTATCAATGGCTACTAGCTATGATGGCTGTGCTTTGCTTTTGTAGTTGGAGGCAGCATACATCTGAACAACAGTTGCTGGAAACCATGGGGAGGAGGGCTTTGAGCTCATGTCCAGCTTGTAGGCTGTTAGGCTTGAGGAATTCTCCCCCCACCCCAACAGCACCAAGAGGCAGGGAGGAAACAAGAAAGTGGTCAAAGGCCTGGAAACGATGCCTTATGAGGAACGGCTAAGAGAGCTGGGCATGTTTAGCCTGGAGAAGAGGAGGTTAAGGGGTGATATGATAGCCATGTTCAAATATATAAAAGGATGTCACATAGAGGAGGGAGAAAGGTTGTTTTCTGCTGCTCCAGAGAAGCGGACACGGAGCAATGGATCCAAACTACAAGAAAGAAGATTCCACCTAAACATTAGGAAGAACTTCCTGACAGTAAGAGCTGTTCGACAGTGGAATTTGCTGCCAAGGAGTGTGGTGGAGTCTCCTTCTTTGGAGGTCTTTAAGCAGAGGCTTGACAACCATATGTCAGGAGTGCTCTGATGGTGTTTCCTGCTTGGCAGGGGGTTGGACTCGATGGCCCTTGTGGTCTCTTCCAACTCTATGATTCTATGATTCTATGATTCTATGATAAGTTCTTACGTCTGATTTATTCAGTCATCACGGTAAAAGACAAAGAATTCCGGTCATTCCTCCATAATGGAGTTGCTTGCACTGAACCCCTCCCCCTTCCCTCTGTAGCAACACCTGCTTCTATGACATCTGTCCATGGAAAATTGTCTCTGTGCTCTTTGTTCTTCCACCCTTATCGAACGCCGCATTTTGGGAGAAGGAGGGTTGGTGATGCTGTCCAGTGACGTGTCAGCTAGCTGCTCTGCTTCACCTCCTCCTTCTCCTAACACAGCATAACTTTGCTGTTCACCTGTTTCTGAGCTGCTATCTTCATCAAAGCCTTGCTGTAAATTGAGACTGCCTTCTTCCTCCCTGGAAGGGAAGGGAGGGGAGGGGAGGGGAGAGACCTCCACCATTCCTCCTCCTCTTCAATACAATCCCTGACACAGGCTTCCAGTGAGCCAGTGTGGTGTAGTGGTTAAGAGTGGTAGACTCGTAGACTTGTAATCTGGTGAACCAGGTTCGCGTCTCCGCTCCTCCACATGCAGCTGCTGGGTGACCTTGGGCTAGTCACACTTCTCTGAAGTCTCTCAGCCTCACTAACCTCACAGAGTGTTTGTTGTGGGGAGGAAGAGAAAAAGAGATTGTTAGCCGCTTTGAGACCCCTTCGGGTGGTGATAAAGCAGGATATCAAATCCAAACTCCTCCTCCTCTTCTTCTTCTTCTTCTTCTTCTTCTTCTTCTTCTTCTTCTTCCCACAGGGATTGGGGGGGGGGCAATGGGAGAACAGGATGCTGGACTAAACAGGCCATTGGTCTGATTCAGCATGCTCATCTTATGTTCTTGTGGCGTAATGAGAAGCACTCCTTGGATCAGCAGTTTTGCTTCTCACAACTATACCTCCCAGCTGTTTGTTCTCTCAGGGTAGAAAAGATGGTGAAACATTACTAAAATTCACAGGTTCCTCTTTTGTCGAGTCTTCATTTTTTAAACACCCTGCTTCTCTCCAAAAAGAAACACATCAGAAACTATTATATGTGTCTGCCATCTGATTTGGTCCTGCAAGTATACAACTAAAACTTTTTTCCCCATTCTAAAATGGTTATTTCCTTTATTGTATGCTAAAACAAAAACCATCCATTTTTCTAATATAGATATATCATTCAAATTCCCAAATGGAAATAACTGGCAGCCCTCCTTAATAGAAATTGTGACTAGCTCAGAAATTAAATTATCTAGTTAGCACTGAAAAGGGGTCTTGAAAAGTACAAGAGCAGCATAATTCAATTTATAGTTTGAAACAAAAAGTAGTTAGCTTCTTCTGTACTCTTCTATATAGTGTTTAAATGTTATAGGGTAAATATGTTTGGAGGTATTCTAGCACTCGAGTTTGAAAATGCAATTTCCGCTTAATGTGTAAAGATTGCTAGGTGGTTGTTTGTTGTAATCAAAACAATACATTTTAACATTATGAGGCTGTCACTAGTTTATCTGAATAGTTATGGTTTTTTTTCTTTCTGCAACATATACAGGATAGACCATGATTCTGCTTGCAACATAGAAGCAAGCAAGATCTAGTATTTCAGTCTAATATTTACACACAGAAGTACCACTGTGCTTCATGATCTATTATGAAGAAATGCTACCCTGTTCGCTCCAGTGGCAAAGTAATCTAGTTTGGATTGAGAAGTTCCCTTCCACTCTTGGAAAGGTGTTTGTTTCTCCAAAGGAGGAAGGCTGTGTCTGTTGTTCCATCAGAGGAAGGAACTCTTTGTATCTAGCCCTATACGTGCCTGAACCCACTGTGATGTGCAGACCTGGTATCAATGCTTTGCTGGCACAGACCATCATATATATATTGGCGCACTGTAAAGAAGTGGATTGTAGCCATATTATTTGCCTCTTAGCAAAAAGGAAATGGGCCAGGAAATTAATGTTAGACAGATAGAAGTCATTTGGTCCATATTGTGTTATTCTGGACCCACCATCTGTTGCTGATACTACACCACACTTTAACCAGGGTGAGTAGGCACAGCTTCAGTGGAGTCATCCAGCAGAACATCAGAGTCTTAATGCTTTCCAGTAGTCAGCTTTTTCCAGAGCTCCCAGTTAAGAAAACTCCTTTCCCATACAGTTCAGTTCAAAGTATAAAGTGTTAACTGCCTCATGACACAAGACAAGCATAAACACACTATCTAAATAAACTTTAGGATATGTTGGTACACCATGAACTATGCTACTACAATACAGTTCTTCTGGTCATAGAGAGAAGCATTGTAAAGACCCAAGTTTACAGAGAGATCCACTAGCACTTTACCATGCTAACTCACCATGCCTAATCTTTAGCCTATAGCAGGGGTAGGCAACCTAAGGCCCAGGGGCCAGATATGGCCCAATCGCCTTCTCAATCCAGCCTGCGGATGATCCGGGAATCAGCGTGTTTTTACATGAATAGAATGTGTCCTTTTATTTAAAATGCATCTCTGAGTTATTTGTGGGGCATAGGAATTCGTTAATTCCCCCTCTCCCCCCAAAAATATAGTCTGGCTCACCACATGGTCTGAGGGACCAGGCCATGGCTGAAAACGGTTGCTGGCATATAGCATGCAACCTTCAGCTTTTACCACTGATACTTCATACCGAGCAAAAACACTGCACTCGATGCATAACTCACATTCATAACAATGTCTGCTGAATGCAGTGCTGGCTTCATACCCGCCACTGCATGTACACACATTCCTGAGAGAAAGGGAAGGTGTATGAGTCATGTTTTAGACCTTGGGCTTTGGACTGTGTCTAACCACCCAGTGCAACTGGGTCTTTCTCTAAACAAGATCCATTCATGGGGGGATGCATTCCTCGAGACATAGCCCAAGCACTGGCAGAGGAAGAGGAGTGGGGGGCGAGCGTACTGCCCCCAGCAGCACGATCTCAGTAGGGTGCCATCGCGGATTCCCCACCCACCCACGCTGGGCGCCATGCCCCCGCAGGCAGTGCGCCACGTCCCAGGACGCGCACCAGCCCTGCCCCGCCTGCTCTCTGCCCCCCCTGGAGCCGGAGCATGAAGCCACTGGGCCCAAGCACTTAAAACAATTCCACCCATTTTTTTTCCAAATTATACCAACAATGAGGAGGGGACACAACAATTTGTGGATGCCCAGTATATCTTACTTTAACTTTTATTTGACCAATAGACCCCCTTTATTCCATCCTATATCACACTCTGCTTTTGCTATGCAACAAGGGGAGTAAACTCTAAATGAAACATGAATCCTCATCTTCCTTTGGTATGTGGAAGCTGTTATATGCAGGGCTCATGAAGAAGATTTATTGCTCAGATAAGTCCTGGCTTCCAGCCCGCTTCGGCTGCGCAGCTACCGGCCAGGCCTCCGCACTTCAAAAGGCCACATTCTGATGCTCTGAGCAAACGCAGAGTTAAGCAGCGGTAAGAGAGAGCTGCAAACGTCAGTGCTTTCTTCAGTGTGCTTAAATAAAGTCCACTCAGGATATTAGCAGCTAGAAGCAGTTTTTATTTACAGCAGACTATCCATTGTCGAACAGCATCGTGAAAACACGTCCACTCTCCTCAAAAGCGAAAGTAGAGAGAAAGAACAAAGGCTGGAGACTCTCGGATATGACGCAGAATCTCCCCCTTCCCAAATAGTAGGCAGGGCGTACACTCTGAGCTGTTTAACCCTGTAAGCTCAGGTTCTCCTCACAGCTCACTTCAAGCTTACAGGAATGGCAGCCATCCTGTGAGGTTCTGCCTTCTACACAAACTGCCTCCAGACCTATTTTCTTTTTAAAAACAAACCTTTTATGGGGTGCTCTTGAACTAAGAGGCCACCATATTGGGGGGGGGCAATGGTCATTTTTACCAACATAAAGACATGGTAGCAGTTATCTTCTTCTCTCTATAATGCTCTGAAGTTACTTAAGTTCCAGGACACTGAGGGCAAATCCAAAATGGTGCATGGAAGCTGCTTGCCATTGCTATGGCCCCACCAAAAGGTAATTGCTTCCATTTTACAAATGGGCCTGGGGTGGACCCTCCAAGGGCTTGGGGGCAGCTACCAAAGTGTACCTTGTGGTGGTGCCAGGCCTGGTGAATGGTTCTTTAGACCCTGCCCATGGGCTATGAAAGGCTTCAACTGGAATAAAAAAAGGATCAAGGTGCAGTACAACTTTGTGCCCTGTTGAATGCTGCTCTAGCCTTCACAAGTGACTTTTATGGAGAAGGTAGGAAGGGAGCTGAAAACCCCCAATGTGCATGCAGTACAGTCAGAGGCAGTAACACTTCTAAATACCAGTTGCTGGAAACCATGGTGAGGGAGTGTGCTGTTATGCTCAGGCACCTGCTTGTGGGTTTTCCATAGGTACCTGGTTGGCTACTGTGATAACAGGATGCTCAACTAGATGGACTATTGACTTGATCCAGCAGGCTCTTCTTCTGTTCTTACAACATGCATGACTTTTTGGATATTGGTCATCATCTCTACCCACTCTTTATAGACCAGGAGGCTCTTTTTGGAAATACATAACATAACGAATGTTCCAGTCTTTACATTTCACATTTTTTTTCTGATTATTAGATCATTACTCTCAGCACAAACCAATTTAGGTTTATATTATCAAGAATTGGTGATAGAGTCTGATCTTTGACCTTCAGGTTAATGAGAAGCTCCCCTGTGTAATTGCTGTGTCTTCAGATGGCATTGTGCTGTGTAATCTTCATTGCTGTAAAAATGACATTTAAAGTTTGTTTTACATGAGCAAGTAGAAGAACATTATTTCTGCAGTGAGCAATAATTATCTGCCTCCTGGCTGAAAATATATGCAGCAGATAAATTGTGTTCATCTGGTAGCCTTTGTTTGTAAGACAAGTTAATTAAAAGAGGAATGTCGAAAAATATGTCTGCCCACTGGGTGTTGATAGAGTAATATTATTTTTCAAGGAAATATTCTGCACAAACATCCTTTTGTTTTTGTTTTAAAGATATGGATGAACACAAAGTCCTTCTGCATAAAGAAAAGGAGAAAGAGAGATAAAGGAAGTGTCAATGGTACACCTTTTACCTTTCCAAAACAAACATTATGTTACATTCCAGCAAAAACAAAATTGGTTTAAATCAGGAGGATGACGACAAAAGAACAGGGGAGAAAGGTCACAAAGGAAGGAGAGTTAAATTACAGATTATTTGACAAATCCTTTTTATAATACAAAATAGGTTGGGTGAAGTTGGGGAAAACTGAGGCAAATTAGTTTAGAAGTAGGTGGAAGCAGGAGTAAGAAAATTAAAAGTACACCAGGTCAAGAAGTGGTAGATCAGCCAGCCAGGATTCCAGGAAAACATAGGAAGGATTGTGAGAGAGCAAGGAAAAGAAAAACAGAAGACTGAGCAGGCATGTATATGGTCAGGCATAACTCTTTTTATAAGAGTTGCTCAGAGGCCAGAAAATGCAAGGAAGCTCAAAGGATCTAATGTGTTCTTATACTGAAAAGTAGGGAGCTGCTCCTCACTTTTAATCAGTTTCTTTCTTTGTAACCAGGAAGAACCACACATGGAAAATATACTATTTATAATGCAAACTTGGGCATGCCAAATCCATGAGATATATTCAATACGCTAAGAGTAAATCCAACTGACACTATGAGCAGTAGACTGATGAGAATTAACATTTCTATGTGGCCTTAATCCAGGAGCACTAGATGGCCTTTCGTAGCTAACATGGAGGTAGAGGACAATCAAAACAAATTGTTTCCAGTTTGCAGTAGCTTCCAATTTGGCAGCAGTGCATTACCATTTTATCTATATGAAATGCTGGTGTGGGGGAGGGAGGGAGGGAGAGAGAATAAGAAAGCAGTTGGATTTGGAAGATATCTGCTGATTTAGCTTGCTTTTGACTTACTTCTGTGAAGTTAGAAAATTGTGCAGCATGTGTCTTTTTAATAATCGACTTGCTTTAGAAAATCATACATAGACAAATACTCCTTGGATCAATGGGTCTCTATATGCTTTTCCTTGAGATGCAACATTTCAAAGATTTTAAATATTGATTTCAAAAAGTCTCCATTAATGTAGCAACCTGGCTCAATTATACTTAAAACATTTGTCTTAAAGTTTTTGATCAAAATGCATAAAATAACACAGGTTGTCTTCTGCAAGGGTTTCGCTATTTTTGTTATAAGTTCTTCGCTAAAGATTCATTTACTGCTCAATGCAGCCTAACCTCTGCATTCATTTTCTTTTAGTAATATATAGAAAGCTACAAATAAATTTTGATGGCAAAAATAACTGCTCAGCGAACAGAAGGCAACACTCATGTATGAATGTTTAGGAGGTCAAGTGTATTATAATAATGTGCCATAAAATGATGCATATGATAGGATAGATAGTGTGGATGGGAGCCAAAGTACAAATTACAAAAAGCTTACAAAATGACGTAAGTCTAGAGAGTTATTGTAAAAGTAATTTCCAGTAGCGGTTTGGCTGTTAAATAGTTGAGGGGAGGGGGGGGGAGTTAGGATTTTGTTTCTTTCCTAAAATGCACATATCTCAATGATGGAAATAGTGCCTAAACATATTTTTTTGAAATCAACAATTTATTTATTTATGTATTCAAGATCTTTTACTGGAGACCTGCAAGGCTCTGTGTAATTAAAATAATCATTCCCATTCACCTCTTTTTGCCTAAAGGAGGAAAAAACAGCCTGCTCATTTATTAGACTAGGCAGCCATTTCTGCTTTTACTGAATAGCTGATGCGCTACTGCATCTCCAAACATTATTAAAAGGTGCCAAGGCATTAGAGTTCTCAAATGGTGGCACATTCTCAGAGTCTAGGGTCCATGGGTCTGCATTAAATCCTGGATTGCTGAAGTGCTGCTGCATGCCATCATTCCTATGAGAAGCATAGAAATAGCACATGGTAAATCACATGGTAAATGGAAGGCAGTATGCAAGGGAAAGAGACTATTCTGTGTGTGATATATTCAGGACACAAATCCGAGACTGAATCATAGAATTGTAGAGTTGGAAGGGACCATGACAATCATTTAGTCCAGGGGTCAGCAAACTTTTTCAGCAGGGGGCCGGTCCACTGTCCCACAGACCTTGTGGGGGGCCGAACTAATTTTTTTTTGGGGGGGATGAACAAATTCCTGTGCCCCACACATAACCCAGAGATGCATTTTAAATAAAAGGACACATTCTACTCATTTAAAAACACACTGATTCCTGGACTGTCTGTGGGTCAGATTTAGAAGGCAATTGGTCCGGATCCGGCCCCCGGGACTTAGTTTGCCTACCCATGATCTAGTCCAACCCCCTGCAATCTTTTGTCTATTGTGGGGCTCAAAACCATGACCCTGAGGTTAAGAGTCTCATGCCATGCCAACTGAGCCATCTCAAACAATACTACTGTTAAAAGCTAGTAGGATGATTCTGGTATTACTTTGTATTATGAAATTTATCTCATGTTTCATTTGGACATGGCAATTCCAAAGGGTGCATCTGATAAAGGGGTAGCATTTTAAACAACTGCTCTAAGGTGGCTTTGAACAAGCAGAATCAAAGGGTAAAGTTTTCCCTTGTTTGTTAGGGAAGGTCTTAAATGTTTGAATGCTTATCTGCAAGAAAAATGTCCAGACAATTAAAGGAAAAGCCATTACCCCAAGACAATTAGTAGAAACGATTCAGCAAGAGACATTTTCATATGGATTTTTCATACTCTCATTTGGCGACTGTGAACGGTGAATAATGGGATTATGCCTGCTGATCCCGGCTGCTTCCCCCAACTTCCATGAATACATTGTAACATGTGAAAAGGACCTCAGGCTGCACACACTCACACTTTACATTTGAAACTCATTTAAAGCACACACCCTCCCCATAGAGGAAGACATTTGCATTTTCCAGACTAACTGGTGAGAGTCACTTCTCACTTCTACTGAATGTGCTAAAGAAGACCCATAATCAAGCAAAGCAGTTTCACTCCATATAACAGTTAATTGGGAAGGTGTGCTCCAAAACGAGCTGATCTTAAAATTGCAGCAAAGAAGTTTAATCCAGGGAACTGAGAAAAAAAAGTGAAAACTGAGAACTTGAAGGAAATCAAGATGAACCTCAGTAGATGCATGATACGTTTGGGAAACCTGAAAAACAGAGAAGCAAAAGTCAACCCACAGGTTTAAAAAGATGTCCTTCAAAACAGAGCTAAAGCACTTGACAAAAGTGGGAGATGGCCCATCTGCAGCAAGGAACCATTGTCTCTACACTGACATGGTTTTAAATTAAAACAATACTTGATATGAGAAAATAACACTGAATGCCTTTCTGCCAGTTCCTCTCTTTAGTTTGATGTTTTGCCAATACAAAGGAGTGATAGCAGAAGAGCTACACTCCACTTGGCTAATACAGTAGCTTCTCAGTCATGGTGTGCAGAGCAATTGGATTATTGTATCCACGGAACTAAATTAGGAGTTATTTCTATGTTACAAAGGATCCCTGCATTGAGAGAAACTTAATTTAACTCTGTGAGGTCGGGACTTGCTTAGCGAATATCTGCCTGCTGCATTTTAGTCAACCAAGCTGCAAATGGTGGGCTTTACCCCACCCAAGCAGCCAAACAAGAGGAAAATACCTCCTCTTCCCACTCCCGCTATGTTTTAATGAAGGCAGGGAAAATGGTGTACACTTGTGTCACGTTGAGGGTGGAGTACTTAGCAGTGAGTGAATAAATGAGCATGATACAGTTGGTGAATAAATGAGCATGACAATATTCAGTCGTTTATTGTTGCATTTTCACAATACAGCTCTGTGTTATTTGAATATTTCACGGCCACTTCTGCGGCACTGTCTACGCATCCTCACAGCGGAGAGAGTTCTTAGCATTCTATTAAGAAGGGCATTTTCAGCCAGCTGTACTTATTTCAGAAGCAGTGGGATAGATATCATACCACCGAAGCCCTTGGGAAGGGTCAGGACTCAGGAGGGAAGGAGTCTGGTCTTTGAAGATTATCCATAACAGCGAAAGAAAATGCTAGCTTTGGTTTTTCCTGTACTGGGCTCGCAAGAGTCGGCTTATGCAAACTTTGCTGCTAGACATAGACTGCTGAAGTGCCAGGTATGACTGAACTTGGTGAATGTCTAGGAGGACGTCATTGTAGTAACTAGGAGTCATTTCACTAGCAGCCAGTTTCCTAAGTCTTCAAATATATACCGTATTTTTTACTCTTTTTCTCTCCTAAAAAGTAAGGGGAAATGTGTGTGCGTCTTATGGAGCGAATGCAGGCTGTGCAGCTATCCCAGAAGCCAGAACAGCAAGAGGGGACGCTGCTTTCACAGCGCAGTGATCCCTCTTGTTGTTCTGGCTTCTGAGACTCAGAATATTTTTTTTCTTGTTTTCCTCCTCCAAAAACTAGGTGCGTCTTATGGTCTGGTGCGTCTTATAGAGCGAAGAATACAGTCTATATATAAAGCATACACTTCCTATTTGGTATATATTAGAAAGTCTGCTGTTATTATTATTATTATTATTATTGTTATTATTATTATTATTATTATTATTATTATTATTATTTTCCTGGGTGCATTGGAAAGGGTGAACATTTGTCCTTCAAATTATTTTTTTAATGATAGGATATAGTTTGCATCCCTATTCACTACTCGAAGATGATGACTATCTGAAAATGACTTACACATATTCTGGGCACAAATGGGGGAAAGTTGCAACTAAATTTCAACAAGTCCTTGAGGACTTCAGTCAGTGATAGATAAAACTATTCACTGCTTTCAACTGGGCTTAGGGTCAAGCTGCATATTACTTGCAGTTGCATGTAACTGTCCTTTGAGTTTTGTTTTGTTTTTCTCAATGAAAAGCTGCTGAAGGGGGCTGTATTTCAGTATGCTAAAGGAGACCCAAGGCCATGTTGTACAGCCTATTCCCACATTGGTGAACCAGACGCCTAGGAGAAGCCTAGCAGACTTGAGCACAACAGCACTCTTCCTACTTGTGGACCCTAGTAACCAATATTCAGAGGCATACCACCTGTTATACAGGAGGCAGTACACAGCCACTGTTACTGGTAGCCAATGATAGTGTTAGCCTACATGCAAGTGTCTAATCTTTTTTTTAAAGCCATCCAAATGGTAATGATTAAAGAGTGCAAAACTATTCGAAACCATGCCACCACAATCTGATTACACACATAGACAACACACAGAGAGAGTGAACAAGATACTATTCCGTGTGTATTTTCCTTCCAGGAGAGAAAAGCAGGTGGGGAAGATTTTGAATAAAACAAAAATAAAAACTTGAGTAAAAAACCATTAAGCACCCTCTCATTTCCAGTGTCTCTCTACTTAAGTTTACAACTTGTTGCCTGGCGTGCTCTGGTCCATGGGGTCAAGAAGAGTCGGACTTGACTAAACAACTAAACAGCAACATAGTCTTTTTTTAAAAAGACAAGAAAGTGTAATAATGTGTCATCTGTCCCTTGAACACAAAATACCATTTGTGGAGATATGCACTGCACTTTTAGTCCAAAAATAGGATTCTACAGTGATTCTTGCAGCCTCCCAGTAAATAGCTGCTCCAGAAGAAGAACTGTGAGGGGAGAGAGACTTTATGCTGGCCACCACACAATTATTTGTTGATATTAAATGTTATTATTTACTATTATATTTTAATGGATTATTGATTATTGCTTTATTTTATATAAGCTGTTTTAAAGTTATTGTGACTTTTTGTATTGGATCCATTGGTTCTATGTGTGTGATATAGCATGTTCTCCCTATAGGAGAGCACATGTTGCGGTGGGGGCCAGCAGGCCACCCCACTGTTGCTGGGAAGATACGTTTGGATGGTCACGGGCTGTGATTGGGCAATGTGAGTCTCTGGGGAGATTTTCATGTTGCTAATTTGAAGGAGGGGTCAGAGGTTTTAAATACTGGTCACACAGCTTTGGGTGTTCTCTTGAATGGGGGGTGGTGGTGTGCTTTGAGCTTGCTATGCCCGTCATGGGGTCGTCTGCTTTTGGGGCAGCGGCCTGGTAGGAATTTTGTCCATTTGGCTGATTGGCTGCTGCCATTTGGTTTTTGCCTACTGCGTAGCAAATCGTCACAACTTGTAAGGTTGGTGGTTAGGCATTGGTTAAATTGGTTGGTGGAGGGGTAAGTGCCTACCCCTCCAATGCTGGTGCTGCAAGGGAATTCTGTTAAAGGAATCCAGGGGCTTGCTATCCTTTCATCCTAGTCCCTGGCATCAGGCTTGGGCCGTGTAAGCCCCCGGGAGCATGCGGGTAAGAAGTGAGGGACTGATGCCCAGCTTCCTTTCTCATCAATATTGTTTTCCCTGACTGGCTTCCGCTGGAATCCGGAAGTCAGTTCTGTCCCTGGGGCAAGGACAGATAGTCGTAACCAATGCCTAAGCAACCACTCACATGTGTGTATTTAAATAAAGTTGTGGCCCAAAATCATGCCAAAAACCTTAAACAAAAACTGATGTGTGAAGTGTGAGTTATTTGGGGTGGCTTGGGCACCTCGACAGGCAACTGCTGTCTATTTTGTTGTTTCTTCATTTTGTAAAACGCCTTGTGTATAGTGAAATAGAAAGGCGGTATACAAATTAAAAGTGAAATGAGATGAAGTCGTGTACATTATGGGGCATGAAACACTCTATTTAGACTAGAATGCAAAGGCAAACAAACATGCTCTATAAATCAAACTTCTGAAACACTGTCTGATTTCTTGACCGTGACATGGCAATCTGCAGAAATAGTTGTCAGGCAGAGTAATAAACTTCTTTGCATTAGCTAGTTTTAATGACCTTGTTAGCACAGGGCATTAACTTTATTGCAGCAAAATGGAAAGATTGTTTACAGGTTAAAGTTCCAGTATTGTGATTATGATAATCTTATATATGGGATGAACCAGTTCCGAAAATATGAAGTCTCCTAGAACTCTAGATGTCTTCAGTTATTTTGACGGTTTTAAGTGTCGGTGAACGACTCTCCTGTGGATGCATTTTCCCCATATCAGATTGTTCCAGCTGCAGTAGGTATTGCATTTAGTCAATTGTTCCAAACTGCCATTTTAGTAAGACACTTGAAACATGAAAAATCACCTTTAATACCGCCCACCAGTTATAGATTTACCATTTATCTCAACTTGCTGCTACGGTGTGAATCCTGCGGCACCGATGAGTATGAAACATTTTTTGTTGTTTTGGGACAAAGCTTGTCTTTTAACAGTGCTTTGATAAATAGCATTACCAGACATTTGCAGTTTGTTTGTTTGTTTGAAGTTAACTTCATTATAAGTTTTTGGTTCAATGGCAGAGTCTTCTATGCAGCATATGATTTTGGAAGCACAACAAATCTGGGGCTGCACCAGAATAAATACAGTGAAATCAATGGGCCTATATTAGTCTATTAATTATCATTATTTATTCAATTTATATCCTGCCCAGTATTGCAAGGGAAAGTAGGATGTCAAAAACAACAATAATTTAAAAAAGAAATAAGGAAATAATAAGAAATTCAAAAAACATTTTTAAAAACATTTTTTGAAAAAAAGAGTCAAAATCATACTTTTCTTTAAATAATAGTTTAAAGCATTAAGGGGGGGGGGGGACATTGCAGGACCAGGCATTGAACTTTTCATACCCCAACCCAAATAATAAGACACCAATAAGACTGGGTTTGGGGCCAAAACAGGCCATGACTTTATTGAATACAGATGAAAGATGTTGGGCTTGGGTATGGGCCAATCTAAATACTTCCGGCCCGCCCACTGGAAGTGACGCGTGGTCAATCCAGGTGGGGGTTCCTAAGACTTATATCCAATAGGGTGACTGCCACAGGGACTGCCATTTGGGGGAGTGCCGTCAGCCCTTGCCCCAGCTGGGCACACGGACATGGCCACTCCCCCGTATCCCTTTAACAGGATACCCCAGCATTTGGAGGGGCAGGCGGAGACTACAACCTCCCCTCCATCCAAAACAAAGGATTGCCCCAATGCCCAAGCAATGGTGACAATTGCTATGGGGTAGGCAAAACCACCGGGTCAGTGCCAATTAGCCCGATGGGCAAATTCCTACCTGGCCCCTTGAAGGACGGCGACCACCGTAGCCACAGCAAAGTCATTGGCTATCAGCTTAAACCGAGGGTGGGTAGGCGGGGAAAGCCGGCGAAGGAACAAACAGGCTGAGTCCCAGGTACTGGCTGATTAAATGAGCAAAGGACAGATCCGAGGGAAGCTCACCGTTGGCTCCGCCCCTGGCACAGCCCAAACCCCGACCTGTGGGGGTTTCTGCTTCGCCAAAGCAGAGAGCAGGCCAGAATACAATTCCTCATAGGCAGAAGGGGCTTATGCTTCCTCCGCCAATCATGAAGGGCACAGCCAGTTTGATTTCCTCATCAGGGCCCCAGTGAAGCCTCCTCCGTCCTGCAGTTCTACCATATGAAAAGAGTGAGTTCACTTATAAAAACAGTTGTTGTTATTATCTCAGTGACTGGCATCTTGCAGTTATCAAATGCCTAGGGAAACAGGAACATTAAAAAATTTCTCTTGAAAATCAGTAATAACATACACACCACACTAGGGAGGGCATTTCACATACAGGGAGCCAACAGTGAAAAGCCCTGTCATGGGTCAGCACCAGCCAGCCAGCAAGCTTGCTTGCCCCACCTCCAGTGGCACCATCCACAATGCCTCCCTTGCCCATGGTAGGGTCAGCCATGGTAGATAGTTCTTCTGCTTGGAGTATAACTAGTGTTGGTGGCAACTGCAGTTGCTGACACATCAACAAAAGTTTCTTTTGTTTTGAAACAAACTGAAGGGCAAACAACAAAGCCAAATTTGTTCGCTACCTAGTAAAACAACATTTTGTCTATTTAAAGTATTTTTTAAAGCAACTGTCATACAACATCCCCAAGGCAGTTGACAAATAATGTCTTTTTAAAATTATCATTAAAAATAAAATTAATTCAGCAACTTCTTTGCATCAGGCAAAAATAACTAAAACAATAAAATGACAGGCTGGCACAAACAAAAACAATTTTAGCAAATGCCAAACCACATAACTGTCAACACAGTACTTTTTTCCAGAGAGAAGAGTGTTTCAGGAAGTGAGCTCAACAACAAAAAGGTCCTTATCATGCTGAGTTTTTGCCAACTGTAGCGCAGCAAAAATTATTATTGACTAGGCAGGGCTATGGGGCATTATTGTATGAGTCCAGGAAGAACAAACTCTTATTCTTTTAATGTTTGATGTATTACAGTATTTTAATATTTTTTTGGAAGCCGCCCAGAGTGGCTGGGGAAGCCCAGCCAGATGGCGGGGTATAAATAATAAATTATTATTATTATTATTATTATTATTATTATTATTATTCCCATTATGAGCCTTCTAGTCCCATATATTGGTACTATACCTATGCATGAAAGCATGGATTTGTTCCTGGGACTGCACACATCCAACACCAATACTATTGCTGCTTTGCCAAAGTAGATGCCTGATATAGCTGTTTAATAACATGTGTTCAATAATCTGTGAAATGCAGAATGCATGAAAAATGTTGGGAAACCACAACAGTTATGGAAACATTCCCAGATAGATAGCCTGCCCTCTGGTCTTTATGATGAGTGAGCTTTTCCCCTTTTCCGCTACCTGTTATTCTGGCAGGTGTGAATCTTTTGCCTTTTTATTATTTTTTAAAAAATGCTTTTATCTTCTGTTCATTCATCATGTCTGTAACGTGAGCTCTTTGTGCCTACGGAAATGTAGGTATCAATTTCAATAGGATTAGTATCCGTGTTGTTTATATCAAAGATTGCCATCAATAACTAATTACTGTCACCTTGCCATTAGTAAGGGTAACTGCAGGGAGGTGATTAAGGCTCTGTGAACTATATTAGAGTCAATTGATTAATTTGCTTCTGCAATGAATATCAGGTGAGGGAGCCAATGTTGCAAGTTCCTAATACTAATTTCAGGTTGACCAGGAAGAAAAAAATTCAAAAGGGTTTTTCCACCCTGTCGAAACAATATGCACAGTGTACATTATCAACAAAGGATGTAACGGGTGTCTCTTTCTTTGCAAAGACTTGCATATGAGAGTCACTGTTTTCCACTATTAGCCAGCTGTTTGTTCACTGTTCCTTGCCGTGCTCCTCACCAGTGGTCTAACACCAAGAAATGGCATCACTAGCAGGTGCCCAAGGACTGTGGCCCAAGCTCAAGCAATTGGATTTCCAACCTTTCCTTGGTTGCAGAAGTTGGACATAAAAGAGAAAGTGGCAAAGGGAGAATGGAAATAGAGCATTCTTCCTGTGGAAGAATGAGAAATTTGTCTGGGCTAAGCATGTGTTCTTCCTTGCCAAAGCTCAGAAGAAGAGTCAGCTCTCTTCTGATGCCAGACTCCTCTATCTTCCAACTCCCGTCTCCATCATCAGGGCTTTCATTTCTGTGATTATGTGATTATATGGCATTATACATGGAAAGGAAATGGTTGTGTAGAAACAGGACAAGCCGTCACTTAAATTTTTCAATGAAACTATGTTTCAGTTTTAGTTTCATTGAAAAATTTAAGTGATGGCTTGTCCTGTTTCTACAGGACCATTTCCTTTCCCTGTATAATGCCATGTAATGCTTTACTCCTCCGAAGTAGATTATTAAGGCAGAATTCCTATCTGACCCTTATCTCTATGCCTCAGTAATTGTAAGATGCTAGGGTTAGAAGTTCAAGAAGGCCAAGTAACCCTCTACTCCTCCATCACATTATCCCATTTACGTTTTCTTTTTCCTGTAGATATCTTCAACATCCAAAGCCACTGAGCACAGCTTCTTATCAGGGCGCTTTTTTTTAAAAAAGAAGAAAATAAATACATATTTATTTTAATTTACAAACTAATATGCTTCTTCATGCATGGTGAGTTTTTTTTTTTTTTTAGTGTTCCTATTTTCTTGCCAAACTAAGGGTATCCAAAGCACCGAAGTTCAGTATTAGAAGGAATGATGATGATGATGATGATGATGATAATGAGAAACATTTTTTTGTTCTTGGTCAAGACCTGGGAAAACCTCATCGATCCCTGTAAAATGTTTAACTAATTCAGATCAACTTAGTTCTGGCCTAAGTGGCCTCTCAGGCTACAGTTCTCTCCAGTAACCTATTGAGCATTGTGCCATTGCCAATGGTTAAGACCTAGGCCGAGCAAGGTCTCCATTTAATTGAAAAGAGGCTTATGAAAAGGAGATGTACAGCCTGTAAGTGTGTTAGCCTACATTTGTTGCTCAGCAAAGTTAACCTCAGCTGAGTACTTTGGTTTACAGGGTAAATAGATAAGCCAAAAGTGACACTTTGCTGGAATAGGCTCAGTGGCCTCAGAAGAAAAATGCTTACTTTTTAGAAAATCAATTTCTGCACGTTTGGTCTCCTCTGATCTAACTAGCACATAGCACTATTTACTAAACTTCACAACAGCCATAACAGATAGAGTTATATAGCAGATGTCCTGAGGATAAATGGCTTCAATTACTTTATTTCTGTGGAACATTGAGAGTCATGCTGATGATGTTGCTGCAATGAGAACAATAGCATTATTTCCAGTTTTTAGACAGGATCAGCTGTGCCGAGGCAGCCTTTACACACTCAGTGCTTGTTATACATTGTGGAAATGTTAGTCATAGAATGGGGGAACTTGCCTAAAACATTTCCCATTTTTTTGTATGGGAATTGCAAAATATGAAGCTGAAGTTGGGGTACATCTCTCATTCAAACTGTGCCCAGCAAATGTGTGTTGTGTTCAGTTCCTCACTTCTTTAATAAGGGTGCACCCATATGGCAAGCTGGAAAGTCCACTGACATATTTCTAGCACATATCCAAGCCCTGCACTCCACATGACACAAACCCCTGCTGATTTTTCATTTGTCCCATCAATCCATGTGGCAGTTTTCAGTGGTTCACAGAACTGGATGGGAACAAAAGGTCTCCATCATGCCATAAACAGCCTCCCAATTCTGTCTTCTAGAAAAGCAACCAAGGTACATCTCAATGTATCATGAGTAGAGAGCAGACACATTGTGGAAATGTGCTTACATAATTTGTGGCTGGTTGTTTGGTTGTTTGGTTTTAAAGCAGATTGTGAAGAGCTCCAAAAGGATCTCTCCATAGATGGCAGATGAAGAACAAAATGCAAAACCCGTTTAAATGTAAAGGCAAACACTTTGGGCAAACTATTCTAATGACATGTATACACTGATGGGGTCTGATGGGGTCTTACGAAGAAAGATACAGAATTTTGGAGTTATGCTGAATATCTCAATAAAATCATCAGTGTAGTGTATAACAAGTGTGGAAAGAACAGTTTATATTTTAGGGGTCATTAGGACAAAGATTGAAAATAAACTGTCCCTTTGCACTGCCAAACTGGGTGGACCTTGGGCCAGTCATTGTTGCTGCAAAGCCTACCTGACTAACAGATAAAGTACCAGGCCAGACCTGTCCTTCAGTTCTCTCCCTGCAAGCTTACAACACTGGCAAATAGTACCACTCCGGCACTATGTTTTACACCTGGTGTGATAAGTACTGGATCTGTGTTCCTTTACATTCCTGCTACACTACACCACTGAAAGTATGGAACCTTTATTCCCATTGGTTCATACATTCAAACCAATAAAAATGGTTCAAGAACTCTCTGTCCCTAAGTTAAGAATACTGTCCTTCAGAACTGCAGAAACTGAAGTTTTTCTTACTATTGTACTGGTGTGGGAGTGGGACGAGTCATTATTCTCACAAAACCTCTTAATTAATCACAGTGTGGTACTTACCTGCATTTTATTCATCCTTTTTTCCACAAAGGTCCTCCCAACATGTTCCACATCATTAACCTTAATGGGCGACACATTAACCTCTTCTGACATCACACAAACACATGCTAGAATCCGAGACTCAAAATAAAGATGTCTTTAATTAATAAAGGCGCACAATAAATTTCATAATTTAGCCAGCAAGCAAGAATTAGAATTATGCAAAATTACGAGCTTATACAATATTGTTTGACATGAGTGGTCTCCATTAATACACTGTTAGACTAAGTACAGATTACTGTGGCGGCAATGGATAACACTAAGGAAAGTTATAAAGTCTATAGTGGCAATTTTGTCAGCAGAATTCCAGGGATGATGGGGAGAGAGATTTCGAAGCAACTATCCAGGATGGCAGAAGGGAAGCACCTGTTCAACACCTGCCTTTTCTTTGCCCATTGCCGGCACACTTACAAGAGAATAGAAACAAGATTGGCATTGTATGGCACATGTATTGCACATGTCCTTTTTAAAAACATAGTGATGAAAACATCTCCCACCAAAATAGAGGCTCATATAAATTAAGACAAATGAAGGGCAAGCACAGATCTTGTTGTTCAATATTTTAAGCCCTGCTACAGTATTGACAATTTTATGAGTTTGTTGATTGATGGCTACATATCAGATCAGAAATATTGGAAGAGCACGGTTCAGGGAAAAAACATTTTGACACATCCAACAGTGAGAGCTTTAATCAAACTATCTGTTTATACGGCAGGTTATTTGAGATGTATAAAGCAAACAGATGCTCTGACACTTAACATACGTTCTTGATTTAATTTGGGGGCATAACGTTCAACAAGAGTTGTAAAATTGTCATTGGGCCATGTCTTGGGTTTTTGTTTTTTTAAAAACAAAAATAGTTCAAGTATGTCAGCTAAGCAATAAATTGTTTTGACTTATCTACATAAAAGGGATGCATAATAAAAATTCTGTTGAGAAAACAGTCATTCCAATGAACATTTATATTCTGTCATCCTTGATTAAACTGAGTTCTAGTTCCATACCTAATCGTAATGCAGCTATCCATCTGTGCTTGAATTGCAAAACATTGTTCTTTTGGTCACACCCTTGATTTTGGCGCTATTACTCCAGAGTCAGCACTTACAGAGTTGCAGAGCTAAAACCTGTAATGACCTGTTAGGTCAGTACCTGTATTTGTTCAGAGGTAAAATTCAGGTTCCAACAATTCACAATCAAAATAAGTTTAAATTGATGTTAATACAGGGGCCTGAAAATCACAAATCCAAAATATATTTAAATTAGAAATTTAATGCTGCTTTAAAAAGTTGGTAAATATTTTTTAGATCAAACATACCATTTTATCATTAATGTAGCCAATAGCTTTAGAGATAACACTGATGTGTAAGACCTGATCATAGCCATCTGTGCTCTAAGATAATGCAGTCCTGGAAGCTGCAGGTATGGATGGGGGAGAACTTTGGTTCACTTTGCATTTTAATGCAAACTTGCTCAATTTGCACTCCCCACAAAATGCCGCTTTCTTTAGAAATTTTCACTTTTTTGATGCGTTTGGTAATGTGAACAAAATTGTGAACAAAAATGTGTGCAAAAGTATGTCAGGGGAAAGTATTCATAATAAAGACCCTTATGATCGGCCTTGCTCATATCCAAATGCTATTAATATCTGTATTCCACCAGCATGGCACCGCATCATGTGGAAGTGACTCCCAAATTACTTTCTCCATGTGTGAAGGGTCCCTTGGCTTTCCCCTAATGCTAGGAGCCTAGGAAATTCCTTTATAGTAAGTTAGACACATTTGTTCATCTAGCTCAGGGACCACCAACTTCCAAGAGACTGCAATCTACTCACAGTATATATATATATATATATATATATATATATATATATATATATGTACTGGCAGTGATCTACCCATTGTTATTGGAGGATGGACCAGAGTTGTTGGTTGTTGAGCTTTTGGGGGGGGGAAATTGATCTGGGGGGGTGGTGGCAGTCACCCTGGGACACATCTGAAACCCTAGGACATGCCTGATCTAGCTCATTACTGTCTACACCATTTACACAGACTGGCAGCATCTCTCCAGGGTTTCAGATGTGGATATTTCTGAGCCCCACCTAGAGGTGCAGAAGGTGGAATCTGGGTGCTGCCTGTGAAGCATGTGATTTAACATTGAGCTGTCCCTCATTGCAAAAAAAACCCCAGCCTTTTGCAAATAAGAGACTGCATTGTTCATTTGACTGTCTATTTCCAAGTCAGTCACCCCTCCCTCAGAACTGTTTACCTTCCAACTTTTTAAAATAATATACTCCTCATAGTTTTTCCAGTCCCCTCTACCTGCCAAAGTTTTTTTGTGATTTAATTCCACAAAATATAATCCTATTTCCATACAATGTAACTATATATATATATATATATATATATATATATATATATATATAACATTTTATTTCATAAAACCTGGTAGAATTCAGTTATATTCATGTGTAATGAAGTAAAGTATGCCACAACAGGATTCTACACACCTTTGAAATTAATACCAATTCTGCCTTCAAACTGTCCAAGGATTAGCCATAAAACCCCATTAATTTGATCTAGTTTAGAATCTTTCTGAAATACATTTCAGGTTCCATCTTTAAATTCTGGATGATTCACAGAGAAAAAGTTTTAAAGGTTGTTGTTGGTTTCCCCCCCTTCATTTCCCTCCTTTTCAATTCCATGCATCTTCAGACCAGTGACTCAGAACAGCAAACAAACTGAAAAAGAGCGAGACTGACAGGACTGCCATTTTACTGTCATAAATTTGATCCCCTCCGGCACTTTATGCTGAGAAGACAATAAGTTAAATTTTGATCTCAGCTGCTCTGGCATAAAGTTGGTGTACCATGGCAGAGCGGAGAGATTTTAAATCCTAAGCAAAAACTGTATTCATTAACATTTCTACACTTTTTTTCTGATTGTCTATACATATGCCACATATGTATTTGGTTGGCATTGCCTCATTGTTGGTGCTGCAGTAGACAAAGGCCAGCAATCCATTTGGAGGCCAAATGTTAGGGAAAAGAAGATTTGATTATGTAAGTAATAATTTTAGCTGCCAGTTGTGAATAAATAATTTGAGATAACTCTGTTAGGGTACATTATTGGATCTTATTTGAGACTGATATAGTAAGATGATGTTATAAGAGAAAAAAACTGCTCCTTTTCCCTTATGGGGTACCTAAGAGCCCATATAGAGTCCTTATGCAGGTTCTATATCAGTAGGAGAAAATAACAGAGGCCAACCAGAGTATATTGAGAAGCAAAGCGGCTCGTAAGCCTGATCTTTATTAAACTGTTGCAACAGGGTGCTAATACCCCCAAGCAGGAGGGAGGAGGAACCCAGAACATTGGTGTGCAAGCCCTTATATGGACTTTTGAAATTGCCCACCCTGTAGCCCAAGACCACCCCTGTGAAACATCATAAATACATCACAGAAGGAGGCAGTCAACAGTAGAGGAGGCAGTCTACAGCGGAAATCCTGTTTGCCAGGGTACCTAATAATGGTCACTGATTGCATTACCTGGGCAGTCTGGGCATTCTTTTCCTGAATCCAGGTCACAGCCTCACCGTATTCATACACAGATATGCCCTTAAGTCAGGACTTGTGAGCAAAGAGACAATGGGGAGGTTTTCCCATTTCCTTCCTCTTTGCAGAAGAACATTTGAGGTCAATTTGGGAGGGTCAAAATGGTTTCAGGACTATTTTCCTGTACTGTTTCAGACATGTGGTTTATATATTTATGTATGTGTTTGCCTGGTACATTTATGAACATTTATTTTATATCTTAGACCTTATAATTCCCATAACAATGAAAACAATGAAATCAAATGTATTTTGCTTAGCATATCAGTTTATGTGTCCATCTTGCCTGTTTTGCCTCGGTGCCAGCCACTGGGGCATGTTCAGACTGAAAGAGGCAGCCTATTGAGATGCTCTTTGTTAGAGTTGCTGCAAACGGAATTCCTGATCTGGACATTGTGCGCAGTAGAAATGAATTTGCTTTCCACCACAAGAAATGAGTTCAAAGCTTTCCTGGAAACAGTCTTAAAATAGTTACCAAAAACTCGTACAAGATACAAAATAACATATTGCTTTTAAACAAGCAAGCGAAGCAGTCCATGAAGAAAGAGATCCTATTCAAGCATCTTCCTGTATCAATGATATGGTTGCTGGCTCCAAGGACTGACAAAGACTCAGGTTTCATCGGCTTGGGTTTCCAGGGACGAGTCATCAGTTAACCTGAATGAAAACACCCACCCTTTCCTTTGCCGCATTTAGCTAGAGACAAACCTCTTTTGCCTAATGCAAACTTTTCTTTGCAAAATGCTTTCAAACACAATGCTTTCAAACACAATGCATCCAAACACAGCATTTTATGCATAGTAAACATATCTTTAACCTTTCTGTGTCTGCATTGCTAGTGTGGTGGTTTTTTAAAAAAGGCAAGACTTTAAGAAGCTGCTGGAAAAGAAGAATACAGTGGTACCTCAGGTTAAGTACTTAATTTGTTCCAGAGGTCCGTACTTAACCTGAAACTGTTCTTAACCTGAAGCACCACTTTAGCTAATGGGGCCTCCTGCTGCTGCCACGCTGCCGGAGCACGATTTCTGCTCTCATTCTGAAGGAAAGTTCTTAACCTGAAGCACTATTTCTGGGTTAGCGGAGTCTGTAACCTGAAGCATATGTAACCTGAAGTGTATGTAACCCGAGGTACCACTGTAAATGGAAAGGGGGATGTAGTTCAAAAATAAAAATAAATAAGAAAAACTCATTGTGGGTAGAATTGATATTCTGTCATGAATCTGTTCATGGTGGGAAGTAGTGTCAGGACAACGTGGGTGAACAAACCTCACAAATATAATGCTGTTTGTGTATCAGCTAGTTTTAAAAGTGCATGGTGAGCCTAATTTTCTTTTTTTAAAAAATGCATGAGAGAAAAATGTCACTTGCATAGAATATCCACTAAATAATGGCAGAATTCATGCAGTGATTGTTCTTGGGTCTCCAAATAGCTTTCTGCCAGCACAGAAGCAGCTCTCAGCATACATATAATTAATTGGCCAGGTGTAGTGCTCAGTTGTGATAAACAACACTCACCTTTGGTTGACCCCATGGACTTCTAGCCAATTGAGAGGCAAGCACTCATTGTGGACTAGATTATGCATGGCATTATGATTAACCCTTTCAGAGTACAAAGCACTGCGCCAAAGCACCCGGACAAAAAACGAGGAAGGGAAGTACCCAGGCCTTACACTTTACGAGCAGAAATTATTATTATTATTATCATAATCATTTTGAGGGGAGGAAGTTTCCTAATGAAATCTTTCAGTACAATGACATGGGAAAGTGTGGTGTTGTTTTTTAAAGGTGTCCAGGTCCCAAGCCAGCAGCAGCAGCATCAACCATTTTATAGTCAAGAGCCATCAAAATGGTGCACAAGATGGGAAAGCCCATGGAAAGAAGGTATTAACTTCACAGCATGCAATGCACTTAAAGAAAATGTTATGAAAATGATGTATCGGTGGTATTTAACACCATCAAAATTGGTAAAAATGTATAGAACAAAAACTAATGAGTGTTGGAAATGTAAAGAAAAGGAAGGTATTTTCTATCATATGTGGTGGACATGTAAAGAGGTAAAGGCTTTCTGGGAAATGATATATAATGAGTTAAAGAAAATGTTTACAAATACTTTTGTCAAAAAACCAGAAGCCTTTTTACTGGGTATAGTGGTTGAAGAAATACCAAGAGACGATAAAAGACTGTTTATGTATGCAACAACTGTGGCAAGAATCCTTTTAGCCCAGAAATGGAAACAACAAGAAGTACCAACGAAAGAAGAGTGGCAGATGAAGATGATGGACTTTGCAAAACTGGCAAAGCTGACAGGAAAAATCTGGAACCAGCACAATCAAGTATTCCAAAAGGATTGGAGCAAATTCATACAATATATGAAAGATTATTGTAAACAGTTAACATCACTAGCAGGGTTGTCTGAAGACTTGTAATGATAACTTTTTGACCTTTGTATATTTATTTTAATTTTGAGCCATTCTGCAATGAATGTGATTAGAATTGGAAAACATATAAATTGCAATGATATAAAGGTTAATTTCGAAAGCCATGATGTGGGAGCCAGGAAGTCATGGAAAAGGCTTGTAGCGCCACCTGGTGCCTCGCTGACCTCAGTGACCTGCATGTCCGTGCCTTGCAGTGTATTAAGTGCATAGCCTTATATGGTGATGGGCGGGTTTAAGCCATGACCGGATGTAGGTAATGTGAGACATTTGGCAAACGGCCATGCGAGAGGAGAGAACAAAGGATAATAAAAGTTACGGGAGAGGAGAGAAGTTCGAAAGGAGCTGCTCATACCATCCTGAAAATATTGCTGGCTCTCTGTGTCTTTATTTTATGCTAAACTGCGCCATTTGTGACGGCTGGCTCCGACACCATGAGGCAGGAGGGAAGGAAGCTGATAGGCTGTAAAGAGCCAGGGTGGTATAGTGGATAATGATGATGTGAATGTACAATATTAAATGGAAATTAAATTTTAAAAAATTATATATATATATATATATATATATATATATATATATATATATGGTGCACAAGATAAAAATGAGATAAAAACCCCCAAAAGTCTAAAAACTAAAGCATTCCTACAACCATTCAATCAGTAAAACCATTTCTACAGATGTATAATTGTTGTTGTTGTTGTTGTTGTTGTTGTTGTTTAGTCGTGTCCGACTCTTCGTGACCCCATGGACCAGAGCACGCCAGGCACTTCTGTCTTCCACTGCCTCCCGCAGTTTGGTCATGCTGGTAGCTTTGAGAACACTGTCCAACCATCTCGTCCTCTGTCGTCCCCATCTCCTTGTGCCCTCCATCTTTCCCAACATCAGGGTCTTTTCCAGGGAGTCTTCTCTTCTCATGAGGTGGCCAAAGTATTGGAGTCTCAGCTTCAGGATCTGTCCTTCCAGTGAGCAAGCAGGGCTCATTTCCTTAAGAATGGAGAGGTTTGATCTTCTTGCAGTTCATGGGACTCTCAAGAGTCTCCTCCGGCACCATAATTCAAAAGCATCAATTCTTCGGCGATCAGCCCTTTTTATGGTCCAGCTCTCACTTCCATACATCACTACTGGGAAAACCATAGCTTTTACTATACGGACCTTTGTTGGCAAGGTGATGTCTCTACTTTTTTAAGATGCTGTCTAGGTTTGTCATTGCTTTTCTACCAAGAAGCAGGCGTCTTTTAATTTCGTGGCTGCTGTCACCATCTGCAGTGATCATGGAGCCCAAGATGTACAATTAACCTTCCACAAATGACTGGAAGGGAAAGTTTTAAACAACGAGGTCTTCAGTAGGCACCTAAACATCATGGCTGTGGGACTTCTTTACAAGGGCTGAAGCCCAAACACTAAAATAACAATTTCTAGTACAATCTAAGCACGTCTGTTGTATGTGGCACTGTGCCCTGCTTTGAGGAGTGCAGCTGCCAGGCTGTAATATATGGGGTGCACTAGTCTCAGGTTGTCTAGGGTTTAAAATGTTAATAGAGAAACTTTGAACTGCACCTGGATGAATAGTGGCAGTCAGTGCAGGGGTGTTATATTATACATCGTATCAAAAAATAGTTCAGTCAGCAACCCTGATGCACTTCTGAGTTTAGCACAAGGGAAGCGTCAAAAGGAATACATTGCAGTAAACCAATCTTTGTACCAGTACGCGGGTGGCGCTGTGGGTTAAACCACAGAGCCTAGGACTTGCCGATCAGAAGGTTGGCTGTTCGAATCTCCGTGACGGGGTGAGCTCCCGTTGCTCGGTCCCTGCTCCTGCCAACCTAGCAGTTCGAAAGCACATCAAAGTGCAAGTAGATAAATAGGTACCGCTCTGGTGGGAAGGTAAACGGCGTTTCCGTGCGCTGCTCTGGTTTCGCCAGAAGCAGCTTAGTCATGCTGGCCACATGACCCGGAAGCTGTACGCCGGCTCCCTCGGCCAATAAAGCGAGATGAGCGCCGCATCCCCAGAGTCGGTCACGACTGGACCTAATGGTCAGGGGTCCCTTTACCTTTACCTTTACCAAGACCATTTAATGGTTACCAGCAGCACCTTTAGTTGATCACAGAAGCATATTGGCAGCATGCACATGTAACATAAAACTAGTGTGATAAATGCCTAGTTCCCATCAACATTCTGGCCACTGGATTTTGTATTAACTGACATTTCTGGATGCTTTTCTTTTTCTTTTTTTAAAAAAATAATATTTATTACTTTCCCGACAATTCAAACACACACAAAAATAAGAAGAAAAAAAGAACAGCACAACACAATACAAAAACACTACACAACACACTAAACTAACAGAACAAAAACAATTTTAAAAAAACATCGAACAATTTCCGTATCTTATCTTTCATTCACTTATTTCAGTGACCTCCTCACACCTCCCTTTTTGTATTCCACTTCTGTTAATTGTTTCAGCAATTCCTTTCCATCTTCCTCTGCTTTCTATCTTCTAATTATCTTAACAGATTCTAACCTTATTTTTCCCTTTAGTACTCTATTAATCTATTTATACTTAATTCCTTATAACATTTCTACTAAGGCCATATAACTTCATTCCATTCCAACATTTTCCTAACATTCATTAATTTTACAGTATTTCTGTAAGTAGTCTTTAAACTTTTTCCAGTCTTCTTCCACTGACTCTTCTCCCTGGTCTCGGATTCTGCCAGTCATCTCCGCCAGTTCCATATAGTCCATCAACTTCATCTGCCATTCTTCCTGGGTGGGTAAATCTTGTGCCTTCCAATACTTCGCGATAAGTATTCTTGCTGCTGTTGTTGCATACATAAAAAAAGTTCTATCCTTCTTTGGCACCAATTGGCCGACCATGCCCAGGAGAAAGGCCTCTGGTTTCTTCAAGAAGGTATATTTGAATACCTTTTTCATTTCATTATAAATCATCTCCCAGAATGTCTTAATCCTTGGGCATGTCCACCAAAGGTGAAAGAATGTACCTTCAGTCTCATTACATTTCCAACATTTATTGTCGGGCAAATGGTAAATTTTTGCAAGCTTGACTGGTGTCATGTACCACCTATAAATCATTTTCATTAAATTTTCTCTTAAGACATTACATGCCGTGAATTTCATACCTGTGGTCCATAACTGTTCCCAGTCAGCCATCATTATGTTATGTCCAACATCTTGTGCCCATTTAATCATAACTGATTTCACCATTTCATCCTGAGTGTTCCATTTCAACAGCAAGTTATACATTCTTGACAAGTTCTTGGTTTTTGGATCTAACAATTCTGTTTCCAATTTTGATTTTTCCACCTGGAAGCCAACTTTTTTGTCCAGATTGTATGCCTCCATTATTTGATAATAATGGAGCCAATCTCGCACTCTGATTTTCAATTTTTCAAAGCTCTGCAATTTTAATCTGTCTCCATCTTGTTCCAAAATTTCCCAATATTTCGGCCATTTGGCCTCCATATTGAGTTTTTTCTGTGCCTTCACTTCCATTGGTGACAACCATCTTGGGGTTTTCTTTTCTAACAAATCCTTATATCTTATCCAGACATTAAACAATGCTTTTCTAACAATATGGTTTTTAAACGCTTTATGTACTTTTACCTTATCGTACCACAAGTATGCATACCAACCGAATACATTATTAAAACCTTCTAGATCCAACACGTCAGTATTTTCCAGTATTTTCCATTTCTGGATGCTTTTCAATGGCAGGCCCATAGAGAATATGTTGCAGTGATCTCATCCTGAGGTCACTAAACCATGAATGGCCATGGCAAGCTCTGCTTTTGCCAGGAAAATACAAAGCTATTAGACTAGCCACAGCTGAAAAAGGGCATCTCTTAACCATTTACACACACCAGAAGCATGCCCAAAACTTCACACCTGCTCTGTCAGGAGGAGTGCAAGCTCATTCAGAATTGTTGTAAACCCAACCGCGAGACACACAGCCCACCCAACAACGATACATGTATTAGGCAGAAAATCAACAGTGAAAAGGAAATATCTCCTTCAGTTTTGCCATTATGTATTTTGCTCAAGCATATTATAATAAGTTTTGTCCCTGAAGCATAACTCCATGTCAGTCACATTTATCAATATAAGCAAAGCAATGCTTTGGCTGGTGTTGGACCTCAGAGACATGAATAAAAATCTGCCTTGCTCCCCATTGGTATATCAGAACTTGCGTAAACAAATTCTGTGCTGGTCAATCAACTTTAATAGGAATGTTTTGATTCAGGGTTATAGCATTAACTTTAGGGTGTTTTCTAAACAGGAATATTCACTGTTAAAGCTGTAATTTCATGTGCTGGGTTCCAAAATGAAGTTTGACTACCATGGCAATGAAAGGAACACTTTAAAAACAAAACAAAACATGGCATTCATTTCTTACTGACTTCCAATTGTCAGTGTATTGGAGGCACATTAATTAAGCAATTTTAATAAGGACAAGTGAACAGCAATTAAAAATAAAACTTGTAAAACCTCCTGCGGTTCGCATTAGAATTCAGTTCATGCTCAGCTAGCAGAGAATTTGTGGACCACACACTACTTTTTCTCAGCATGATCTGACATTATTCACTGTTTTACATTGTTGGCAGGATTCAGTTATTTGGCATTAGTCATTTTTGGTAGTGTACAGACTAATGACTGAATGCAACCTAAAGGACAAAATGCCACTCTGCCAGGAATGGAAAGTGGTACACATATTGTCAACAGAGAAATCATATTAGTAAAGGGAACAGTACTGAAAACAAAATAGCAAGGCAGCTTGTGTTAGCAAAATGTGTGTTTGTTTGTGTGTGTGCATGTGTGTATGGTATGTGTGTTTTTTGTGGGTGTGGCCTGAATGGATAATTCACCAGAATTCCAGAGATTAGAAAAACAATTGAGGTGAAATGAATTTTACAGTAATTTAAAACCTAACCATTTTAATTTTAATTTTTAATGGAACTTATTGAGGTGATTTGAATGCAGAAAGCTCAGAGGCTGCAAATATGAGTGAGTTGTTTTCCCAAGCTGGATTTGAAAGGTGAGAGCTCAAAAAGCCTGCAAGATGCACCTGCCGACCTTGACTTCAGATGTCTTATGAATGTGAACAAAATATATGTATATTTATTTAGGTGATATAGCAACCACGCTTTGGTAGACACTCTCAAAGTGTCTTATATTAAGCTTAAATCATATAGCTATCAGGGACGTGGGTGCTGCTGTGGTCTAAACCACAGAGCCTAGGGCTTGCCGATCGGAAGGTCGGCGGTTCGAATCCCTGCAACGGGGTGAACTATCATTGCTCGGTCCCAGCTCCTGCCAACCTAGCAGTTCAAAAGCATGTCAAAGTGCAAGTAGATGAATAGGTAACTGGTGCTGAAAAGAAAGGGGAATCGGGCAAACTTATTTGGGAAGGACATGCCAAGAGTAAGGTAAAGGTAAAGGGACCCCTGGCCATTAGGTCCAGTCGCGGATGACTCTGGGGTTGTGGCGCTCATCTCGCTTTACTGGCCAAGGGAGCCGGCATACAGCTTCCGGGTCATGTGGACAGCATGACTAAGCCGCTTCTGGCGAACCAGAGCAGCACACGGAAACACCGTTTACCTTTCTGCCAGAGCGGAAAGGTATTCATCTACTTGCACTTTGATGTGCTTTCGAACTGCTAGGTGGGCAGGAACTGGGACCTAGCAACGAGAGCTCACCCCGTCACAGGGATTCGAACCGCCAACCTTCTGATCGGCAAGCCCTAGGCTCAGTGGTTTAACCCACAGCACGCTCAGCCAAAAGCCTTATTGAGCAAAGATTAGCAGACATTGAAAATCAACACAACCTCGCCGGGGGTGGGGGTGTCTGCTCCCCCAGGTATCACAGAATAACCCCACCACTTGGCCTTCCATCATACATGTCATCTCTTTCATCTGTACCACACCGACTTGCATTTATTTGTGCAAGGTTCAATGTCCTTCCATCGAACCTGCTGAGCCACAGATTTTCCAAGGGTTTGGTGTCTCCGCTATGCGTGTGTGACGGGAAAACTGTTGATTCTCTCCCACATATAATGTTCAACTGTCCCCTACATAGCATAGCCAGGACTAAATTCCTGGGTCCTGCTTTACTGCGCTTGGTTGGCAGGCCTGTTGAGTCACATGCCGCACTACTTTTGCAGGATACAGATCCTTCTGTAACTCTGCAGGTGGCGAGATTCCTGAATGCGGTTATCTCACACACAAAAACCACCAAAACCAACAACAACATCAAAAACTAATCGGACAGTTTTGAAGAGAGTGCATGTCGGATCTTGTCTTCAGTTTTCCTTTTTCTGGGATCCGTCCCTTGGAGCTCTCCGGGCCCCAAGCTATTATCTGGCTCTGCTCAATGACCCACCCCTGCATCATGGTGTTCACCTTCTGGTGCCGAATATATCGGTCTTTATGCCTCTGTGCTTTTATGTTTGTACATCCTTTATGGGCTAATAGCCGCAAATAAATAAATAAATAAATAAATAAATAAATAAATAAACCCACAGCGCCACCCGCGTCCGTATGCCAAGAGTAGCTTACCACAATTAGGAAGGACCTATCTTCAGTAATCACCTGCCTTTTTAAATCTTTAGGCAGGTTTGCACAGGTTCCAGTGCATTCAAAGTTATTTCTCTGTAAGGGTTTATGAGTTGCTGGCCAAGCTCACCTTAGTGAGCACCATAGGCAGAGGCTAGGACCCAAGAACTGGCAGGGGGACCATTGACAACTGGTCACCAAAGACTATCTTTATTTTGGTTTATATCTCTGTATAGGCATGTCTACAAGGCTAGGTACATTTTTAGTAGAGACTGAAGTACTTGGGTAGGTCCATTGCATCAGTAACACTGAAAGCCTATATGGAGAAGGACACATAGTATAATAGTGGTGGCCTTTTTCAAATGTAGAAGCTAGCCATGTCTCAATCTACCTAGAAAACTATCTCAGAAAGTCATGTCTATGCACCTGGGGTAGGCACCAGGTTGGGAGCTTCTGGCTTTGCTTGCCACTGGTACTGGGATGCTGAGGGCTGCACTACGGAATGGTCGCAACCTATCCACACCAAATCAGCAGCCAGCTTTGCCTACTCAGCAACATGTCATCCTCTTTGTCTTCTAGTGTCAGGAGTCCAGGTTCTCAGCTTGATAACACAGTAAGTATAGCTAATCAAAAAGGAGGGTTTATTGCAAAAACAAACAGATAGCTCTGGACAGCTCTAACAAAGCCTCTGGCATTATTACTCAAGATGACCCTCCTAAAGATTGCTTCCAGCGTGACCAGACGCAACTGAACTTTTGCTTCTGACAGCTTTTGTTTTGCTTCCTATCTTGCAAACCTCCCATTCGCTGAGACCTCAGAGAGAGTGGGTTAGCTCCTACCTCTTCCCCAATCTCTGAGAGGCTGTCTCGTAACCCTTTCCCTCCTGTTTGTGTTTCCTGCGAGCTTTGACCATGTTCTAGCCAGCTCTCTGTTCCTGTCTTATCAGCTTGCACATCAAGGTTAAGAGGAGCCGGATTATGCAGCTGCCGGCTTTCCTCTGTCTGGCTAACATCAAAGCAGCCTCTTTATTCCTGGCTGTTTTTCTGCAATTAGCAGCAAACTTTTGCTTGGAGCTGGCTCATTCCTGACATCTAGGCTGTAGTTGAAAGAACTACAACTACTTCCTTTGCAAGGAAGCTCTTCATAGTGGCTGCTGGTACTAGCGCTGCAAGTCATGGGCCAAAACAGGATGTCACAAGCTCTTGGGATCTACCTCTTCAGTTTCCATCTCTTGATATAGTAGTGGCAGAGGAGGAATTGGTTACACTTCTCAGTTGTGCTCACCACAGCAGCGATGGAGGAATAAATGAACCATTCAAACTCAGCGTGAGTACAGGAGAAGGAAAGAGGAGGAGGCATACATGTTAGTGGACTATTGCTTCTTTAGGCACCACCAGTGATTTTGTGACATACAAACACACTCCACCATTCACCACACCATAAGTCTTATCTGCATACACAGCTACCGAGGGGCAAATATTGCTTATCAGGCCTGGAAGCAAAAATCCAGTAACTAATATGGGAATATAGAGAAGAACAACTTGCACTCATTTACCCTTTCAGATTTTCAAAGCCACATTTCTGTTTAGTATACAAATCCTACCACTTTCTGTCCATTTTACTAGTATTAAAAAAAAAGTAGTTCCTGAAAATTTGGGTACATGCTCCAATGAATTTGATTGTCACAAGAATAGCTGGGTTTTGGGGGGGGGGGTGTATCAACTTTAGCTCTTTTCTTGACACAGCTGGACCCCAGTAACCTTGAAATAATTGGGATAACAGAATGTCTGCAGCTCAATACCTGCCTATAGTCTTGCATTCACATTGAGGGATTCGCAGAATTGGCCTCCCGTATTAGCAATTCACCTCAAAGAAGAAGTGATTCAAGACTTTTAGAGGTTAGTTTTATGAATATTCTGTTTCACCATTATCCTTGGGAGCTGAGTACGCTAGAAGGTAATGAAGATAATACATAGTTGGAACATGAAGCACGGAATTATAATAGAGCGTATTATAAAGGAGAGTTTCATTAAAGAAGCAAGAGACAAAAAAGGTTCCAAAGTGCAGCTGCATGAATAGGGAAAGGTAATTAAGCCATACAGTAGCTTATTATAAAGAAGGCATTGTTTGCTACAGCAATCGTGGATAAATATGGGGGGAAAGGTCTCAACAATTTTGTCTGCAAAATTCACTGTAGGGAAGTGAGTCACTCTTGAAAAGTGACTCAGTCTTCTTGGAATCAACTCTAACTCTGGCATTTCTTTTCCCAGAGTATGATTATCAGGTAAGAGTGCTTTGTGGTATTTATCATGCAAATAAGCACCATTTCTTTGCTTCTGAACCTTCTTTTTCTATTGGGCCACAAAAGCATTTAAATGTGCATTAGGTTTTCTTTTCTTTTTCCCAATCAACTCAGTGAATGGTTTTGAACTTCAAAGCACAGAGAAACACCTGCATGTGGGAAGGAAAAGAGGAAAGAAGTGTATCAGTGAAGGGAACTATACTCAAGATCACTTAACATTGACTAGCTAGTCTTACCACCCTATAAAAATCCTGGTGTGTGTATAGATCTCACATCTCTCTCTCAACATCCGTGGAAAGGAGCCTTGTGGGCAGATAGCTGATGTGGTCAATGTCATGCCAATATTGTTCTCACATTTTTCCAGCATTTACACACTCTAATTGTGGATTTTACTGTGGGAAAGGAGTCACTTGGCCACATTAATTGGACTTGATATTAGTAGCACAATCATTTCATGCTGATTAATCCAGAATAAATACTATCCTCGAGTAGTATTCATAGTCACTTAAAGTATATTAAATTAGGTTCACTTTTCTGCATGCATTCAATGCATTCTTACATAATTCCTAACCATATTTAGGACCAATTCATATACAGTGGTACCTAGGGTTAAGTATTTAATTCGTTCTGGAGGTCCATACTTAACCTGAAACTGTTCTTAACCTGAAGTACCACTTTAGCTAATGGGGCCTCCCGCTGCCGCCGCGCCGCTGGAGCACGATTTCTTTTCTCATCCTGAAGCAAAGTTCTTAACCTGAAGCACTATTTCTGGGTTAGTGGAGTCTGTAACCTGAAGTATATGTAACCTGAAGCATATGTAACCTGAGGTACCACTGTATCATCAAAGTGTGATGGGAGCCACTTCAACTTGACTAGATCCCACTAGATTTGTTGGAATTAGACATATATGTTGATGTTTAGGGAAAGACTTTCTTGTTTCCCCCAGACATTTGGATCTTGATGTAGTTTCCTTTTTGGCCTGAACTTGGTGTTCATTTTTAGTTGGGCGGTGGAGAATATTTTCCTTGTTATTAATTGCTGCTCGATGAACATTTTAGTACTATGTATAATTTTATTGCTTTTGGCTATTTTATGGTATGTTTGTATTCTTAAATTGCTGCAAGTCACTTTGAAACTATTTATTTTCAGTTAAAAAAGGCAATGAATAAATTAAAATCATGCTTCCTTTCCATAGTGGAAAGTGAACACAATCTCTACCCAATCAACATGCTTCTTTTGTACAACTTTTGCCAGTATAGAGACATTTTCAGCATTTTTTAAAGGAATGAAAACCATACACAATATTTTTTCATGGGTCAACTGGGCTTCCCATCTTTACCCTAAATTGGATTTGTTGCTAATCAGATTTGGCTGTGATGCTGTCGGTAAGCTAATTCAGAGTGAGTGCAAGTCTTTCTGCCCTCAAGTAGTTTCAGGTTAGCAACCCATCATAAACTTGCTTCAGGCAGTTACATACATGCAGTGACCTAATTGTGTTGTGCCATTTGAAACCTCCCTTAAGGATAGATCTGTGAGCACTGAGTTCTGACTCAGGGATAAGTAGCTACCCAGATTAATTTAGGCAGAATATAGAGGTATGATCTTCCATATGTTGTGATAGTTATAAAATGAAGGAGGAGGGTGAAATTCCTGTTCAACAACACCTTTCTCCTAAAACACCACCGCTGCTCTCAGTGAAGCAAGGGAAGCTGGAATGGGACAAACTCTTGAGAAAAATAAGTGCTTAAGAAGTACTATTAACTGGTGATGCTTCCAATGGATGGATTCCTAATTCTCAGGTGTGTGGATACTGTGTGTGTGTGAGAGAGAAACGGAGGGAGTTGTTCGGTATCTCTTTCAATCTGTCTTACTACCTTTTGCTATGTCCACTTCTTTGACCATACCCACCTCTGGCATATGGCCTTTAGAAAGTTGGTCAACAGGGCATGAAGACCTTCAGCCAAAAGAACAACCAGCACCCCCATTGTAAATAAAGAGATACTGGGGGTTCTAACTGCACATTTGCCTCAAGTACAGCTCTGAGGGCCTTCTGGTGGTTCCCTCACTGCAAGAAGTGAAGTTACAGGGAACCAGGCAGAGGGCCTTCTCGACAGTGGCACCCGCCCTGTGGAATGCCCTCCCATCAGATGTCAAGCAGATAAACAACTACCGGACTTTTAGAAGACATCTGAAGGCAGCCCTGTATAGGGAAGTTTTTAATGTTTAATATTTTACTGCGTTTTTATATTTTGTTGAAAGCTGCCCAGAGTGGCTTGAGCAACCCCATCAGATGGGCAGCATATAAAAAATAAAATGATAATAATAATTATTATTATCATTCGTACTCGTAGCATACAGTTCTGTGACAATCCCTTCAACTTTCACTGTTAACTTTTTCCAGCTGTGTATGATGATTTAAAGTCCTGCCATCTCTGTGAATGCCACTGGCTAATCCCTATTTGCTGCAGACAATCAGGAAAATATATACAGAGATAATTCTGATCATTCGTCTTTTGACAAATAGCAACCCAAAAAGTGTCGTTAAGATGCTAAATATTACTTCTGATGTAATTCATTGCAATGTGCTTGATTTACTGCATCAGGTTTACGAGGACGGGCCCTTTCTGATGCGCTATCTCCTTCGCTGAATTCACTCTGAAACCCAGCACACCTGATGCAATTGAATTAATCAAACTGGATGGAAGCAAAATCGTTTGTGCTCTGCTCATCGTGGAGTTTGTCATAAAACACGAGAAGTTTTATGATAAAGGTAGCACTTTATGAAAAGTAATAATAGTGTGGCATTAAGAAAAATGGAAGGGATATACTAAAATACTGCAGTATTTGTACACTCAGGGAGAAGTCTGGAAATTATTGCTGACCTCTAAGCAACAGAGAAAAGGACTCATCATTCACCCTTGAATGAGATCCCTGATGTAATTGATGGGACTGCCTGGAATGACTTCGATCATTAGGATTCCAATGACTAAATTAAAATAAAATGAAGGATGCATGTCATGGCACTAAAGCAGTGAAAATGCATTCCTTCTTGGTGACAGATAAAACAGATCATTTTGCGAGGAAGTGTTTTACTGAACGTGTTGCAGCACTGTAGTTCCCAAGGAAAATGAAGAGTAATGTAAAAATTGGACAAGATGAAACTAGCTGTTTCATTCCAGATATTGACTGCACAAGTCACTTTTAATATATCTACCATTTATTGTACCTAAGGCAGTAGTTTGTTAATGTTATGAAGGCTGTACAAAATGTTCAGTTTGGTTAGATCATTTTAGAGTTTCGCAAAATCTCAAAGCTGTATTTTTGGGCAATGCTTCCCACTTTTTAAAAGAAGAAACATTAGTCAATAGTACCCATAGGTCTCTGTGTATGATAGTTTAGTCTTACATTTCTTGCTGTGTCCTGCCTATGCCATGCCCCAGCCTCTCCCTTTCTGGGACTCACAGCAGTGTAAATTCTGCTGGTTTAAGTTCCACCAGTTAAGCCCCATCTCAGCAGGGTTGAGGGAGTTATGCCAGTGTCACCCTGGCTTAGCTACAGCACACCCACAGATCAGTCTATTCCAGACTTGCTCATCCTACTGGATCTTGGGTATGGATAGCACTGTGAGTGCATGGGACTTACTCAACCAAAAGTGTGTTGCAACCTTACTACTCTTTTCTATTTTATCCATGTGATGTGTCAAGTGAAATTCAGGTTTTATGTGAGGGGTTTCCTGGTTAGAAAACCACCTTTTTTCTGTGGCTATCTGCCTCTTAGAACCTTTAGTTAAAGAGTTACACACAACTGATAAAATGGTTTAGGATAACCAGAAAATAAGACTTCATGAAGCTGTGAATATAAATGAACACTTGTAGCAGTATATGAACAAAGGAACTGTTCAGAGAAAGCTATTATGGATCCCCATGAGTAGAATTGTATATTTATGGGGAGAAATTCCATGCCAGCCCTGATGTTTACTCACCAAAGTCCCATTAACTTTCATTAAAATTAAGTGCCACTACAAAATGGCATTTCTGTTTCACTGTGCTTCCTTGTGTCACTTGTTCTGCATGTTAATAAAATACTTCACAATCTAAGTATTTCTTTAATGAAACACCTTCCACGTCTTTTCGAAATAAAGCTCCCTTGCACAGTGATCTTGTGATGTGGCAGCCCCTAAGGACTGTCCTTGGCTTAACTGCAAATACATTTTTAAGCAGGTTTAATTGTATTGGCACAAACCAACCCTTGTCCAGTCTTAAATGACAACTGGTTCATGCATACCTCTAAGAAAATGCATAAATGCAGATGTAATTGTTCTGCTTCCAAGGTTACCACAAATTGATTGGATGTTGCATCAGTTTTATTCAAACAGCTGGAAATGTCAGCGCTGTGCCCTAAAGGAAGGCATGGCAGTGGCAATTGGTGTTAGCAGCACGACATCTTATGGGAGGCAAATGGAGCAGGTCATCCCCACTATGGAGCTGGTGACTACTAATTTCATCTGCTATGATCCAGGTAGGAAGCATGCCCAGTTAGAAGCAGACGTCCACGTGCATTTCCCCAGCTTGATGAGAACTAATGATGGGTAAACTTCCCTTGGCTTAATTTGGAATTGGCACAGTATTTACAAGATGCCTCAGAGAATTCTAAGAATTTTCTCCCAGCTAGTGCAAAGGCGTTGCTGCTACTGCTGCTGCATATTATTAAATTACCCTCTGGCAACTGTAGCTCCTAGCACCTTCAATGACTGGAGGCCTCTCCTCCCGAAGCCCATGGGAGCAAGAGACAATTTGCAACATCGTAACGTTTTTGCAAGACACAGTGAGGAGAACTAACTTAAATATTGTTCTTCATGTCATTTAAATAAAGATGTTACCAAAGAAAAGACTTGGTTGGATGGTCCGGTCAGTAGCATCACTAGGTTCCAAAGATCTGAAGAAATATGTGTTTAAAAGTCATCTAAAAACAGCTAATTTGGAAGACTGTCATATCTCAGTTGAGAGGGAGTAGCATAAATGGGTTAGTCTTGCTTGTGTCACTGTCTTGCTTGCCACACCAGCCCATGCAGGAATCTCCCAATGATATTTTCTGGTAGTCACTTTGCTAGTAAGAGTGAAACCAGTATAAACACACTGCCCTCAACTCACAGAGTTGTTCTAGGGTACAACAGTCAACGTTACTGAAAGCTGTAGAGAGGTTGAGGAGAATCCATGGTGTAGCATTCCTCCTGTGAAATTAAAGGCTGACTTTGTAGGTCATGATGGGTAGTTTATGTTCCCCAGGGATGGGAAACCTATGGCCCAAATCTACTCCCACAGGCCTCTTAATCCAGACCTTGGCATTTTCCTTAGGCCTTCTCCCTCACCAACCCACTGGCCCCAAACTAGACCCATGCCACTCCCTGCTCAATTATCTCAGCAGCGGCAGTCAGTTGCTTTGAAAATACAGCATTGAAAAGGCTTTTTCCTTAGGCCTTCTTCCTCACCAACCCACTGGCCCCACACTAGACCCATGCCACTCCCTGATTGATTATCTCAGCAGGTGCAGTCAGTTGCGTTGAAAATACAGCATTGAAAAGGTCGTACAGTGATTCAAAGGCACTTCTGGGATGCTCTGCTGTGTTTGGCTGCTGTCAGCACTGCTCTGAAGCACTCAGTGTATTGGGTCTCCTGCCAGTGCTCCAGAGTTACCCTGAAAGCACTCTTCTGTACCTCTCCTTCTCCCAAGGCAGCTCTCTGCTTGGTCATGTCTAAACTTTAAATCAGTATGGTAAGCTTTGGTAAGGGACGCGGGTGGCACTGTGGTGTAAACCACTGAGTCTAGGGCTTGCCGATCAGAAGGTCGGTGGTTCGAATCCCCATAATGGGGTGAGGTCCCATTACTCTGTCCCTGCTCCTGCCAACCTAGCAGTTCGAAAGCACGTCAAAGTACAAGTAGATAAATAGGTAGCACTCTGGCAGGAAGGTAAGCGGCATTTCTGTGCGCTGCTCTGGTTTCACCAGAAGTGGGTTAGTCATGCTGGCCACATGACCTGGAAAACCTGTCTGGGGACAAACATCGGCTCCCTCTGCCAGTAAAGCAAGATGAGCGCCACAACCCCAGAGTCGTCTGCGACTGGACTTAACTGTCAGGGGTCCTTTACCTTTACCTTTAAGCTTTGGTAAACAGATGGTCATGTGAGCACTGATTGGCCAGAGACTGGCCCTCCCATTGTGTGCGTGGGAGGGAGCAATATTGTAACGTCCACCTGTTCCACTCCTAGAAAGCATGGTTTTCTGTTTGCCATGTGCTTTCTGGGCATGGGTCTGAGCAGCTTTCTGTGTGCCCCACTGCTTTCCCTGGGAAAACCCATTCAGAGTGAACATCAGTCTGCAGAAAACTCAATTGATGTTTGCTTCAATTCAGTGCCAAATGGCAGGTTTTCCCAGGGAAAGTGGCCGCGCAAGTGAAAGTGTGGATGTGTTACGATATTGAAGCAATGCAGCCGCGAGCTGCTAGCTTGAAAACAGCACATGATGGAATGTTAGGACTGTTCCGTGGGAAACAGAGGGACAGTCAATTCACAGTGCAGAGGGCACCGGAATTAGCTCAGAGTGTAATATGAGCTGGACAGGAAGTGTTTGTTTCTCTCTCGACTGCAGGAGTATGAAGAGAGCAGTCATGTTTTCTGCAACGCTGCAAAGACAGAAATAAAGGCATGTAAATACGTTTCTGTCTATCTCTTTCCCCTGCCGGGGGGGGCAGGAAAGAGGGGGGTGTTTTTCTCACGCTGAGAAGGATCGCCTATCGCGACCTCTGCCTGGATCTTGCCGGGAAAGCAGACAGGGAGGTCAACAGGAGACCAAGCCGGGTGCCTGGGAGAGTTGCCAGTTTCTCCTGATAAAGGTTTGATTTCCAACAGGATGAACCTTGGTTGTATGTTTCTTGCACTAGCAAGTGGTATTTAAATGAGGAAGGTAGAATAATGTGTTTCTCTTGGGAAGTGTATGATAATTGTAAAATAGTAATAACATTAAAAATCTTGCATATCCCCCCCCCCCACCTTGTCTGGCTGTAATGTCTATTTGAGCTGTGGTAACTGAAAAACTGCAGAAAGTCACACCTCTGGAGGAAAGGGGTGGTCTGAAGGAAAGGTGCAAGACATACACAGCAGAGACAACAATCTGACATACAAGGCCGCTGCCCTGTTAATGGCTGGAATGTGACCCTTGACTGTTTCCTAGTGAGGTAATCTTGCCCACAGGGTGAGAAAGGTTCCTCACTCCTTCCTCATTACCTTCTAGGTTGAGCTAATAACCTAATACTGCTGATGGTGACTGCTTGGCATAGTGCAATCAACACCCACCGGTGCACAGCTTAAAGTTTGGAACTCCCTTGCAATTTTTCTGGAGAAGTGTTTGAATCTACAAGCATAGCTAGGGAAAGATCCTATTCCACAAGCTTAGCTTGGGCTCCTGTTGAACTAATGCAGCCTTCTATGACTGAAATGATATTGCAAATAGAAAATCTGAGTTTCACAGCAAAAGTCAAACACTAAGGAATTATTAATATGGATTCCAGAGCCCATTTATATTGCCATTTTATTCTTCCTCCACTAGCATTGTATGAGTATTAGGTATCAATTTACTTTCAAGGTTAGTGCAGGAAGAAGTGGAGAAGGATAAGCCTATCAGCCTTCCTCATCCTGCTCTACTGAATGAAGGGATCAACTTGCTTAGAAGTCAAATGACTTTATCCTTTCAGAATGGCAATAGAAACTAAGGAAGACAGTGCCACACGATATACTGGGTCTTACCGAAAACCTTGAAGTTACCATTCTAATGGCCAAATTCAAAATGATATATTTTCAAGTGCTTTTTCTGAGTAAAAAAAGAAAAAAGAAAACTTCCCCAGTGTCTAGACTTTGTCTAGAAACAAGTAACGTTTCTGTAATATATGGAATGCATGGTGTCCGATCATTGGATGATTACTGAGAAGTTGGGTCAATGTATAAAATTTATGCCAACTTATTTTAGAAACTCATTGAAGAGGGAAACATATGATGAATTTAAGTAAGTATTTCATGGGAAGCCAATGAAAACGCCTCCCTTTTTATTGTATCTTTTTTTTAGTCCCTTTTCCTTTTCTTCTTGCAATTATTGATATAAATCTATTATGAGACGAATGTATTTGGGGAATGGAATAAAAGTGGGGCAGGAACTGAGGCCCATCAGACCTTCACAATGTTCCCTTGGCCTCACTCCATCTTTCCAAGCTACACCATTCACCATCCCTGCTCTGCACCTTCTGTGCTTTTGCCTGGTCCTTGCACTGTGATAATGCCTCTTGCTTGTCTGGATGGAGAGATGCATGGATAAACCTGTGACTTCTGCAAGCTTAGAATGTAGCCTACTGCACAGTCATGTAGCTCCTGGGAAGTCACCCACAAGGAAACGAAGCCCTCAAGTCAAAAAAGGTTGGCATGACATAAGAGGAACCTGGTGGAACAGGCCAATGACTCATCTCACTCAGTATCCCATGGCCAACCAGGTGCCTATGGGAAGTCCACAAGCAGGACTTGACCACAACAGGAATCTCCCCACTTGTCTCTGGAGTAGAAGAATCTGTTAGAGTGGGAAGCGTATGTTGGGGATAATGGCTATTAGATGTCTTAAGATAAACTTTAATAGAAATAAGATTGTTTATGATATCTATTGTTTTCCTTTTGTGCCTTTCATTTCTCCAGCACACAAACCTGCCCATTTTTCTTCCTTTTTACTCCATTTCCAGGAAGAGCATCTGGCATACTGTAGTTACTATATTAGCCCTCCAAGTAACATTGATTCCACTTTCAGGAGGTAACACCCATTCTAGTATTCTAGCCACTGTGCCATTACCAACTCTAGTTACTCCTTCCCCATTTAACCTCAGCAGCCCTAGAGATTCTCAAATCAGTGTTTAGTGACATTAATTCTCTTAAACCTTATTAGTTTTCTTTCTTTCTTTTCTTTTACTTTCAGCTCAGAACTCCTTATTTAAAAGTGTCGCTCACAGTATTTGACTGAATTTGCAATGCCAGCACAATTATTCATAGTGATTTATTGATGCCCATAAACTGCTCATTAAAAGGTATGACGTTCTATGAGCACTGGGCAAAAATATTATTTACCTGCCATAGTTTATTAACTAACCTTGGTTATCATGGGACTCTGCTGCAAGCTGGAGCAATTTTGCTGGCATTAATATTGATTCTTTTGTTGCTGTTGTTATATTGAAATTATCCAAAGTTCTACTTCACCATTCATTAAGGTTTAGGCTGACTAGAAACTTTTTATTTTAACAGATGAAAATTACATATTTCCTACTGTCTGTGTATGGCAATTTCTGATATTCATTGGACTTTATAACCGTTAGATCTCATGGCTTGGGATACAAAAGTTCTATGCAGGCCAAGTTCTCCGACTCACTGGGTAGTCTCATTTGTGGTGGCATTCTGAGTGGAGAGGGGCAGCAACCAGTTTCCTACGTGGTCTGCTCCAGTCTTGGCCCCTCTCACCAGGGAGCCAATCAGGAGTAGTGTTCTTGTTCCTGTGGGCAGGGCCTGGAAGTGGACCTCATCAAAGACTCTCTTGGACTGCTCTACTCCAAGCGGCCTCTACCTGTTCGCTTCACCTAAGTTTAAAAAGGCTTCTCCACACAATCCTTTCTCAGTATCTAGTTTTAATTCAGTTCATTCTCTTTATGGAAGGAGAATGCCACCTGCAGCACTGCTATCAGCGTCAGTTGGTTGCTGGTTCTTAGGGCCAGGCGGGAATTTTTACCCACAGTATGATTGACCTTGGTTCTGTGGGGTTTTCGCCTGCCTCATGGTAATGGCACAAAATGAAGTCTTCTCATTATTTCCATTCTTGTCACAACTTGGGGTTGTGGGAGAGGCCTTGTGCTGGATGCTGAGATGACAGGATCTGGAGGGTAGTGAGCTTGGGGTCTGACTAGCCATAGCACCCCATACTAAGCTTCCTGATGGGACCCACTGGAAGCTGTTCACATTGTGGTGGGCCCTAATATCAGTCAGCTCCCACTGTGAGGTGACAGCACATCAACCAATGGCAGGTCGGTCAACAGATCTATGACCCATGCCTGCAGTAAAATGTTGTGGCTTTATCTTACCTCACAAATTGACCCCTGGAAGTTTATTTTCTGATTCCCCTCCCTGCTTCACTGTTTGTTGGCCCACAATATGCATTTATTTATCTATCACACTGACATACCTTTTCTTCTCCTCTGCAGGAGCAAATCTAGATAACTGCATACCATTAAACAGCCCAATTGTGAGCATCATTGCAGCTTTTTACTCTTTCCTTCCATGATTTCACTCTTTCCTTCCATGATTTCATATCTTTGTTTCCCTAGCCATCAAGACTCCGACTTCTTTACACCACTGAGCATTCCATTACAAAACACCCCAAATTATCATGAACTCATGAAATCATGCAAATAGATGGGTGTAATGCAAATTGCTTTTACACAATTGATCCCTAACAACAACAACAAAAACCATTAAAAAAACCCCCAACACTCTGCATCAAACAAAACCTGGCATTGTTTAGCATCAGGCATGGAAATATTCTGGGAGACAAGGTACACAGGGGTCTTGATGTAATAATTGTGTTCTGTGGACCCGGTTTTAATTTGAAAGATTTAGTCATCTTTATCAAATGAAGAAAGCAGGGATGAAATCCAGTTCTTCCTAATGCAGGAAATAGATAATGTCATTTGATATTGTTGAATGCCTTTTTGGCAACCGGTAGAAGGATCACAGCTGGAGCTTTTAGCTTCATGGATTGCTGTATTAAACTAAAAATTATCCTGTATTACCAGTTGTAAATCTTCCATTTTCAAAACCATCTCATCTTTGAACATGGAAGAGTGATATCTTGGGGAAATTTCTCCACTTTAATCTATTATTTATACAAGTCCACATTAATCAAGAGAACGGCTGTCCCAGTTCTGCAAACAGCAGGTGCCTGTGGGGGTTAAATGATTGTCATTAACACCCTTTCAAAAATCGGCAGCCTTATCTTCCTTTAAAAAAAATGGAAAGAGCAATGGCCATATTAGGGAGAAAACACTGGGATCAGACACTGTTGCAAATTGTTTTGGAAGTTAAGGCAGTTCAGCTACAAGACGGAACATATTGTCCAGCATTCCATTCCCACAGTGGCCAACCCAACCTGATGCACATGAGAAGCCCACAAGTAGGGCATGAAAACAGAAGCCATCTCCTGCTTCACTTCCATCAACTGGTATTCAGAGACAAGCTTCCTCCGACAGTGGAGGTCACACATGCATCATGGCTAGTAGCCATTGATAACCTTATTGTCCATGAATTTATCTAATTTCCCTTAAAGCTGCCCAGGTTGGTGGCCATCACTACGTCTTGTAATAGCAAAATTCCACAATGCAACCATACACTGTGTCAATAAATTCATTGTTTTGTCCATCCTGAACAAAGCTTCCTTCATGTTCCATATGGACTTCTTTAACCTGGTGTTCACTCCAAAATGAATGCACATTTGGGTGAGTCCTTTGGTTGACAATGTGGGTCCAAACCAATTTATCAGAGGGACTCTTGTAAGGGCAGCCATTCCTCTCATCTCCCCCAGAAAAAAAAAATAAAATGACTGGCTTTATTCTTCAGTTGATTATTTCACGCAAAAATTATTTGCTATGCCTCAAATCTCATTTGAACACCAGGTGATCTCAGTGAAGCAGATGCAGCTGGGGTGGGGTATTGTTACACAAGCTGTGACAAATGGCAGGCCATGTAAGATAGTTCTACATTTCTATGAGGAATTTCACATGTGAAATAGAGTTCATGGATTTAACCTGCAAGAATTTCTGTAGACAGGGTGGTATTTTGTCCAGCTCCCGAGAAGTTTTGGAACACTTCCAGTTGCATGTGTGTGATCCTGCACTTCCCACCTTATGTAACAAATGAAAATGCAAACCTACAATAGTGGAGGAACAAAGCCTTAGGTTCACCAACCTACACATGCAGTTTTCTGCTAGTGTTGCATAAAAATGGCAGTAGGGGACGCAGGTGGCGATGTGGGTTAAACCACAGAGCCTAGGACTTGCTGATCAGAAGGTCGAATCCCCACAACGGGGTGAGTGCCCATTGCTCGGTCCCTGCTCCTGCCAACCTAGCAGTTTGAAAGCATGTCAAAGTGCAAGTAGATAAATAGGTACTGCTCTGGCGGGAAGGTAAATGGTGTTTCCGTGCACTGCTCTGGTTCGCCAGAAGCGGCTTAGTCATGCTGGCCACATGACCCGGAAGCTGTACGCCCTTCCCTCGGCCAATAAAGCGAGATGAGTGCCGCAACCCCAGAGTCGGTTACGACTAGACCTAATGGTCAGGGGTCCCTTTACCTTTACCTTTACACAGCTTCATGAACAGAAAACATAACAGCAATACTTTACTTTTAGGGGTTTTGTGTGTGTGGATTGGAGCTATATAGTTGAGGCAGTATTGCAAAGCATAGGAGCCAATGTCCCTTTGACCCTCCAATAAAGTATTTGAGGGGGCCAGTCCCCCACAAAGTTGATGGGCATTGCAATTCAAATGCTGTGTGTGTGTATCATGTGATACAGGGTGGGTCTTACCTGCCCCCCCCATATTTTATTCAAGTTGGTGCTGCTGTTGCAAAGGAATGGAAGAGAGTCATACAAGTGTCCCCATGCATTATAAATAATTTGATTCAAACTTGGAAATGATGGAGAGGGCTGGAGAGTCTTCATGGCTCTTGAGGAAACCCTTTCTGGAGCCCGAAGAGAACACCAGTGAGGAAGTCCCGAAAAGACTAGAGGCACAGCAGGGCTTTGCTTAAATTGCTCAGCCTCCCCACCTGACAGCTGGTCTGTGTCATAGTGCAGCAACAGCAACTGCTTTCTCACATGTCCTCCAGCCTACAATTGACCCCAGAGCTTCAACTCTAGTTGTGAATGTTTTTGGATACAGTATTTTTTTATCTGTATTGGAGAGAGAGTGATAGAGATGGCATTTAAAGGGTGTTTAGAGGGTGCTGCCCTGACATGCTTTTCCCTTTTGCATGTAGGGGCCATGAAAGTAACCCCTACATAAGTGGGAGGGACACCTGTATTTCATAATCTGCATCTCCTCCTACCTTTCATATCTGCATGGGAGTGAGACTTACCTGAATATGCTCCCCATTGTTGGGCTTGAAGAGTCTTAGAGCAATACAGTTCAGATAAAACCAACTTTTTATGTGTGCCAAGGCCAATGTAAAGCTGTGCTGTTGATAGAGGTGTGCCTGTGCTCTGAATGGGTATAAAATAAGTCTCTGTTGTGCCCCCTCCCACATCCCACCTTAAACTCTTCCCTTTCCTGTTTCAGCCCAACTGGTATATCTTTGCCAGCAAAACATACACAGTAGCAGAATGTGCTGGCATTTTTGAGGTGTTCTGCTGGGAAGACTGTCATGGCAGCAGCAAATCTCACTTTCCACCAGTCTAGTGGAGCTTCCACCATATCCAATGGCTCATTCATGGGCATAACTCAAGCATAGCGTTGCTCTGAGTTACGTTGGCACAAGGTGCAGTGAAATCTTTCCACTGCCCCTCAACTGGCATGTATCACCTGAGATATAAAAAAGGACTCTCTTTGGAAGCTGTAGTCACTCCTGACTGCAACCCTGAATCAAAATTAGTGAACCGCACTGAAATTTGCTGAATTGTGACCCCGTGACCCTTGGATCAATTTCCGTTAAGGGCGGCTTATATAGCAGTACATTAAGGTCTGAGATTTCACCAGCCTTTCCAAGGACTGGATATTGGCACCGCAGATAGCCCACAAAATGCTAAAATGTGTTCAGCCACATGTTCTACAACCTGAACACATTTTGTGGACAGTTTGATTTAGAATCCTAACTTTTAGAAGTCCAATGAACGGAAGCCAAATGGGCACCAATTCTATTCAAAATGTCCATCTGCTGCAGCAAGACTTGCGTGAATTGTAACATAGCAACCTGTATTTCCTCTTGTAGCTGGAATCCCTGGGTTACTGTTGTTTGCTCTCTGAGTGTGCTGCCCTTGATAGAAACACAGTAAATCCTGCAGTGATGATGCCAAAGCTTTGCTACAGTTCATTGTATACTGTGCTCGGATGAAAGCAATTTTGCAGATGGTTATTATGGCATAGAATATGTACCTAAATATAGTAGGGCTCTTTCTTCCATCTCGCACATATTCTGGACCATGGTTCTATTTTTTCTCTCCTTTAAATGTTTTGCTAGAAGAGGATATTTAAGGCAGTGAAAAATTTAAAGTAAGGAAATAGAATGGGAAATTTATTTTCTTTATTATTTATTTATTTATTTAGAGAGAGAACAGAATGCAGGGCCAGACTGAAAGGTAGGAAACCCAAGCAAAAATGGAACTAGTTACTCGCCCCATTTAGATTGTAGCTGTTTTTGTTGTATGATGTATTTATTTATTTACTCTATTAAAATGCCTGCATTGGGGGTGTTAGGAAGAGAAAGACATTGCCTGGGACAACAAAAGGAACTAAAGGAAGGTGATGAGCCATTGGAAAAGACAAAGAGAGGGTGGCTCTTTGCCAGATGGCAAATGTGAGCAGCCCCCAGAGGTAGAAGATAAAACCAGAGCTTAGATAGGTTAAAGTGAGGAGTTGCTTGACCAGGAGAGGCAAATTAGCAGACAGAGCATGGTGTTGGATATCTACTTGGATCCTAAGCTGTGCTTATGGAGGAAGCAAGACTGTCTTGGAAGTTAATCTCCAATGTAGATTCAGGTTGTATATATGTGTAAATAAACCATAAATTACGAAGACACCAAGTCTCCAAAAGGAGACTTCGTTTCCAAAAGGAAACACAGTTCCTGGGGGAGTGGATCCCCCTGGAATCTTGGAGAATGGGGTGGCATGCAACTATTTATGAAATAAAATATGGTGTGAAAATTCCATGCTAGAATTAGGGTAGGCTCGTCGAAATAAACTAAGTTTATAGGAAGTGCCGAAGATAACACAGCTAAGGAATTATATGTTTGCATTGTAATGGAATCACCAAACGGAATAGGTGCACCAAAGGAGAGAAAACAAATCACACGTGCAGAGTGCCAGAAAACTTTGGCTGGGAGGAAGGAGGTAGGGGAATGAATTTGCCTTTCCCACTACGAAGTTGGAGGGAACTACAAAGCAGATTACAGATTTCCTTTGATCAGTCCTTTTAGCTAAGGCTTTTTCAACCTTGCAAACTACTCAGAGGTCTGACAGATTATCACAAAAATGGATTAGGAAAGATGGCTTCTGCTGGCAAGGTTAGATGATGGGGCATGTCATGTGAAATACTTCAGCAGACATTTAAAATTATCCATGTTTGCACTATGTTAATCAAACTCCATTGAAATCAGTTAACTTAATTGACAAGTCCACTGAATGGGTTTTCTCTCAGTATGACTTCTCTCTAAATATACAGTGTTGTCACCCTATATTTGAGTAAGAATCATTCCAGCAATCCAGGTCCCTTGGTACTCTGGATATGATAGGAGGAAAGAAGCCTTCTGCTAGGAAGCCATGTTATTTTTTTTTATTTTGGCATCAAGCATGCATTCAGCCAGTTGGAGAGCATCCATTCTTTCCACAAGCCAAGTCTTGCATTATAACACTAATCAGCTTTAGCAGTCCAATTTGTTAGGGCCCAAAGCAGATTTCTGGGGTGACAACTGCCGTTCCCTGAAGCTTTCATGGAATCTAAGAAATAGAGACAGCAAGCTATATTTATGTTTCACAAATTTAAACAAGTTGAGTTTATTGGCAACTTTCACACACTGGCTCCAAAGACACACTATGCTCTCAAGCTATCAGCTGTTAATGGTTCCTGTCTGTGCTGGACAAAAAAGAGCAAGATAATAATTTAGAAAGATATTTTAAAATAATAAAAGAGGTAGCTTTCTAACTTTAAGGTGGTGAAATAGATAAACCACAGTATTCCTGTTGTTGTTGTTTTTTTATTAAAAAAAAACTGAAATACACTTAGCTAATACATACTGCTTTTCTTTCTAAGCAACATTTGCAGTTGGTACAAAAGCCACTAAATAAGATATGCGATTTAAAGGTCAATGTATATGCATCCAAGCTGTTTTGCACTGTGGTTGCCTAGCTTCCTAAGAATAGCTGGCAATTCTGTTAGTCAACCTCAGGCACGATTTAAAGAAGGCAAGCATCCAAATATGCTTGCTAGCCTTTGGCTCCATGTGCTGTTCCTGTGGTGGTTTCTACAGAGACTACAAGTGGGGAAGTTGTCTCCCACCCCAACTAATGCCAAATTGTTCTGCGCATAGACTTTCTATTTCAGAAACAAAATATGGTTACTAGAGCACATTTTATGTGAGGCTGCCTGTATTCAGAAACAAAATATGGCTGAGATCTGTAGATTCCAGTTTATTTTCAGACACTAGATAAAGAGTTGGTTTTAGCCTTTAAACATTGGGACCAGGATATCTCCTTATCCATATAAAACCCACCTGTGTTAAAATATTCTTATCCAGGTGTGCCACCATCAAAGATGAACCAGTGGACTTAAACAACAGAGTTTACCCTTTGGCAGCACCCTGACTTTCAATTTGTCTATCTGCACTGGTAACTTTTAGTTTCCTGGTTAGCTATTTACTGTTGCATATTAATTTTGCTGTAACAAATAGCTTATTGCTATGTTGTTAGCTAAACATTTAGTAGGAAAGCAGGATAAAAGTGTTTTTAATAAATGTGTCATGAAGTTACTTTTGGCAAGGAAAATTTAGACAGACATTTAGACATTTCATGAGCTTTCTTGCCCAGGGATGTTTCTCTCAGGTCTGCTGTTTTTGTAACAGTTGTATATTCCTTCTTCATCACCCCAAAACTGAAGTGGCTACCCTTATGCCAGGCTTTAGGGAATCCGATCCCTCCTACAGTGGCAGCCAAGAAGTAGATAAACAAGAAGAGTTCTTACCAGTCTTTTATTCAATATTCAGAAAGAAAGAAATGCCATCTCTCTTAGATAATGGCATTGCTCTGAATAAAGTCCCACCCCCTTCATCTCTCCTATTCTACGTCATTCCTGTGTCAGCTTATCTGTGCTTTCTGCCTCTGAGCTTTCTGTTCTTACATTCTCAATGTCTGCCTGGTCCTGAGGGAGGGGAGTGGGGTCAGGAATGCTTTCTAAAGACACTGAGTCTGTCCGCTGTCACCTCCCTGGTGCTGCTTCTTCCTGATGCTGCTCTCCCAATATTTCTCAGCTTCTCCCCTCTGCAGACTCTGAACTGTGACCTTCTGCAAACCACTGTTGTAAATGTTGGTGCTGACCTTTAAAGCCCTAAATGGCCTCGGTCCAGTATACCTGAAGGAGCGTCTCCATCCCCATCATTCCGCCTGGACACTGAGGTCCAGCACCGAGGGCCTTCTGGTGGTTCCCTCGCCACGAGAAGCCAGATTACAGGGAACCAGGCAGAGGGCCTTCTCGATAGTGGCGCCCGCCCTGTGGAATGCCCTCCCACCAGATGTCAAAGAGAACAACAACTACCAGACTTTTAGAAGACATCTGAAGGCAGCCCTGTTTAGGGAAGCTTTTAATGTTTGATGGACGATTGTATTTTAATATTTTGTTGGAAGCCGCCCAGAGTGGCTGGGGAAAACCAGCCAGATGGGCGGGGTATAAATAAATTATTATTATTATTATTATTATTATTATTATTATTATTATTATTATTAATCTATACTGTCTCCCTCTTCAATGGGAGGTGCAGGAGGGGGGGTGGACTCCACCATTCCTCCTAAGACCAGTCCCTGACATCTTATAAGAAAACTACGCTAGCTATTCTGAAATTTGGCAGGACAATGCCTGCAAATATAATCTAATTCCCCCCTCTCTTATTTTTTGAAATTAGAAGCTGTTCCTCTTTTTTTGGGGGGGGGGGGAGGGACAACATTTTAGAGGTATTCATAACCAAAACCCCGCTCTTATTGGCCTGCATTTTGGTGAGTTTTAAAGTCCCTGGATGGACTCCTGTAGTTGCAAATATCCACTTCTGCCAAATGGAAAATAAAATCTAGAGATTGAAATGGACATTGATCCCTGAGCCAAATCAGGCACCCTCTGTATTGTTTTAAGCAGACTTGGGCTGTTTTATGAAGCACCAAATTCTGCAATGAAATATGCACCGGGATATGATTATTTTTTTATCCTCGAAGATCTGGACTAGAGTTAATTCTGGCACTAATGTATCTTTTCCCAGCAACACGCCCAATGTTTGGGCTGTTTCTTAATCTGCCAAAGAATTAATGCGAACACTTTGCCATGTGACCCTTCAAACGACACATACATTTTCCTCTTTACTCCATCATTATATTATTTAGACAGACACAGTGGCATGTTTGCAAACAGATATACAACTTTTGATAATGTGAGTTTTAAAGAAAAATGGTGTTTGTGTGAACAAACCAGGTGCATCCCATCAGCAGCCTTTTAACCATCTGACAGACACATTAAGCCTGGACTGCCAGTTGTCTATTGATTGTGCCAAAGAGGCAGATGCTAGGAGAACTCAACATGGGGCTCTAATTGATACTCTAAGTTAAAGGGGCAATATTAGAGTAATGCTAGTTGTGAAATAGTTTATAACCTTCTTGCTCACACAAAAGTGTTACTGTTGAATGCTTGTGTGTGCGTTTTTAAAAAAGCAATAATTTGCCATTGCTAAAAGGAGATGGTTAAATCAATTGTTTTGGAAACTAAATTCAGACTTATTTTAGCAGTGGGAGTAGTTTTTGTATTTGGACATGAGTTTCTTTAGACTATTAGGACTTGGGGCAATCAAAGGTCAATGGAAAGGTAATTTCCCATCAATTTGCAATAAGGCTTTAGTATCTGATAAATGGAGAGAGCGATGCTAACCTTCTGCGTAATTGTTCCGTAGCGGTTCTGCTTAGCCCTGGCCTGCTTGGCAAGCATCCTTTTCTAAGAAGCACACAACTGGCTCTGGCAGTGTGTCATGTTGGGCAATGAAGTGGCAGGTGTTTGTGCTCTGGAGTAGTGGATGTTAAAAAGCAGCCATCAGGAAAATGGGAAAGTAGGCAGACGGCTAGATCAAACAATTACGATTAAGCAGGAGGTTTTTTTTCCTTCCTTATATGTGATTTTAAAAAGGGCTTAGACAAAATTTACAGAGGGTAGGTTCATCAGTGGCTATAAGCTAGGACTGGTATATGTAACTTTAAAGTCCAGAGGATTATAAGATGCTGGACCAGACTGACTTTTGGTCTCATCCAGTAGTGTGCTTTCCTTCATAGGAACAGTGAAATGTTTACAGGTTCCTTTAGAGCAGCCTTTCTCAACCTGTGGGTCCCCAGATGTTGATGAACTACAACTCCCATCACCCCTAGCTAGCAAGGCCAGGGCTCAAGGATGATGGGAGTTGTAGTCCAACCACATCTGGGGACCCACAGGTTGAGAACAGCTGCTTTAGAGGATTAACCCATCTAGCTCAATATTGTCCACACCTGCAGTGGGGAACCTCAGGCTCACTTTAGGCATGCCAGGACTTCACATTTGGTCCATGAAGTTGATTTGGCCAAGCCATGCCCACCCGTCCTACAGCCACAGCTCTGACTTCATTCATCAGTCACAATGCTGACTTCACTTATTGGCTGAAAACACTGACAGGCAGTAGCAGCAGACCTACATTTTGGGGCCCCTGAAGCTTGAACTGTCATGGGGGCCCCTTCACAACCAGAAAAAAAATGTCTGAGTAACCACTGTCATCTTCTTCAATGGGGCTGTTTACAACAACCTTTACAACATCTGTGCTAATCACTCTCAAACTTTGGGATTCTTGAAATATACACAACAACAAAAATAATCAATTTGAGTCATGTGACTAAATTGGGTCCAATAGACCCAAAATTTTAAAGTTCTGCCGTTCTTTGTTGTAGAAGTCATGGGTATGGTTATGCATGCTACAGTGGTTGTTTTTTGCTTGGACAAAAACTCTGAACTCACACAGAATTATATAATTGCAACATGCTAGAAATATCAGTTTTTATCATTTTATCAGTTATTCCATTGCCAGCTCCTTGCTACAGCTGTATCCCTTAGTGTCGAACCATCCCAAATTAACAGATGCTTATCCAGACTCCATTTCAAACATCCAATAGTGAAATCTCCCTTTATGGAAGTTTCTAAGGAATTTATTTTAATACATTGCAGCCCAGTCCATGTTAGGCTATTGGAACAAATTGATTTTTTACACGTGGCAGCTCTGACATTGAAGATGCACAAAGTGCAACTTTATATTCCGATTTCTTTTTTAAAAAATCTCAATGTACTCTCTTTTGGTGTAACCACATAATATAACATGTTTAACCATCAGAACTATAGCTGCATATTAATGTATTTTGCTGTGGGATACAAACATTAGCCACACACTCAGGTCAAAAGATATAATATATATTACAAATAAAACATAATCCTCAATTCTGCTGTACTGGCAATTTAATATGATGAAAGCAGTTCATTTTTCTAAACTCCCTGTAGCACTCCATGCAAAGTTCAACTGCCCTAAAGGACAAGCACACTGGAATTGATTGACAAAATGGCTTTAAAACAAAACAAAACCTCCTAGAACTTTCTTTCTGAAGTTAGCAATGAATGAAGATTAATATCATTGAACATTAAAAAGAGTCTTAGTCAGTCCTCATGTGATACTATAGAGTGGATTCCTAGCACCCAATGAAATGTAGGCATGTTTATGGGTGTATGTTCAATGTAGGAAAGGCTAAACAGGAGCCAAGAAGGAAGAGTAAACAGTCTCTTTGGGAGGATATTTACAGAAACTTTTTGCAGGACACAGGCACACTGGTGACCCCTGATTTATGATATTACTAGATGTTGGTGACCACATGCTTGAAGAGGTAGATGACTTTGTCTTCCTGGGTTCCACCATAACCACCAACCTCTCCATCGATGCTAAACTGGACAAGTGTATTGGCAAGGCAGCTACTGTTGGAATTCTGCCTGGGTCAGAGGAATGTGCCACAGCGTAGGCACCGGCAGATATTCCTGTCGACCTCCCCGCGTCTCCACTCTGCTGATAAGCAGGCGAGGTCCGGCGATTCTTCTCAGATGTATGAGAGGAACACACCATTCTTCCTCTCTCCCCTTTGGTGTCCCCCCGGGAGGGGAAAGAAGCAGACAGAAAACTATTTACATCATTTATTTCTGCCTCTTACATCAGTACAGAGAATCATGTCTGCACTCAACAACAGCAAGAAGAAACTCCTCCCAAGTACATCCAGTACGGGTCATATGACACACACACACTGAGCTAACATCCGGTGCTCAGTACAGAATGGACTGCCCCTTTGTTCCCATGGCAACAGTCACAAACATTCTGTCTGGCTTTCCAGCCACAAGCAGCTGGCTGAGCTGCTAGAGCCTTTGCTTGCTGCAGCATTGGTGCTTTATGGTAACATACTCCCCCTAAAGTATCAATGTGTGCCGCGAGCAAAGCGTCATCCAGAGAAGAAAACAAACAGTTGTTATATTTATAACATTCCCCTGTTGTTTCAGTTCCACCCTTGGAACTACCCGCCACTGGTTTAACCAATGTACCTCTCTGGTTGTGTGACTTCGCATTACCTCGGTTAACAACTCTCTGTTGTGCCTTTGTCTCTGACTCAGACACAGCTTCAATCTGTCCTTGGTCGTTTACAATAGCAACATATGCAAGGTTAGCAAACTCCTTTGAATACCTCTTGGGTGGTACACCCTTCGTTGCTCTCTCAGACCTACGTAAAAGTTGCTGCTCTTCTCTGCTTTCTGGTTCAGCCTCTGAACTCTCTGGAGAACCAGTACTAAGCTTAATCAATGGTTCATCCTCCTCTTCTGAGGGTCTAGTCATTATGTGAGATTTCCTCTCAATGACTTTGACAACTGAGCTGTCTGAGCTATCGCTGTCATCATCAGTACTACTGAACTCAATAAGATCAAACTCATCATCATCATCATCATCTGAATTGCCACCTGTGGGAAATGTCTGTACTACCCGCTCTTGCTCTGGAGCACTCTCTAGGAACTTTGTGAGAATCACCTGACCAGATTCAGACAAAATTACTCTGTAGAGACCCTTTTCATAACCCACAAAAATGCCTCTGGCATTCTTCACTCCACCTGGAGCTTCTGTTCTCACATGAGACCCGAAAACCTTAAAGTAGGCAACAGAAGGTTTTCTATTGAACAGCTTCTCAAAAGGAGAACATCCCAACTCTGTTGAGACCTTTCTCAACCACACATGAAGATAGGACGCTAGCGATTCGGCCCAATATTCACGTGGCAAATGTGAACTCAGCAATTGCGCATTCATCCCCTTCTGCAATTCTTTGTTCACTCTTACACAGACCCCCCTGTTCCACGCTTCTTGCGAAACTGCAACTTTGTGGTCTATCCCTTTTCCATCCAGGAACTTCTGAAACTTCTGTAATAGAAAAATTTGCTTCTCATCTGTGAAAAGACAATCAATGTTAGCATCATGCATATTTTTAACCTTGTCACAAAACTCCTGAAACTTTTCTAAAGTTTCTTGCGGTTTCTCCATCATATAAACCCAAGAATAATTAGTGAAACAATCCACACACAAAAGGTAAAATCGTGCACCGCCTCTAGATGGTTCTAGAGGACCAATCACATCAGCATACACCCGCTGAAATGCTCTGTCGACCTTCTTGGTCTTGGTCACCTTCCTGGTGCTCACACTGGTCACACCTGCGAGAGAGATTTCGTTAGAATCAGAAGAATTACATTTCATGTAATCACTTTGATCAAAAGTCAACAAATACAGTCCATCTTTCTCTTTGGCAGTAAGAAACAGTTCTCCATCTTTGTAGATCTTGCAGCTTTTAGCATCATAGGACAGTTTCAGTCCTTTCTTTGCAATCTGCGACACGCTCAGCAGATTAAATCTCAGTTCTGGAACCAGGTAAACATCACTTATAGTCAAGTTCAGACTCTCAAGATACACAGTCCCAATTCCAGTCGCTTCCAACTCCTGACCGTTGGCCTGTTTCACAGTGAAGCTTTGCTTCTTCAACGTCGAAAACAGTCCTCTGTGCGGGCACATATGAACCGTTGCGCCCGTGTCAATTATGAACGAGTTCCCAACATCTGGCTTGGTTCCTTTCGCCATCATAGCCTTTGCAGGTTTCATCTGGCACTTGGTACGGCTTTTGCCTGACGCCTGAGGCTTCGTAGAGCTGCTCTTTGCTCCTCTTGACTGGCGCGGCTTCTTACAGTTTCGCTGTAGATGCCCAGTCTGTCCACAATTGTAGCATCGGACAGCACTCAATGCTACACCATGCTCCCCAGTAGCATCAGCAGTGGGGGAATTAGAACTCTGTTCTTCCCTCCCCCTGTCTTTTTCTTCCAGTGCAGCAAGTCTGTCGTGTTCATTCAGGACCACAGCACAAACTCTCTCCGCGGTCAGCTGCGCGGCCGGTAGGGAACCAAGCTGACTGGCAACAACCTTGTAGGTGCGGCTAAGGCTGTTTATCATCATGAAGCAAAACACTTCCTCCTGAAGACGGAAATTGCGTTCCACCATCTGTTGACGCAGAAACTTCATTTCTGTCAGGTGCGCTTGAACATCTCCATCAGGCGCAAGTCTCAGATTGGTCAATTTCTCAAAATACAGCAACGCTGAAGAACCAGCATCTCTCTGATGCGTTGTACGCAGTGTGTCCCATACCTCTTTCGCATTTTCTAAATGCTGAACATGCACCAACTGATCATCTGAGACACACAGAATTATAGCAGTCCTGGCCCTTACATTCTGTGACTCCCAACCTCTGGTTGGTGCTGCAGGGATGGGGTTTTCAATTACATCAAAAAGCCTCTGATTCTGCAGCAGGGCCTTCATCTTTACAGACCAAGATGAATAATTGTCATTGGTTAAGGGAGGTGGGCAAGGCAAACCTCCCCCTTTCTTGGCATCCATCTTGAAGCCAAGCCTCCAGCTCACAGTCAAACAAACTGTAAAATCCAACAGTTGTTTTTTTCTTTCTCACGCAGCAAACTGCAAATTGTTTACGCTCTTCGCACCTGGCAGCTAAACTCAGGCTGCTATTGAAAAGTCCCTTCCAAGAGCTCGTAAACCTTGTAGCCGAAACATTCTCTGATTTTGTTTCGCTTTCCCAGGCTCACACTCAGAGTCCAGCCCCTTTGCCAGTAACTTTCCAGGACCGTTACCTAGCAACAATGCATTTCAAGAGGACATCTTATCTACCACAAAAATTTGTGGAATGCAGGCTTCAGCCTTCAAGCTGCAGGCCTCTTCCTCCGGAGCTTTTGTTTTCTTTGAAACGCAGCTCCGTGAACCAGGGAATTAATCTTCCTGCGTTCACACTTTTAGCCCAAAATGCAGCATACCTTGAACTTTGTTGCTCTGGAAAACACCTCTTCTTTCCACCAGCTGTCTGTGGAGCCTCTGGCTTCTTTCAGACGCTTCTCTTCCTCCTTGGAGCAGAGGAGGACAATCCACCAGCCTCTCATGCAGATGTCCGATGAATCGCAACCATCCTCTGCTACCACTGTTGGAATTCTGCCTGGGTCAGAGGAATGTGCCACAGCGTAGGCACCGGCAGATATTCCTGTCGACCTCCCCGCGTCTCCACTCTGCTGATAAGCAGGCGAGGTCCGGCGATTCTTCTCAGATGTATGAGAGGAACACACCGTTCTTCCTCTCTCCCCTTTGGTGTCCCCCCGGGAGGGGAAAGAAGCAGACAGAAAACTATTTACATCATTTATTTCTGCCTCTTACATCAGTACAGAGAATCATGTCTGCACTCAACAACAGCAAGAAGAAACTCCTCCCAAGTACATCCAGTACGGGTCATATGACACACACACACTGAGCTAACATCCGGTGCTCAGTACAGAATGGACTGCCCCTTTGTTCCCATGGCAACAGTCACAAACATTCTGTCTGGCTTTCCAGCCACAAGCAGCTGGCTGAGCTGCTAGAGCCTTTGCTTGCTGCAGCATTGGTGCTTTATGGTAACAGCTACAACATGGCTTTCCTGTCCAAAGGGGTATGGGAGAATGTGATGCTAATGACCAATACCAAATTGAAGATCTACCATGTTTGCGTGTTGAGCACGCTGCTTTGTGGAAGTGAGTCATGGGCAACTTACAACTGCCAGGAGTGATGCCTCAGTGCCTCCCAAATGCTGCATCAGGAAGATTTTAGGCATCACCTGGAAGGACAGCATCACAAACAAAGATGTACTCTCCAAAGCCCACATTGCTAGCATGTCCACACTCCTTTCTCAGTGACACCTGTGCTGGTTTGGTGATATCCACAAAATGGAATAGGGCAGGATTCCCACTGACATGCCCTACGGCAAACTGGCATGAGGCACTAGGTCTGTGGGAGATCAACTCTGCATTACAAAGAGGTCTGTGAATGTGACATGAAGGCTGACAACATCAATCCTGCCATGTGGGAATCCTTTGCAGACGATCCCAGTGCCTAGAAACAGGCAGTCAGGTTGTGCATCGATAGCAGTGACCAGAGGATGAATGAGCGCTGGGAGGAGCACAGAGAGAAGAAACACCAGGGTGCATCTGCAGCAACACAATTGGATGCCTTCATCTGCCCCAGCTGCAACAAAACATGTCTCTCCCCTATTGGTTTCTACACCCACAGCAGGTGCTGTAACCTCCCAACAGTATGATTTCATCCCCAAATGCACATTCCTCCCTTGTCTCCTGAGACAGATGGATGTCAACCTATCAAGCTGTGGTAGCTTTCTCCATAATGTCTAATTTGGGTCTTGCACACTCGACGTGACTAAGGTATTATAATAAAATGGTAAAATCCAGTGAGCATTGCAGTGAAAGAATGTGCAAGAAGGAAAAATATCAATAATCTAAGTAAAACTGTAGGTTCTCATATAATCAAAGTCAACCTAACTGTAGAGTCAGTTCTTGGGTTTTCATTAGATGAAAAAACACGCCTAATCTGTGTGCAAATTCTTGTTGGAGAAACACTCCTTATCCCCCCCCCCCCCCGTTATGTCATAGCGAAGACATTCATTTTGGGTGTGTTACTTGATATTTCTAGAGTGTAGAAAAGGCTATAAAATTAAATCCAGGACAACTATATGAGACAAAATGTGATTTTTACATTTTCCACGCTTTCAACAGATGCATGCAATCTGAGCCAATCATTACGTGAAGGACATGCTACACCTCTCTAAAGGGGCGGGGCAGCAGCTGTGCTTAATTGAGCCCCATGTCATATGGCTGGGCTTTAGACCAAATCTAGCAATAAACGGGCACAATCTGGTGTCTGTGCTTTGCTCAGATTGTCAAAACCTTGGGTTCTTAGGCGGAAAGACAGCAGTCCCCTCCCTCTGCCCGAATTTATGATAATTATTATTCTAACTTTATTTGCCACACTCTGCTTTATCCTGCTTAGACACTAAAAGAGAACTATATATATATATAATCTCTCTGAAAAGAAACTCAGCCGCTTCCCCAGTATCACTGATAAACCATTTTTGGCATGCTTGGCTTCTGTAATCATTGCTTTCTTTTTCAAACTGAGAGCTAATGCATTCTGTTGCTTTCTCAAATGTTTGCACCGTTCATGCATTTCATCTTGCCTCTTACTGCTGGCAAAGTTTTCTCAGCATATGTAGCTGGGCTATTTTATGATATTCCGGTGAGCACGTGTCCTGTCCAAATGCATCACATCTGTGATTTTGTCTTTAATGGTCACTTATGCGAGGTCTGGGTTTGCCGGTTGTATTGTTATGGGTTTTATCAGCTTGAATAGCTTGGAGGATTTGAGTTGCAGAGCAGGCTTTGCTGGAGTGGTTTCTAAACAGAACTTGCAGCTCGTTTCAATGCCAACATTACACTCCTGCTGCCTCCTGTAGGGGGTGCCTATTGTGGAGTGCCAATTTGGCTCATCCCCCTAGGCATAATGATTTGTTTTTCAAGTGTTTTTACTGCTGAATGTCATACACGGCAGAACTACATCACAATACCAATATTGAAACTCATGACCCATCTGTAATGTGATGAGCGCTTCATCTGTCTCTGTTTCTGTCACTAGTTCAGAAACCTAAACCAATTTAGCATCAGGTCTCTTGCCAGTCTCCGGCTGCTTGCGCCCCTTAAAGGTTTGCTTTGTTCCTCTGGCACTTGCAAAATAAAAGCTTGACCTTTCTCCAAGGTGGGTGGGAGCAATGAATGAGTTTCTCCTCTGCTGAACTGCTTTCATAGAGTGTCACTCTCATTTCCAGACTTCTTCTCCTGCTCTCCAATATTTATCAAAATTGTCTTTGTATTTTCCTTTGATTTGATCTCTCTTCTGTTTCATGTTATCCTAACAAATACATGATGGATTTACATTACGCCGGTTTGGGATGGCAGACTGCAATCCTCACCTTCAGAGCTTAGCCAACTGGCAAGTATTATTCTACATTTTTTCTGGAAATATGTGCAACCATTATATTCTTGGTGCTATAATTAGTATCTAATGGTTTTCAGCTAATAATGATATCAGGTCTTCCTTCGGAGTTTGATACTGATGCTAATTGTGTTAATGCATCACTCGCTGCTGGTTCTGATTTGTGCCCAGTCTTTTTTATTTAATGCTTTTACATTGATTTCTTTCATGTTCATGACCATCAGAAGTAGAAAAAGCAGCTAGTAATGGTAGCATTATGCCTTTTAATGCATCCATTTGGCAGTGTCTTTTTTATGAGTTGCAGCCAAATCAGCTATTTATCCATTGGCCCCAATAACCATGAATTGTTTCATTGGAAATGGAGTGATTTGCATGACTTGCAGTTTGCTTTAAATATTTTTTAGAGACCAAAGGCAAATTTGGGTCGTCCCCCCCCCCCCCCAGTACGCAGTGTTCATCAACACACACAAAAGCCACATCTGCAATAGAAAACAGTCTCCAAAAAACAAAGGTACCATTTTGAGTGGAACTTTGCAGGTCCTTCACTTTGCATCCTTCCGACAATTCTTTAAATCTACTTAGCAGATTACAGTGCCCTGTGTACATTTGCTATGTACGGTACATTACAGAAATTTCTGAGCCTACTCAACCAATAAAGCTCACCTGCCTGGAGGGGAGTGGGGAATCATAAAGACATGCCCTTAAAATCATACAAAGGATGTTGATATAAGTTCATGACCACGGGTCAGTGATCTAATTTCCAGGGGGCAACAAGGGGTCTGAACCCTTATATAAGCCATTCCAAGTGCCCTGCTTGGAATAACAGTGTAGTCTTGGTCCCCACCTCAGAAAGGACATTGCAACACCAGAAAAGGGCAGAAAAGTGTTGATTAAGGTGCTGGAGCAACTCAGGACGGCACTGCTGGCTTTTATGCCTTATGGGCTGCCAGGTATGCTTGCAACCAATGCCCTTTCAGTCCGCAAACCCCTGCTCCCCAAAGAGGCCACTAACTGGCCAATTTGAAATGCAGCTGCTGGTGGGAACCCAGGCAGCTGGGGGAATTCCCCCAATGGCTGCCTGACCATGTATGTTCCATTCTCAATGCCTGGGGATGGCGACCAAGCACAAGGGTTCATAACAACCGGACACCCAGAGGAAGGGGTAAGTGTCCACTTTGCTTCCCACCTCAAAAAGGGTACTGTATATAAAAGGGCATTTAAAATGGTAGGAAATTGTAGGGAAAGGGTATATAAAATTATGTGTTGTTTGAATAGAATCATCCCCCCCCCTTTTATAATATTAAAACCCAGCACATCCAATGGAATGGAATGGTGGGAGATTTAGGACAGACAAAAGGAAGTCCTCCTTGGCTCAGTACAGTTGTACCTCTGGTTACAGACGCTTCAGGTTACAAATAGAACCTCGGGTTAAGAACTTTGCTTCAGGATGAGAACAGAAATCGCGCGGCGGCGGCACGGCAACAGTGGGAGGCCCCATTGGCTAAAGTGGTACCTCAGGTTAAGAACTGTTTCAGGTTAAGAATGGACCTCCGGAACGAATTAAGTTCTTAACCCGAGGTACCACTGTACTATGCAATTCATCACTACAAGATGTAGCGGCCACCAACTTGAATGGCTTTAAAAGGGGCTTAGACAAATTCCTGGAGGATAAAGGTATCAACGGCTCCTAGTCATGGATGGCTATACAGTGGAACCTCGGGTTAAGAACTTAATTTGTTGTGGAGGTCTGTTCTTAACCTGAAACTGTTCTTAACCTTAAGCAGCACTTTAGCTAATGGGGCCTCCTGCTGCCGCTGCGCTGCCGCTGCACGATTTCTGTTCTCATCCTGAAGCAAAGTTCTTAACCCGAGGTAATATCTCTGGGTTAGTGGAGTCTGTAACCTGAAGTGTATGTAACCTGAGGTACCACTGTATTAGTTTCTGTATCAAAGGCAGCATGCCTCTTAATTCTAGCTCCTAGGATGCATGTGGGAAAGAGTTGTTGCACTCAAGGGCTCCTTGTAGATTTTCTATAGGCATCTGGCTGGACTCTGTGAGAGCACAGTGCTGGACTGGATGGATCCAGGAGGGCTCTTATTATGTGTTTCCTTAAAAATAAGGTATGGGGGAGCAGGATTTGGGGGAGCTGAGGTTTGTGGATTTCACTTCGAGTTCCATTATCTTTTCCCCATAGTCTGAACATTGGCAAGTGCAGGAGATTTCTTTCTTTCTTTCTTTCTTTCTTTCTTTCTTTCTTTCTTTCTTTCTTTCTCTTCCTCACACATATTACGGCATAGCAACATATAGAGTTGATGGACATGATTCTTCCATCACCAGACAGCTCCTTCCATTTGGCACAATTGATGGAAACTAATTTGTTTTAAAGATCTGTTGGATGACATATTCTTCTATTACCAGTAACAGCAATGTCAACTTACTTATGACCTCTGTGTCTTGACTCTAAATTGAATGAGAAAATAAATAGCATTCAAAGAGAGGTCTCTGAAGTCAACTATGTTTTATTGACCTGCTTGCAAGCAACTAGAATATTTAGCTTTCAGCTGTTGAGTTGCTCCGTGTTATCAGAAGTCTATTCATTAGCATTGATCTCAATGCCACCAACATGGCCTTTACAATGTACTTGTACAATATACTTTATTCTTCAATAGACAGATATATGGAAGCTCTTCTTAAGTTCTCTTAAAGTGGCCAGTGCACTTCTTCTCTTGATGTAATCTTCAATGGGCCCATCTATTCTCTTGCTGACTCTCCCATTCTGGAAAAGGCAATACCTGTTTAATTTCTACCTGTCAAATGAATGCCTGTAGAAAATTTTATTCACCTTTCTAGGTGAAAATTCATCCCATATCTGGACCGATGCTGGTCTTTGGTTTGCTGGTTTATATTGTTGGGGTGCTTTTTAATATCTCAAATGGATTTGTTGATTTAGCATGCTGTTTTGAACTAAAACAAAAATGAATAAGTGTAACTGATGGACTTAGAGCTGCTGCAAATCTCAATCACTTTTTTTCTTTTCTACCTCCCTCTGTTTCTGTACAGTGTTTTTGGTTTTGTTTATTTTTTAAAAAATGCTATTTCACCCACCCCATCATTTACACCGTTTCTTTACTTTCCACTTTTCATATTTTCCACTTTTGTATTTTCTTGAGGTAGGCCATATTCACAGCATACTTTTAAAGCACTATGATGCCACCTTAAACAGTCACGGCTTTTCTGAAAGCATCATGGGAACTGTAGTTCAGAAAGGGTCCTAAGAGTTGTTAGGAGACCTCTATTTCCCTCACAGAGCTGCAATTTTCAGAGTTCCTTGTGAAGAGGTATTGACTGCGAAACCATTCTGGGACTTGTAGCTTGGTGAGGAAAGTGGAGATCTCCAAGTGTGCAATGGACAACAATTAACAGGAAGTTGTGTAAACAGGCAGCAAGCAAATCAGCATAAATTGTCATCATCATATAACCTCCCCATAAACAAATAAAAATAAATGCTCAAGATAGACTGGAAATAGTACAACTGTCACATAAGCTTTGAGCAAGCAAATCTGGATGAACGCTGAATAAATTGGTTGTCTGGTGGAGCTCTAATGCCTGGTTCTGCTGTCCAGGATTCCTCACAACTTGCATCTTCTGTCCCTTATAATTTCCCTTCTTCCTGGACTTCTAAATTCCGAGTCTTATAGAAGGAGTCTCCTTGGTGATGGAGCATTTGTGATCTTAAAGTAATGAAGAAAAACTTGTGCAAATGTTAAATGAAGTGTGTGCATTGTGTCCAATAAGCCACAAAATGCTGACTGCAGTGAAATGACAGCAATTAACCTTTAGCAAGTGCAGTTCATAGCAGGGGACTAAGGTCAGGAATTAAAATTCAGGCTTTTGCTCACAATGTATTTATAGGAGTCATCACAACTATATTTTTTGAAGTCCTCATAGAAGGGGTAAAGGACACAACAGTAACTACTGGTTCTTGGTATGTAGTATATTGGAATTTTTCATTATATGAGGGCTGTTACTTACCAGTAATGCCAGAGTCAATTTTATGTGCAACTAACTCGTATTTTCTTGTATTCATACTCCAATGGTAACTAAGTTCTTTGGTTCATTTTTCAGATATGTATGCAAATAAACTTCAATGAGCTTTGAATCGTATTCATAATGGTCCCTTGAACAATTCTTTCTACATTTATTATTCTTGGCAACATCGCTGTGCTATACCACATGCTATGCGCAGTGGTGATGGTTCACAAATTATGGCTTGGGTAAAGGTAAAAGCCAAAGCATAGCAGGGAGTAGGGATGAGGGAATCTGTTAATTTCAGTTTCCTATTTTTTCCCAAAAATGTATAATGCATAAACTATAAAGCTTAGCACTAGTGTTAGGCATTTTAAATTTCCAGAACTGAACACTAAACTGACTATAGAGTCTTTTTATATACAGTGGTACCTCGGGTTACATATGCTTCAGGTTACATACGCTTCAGGTTACAGACTCCGCTAACCCAGAAATAGTGCTTCAGGTTAAGAACTTTGCTTCAGGATAAGAACAGAAATCGTGCTCCGGCAGTGCGACGGCAGCAGGAGGCCCCATTAGCTAAAGTGGTGCTTCAGGTTAAGAACAGTTTCAGGTTAAGAACGGACCTCCGGAACGAATTAAGTACTTAACCCGAGGTATAACGCGAGGTATAAGCAAATTTTAAATGTAGCTAATGCAAAACTACCGTTATAAGCAAAAATGAAAGGCTATGGTCATTTGGTTTCCCAATACAAGTCAGTGGGATCACCAAAGATTCAGATTTCTGAATAGGGTTGGATTGAGCCGGAATCTATCCAAACTGTGATCAGAAGCAGATTTAGAGGAGCACAACTAGTGCAGTCGCAGTGGGTGCAGAGTCTCAGGGGTACCGCAGGGGGTGTCACAAATGTGAAGTAGACTGGAAGGTGGGAGGCAGGGCACCAGAGAAATTTGAGACCCCAAGGTTCACCACTGCTGTGACCCAGATCTGAATAACAGAACTGGGTCCCACACAAATTAGGGTGGATATTAAAGGTAAAGGGACCCCTGACCATTAGGTCCAGTCGTGGCCGACTCTGGGGTTGCGGCGCTCATCTCACTTTATTGGCCGAGGGAGCCGGCGTACAGCTTCCAGGTCATGTGGCCAACATGACTAAGTTCTGGTGAACCAGAGCAGTGCACGGAAACGACCATTTACCTTCCTGCCAGAGCGGTACCTATTTATCTACTTGCACTTTGATGTGCTTTCGAACTGCTAGGTGGGCAGGAGCAGGGACTGAGCAACGGGAGCTCACCCCATTGCAGGGATTCAAACTGCCAACCTTCTGATCGGCAAGTCCTAGGCTCTGTGGTTTAACCCACAGCGCCACCAGTGTCCCACCAGGCTGGATATTGCGTAGCCCTAAAAATCATTTTACGCATTCAACAGCCCACACATAACCTGTCAAATAAATGGTACAGAAGAAAGCAAAAGTGTCACATGCTAAACAAATTGTAAAAATTAATTTCTGAGCTAAACGTTAATCTCCAGATATGAAATCAAAAGTTGTAGCACCAACATCTGGAAAGAGTAGGAGAGATTTCTTTGGAACCAAAGAAGAGAACTCAAAGTACATATTTGTACATTGGGTTATTTTGTGAGATAGATTCTGCAAAACAACAACAACAGGAGGTTCAGGAGATACTCCGGAGACCGAGAGAGAGCGTGCTAGAAGGCTTGATAGTAAAAAGGAAGTGCTAATGAGAGTAGCAGATGTTTAGAGACACGGGTGCACTAGGAAAATACATAGGCAAAAATCCCAAGACCATTTGGATCAATGAGACAAAGCACGTATACATGAGTGCACATGAGTGTTTTCTTTCAGGGCTCGTCCCTGAGATAGACTTATTTATGTACTGAATATTATAAAAGCCTAAAGTACCAGGAACATGCATTCTATTCTAATCTCCTTTCCTGAGATGAAAAGAGATCCTTCACAGATGAGATAAAGCAGTTGGTGTTGAGTTTGGCTTTTATTCACAATGCCGATTGTATATGTTAAGAGTTAAATTGAAAGTCCGTTTCTGTTTAATGAATATCCATAATGGATTGCAAGGCTTAGCTCTGAGTTTGTAATTTATAGGCCACTGTTATTCATTCCAGTCAAATGCCAATGACAGGAAGGGCAACAAATCAAAGTTAATTTGTAATTGAAAATGACTATTACTAGAAGTGGTTTCACTTTAAAGAATCTTGACATGTTTGAAGATGAATTACTTTGAACAGCTTTGTTATTTAAAATTGTTTTAAAGCATAAAAAAATGAAGGTTACATTTTTGAAGGCTGATCTTGAACATGAGCTACTCTGCAACCTTTTAGTGCTTGGGGAGTGAGATCAGTTCAAAATGCAAATTAAAGTACCATTTAAAAATGATTTGACTTGCCCATATAATACAACTCCAGCACGCCTGTAAAGAAACTGCTAAATGTTGCCATTAAAACATCTCAAAGGTGAAATCTGATACATTTGTGTACTCTGTATCTTATCTACTAAACACCAATTGTTAGTGTTATTACTTTATCAATTCCCTGGGTAATTGTGCTCATGTATTTTATGGTAAGAAAGCCTAGAAATTAGAGGAAAGGAACATTTACTGAACGTTTACTTTCAACACAGGATTGCTTCCCCGCCCACTCACTAAATTGCACAAAATATATCTTGATAAAAATGATTAAGGATTTTAGTTGATATTGCTGTTTTCTCAAGTAGGCAGCCAGAGAGAATATTTATCAGATAGTTTACAAGCTTCTTTTCCTATGACCTAATGATTTGGACAGTAAACTTAAACATGAAGCTGCTTTCACTCTGCTTATTTTAAACATTTAAGCTGTATAAAAGCCATGCTAAAAGCATGGATTTTCAAATAAATGCTTTGGTTTCTTGTTATTACATTCACTTATTAAAAGAAGGTTTCCTTAGCATGCACTGCAGAGAATTTTTAAAAAGCCTTGGTGAAATATACATGGCTTCGGAGACACAGAACTCTAGATTTCATTACCACTCTCCATGATTTTCATCACCAACATTTCACCAACATTCTGGCTTGAAAACCTAAAAGGTTAGAAACACCACACATCTGTGACCATTGTGGCCTTGGGCATCTAGGGGCAGTAGGAACTCCCAACATAATAAGGGCTACCATAGGCCAAACAGATTTTCAGACTCTTTAACCTACTTGGATTTGGTTGGCAACTACTCAAAGACCTTGCCCACAAAGGGGACATTTCCAGATGCAGAGTAGATTTCTTCAGGAGTCTTACCACCACCTCTCTCAGGCAGCCCAGGACCACTACCTCTTGAAGAGAAGCATTAATTATCCCATTGGCCCAACTGGCTGTCCCAGCCCTTCCTAATATCATAAGCCAAGAGGAGAAGGGATTCAAGATGCAAGCAGTTGCACAAACCTGATCGAGCACCTTGTCCATGTCCTCAGGCCACAACAACTGGGGCCCCAAACATTTAAAGTTCTAGCTTCCTCTCAAAATCATGGGAACTGTAGCATGTTAAGGTTGCTGAGAGTTGTTAGGAGACCCCTATTCCATCACAGAACTATAATTCCCAGAGTTGTTTAACAATCAGATCCTCTTCCTCTGGGAATTGTAGCTCTCTGAGGGGAACAGAGGTCTCTTAACAACTCTCAGCCCCCTTAACATACTACAGTCCCCAGGATTCTTTGCGGGAAAGTCATGATTGTTTAAAGCAGTATCATAGTGAGTTAGCAGAGCATGAGACTCTTAATGGGCATTGCAGGGAGTTAGACTAGATGACCCTCATGGTCCCTTCCAACACTACAATTCTATGATTCTATGAAATATATAGTGCCTGAAATTTGTGCAATGATTTAAGACAAGAAAGAGACCCAGACACCTCGTCAGAATCATCTGTTCCAAACAGCGGAGTCAAAATCCCAGTGCTATTATTCCCTCCCCCCCCCCAAAAAAAAAGACTTGCAAATGTGCAACAGTGGGCTTTGGATGAGTCTACCATCTCAGAGGGGCCTGTGTGTAATAGTCCTTCACCATCTGGAACAACTCCTGGTGGCAAACTGAGGCAACAGTGGAGATGGAGAAGTAAGCATCCTTTGCCACCCTCAACACCATAACGTAAACTCAAACTTGAGCTTGTTCAATTCATCTGGGTGTCCTCTTAGCAATACCATCTGAACACCAACTTAGAACATAGCAAACACAGGAGCAAATTTTTGGTGGCTGCCCTAGAAATTGTGTGCTCCTTTCACTTCTCAGATGAAAGCATCTTTTGGGAAAGATGCAAGACTTTGCTATTCGTGCTTGCTACTGGGAAGTGGAGATAAGATAAAATTTGTTAGTTTGCAATGTTTTCTATTTTAAAAAATTAAAAAGTTGAGATTTCTACTGCTGTACTGCATTTTATGATTGTTGTCATGCCATTACCAAAGTTCTCTGGGTGGCTTACAAAATGAAGGTTAAGATTTTTTTAAAAAAACCCTATTAAAATGTAAGGAGATCTAAAACAGATAATAAAAAGGTAAAGGGACCCCTGACCATTATGTCCAGTCGTGACCGACTCTGGGGTTGAGGCGCTCATCTTGCTTTATTGGCCGAGGGAGCCAGCATACACCTTCCAGGTCATGTGGCCAGCATGACTAAGCGCTTCTGGCGAACCAGAGCAGCGCACGGAAACGCCGTTTACCTTCCCGCTGGAGTGGTACCTATTTATCTACTTGCACTTTGACGTGCTTTTGAACTGCTAGGTTGGCAGGAGCAGGGACCGAGCAACGGGAGCTCACCCCGTTATGGGGATTCGAACCACCGACCTTCTGATCAGCAAGTCCTAGTCTCTGTGGTTTAACCCACAGCGCCACCCACGTCCCAAAACAGATAATAGAGGGGTGTTATTAATCCGCCAGTCATCTAATGTGAAGAAGACCTCCAAAATGCTATAGCTATCATTGTAATGAGATACACTGGTCACAGCCAAGCTCATTTACCAGAACATCGCCCAGATATAAACAACAAAAGGAAAAGAATAAAAAAAGAAAATAGCACAATTCTATAACCATGGAACAGAAAGCAATCTCCTCATCTCATATATATTCTGTGAATCCTTTTTCTAACAGACACTTGGCCTGCTCTGTCTGCTGATAACATTATCGTAGTGATCTCACACTGACAGTTTGCTCAAACAAAACTTCTTTGTTTAACCATTGTAGTGGGTCATGACTCACCAGCAGTTTAGTTTGATCAAAGAGGTATCCACACACTATTATTATTATTATTATTATTATTATTATTCAGATCTTCAGCAGCTAGAATTTGCCTTCTTGGGGTTAGGCCTTGACTTTCTTGGTCCTGTGATATTATTGAAATGGACTTGGATAATTTGCGGAAGGGCCTTTGATTCCTGGATTTTCCTGCTGGCAGAAGGGGAAGAAGATGACTTTTACCAGTTTTCCCATCCCCATTCTTGTACTGTTCAGCCAGAGCAATTCTTCAGGGAGTACTATGGTCTGCAAGGCGAAGTGGGAATCGGCAGAAATCCTGGGAACTGAGGATTCCAGAACTCATGAAAAGGACTGCTATGGTTTAAATAGAGATGGAAGGAGACATTTCAGATCAGGAATGGCACATGATTTATGCACAATATCCTTTCCTATCACCATGTATTAATGAGGGATGCATTACAAATAGCTATATGTTGTACAGTCTATGAATAATTGAATAAAGATTACTCAAGACAGTGAAGTTAAGTTTTCAAAAAGTACAGGTAGGTCTCAAGGAACCAGTTTAAACATATTCTGGTAAATGTAAAGAGAAATTTATTTGAATGCTATTGATGTAGCCTGAGGCTGGGGTGTATGAGACGTTAGGGGAAGAGTAATATCTCTGGTGGTGACATGTCATTCTCCTTCCATGTTAGTTTGTCCACCTTTGGTCCTCTGCACTCAGCTCTCACCTGTGGTTCCTAGAAGCTGTCAGCGTGTGATAGTAGCCACATGCCTGGAATTGACTTCCACCAACTGGCTAAACCAGGTGAGGGTTTCTGATGGGTCTCAAACCCTCAGTGAGGTAGGAACTTCCCCTGCATGTGAAACAGGCTCTGACGGATTGAGTGGATGAGGCCAATAATAAGTCCAAAGGCAGTTTCTGCATATGCTGTAGTGAGAAATGAGGGGCAGATGGGGATTGTCAACGTGGGAAAGTCACCCATCTAGGAGAAGGAGAACTCTGTTCCTAAATCTCCACCACCTTGTGGCTACTCTCATTTGTGAAGAAGGCTTCAGGAGCAAACCCTGATGAAAAATCTGTTCCTGATGCCTTGTGGGACATCTTCAGGAGAAGAAAAGACCAAGGAGTAAACCCTGGAAAATTCCAGAGTGGAGTCCCTAAGACGGTTGGATGGCATCTTGTACGCCTCCTTCTGGCAATTCCTGAAGCCAAGCTAGTGCCACATGTATTGCTTTCCTTTCCTTTGAACCACATCAGCAAGGCTGAGAGTGAGGTATTGTTGTTTGGGCAGCCCAGAACCTCCATTTATGCTGCCCAAGCTTGTGCCCTACAGAGGTCACATAAGGCATTGGGTTGGATCATTAGACATTGAGTAGCCTGATAAAGGGGTCACTGAAATGTTTGCTTTGTCTGGAAGTCCATATTGAAATTGAAATTGAATTGAAATACTTTATTGTCACTTGTACAATTTGTATACAGTGAGATTACACGAACACACCCCACCCAGCTCTCTTAGTCTTAATTCCCCTTGTTTACTGATGCACACCCACCAAACCCGAAAGTCAGTTGCCCTGTTGTTATCTTTTCATTCAGCAGCCTAACAGACCAGGGATAGAAGCTATTCTTTACCCTGTTGGTGCAACTAATCATGCTTCTATATCTTCTGCCTGAGGGCAGGAGATCAAGAAAGTGCCATATAGGGACTGATGGACCATAAAACCTTCTGAGTGGTTGCCCTGTTGAGATTGTTCCACTTGATGTATGTCAGGGTCGACCCACCTTACTGCTCAACCAACAGACAGGTTCCTTGATACCGGATACATACTCAATGCCTTTGCCCAAACCAGTTTACATCTGTAGTCAAGAACACTGTGGCCTTTTTCAACTCAATTCTGATGTCATTTGTCTTATTTAAACTCTGGGCTGGCCCTGTGACTAGTTGCGTGTTTCCTGAGCCTGGGCCTGCAAATGAAGCCACAGCCAGAAAATGTGTGTGTGTGTGTGTGTGTGTGAGAGAGAGAGAGAGAGAGAGAAAGAGAGAGAGAGAGAGAGAGAGAGAGAGAGAGAGAATGAGAATTAGCTTGCGTGTGCATGCCTTTGCTATGTGTACGAACTCCCCTCCACCATGTCACCCGATTGTCTGTGATAATGAAACAACTATAGGATAGTTTTGCCGAGTGCTGCTTTCCACCCCCTAATTTGCTTACTGGATTTTGAACTTGCTACTCAGCTGTGCCACAGAAAAGCATTTCTGGGAAAGGGACAAACAGAAAAGTGCATATTCTATTGGTGAGAGCATTTGAAGTCTTTAAAGAGCCCAGCACCTTTCAGCCTCCCATCGTGTTTTCTATCTGATAATAACTTGTTCCAAGTTGAATTACCATGGTTGGCTGCACCCTATCACACCTTTGGATTAGGAAAGTGGAGCTTAGAAGTATTTGTGAAGTACTTCTTGATTATTCACAAGTTAGCTCCTGATTGAAGTAGTCTGCAGCAAAACGCCAAGTTCACCCCTGCGTGTAGCAAAAGCTCTGAACCATGCATCAGGAAATTGACCTTCAGAGATTATTATGACCTTCAAACTGTTGCCACATCACTGAAATGAGTTTTGTGTGGAATTTGATGATAAGCCTCTGGATTACTGGGTGATACTGTGTCAACACCTTTGATAGGCACTCACAGAAAGACAGATATCTGAAGAAATGATTTCAAACACCCAACACTTGAGGATTATTTCAGAAAAACCAGAAGTTATTCAGTATGAGACAGTTTCCATTTCCGTATATGCCTTCCAACTTGCTGAACAGCATACTGAATATTATTACAATCACAAATTATATTGTAAAGTACACAAGCTTATTATAAATGCATACATTACAATGCGTTTGTTATTACAAACATAAAGTGATCTTTGAAGATTACCAGACTGTGTTCTTTCTGAAACACATTTTCTAAACAACAAATTGCAACATTGCAACAAATAGCTGATATTAATTCTGTTATTTATATAATTTAATATGAGAGTCTACAGGCATTTTTTTTTTGGCTATAGTTAAGACTCAGTTTCATACCCTAGGTATGGGAAAGAAAGAGATGCTGATAAGATGTAGGATTTTCTACTCCACTGCCAAAGAATATCACTAAATAATGATTACCTCCCATAGTTACTTAACTATTCAACTAAGGCTCTGATACCAAGCATACTTTCTTGGGAGCCAGCTCCATTGAAATATCCCAAGATCTGCTTTCAAGTAAATCTGTTTTGTTTGCTATGTTGCCTTCTAGCTTCTCAACAATTCACTGTGCCAGAATTCCTCTTCTTTACAGAATACTTTATTGGACAATAAGTAGACTATGACAATCTTCTTTATCACAAAGGCCCAAGAGTTCTCCTAGTTCCGAACTTCAGACTGTTTGAAGTTTTTGGGGTTTTTGTTTAATGCCAGTGTTAGTTGTTGAGCTCCATTGCTGGCATGTCTCTCCCTAATGGAGAACAGAGCAATTACTTTGAAAGGGATTAGTTCACAGTAATGAAAATAGACAAAAAGTTGGCGTAGGGCTCATAGCAAAGCAACCACATGAGTACGAGATTATATTGCTTACCATTCAGAGTGTTTTAGTCATTTGCCTTTAGCAGGCTGATGGGCATTTGGATACATTCAGATTACTGCAATGTATCCTGACCTTAGGCTGGCATCCGGATGGTGACTGGCGCATCACTAAATCAGAAGTGGCAATAGCAAAGGCACCTAAGAAGAGGTAAGAAGCAGCTCAGTGCCTTTCTCCTAGTTCTGATTTAGCACCTGAATTTATGATTTGGACTGGGATATCTGCTCTGAAACCAAATCTGCTATTTGTACTTTGAACGAACAGCAGTTGCTGTTTGGGTTGGGCCCAAAGGTGCTCTTTCCACTGTTGGAAAGTCTCTTTCACTCATGGGAGAGCTATTTCCAGCTGTGCTATTATGTGGAAGAATTGGCCCCAGATCCAGAATAATTCTTTTGTTTCTTCATGCTCTTGTACAGGCAGGGCCTGTTTCACCTCCTGGGGTGAAGGACAAGATGTCACTCCCATTCTTTGTATATGAACTGACTAAACTGGTAGATGAATCTTCAGCACTGTCAACTGGACAGCATCCTCTACCCCGATTATCTCCCTTTCCTCCAGCCCCTGCTGCCTGAGATAACATACTGAGCCTTTAACTACTGTCCTTAAATTAAAGCCATACACACCAGACATTTAAAACACATGGAAGGCAAGGCCAAGGCCCTGAATTTACAGGTTGTCATCACTTTCAGGTTCTTAAGCAGCATTGGCCAGAAGTTCTGTTATTGTGATCTGACCAAGTGTAGTTATGAGGGGGACCCAAGAGCAATAAACAGGGCACATACATAAGTGAACCAGCAGATCTTGTATTTCATTTTTAATTCTGTTTTCTTCCTCTTCATGCTTTACATAATCCTTGAAGTGTGGTGTGATAGGGTTGAACTGTACAGTGCTGATGGCACCTGCCCATTGGAAATGAAATATTCTTGGGGGACCTGCAGAGGATTTTGCGTGAGCTTATTCTCGGCAGTGGGGTAAAGAAGGTCTAAATTGATATTTGACCCCCTTTTGTGGCATGAAGGTGTGGGAAGGAGATCATGATAGGGCAGCTTAGAGACCTTCTGAAGCTCCTTTGGGGGTGATTGACAGTGTCTGAGGACTGCACCTGAGGAGTGAATGACCCATGAGTTGGATGAGGGCTGCCTCTGAGCCTGACTTGCTTCATCAACCAAGAGTTGTAGAGCCCTGGGAGGGACGTGATGTGGGAAGTCCTTCCTACCCACTTCCGGGTGTGGCTGGGTTGATGTGTAGGCATATTTGCTTGCCTCTGGCCTAGCAGGGGTTTGGAGCTGAAGCTACATTTCTCTCTGTTTTAGCCCTCAACTACAACACCATTTCACCTGATTCTAGACTGTTTGGTTTTACAGTCTTTAAAACAGGATCTGGGTTGTATCTAGTGCTGCTTGAGTAGAGTTCCACTTGAGCAATAGGACATCCGCTTCCTCTTTTCTTGTTGTGCACTCCCAGATATGCTCCAGAAGAGGCATCTTGAGAGTGTGGGGGGATGGCTGCTGGTGACAGAAGAGGATAGGAGAATTCCATTGGATATACAGAAGAGTTTTGTGCAAGCAGAATGGCAGCGTTGGACACACTTTTATTCATTCATTCATTCTTCTTCCTATTATTTTAAAAAAACACTGCTATGAATTATAATGATGACCATGATGGTGATTAATATAGGGAACTTGCATTATTTTAAAATGTAAAACAATAGCAGAAAAGCAGCCATTTTTGTTATAGTGTTTGCAGTTTATTTCTAATGAAATATGAAGGGAATAGGTTAAGGTACTTACACAACGATGTTAACTGTGGGACAAAGAATAATGGACAGAGGTAAAGGAAAAGGTTTGCAACATCCTTAAAAGTGGTCACAAGAGAAATTATCTTTGTGCCTATTGATCATCCCAGGGAAAAACACACTAAAATAAATGAGTAAACTCTGGCAGTGCGTCTACAGAGTGAAGTAAAAATGCTCGTCTTTTTAATAAGAAGAAAAAGTTGCTGATCGCTGTTGTGACACTAATGACCCAAGTTCCTAATCAAAAGACATAAAATTTCTGCTTAATATAAACCAAGTTCTCCTTATTAAATAAAGCATTTACTAGATAAGATACAAATCAATAGCAAAACTTCATTAGTCCTGGGAGTATTTGAAGCTCTGAACCAGTTTTTCTAAATTTTTAGCATTCTGCTGAAAGAGCAATAACAGCAGCTTCTTTCCTGAAGAAAAATAGCACTTAAAAAAATTATATTGCCAAAATATCACTCTTAAAATTTCCTTTGATTGTGGTGCCCTTTAAACCTTGCAGGAGTTGCTTTTTCCATGGAATTTTATGGTAAGGATCCACATAAATCGCCTGTCCTACAATATATCTTCTCAAAAGAATGCCCTCCTGAGTAGAATGGGACTTATTTTCACATAAGTATTTTATGTGAATGTTGCAGCAGTATCATGGGATAAACCCATGGTGATTATTAATGAAACGCCTAAAGTTTTCTAGATCTTACACAAAAATGAAAAAGTGACACCTTCGCTGCCTTCATACTTATAATCTACAGACATGATGCAATAGGAAAAATGAATGGAGAGAAACAACAACAACAAAACTGATGGAGAGGGAGCAGGAAAACAGTTGTGTATGTTTCATGATACATAATAAATCTTAATAAAGGAGGTTTTGACTGGTGAAGGCTCTGGAGTAGTAATAAAAGGAAATGTCCCTTTAGATGATGCTGTTGTCACTGTTGCAGCTATTCAGTCTTGAACATTCCATGATGAGACAAGAAATAGCCTCTTCATCCCAAAGTGTGCTACCAGGAAACCAGGGTTAGGTAGTACCAGATTTCCATTCCCAAGGGAGCATCTCCATAAGGGAGAAATAGAAATTTACAGCAAGAAACTTGCTAAGTTAAAAGTTTTATCTAGTTGGATAGTTTGTTCTGTCAGTGGACAGCTGGATGGTTTTGGGAATCCCCCAAACAAGAGCACAAATTCTATTTTGATTGTGATCGAAACAGATAATATAACATTATAACATCCATATTGCTTTGTTTTTATCCCTTGGTGTTACCTGCACAGACATTTGTTTCTGCATACCCATCTTAGCTCAATTTCCAGGGGTATTGTTTCTGCTGCTGTCATGATATACTAACAAGAACAGGAAACACCGATGTGCTCATTGACATTGGTGCTAAATCTGTGCTCTCATAATTTACTGTCCAAATGCTAGATTTATCCACAAAGAAAGACAATTGTTGTGGTAGATGCAGGACTGTTGCTTACTGTTTATGCCTACTACATGCAAGTAAGAAGAAATTGTGCCTTCTTATATTGGAATTAAGCAAAACTGAAGTGTTCTAGGAATATATGAAGGTGCCTTATATTGCTCTCTCAACCCTCTGTCACTGAGCTATGCTATTAACACAACCAAGGATGGAGAGCATTAAGTATCCTGAAGTACTGAAGCAATTACATCTCTAATATATATTATATTAATATTCTTTGGTTACCTACAATGTAATCATTTTCATTAAAACAAGCTGTTTCATTAGGGTTACAGTATTTCCCCCTCAATTCTGTGCATGTAAGATAAAGCAAAAGCTATGGACTATGTAGTTCTCAGATTAATTTTTTCCAGTGCTAGAAAATACCTATCTAAAATAGGCTTTTATTTCTACTAGTTATTGTAAAAATAAGAAGCAAGCTAGCAAGCTACAAGGGCCGGGTTAATATCCATGAAAGCCTTTAAACACCCCATTTACAACTCACTATGGCGATATCCAACGTGATTTTGGGAGGGTGGCATTTGAATTATCAAATAAATTGCTTAAAGCAACCCCAAGACTATTACGTTTTCAATAAGATTCAAACCATCTGTTTCTTGCACCAGAGAGGCAGATTACTTCGGGGGCGGTGGAGGGACCTGCAAAATGTTGTGCATCTGACTGAAAATCTTCTGACTCTCACTGAAATTCCTCAGAACTGCTGAGGAGAAAACTCCAGGCCTTTAAACATTTCCTTGAAGAATGGAATGACATGAGAAGAAACACCCAAATGTGTTTCTTTCCTTTTTTTGGATTTCACCTTTGGTGATAATTTCTTAACTTTGATTAAAACCATTTAATCACACACCATATGAGATGTGATGAAGTGTCCTTTACACTATCAGTGTGCTAGATAGTGCAGCAGTCTTATAAAAACCAAACTTGAATAATATATTAAAATTAACTGTAATCAAGGCTCCAATCCCATTTTAATTTGCTTAAACTATATACAAATTTTAATTTATGTTGAACATCTGTTAGCATCAGAGCAAACATGCCCTTCCTAACCTACCTCACAGGATGTCTGCTTTATGGGAGTTTAAAATTTGAATCTGCCTTTTAACTTTAGCATATCATTCCCTAGAAACTATATTGTGTTCGGCATAATACAAAAATAGCTCATATGGTTTGAGTATCTACAAGAAGGTATCAAACAAAGTTTAATCATAATTTTGGAGCGATTTTTCAAGTTGCCCAATATCTTATTAATCCCTCATCATAAAACTTTGTTGATATGTTTTTTCTTTGAGTCTTTTGACTATGAAAGGTAAGCAAAAATATGCCAGATAATGTCATATTTAAACATGGAGTACTTGTTTTGAGGAAATCAGCCATTTACATAGGTGTGTCTGTGTTGTGCTCACCTAAAATATTATAGGGCTTTCCAATGCTAAAGTGAAGTAAAATTTCTTGAACTTTCCCTGGCTGTTTGTCTAAGAAAAAACAAAAGAATGTTTCATTTTACTTCCCCAATATGGTAACATTGGGTAGGATAGTAAAGAAATCCCAATGGCAAATTTCAATACACTTCTGGGACACTTTATGTCACAGTTGCTTTCTTGTCATTGTTTCCAGAAGGAAAATTGTATGCAGTGCATGGCTAAGATTTGTGGACTGTTTTCAGTTGTCAGAACATTGTCTTACAAGGACTACCCTTTTGTTTGCAAATTGCAAACAAAAAAGTGCACCAAAGGAAATTTCCTTGCCCCACAAAATTGGATGGTGGTTAACCATATTGGAAGGGACTCTTGCAAGTTAAGTCCTAGTCCTCCATTTAATTGATTCACTGAATGTTTCATTTTAGACCTGTTAACTGTAACTTGCCAAGCAAAATGTGCCCTCTTGAATCTTCCAGTTTAGAAGATCTGAACAGCAGAAGCATGGATTTATCTATGGCTTAGTGCATGGGCCATGCGCTGATCTACCCTGACTCACCAGGAACACACTTTTGACCGTCATACCTTTTATTTTATTTTTTAAAAAATGTAATTTTATTTTTTTTGTAACTGGTGTTCTGTCAAGGGCAACAAGGAACCAGGACATTATGCAAGAAGAAGTTTCACTACAGCTTGACAAATTTGTTCCAAGTTCCAAATTAGTATCTGAAGAAAATGCAACAGATGTTTTCTCTTGAGATGGTTTTGAAGTAGAGTAGAGCATTTCGTACGACGTCTCTCAAAATACAGCTTCGTAGAATTTATTCAGACTGCACTGGGTATGAACGCTTAACAGTAAGCAAAAGAAGAGCGGATCAGACTTCAAAAACGACAACACTGGGCAAATAATAGCAATGTCACTATTACTTAGGAGAATGACCTCCAACTTGGGCGTCATGCCTATTGCCCATCTTCTCAGATGCCTATGAGAAGAACACAAGCAAAACCTGAATTCAACAGTTTCCAGAAACCAGTACAGTGGTACCTCAGGTTAAGAACTTAATTCGTTCTGGGGGTCTGTTCTTAACCTGAAACTGTTCTTAACCTGAGGTACCATTTTAGCTAATGGGGCCTCCTGCTGCCGCCGCACGATTTCTGTTCTCATCCTGAAGCAAAGTTCTTAACCTGAGGTACTATTTCTGGGTTAGCGGAGTCTGTAACCTGAAGCATCTGTAACCTGAGGTACCACTGTATTCAGTTGCCTTTGACCACGGAGGAAGAGCATGGTCATAATGGCTAGTAGGCATTGATAGCCATACCCTGAATGAATTTGCCAAATCGTCTTTTAAACCCATCCAAGCAGTTGGCCATCAGTGTCTCCTTTGGGAACAAATTCCCAACACTATGTGCTGTATGAAGAAATGCTTTCTTTTGTATGTCATGTATCTTCCAGCATATACTGTAGTTTCATTGTACCCAGTGTGAAAAAAATCTTTAAAGCTCTCTGCCTTCCTTGCTGGGCAAAGTCCACATGGTGCATATGGAGCAATCTATGTCTTTCCCACTCACCTGCTAGCTGCTGGGCAGCTCTAAGGATTTGTGTAGATGTGGTTTTTGTGTATATACAGAACCCTTGGGACAAAAGCCCCACACAAGATGAGGGATTACTGTGTATTTTATATGGTACATATTGCTACCTAGTGACCAGAGGAGGAACGACTGCTGGAAGGAGCACAGAGAGAAGAAAGGCCACGGTTCGCCTGCATGGACACCTCCATCTGCCCCAGCTGCAACAAAACATGTCTCTCCCATATCAGTCTCTACAGCCCCAGCAGGTGCTGCAACTGTCCAACAGTTTGACTTCACCCCCCAAAGGCGCAGTCCTCCATTGTCTCCTGAGACAGATGGATGCCAACCGACACAATTGCCCCAAGGGCATTATGTTGTGTAAAAGTTCCCTACAAATTTATAAGCAAGGCAAAGTATCGGGAACGCAGAGGACTTTTTGAACTCTGGTTGGCAGAGCAACAGGAAGAAAGATCAAAACAAGTGGGAAAAAAGGATGCCAATTAGCAAAGATAGTCATGGAAAGAAAAGAAATAAGAATGACAGGTGATAGAATAAGGTGATGGGAGGGAAATAAAGTGAATCTGAGCAATTAATATATATATGGAATCCTTGGATTGGGTGGATACGGTATTGAGCACACAGTGAAGCTGTTAATTGTTGCTCCTGCGAACCTATCAAGAGGCTGCTTCAGGGACCCTTGGGTGTAAGAGTTTCTTCGGTTGGGTGAAGTAAAATGAGAAGCTTAATACCTGGGGAATATTCCACTGAAACTCAGTGCAGCAGGTAAACCATTCAAATCACAGCATGCTGCTCATATGTGCACTGAGTTTTCTTTGTTCCCAAAGAATGAAATGTGCAGGTTTCCGTTAAGCAAGAAAAATGAGGAGAGAGTCTTTGCATTTGAGTAATTTCCTTGAAAACAGGAACGAAGCACATGTGCAGAGAGTTCATAATGAAGGGCACAATTCACAAAGAATTTCTCATTTGCAAGTTCCACCAAAGCAAATGGCGAGATAAGCTTGTATATATGCAGACCAAATCCCGTAGCAAGAGTTATATAAATCCTTTGTACGTATATCAAGATGCAAATAGTATTCTAAAAACCAAACATCATAAAAATGCCCCTTTACCACACATCTTGCTAAAAAAAACACACACACATAAGGTACAACGTTCATCTACAAAAAATATGTATGTTTCTGCTGGCTAACAATAATTCAGGTTTGTGCTGAATGGACCAATAGTATTTGCCCAGAAGTATTTTCCCTCTAATCTTGTTTATGTAACAGTTCAGCTTCACTGCCAACTCTTACTCTCTCTTTTTATGCACCTCACTCTTTCAAATGAATCTGTTGGAAATGAAGGTTAGGGTTTTTCCTAACACAGTATCTGGTAAAGTCAGGCAGATAGATTTCATGCTCATAAAGAACAACAACCCCTGAGCATATAATACCAAGGTGCTAGGATGCAGAAGTCAAATTGCTCAATTACATTATTCACTCTGGTTTTTTGAAGTGCTTCAGCCTCTCTTAATGTAGCACTGTTAAAATACGCAACAGAGGTCTTAATTAATATCAGTAATCTGATACCAAGATCCTCCTTTCCCCAAGAAGACATAACTTAGTTCAGCAACCTACAATACCCTGAATTTTCAACATACATTTCATATTGATTAGCTCTTTTCAGACATTATTTAAATAGTGCTGGAAACAGGGGACTGTGTGCATTGGATCTGCCTGCCTCCTTCACCCTGAAAGGTAGATTCTAAGCATGCTCAGTAGAACATACTCACGCCCACAACTGGGAGCTGTGATGATGCAGCTGTGAAGTGTGCTCAAGTTGTTTGTGGTGATGGGCAAATGTGTTTGTTTTAATCTTTTTCTGTTTCCCTTGTTTCCAACCTTCCAACTTCATAACTCATAAAAATTCATCAGATTTTCTCTGAATATACACATTTTTGTATGCCATTTTGTCTAATACACATGTTTTTACCAATCTATTCCCCCTAAAGCAATTTGTTATTTTCAGTAATGCACACTTTATAATGTGCATTTTTATACATATTACTGAAGAACTGCAATGCATTTTAAAAAGTGACTCTTGAAGGTTGACTGTGTTTCAGTTTGCATATTAGGTAGGTTCAGCCTTAAATTAAAATTGAATCAAATTTCCCACCATCCCTAGAATATAACAAGAATAATAATAATAATAATTTATTTATACCCCGCCCATCTGGCTGGGTTTCCCCAGCCACTCTGGGCGGCTTCCAACAAAATATTAAAATACAATCGTCCATCAAACATTAAAAGCTTCCCCAAACAGGGCTGCCTTCAGATGTCTTCTAAAAGTCTGGTAGTTGTCTTTCTCTTTGACATCTGGTGGGAGGGCGTTCCACAGGGCGGGTGCCACTACTGAGAAGGCCCTCTGCCTGGTTCCCTGTAACTTGGCTTCTCACAGTGAGGGAACTGCCAGAAGGCCCTTGGCACTGGACCTCAGTGTCTGGGCAGAACGATGGAGATGGAGACGCTCCTTCAGAATATAATAATAGTAGTAATAATAATAATAATAATAATTTTATTTTTACCCTGCCCTCCCCAGCCAAGACTGGGCTCAGGGTGGCTAACATCAGGTATAAAAACAATTGATTAAAATACACCTTAAAAACAGGATTAAAATACAACTTTAAAAAATACAGTAAGAAACTGTGTAAAAGTAACTTAAGTAAGAAAGCCAGTTGAAGGGATGGAAAGAAGTCAATGCTCGGCAGAGTGTGGGGAAAGAATGTGGGCTAATGACTGTTAAATTTCATTGTATTTTGTTTGCTTGTATTAAAGGAAAAACCAATAAAAAGCATTTAAGCCCAGTTCAAAAACTGTTTGTGGGGAGAAAACGTCAAATCTTCACCAAGGCCAACTATCCAGACTGGTCCTACATGGGTCAGAAGAAAGCCAGGGAAGTCCCCAAATAGGGGTTCTATCACAGAAGGAAAAGGAAAGAGGGGGAGGGGATCAGGTTGATTCCAAGCCAAAGGCCAGACGGAACAACTCTGTCTTACAGGCCCTGCGAAAAGAAATCAGATCCCGCAGGGCCCTGGTCTCAGGAGACAGAGCGTTCCACCAGACCCCGGAGCCAGTGTTGAAAAGGCCCTAGCCCTGGTTGAGGCTAATCTGACTTCCTTAGGGCCTGGGACCTCTAGAGTGTTGCTATTTATGGACCTTAAGGTCCTCCGCGGTGCATACCAGGAGAGACGGTCCCGTAGGTACGAGGGTCCTAGGCTGCATAGAATAGAATAGAATAGAATAATAGAATAGATCCCTTTTTGATTGCTCTCAGAGACAGCATATCTTCTGTAAACCCAATGGAAATGGAAATTGCCCAAGTCTTATTCAATGGGAATTGCATTGAAATACTTGGTGGACTGAGTCTTCAACGCCTGCATTTGCTATTTATGCAAATCTTAAGGGAACATGCATAAACACCGAACATGGCTCTGTTTCATTTCTCCCCACCCCCCACCCCATGCATTGGTCTTCCCCTTTCTCCATCAATACTATAGGGGATGCCAGCTTTAAGTGTCAACTAGGTTTTACTGGTTCACCCAGAAGTCATGTTTCATATGCTATCTTTACCCTTCATTGTTTATTCTGTGATTTGTTTTTAATCATTCATCTTTTGCAGAAGGCAGCTAGGCGCTATTACACCCCTCCAATTCTATAATGTAACAAATAATATTTGAAACACAATATTTTCCTGAAATCCATGGCTATTATGATCATATGTATTTTCACAGTCTGCTAGAGTACCTTCATGTAACTGAATTAAATATAGTTTAATTAAATTAAAGTAAATTAAATTACTCATTAGCAGTAATAACTTTAAGCTTCAGGATGCATTTGAATTGGGCAGAGGATTTGAATACCTAGCTTAACAGCTCTAGTGTGGTACAAAATTAATTAGCATTATACATATCTTAGCTCTTTTCAAGACATGCACAGATGGGATAACAGAGCTAAAAAGATAAGGCGCTCTGAAAACCTCTTTTAATTTACTAATTAAAGAAGGTATTTGCTATTGTGAGCCGTTGAACTAAAACAAGATTAGTCTTTTGAAAGGGGGGGAGGTTCCATCTTGCAGGAGTATTTAGGACTGAATCCTTAATTATTTGACAATGTTATTTTACTAGAGGTCAACTTATTTTCATTGTAATGAAAGTAGAAGCAAAAGAGGCATTATTTCTAATCTTGGTGAGAGCCATTGCTCTGAGAAAAATAATTGATGACAGGCAAAGAGGCTAAAAAATTAACAATGGAATAAAGAGAGACAAAAGGGAAATTGTGAATGTAGCAGATCCTTATGATCTGACCTGTTTCATCAGATCTACATGTGCCTTGTGATGTATCACACTTGTTTCCCACATTCCCTTTTCCTATTCACCTGTTTCAAATGTGTCTCGGAAAGTAGCCATAAAATGGCCCGAGATGTGCTTTTTTTGTAATTTTGGAAAGGTCAGCTACAAGCGAAGCACCAATGAATACGAAAAAATGTACCTAGAGCTATACGGGAATCAGGTCACATATGAGCACCTAACTGACACTCTCGACAACTACAAAGACATCGGTCTTTCATCTTCTGGTGAGCTTCCCAAATATAACTTTTAATGGCTTCAAAGGGAATTAACAGTAGAAGAGAACACAATAATGTTATGAGCTGAAAATAAAATTACTGGCATTTCCATCCTCTGGTGTACATTTTAGGCTGCTTCATAGTGGTATGTGTTTAAAAGCACAGATGAAAATGCACAGGATGCTGGCTATAGCTTTAATTGTGGGGCTGATGCACACAATCAAGGAGGAAACATTTAGAATAATAGCATTTGTTTGTTTAAATCAGGGGTGGGGAACTTGCGGGTCCCTAGATGTTCCTTGTTGTAGTCCCATACTACATTTTAGGCTGCTTCATAGTGGTATGTGTTTAAAAGCACAGATGAAAATGCACAGGATGCTGGCTATAGCTTTAATTGTGGGGCTGATGCACACAATCAAGGAGGAAACATTTAGAATAATAGCATTTGTTTGTTTAAATCAGGGGTGGGGAACTTGCGGGTCCCTAGATGTTCCTTGTTGTAGTCCCATACTGCTCACCCATGGTAGAGCTGAGTGGTGGGCGCAGTGCTTTTTTTCTAATAAAATGTTTAGGGGTACTCTCATTTTGACTCAAGAAAATCATTTTATAGTTCAAATCAGGGAAAATACAGTAAATGGACAAAAGTACAAAGATACACAAAATGTTTAGGGGTATGCGCACCCCTGCGAACACCCCCCCAAAAAAAGCACTGGGAGAGCAAGGCCAGCCAGCCAAGTCTCAGGGGCAGGGGTACTTGCCTAGGGGCAGAGACCAAATGCAAGGTTCAGTCCAGTCCTAAGGTCAGGAGGATCTCAGTTCAGTCAGACGGTCCAGGGGTCAAGAAAGCTGAGAGTCCAAGGTCACAAAAAGCAAGAAGCAGGAAGGTCTTGCCAGGAACGACAAATGTTGTTTCCAGCAACTGACTGAGACTGGAAACCTTGCTTGAGAAAGCTGGAGCCACTTGGTTCTCATTAGGAGCAAAAAGGCTGATCAGCAGCAGGTGTAGTCACTTCGCCTTCTGCTCCTTCAGGCTGCTGCTCAGCAGGTGAGGCCTACTCCTGGCCCAAGACATTCCTGGACTCCAACTGCCATCAGCCCTAGCCAGTGTAATCAAGAGTAGAATCAGGGCTTTTTATTTTTCAGCTGGAACTTGCTGGAACTCAGTTCCGGCACCTCTCAGGTGGCGCCATTGCCACTACAGTGGTACCTCGGGTTACATGCGCTTCAAGTTACAGACTCCACTAACCCAGAAATAGTGCTTCAGGTTAAGAACTTTGCTTCAGGATGAGAACAGGAATCGTGCTCTGGCGGTGCAGCGGCAGCAGGAGGCCCCATTAGCTAAAGTGGTGCTTCAGGTTAAGAACAGTTTCAGGTTAAGAAAGGATCTCCGGAACGAATTAAGTAATTAACCCGAGGTACCAGTGTATAAGAGAACAAGGGATTTGTTCATGGTGAGTTCTGGCACCTCTTTTTCTAGAAAAAAATAGCACTGAGTAGAATATTATGAGAGCTGTACTTCAGCAACATCCAAAGGATCCCAATTGCCCACCTCAGTTTAGATAAATTGTGGATGGTAGCATTTTGTGGTAATTCCACTTCTGCTTGAGTGGCTAAACACAGAAGGTGGTGCTGGGCACGTATTGTTTGGCTGTGTGGAGCCTCTGCTATGAGGTTTTGTAGGGTTCAATCTTATCTTCTGTTAGGGTTGCCCTACGTCTGGAATTTGTGATTTGAGGACCCGCCACCCACTTGAGGATAAGAAAGACACATGGACACGGTATATTAGGTTAATGAGCTAAAAAAGGCCACAGTTTTATTGATTACAGCATGTGAGAGGTATTGGCTTAGGCACTGGATAAAACAACAGAGCGTGACTCCATCCCCTCAGGGAGGGGTGAGTCTATCAAGGGTTAACCACCAGTGGGAGGAGCCCGTTGATGCAAATACAACTGAAAGTTCCCCCTGATGTCACCGGGGGTCGTGCCATGGCCCTAGCCACCAGCAAGGGCATCAGACAGGATCCATGACTACTGGATTCCTTTACCAAAATACCCATAAAATGGAGCTGTAGGTGATGGCCACACCCTGCCCTCCAACACACAACCATATTCCAATGCCTAACCGCCAATACCCAAAAGTTGTGACAATTTGCTATGAGGTAGGCGAAAAACTAAGTGGCCGGTGCCAATTTGCCAGTTGGATAAAAATTCCTACCAGGCCCCTTGGCCAACCAAGGTGACCAACCACAGGTCCATAGCAATGTCAAGAACCAAGCAATGAACTATGGGAGGGTGGGTGGGTGATCTGACGAGAAGCAGCAGCACAATGGCTGGGAAACGCTGCCGTGGCTGCATTTGAGCGGCTAAACCCTGCCCCAAGCCTCCAGCCGATTGGCTGGCCACCTGGGGTTTGGCGCAGCAGCCAGAGCAGCTGGGCAGCGGACGGAACACCCCCTGCCAATGCGGGAAATGGCTCCCGCTCACAACTCCTCCCCTCCTGGACATACCTGGAATACTGCAGTCAGAAGCAGTGTCCAGGCAGAAATCAGCAAGATGTCCAGGAAAATCTGGACGTATGGCAACCCATGTTGGCGGTGTTGTCTTTGCTGATTTTTCAAAAAAAAAAAAAGCTCAAGAGTGACTTATTATTTTAAAAATCCCGATCAAGAGGAACAGTATAAAATCCAAGCAGGAAATATTATCACCAGTCAAATGGCTGTGTGGAAAGGTACATACCTGTCTGGTACCAAAAATACGATAACGTAGGTATGAGGATGAACTCAGTTAGTCCAAAGAATCGTGAAACCAAATAATTTAGACCTAGATCTTGAATTCTTCTGTGAGATTGCCAAAAAAATCCATTCATTCCAGCCTCCTAAACATTAATCTCTAACCACTCAGATGTATTCACTCAGATTTATTCAAATTCCTGGTACATCCAGAGACTTCATCTAATAAAAGCAGTGTGTTATGCATTTGAGAAATTGATTTCTGAGCTTTTGTTGACATCTGAACAATACTGTTTTCATGAAAAAGAAATATTTTACTTGTACCTGATCCTCACTCAGCAGTAATTTGTGAGTCGTAGGGGAACACTAGTAGGAAAGCCTATTTCAATGCAGGTTCAAGGCATGAACACTTTCCTAAGGGTTGTATCCAACTATGTTCTACTCAGAATAGATCCAGTAAAATGAATGAAATGAAGATAGCCATGTCCATTACTTTCAATGGGTCTACTCTGAGTAGGGCTTGAATTGGAAGCAACCTTAAGTCTTGTGATACAAATAGTATTTTTCTCATGTTTCCAAAAATTTCTGCGTGAACAAAAGTAGAATAAGAATATAATTTTTGTTCTAGTTTTAATGTATAAACAGAACTAAGGTACATTTTTCAAATATTGCACCCTTTGATTCTCAAGCTGAGAAACTTTATTAACAGATCTCTTGGTTTGTTCATATTCTAGACTCAAGCTGAACCTGCAGCTTCTTCTGATTAAATGCCTACTGTGAAAGCCACATCCAATCCTAAAAATTCCATCAGTTTATATTGCAAATATACACCAGGAGCTGTCTCTTCTCAGCATCCTCAGGTGAACTATTCAGTTGTATATTACATTGCTACCATTTAAAATGTTCTGTTTTCGGTTTCTCGAAATGAATTTCTATAAAAACAGGGTACAACTCACCAAACACTGCTGCCTCACATCCTTTGTTAAAATCAGTGAGACATGCCACAAAACTCACTTACTTCAAATGGATATTATTCTACTACAGTTGCCTGGTAGTTTGCTCCTCAGCATATTAGAAGACTATTATTACAAGATGTGATATAGGTTGTCTTTATTAGTTATTTGTGCAACACTTTCACATGAGAAATGTATCCCAGTCTTGATACTCACGGGAAAACACAGTTGCTGACACAGCAGTAGGCAGTGTCCAGACTCTGCCTGCCTTGGAAGAGCTGGAGGCCCCTCCAGCCCTTGCTGAGCTGAAGAATGCAATCAACTCTCGGGCATGTGGTAATGTCCCAGGACAGGACAGAATCCCAACAGAAGTGTGGAAAGCCAGCCTGAACTCCTCCCTCATGATAAACGTCCAAGGTCTTCTTTTGCAGTGTTGGGAACTAAGATCAGTGCATGATTCCAGTATTGTGACCCTCTACAACAGGGTAGATTGACTTCCTAAAAAAAGCTTTTGGTAGATCACTGCCAGTTTTTTCTATAGTGGGAGTAGATCTCAGTCTCTTGAAAGTTGGGCATGCCTGCTCTACAAGAACAAAGGTGACTACCTGTCAGGGAACTGCCATCGGAAGGAAGGGAAGTGAAAGGGCTCACACAGGTTGGGAGAGACTCAGCAGCTGAAGAGGGAACCAGTAGGGGGAGAGGAGCTGAGCTGAGGGAAAGGGAGCTGGAGGGATGGCTCAGAGACACTTCCAGCGAAAACAGTGGGGAGGTTTCAGGACCTCCTGTAGGGACACCCACTCCTCGCCGGAAACTGTCACGCAGAGAGTCCAGAAGACGTGTTTCCGTTAAGGAGCTTTTATGTTGGAAGCGATTCCGAAAGCAACCACTGTCGGAATCTGCCAGCGACTGACGGAGCCATGTTTAAGGGGCTCCGTTACAGACAGAGGTTTGCAAACTTGACCAAACTCTGAGGGACTAGGATTTTACACACAAGCAGCTCATCGTCCCATCACAGCATTCCGACAGTCTTCGTGAGCAGCTTGTGCAGGAGAAGGCATCATGAGCAACCCAGCCGGAACCGGAGAAGCAGGAGCTGGAGCGGGTCCAAGCCTGGAAGAAAGGTACCGGGTGTTGGAGGTCCAGCTAGCGCTGCAGACGGCGAGGCTTGAGGAGAGGAGGGCTCAGGATGCAGACAAAAAGGGGAAAGACACCCAGCTCGTCAGAAAGGTACCAGGATTGGTGCAGAAGTTTGGGGGGGAGCCCAAAGACTATCATGGCTTTCGGACAGAGATGCAATATGCCCTCAATCTGCAGTTTGATGAATTCCCTGACGAGGAATCACGAGTGGCTTTCGTGATTGGGCATCTTGAAAAGGGGGCGAGAGACTGGGTTAGACCCCTGATGGCAGCGAATAGTGACGTCCTAAAGGACACGATGAAGTTCTTTCGCGCCATGGATCTGATGTTTTCCAGCGATATTGAACAGGGAGTGGTCCGCAGACAGTTAATGGCTTGCAAACAGGGGAGCCGATCTGTCCGTGAGTACTGGACTGAGTTCACCATGTTGATCCATAAATTGGGGTGGGATCTATCGGCGGAACCCATTCAAATGCTCTTTGAAGAAGGGCTTTCTTCGGCTGTGAAAGACGAACTTTCCCGGGCGCCCAGGGCCGAGTCTATGGACCAGCTGACCAAATCAGCGCTGACCATAGGAGCGCGCCAGGAGGCGAGAGCATTGGAGAGGCGGGAAGGGAAGGGGGAACGTTGGAAGGAGTTCCGCATTCCAGACATTCCAGAGCCAACTTTCCCGCCGGCAGAGCCGATGGAAATCGGAACAGCGCGCGCGCGCGCAGTTTCAAAGCCCAGTGAGGGGGGAAAGAAGGAGGGAAAAGGCGCCCGGAAATGCTATCTCTGCCAACAGCCAGGTCACTTTGCCAGAGTCTGCCCCCAGAGGAAGGAATGGCAAGGGATGGTAGGAGCTGTGGAGGGAAGAGAGGAAGAAATACCGAAGCAAGTAAAAGCCAACGCCTGGCTGCCACCGTCGGGGCACAGCAGCCAGGCCAAAGAGCAGTGAAAGTGCCCACGCCAGAACCTCCTAAACCCGCCCTAGTGATAGAAGTGGCGCTAGAGCTGCCAAACGGACACCCTCTAAAGATAAAGGCGCTGTTGGACTCAGGCAGCTCCTGCAATTTCATGAGCAAAGAGTTTGCAGCTGAACACCAGATACAGACGATCCCTTTAAGCAACCCCCTGCAGGTGACCACGATCGATGGCAGGGAGCTGTTGGGAGGAGAAGTCAGCTTGCAGACCGTCCCAATGATAATGAAGGTGGCAAGGCACACCGAACTGATAGCGTTTAATGTGGCCACCTTGGGAGGAGCTCCCATTATATTGGGGATGAGCTGGCTAGCGTTACATGATCCGCTGGTGGGCTGGCATCAGAGAGTGGTTTCTTTTGGTTCAGCACATTGCTTAGAACACTGCAAAGAGGGAAAGGGTTTGGCAGGGGCCCAAGCCACCCTAGCAGGGACTGAAGTAACGGAGAACGTGAAGGTACCACGACAATACGCAGATCTCCGCGACGTCTTCAGCGAAAGGGAAGCTGACCAACTACCCCCGCATAGACCCTTTGACTGTCAAATCAATTTACTCCCTGGGGCACAGCTCCCTGTAGGCAAGCTGTACGCCATGTCAGACAGAGAGATGCAGGAGCTAAGAGAGTTCATTGACAAGAACCTGAAGAGAGGGTTCATCAGAGAGTCCAGGGCGGTGGGGGACAGCCCAGTGTTTTTTGTGGATAAAAAAAACACGAACAAGCCGAGGCTTGTGTGTGACTTCAGGGCCTTAAATGCAGTGTCAGAACCAGTGGCTTTCCCTATGCCCAGGATTGACGACATTTTGACAAGGGTCAGGAAGGGAAAGATTTTTACTAAACTGGACCTAAGGGGGGCGTACAACCTGATACGAATAAGGAAGGGGGATGAATGGAAAACCACCATGTTCACCCCTTTGGGGGCATTTGAATATTTAGTTATGCCCTTCGGCCTACAAGGAGGCTCCGCGTGCTTTCAATCGTTTATGAACCACGTCCTGGGGCCTTTGCTTTACAAGAATTGTGTGGCCTTCTTAGACGACGTGTTGGTGTATTCTGAGAATGAGGAGCAGCATGTGAGAGACGTCAGAGAAGTGTTGAGCAGGCTGCAAGCCAACCAGCTGTGGGTGAAACTGGAGAAGTGTCAGTTTCATACCAAGGAGGTGGAATTCCTGGGGTATCGCCTGTCAGACAAGGGATTGGCCATGGATCCCGGCAAGGTCCAGGCGGTGCTGGAATGGAAAACACCCAAAACAAGGAAGGATGTGCAGAGGTTCCTAGGATTTGGGAACTTCTATCGTAAGTTCATCCGAAACTTTGCCCACCTGACGGCGCCCATTACGGACTGTCTCAGCAGTAAGAAGAAGTTCGTTTGGACTGAGGAGGCGGAGCGAGCATTTGAGGAACTAAAAAGGGCCTTCGCCTCGGAACAACAACTCCTGCATGTGGATTTACAAAAACCGATGAGAGTGGAAACTGACGCATCAGACAGAGCTATTGGGGCGGTGCTTCTGCAGCCAGGGAAGGAGGAGTCAGAGTGGAGACCGTGTGCCTTTTTTTCGCGAAAGCTGAACAAATCCGAGAGGAACTACACGGTGTATGACCGAGAACTACTAGCCATTCATGAGGCGTTCCGGAGATGGAGGCACCTGCTAATTGGCGCACAACATAAGGTGCAAGTGTGCACTGACCACAAGAACCTAGAGTATTGGAGGACGGCACGAGTGCTCAACCAACGGCAAGTGAGATGGGCCCAGGAGTTCTCCAAATTTAACTTTGAGATTTGTTACATGCCAGGCCCAGAGAACATTAGGGCGGACGCTCTCTCACGCAAACCTGAATATTTGGAGGGGGAGGGAGCACCCGAAGAGAGACATGTCATTCCAGAGGACCGCTGGGTGTGTGGGGCGGCATTGGTGGGACAAAGAGAACTGGTAGAGGAAACAGAGAATGATGAATACGCCCAGAATAAGCTCAGAGGTCTTAGGGGTGAGGGAGAGGAACCAGGGGGTTTCGAGGAAAGAAATGGAGCTTTGTATTACAAAGGGGCACTGTATATCCCTGAAGGAGACTTAAGGGGGAGGGTACTCAAGCAGTTGCACGACAGCCCCACGGCGGGGCATTTTGGACAACACAAAACCATGTGGTTGGTCACCAGGGAATTTTGGTGGCCTAAGGTGAGGGAAGATGTACGGGAGTATGTAAGAGGGTGTGAGCAATGCCAGCGAGCCAAAGGGGAGAGGCGGGCACCGGCGGGGCTATTAGAACCCTTACCAACCCCAGAACGACCTTGGGAGGCAGTGTCGATAGATTTTATGACTGATCTGCCGAAGTCCAAGGGGAAAACAGCCATCATGGTGGTGGTAGACCTACTAACAAAGATGTGCCACTTTGTAGCCTGCTCGCATGCAGTCACGGCGGAAGAGACAGCGAAGTTATTTGTAGAACACATTTTTAGGTTGCACGGGGTGCCATTGAGGGTGGTCTCAGACCGAGGAAAACAATTTACTTCCAGGTTCTGGAGGAAGCTCATGAGCTTACTGCAGGTGGAGGTCAACTTTTCGACTGCCCGGCACCCTGAAACCAACGGGCAGGCGGAAAGAGCAAACGGGGTCCTCCAGCAATACCTGAGGTGTTATGTCAATGACAGAGAGAATGACTGGGTAGAAAAGTTGGCGCTGGCGGAATTTGCCTACAACAATGCCGAGAATGTGTCCACAGGGATGAGCCCCTTCTTGGCTAATTATGGGTGTCATCCCAGGGCTTTCCCAGGGGGAGAAGGGGAGAGATGGGGTGTCCCGGCAGCCGAGCATTTTGTAGAAGAAATGGAAGCAATCCATCGTCAGCTCCAACTCAACTTAGAAAGGGCGAAGGAAGAATACAAGAGGCAGGCAGACAAGAACCGAAGGGAAGGTGAAACCATAAGGGTGGGAGATAGGGTGTGGCTGTCAACCCAAGGGTTGCCGTTCAAAGGAGGTTGTAAGAAATTAAGACCCAGGAGATTGGGTCCCTTTGAGGTCATTCAACAGGTCAACCCAGTGGCTTTCAGGCTCCGGTTACCCAACCACATGAAACTGCACCCAGTATTTCACAGGTCGTTACTGTCACCGTATGAGGGGGGACGAGAAGGGATGGCCACTCGGGGACCGGTCATAGAAGAAAGGGAATGCAGCAGCCATGTGGCAGAAATCCTCGACGCCAGATGGAAGGGGGATCAGGTGGAGTATTTGGTAGCGTGGGAAGGAGAACCGGAGTCAGAAAACACTTGGGTAATGGCAGAAGATATCAATGACGAGGTATTGATAGAAACGTTCCATCAAAGGTTCCCAAGGAAACCTCAGCCTGTGGAGAGGTTCCGGAGGGAATACTTTGGGACCACCGATGAGGAGGAGGAGTTGGAAGGATTCTCGGAATCGGAAGGGGAAGGGGAGATGGACTCTGAGGAGGAGGAGTACTTCGAGACCAGGAACCGCAACAGGTGGAGAGAAGTGTTCGGGACATCGGAAGATGAAGGAAGTTCATTCCGGGGTTTTGCCTCCTCACCGCCCGTAGAGGAGGGGGCGAGAGGGGATGAAGGGGGCCCTGGAGGGGAGGTGGATGTCAGGGAACTGCCATCGGAAGGAAGGGAAGTGAAAGGGCTCACACAGGTTGGGAGAGACTCAGCAGCTGAAGAGGGAACCAGTAGGGGGAGAGGAGCTGAGCTGAGGGAAAGGGAGCTGGAGGGATGGCTCAGAGACACTTCCAGCGAAAACAGTGGGGAGGTTTCAGGACCTCCTGTAGGGACACCCACTCCTCGCCGGAAACTGTCACGCAGAGAGTCCAGAAGACGTGTTTCCGTTAAGGAGCTTTTATGTTGGAAGCGATTCCGAAAGCAACCACTGTCGGAATCTGCCAGCGACTGACGGAGCCATGTTTAAGGGGCTCCGTTACAGACAGAGGTTTGCAAACTTGACCAAACTCTGAGGGACTAGGATTTTACACACAAGCAGCTCATCGTCCCATCACACTACCATAACTGTAACAACTTCTGTGGAATCTTCATGCTGCGTACCATGGGGGAAAGCCTTCACTCATGTAGTTCTCAACAGATTACAAATACACACTGACAGAGTCTATATCAAGTGACAATACAGCTTTAGTGCTCAGAGGTCAAAAGTCAACATGATTTTCTCACTGTGTCAGCTGCAGGACACCTCAACGCCTTCCACATGCACTATGTCAGAAGCTTTGGGGCATCACATGGTGGAACGGAGTCTCGAACAAAGATGTAGCCTCCCAATCCCACATTCCCAGAATGTTCATACTCCAGTCTCAGAGATGTCTACACTGCTTTGGTCATGTCCACAAAATGGAAGATGGCAGGACCCCCAAGGATGTGATCTACGGGGAGCTGGCTTCAGACACCAGGCCTGTTGGCAGACCAACTCTGAGCTATAAAGATGTCTACGAATGTGACATGAAGGCTGGCAACATTAACCCCACCATGTGGGAATCCCTTGCAGACAAACACAGCATCTGGAGACAATCAGGTTGTGTATTCACAGCAAGTGACTAGAAGTGGAATGACCACTGGGAGTTGCTCAGGAAGAAGAAACACCATGATAACCTACATCAGCACAACCAGACACATTCTTCTAGTTCAACTGCAACAAAACCTGTCTCTCTCATAGCAGTCTCTACAGCCACAGCAAGCGCTGTAACTCTCCAACCGTTTGACTTCACCCTTGAAGGTGCACTCTTCCATGGTCTCCTGAGACAGACAGATGCTGTCACAAATACTCCTGTGGCAGAAATCAAGTGATGTGGCTACCAGCACCATCTGCACCTAAGTGGAACTTAATTTCTTGTCCACCTGGTCAATGTCCAATTCTCTGTGCAAGAAACAACTGCAGCATTACCTGTACTAAATAGATGGATAGAATTATTTTATAAGTTACATTTTGATTAGTGGAAAATAAATGTGATAGCAGTATAATCAGGAAGTCTAGCAAAATAACAGTTAACATTATTCATAGATATTCTTCAGGATAAGCAATGTTTGACAAAACAGACCCAGAAAGGAAGACTCCAGAATCTGACACTTTGTTGATAGCAACTGGCTATCACAGGGCTGATAGAGCCTTCCAGAATTACTTTCCAACATGTCACCATTTTCAGACAGACCAGTGGGATCAATTGCTCATTGCCTTGGAGAAGAAAACTGAAATTAGGCTTTCCACAACTTAGCTTACTGTCACTGTTACTTTAGTTCTTTGACGTGATGCTGCCCACTTCTGCTCAGTGGAAAACAATAGTCTCTGAAAATGTAGGATAGGAAGTGAAAATTTACTTTCATTCCTTGTGCACCTTGTGTTCTACTGAATGAAGCAAGAAAGCTATAGCCAATAACAGTGACTTTCAATTATGTACACAGCCATATTCCATATGGAACGTATCCCAGAAGTGAACTGCTCACTTCATTTCTACCCAACAGTCAGCACAACAATCAGGTGTGCCACAAATATTGTACTTCTATGCCATATATATGCACAGCATAAGCTAATTCACAGGAGTGAAGGAAAACAATTCCTGCATAGTGCCAGGATGAAGTCAAATCTGTAGAAAACACAATAAAAATGCAACTTAAGTGTAAAAAGAATAACCGTCCCATTTCTGCAATAAACACGATTGAAAGGGAATGACATCTATTGAAATACTGGAGGAAACAAAGTGGTAATAATATGATTAATAGGGCAAAAGATTGGTCTTTTGTCTGCATGGCTATGAACAGACTATTGGAGATGTAAAAACTATGCATTGTTTACTTCTTCATATAGTTCCCAAGAGAATTTTCAAAATAAAATTAGCAGCAGACCGTAGAGTGAAATTAAGCAGAATTTTAAAAAATGCCAAGTAGAGTCCTTCCAAAGACTGATGTTAAAATTAGGAAGAAACATCATCCTATGTGCAAGATCTTGGAGTTCAGAGCAACACCCTTCATGTATCAGTTCAAGATCAGGGCACTTCTTTTTACTGCCTGCCAGGGAGACAGAATATCAAACTGAAAATTTGGTGAAATGAAGAATGGTATGCTGTGTGAGCTCAGGATATAAAATTTTAGGAGCTCTTAAGGGATTCGTGATGGCTGTAAAATATGATTACTAACTGTGTAGCAGTGCCAGAGCACTTACACTACATCCTGATAGGAAGGAGACGGGGTGGAACAGAATACAGTGCAAAGTTAACGCTGAAGGATAATGCATCGCCTGTAATGAATAGCACATGTAACTCAACACATAAATAAAGAAAAGGGAAAGGTACCCCAAAAAGGCAGTCCAAAAGATTACAAAAAGATGCAGGGAAGGTTGACACAGAAATCGCAAGGGAGGAGGGAGGAGGATAGAACCGTCTTTGACAGCCAAGCTTTCAGAGTGTTGACATTGTAGATGTCGCCCCATATAAAAGCTATTACGGCAATAGGGGAGTCTCCATAAATACCCACTCCACAGTCAAAGCAAAACTAGCAAAATGGTTGCAAAGCAAAACCAGCATAGTGGTTGCAAAGGGACAGTCACTGCTTCCCTGAGTGGACAAAGAGTCCATTTGCACTTAGCAGCACCTGATAGGCAATGTTTCTTTGAAGCTGCGTTGACAGAATTTGAAGCTCAAAGCCATAGTGTTACCACTTGGAATATAATGCCTTCTTTTTGTATTTCATTCCATTTTCCCCTCCCCTTTTGGACATTGCTTCAATGGTTTCATGTTATGAAGCGGTTTATAAATTTATTAAGAAACAACAACAACAACAACAAGCTCTTCCCACTTGATCATTCTAACTAGATTTATACCAGTGCTTTTTTTCCTGGGGATACTCAGGAGTATGCAGCACTGGCACACACACACCCCATGTTAAAAGGGTGGAACTTTTATCCTGCCTTTAGGAACTCTTAATGACAGTTCATCTTAAATTTGTTCCATCATTCAGGTACATTCTTCACTGTGCTTTGGCAAGGACCAGTCTGACACCACAATTCCTTTAAACAGTGCTATTTTTTTCTAGAAAAAAAATAGGTGCTGAAACTCACCACAAACGCAGGCCCTTGTTCTCTGAGAACGGCAATGATGCCCACCTGAGAGGTGCCAGAACTCATCTGAAAGGTGCCAAAATCTACCTGAAAGTTCCAGCTGAAAAAAACCCTGCCTTTAAAGAAGTAGTGGAGAGCTTTTTCAGCCTGAAGGCCACATTGCATTCAGAAGAACCTTTCGGGGGCCACATGTCAGTGGGGCAAGGAGCAAACGTGGGCAGAGCAATGAATATAAATGTTGCTTTTTTACGCTAGACTTGCTTATACTTCCTTCTCTTTCCTCCATCCAGACAAGCAACAGGCAAGAAACATTCCCACCAGGGGAAACATTCAAGGAGGGGGTGAATCAGGGCTACTAAGGGGTGTGGTCTGGGGAAAGGGTGCATATTTGGGGTGGAGTGTGGCCTGGGAAGAGTCCCAGAGGCCAGATAAGGAAGCATAGAGGGTCACATTCAGCTCCCAGCTCTGATGTTCCCCACTGCTGCTTTAAAGAAAAGAGTGGCATTTGAATCTCCAATAAAATGATACAAAGCAATATGGCGGGGGAGTTAGCAATATACTCTGATGGTTATTTGCAAGCATTTCAACAAATCTAAGTGCACATAGTTAGAGGTAATCATAATGGAAGTTATAAAAGGACTTGCTTCCAAATGAACAGATCTAAATTTTGGGTGATTGCTGTAGCATTGCTCCTGGTGTTGAAAAGTTTAAAAACAAAAGCTGACACAAATAGCAGCGGGCACCCGTTACTTCTGTTTTCCCGGCTTTCATTGTCTACATCTTTGCATTAGCTGTCAACTGACTATAAACCACCCAGAGGACATATCTGATTTGGAAATAGATAAATGCCAAAATAAATAAAAAACCCCAATTCATTAACCTACATTTCTGGTTTCTTATGCCTACGGTTAAAATGTGGCCTATTTGGGATTCATGGTTATGTTTTTACTGTTCCCTTATGAAGTTTATCCCATGTTGTAGGTTAACAGGCAAGAAATAGCTAAAAGTAGGAAGGGGGGGGACCCACCCCCGGTCACAACAGAAAGAAAATGGATGTGGGAATCCCCACAAGTCAAGTAGGGGTAAGATTTCGGTGGAAAAAATGAATATATAATATGCCATTTTTTGTTCCAGACAATTCCAGTGTTAAGAAGTATAAGCTTTTTCTAACAATGGCAAAAAGAGTTATTAAAATGTATTTGGCCGGAGAAAAAAACCAAGGATTAAATTTAAAAAATAGGAGTCAACACACCCAGAACAGCCACAGGCATTTATCCCTTCATCAGCCCAATGGGCAAGTGAAGGGCCTGGCCCCAGCCACTGAGCCATAATGAATGGGTCATGGGACAGAACCGCCTAAGCAGCTCTGTGCAATTAGTCCAAGGGTGATGGGCATGGTGGGTGAGAGAAAAAGATACAAGGAGGAGGACTGCAGAAAAGAAACAGGGAGGAGGAGAAAGGGGTGAAGGAGTCAGGTTAGAAGGGAAGCCTTGCCTCATACAGCTTCTCCATAAGCTGCCTGTGGGGCAGGAGTGCAAACGTGATAACACCAAGCCAATGCTAGGGGTCAGGACCTTATCAAGAGTCTTGAACCATCTCAAGAGGACAATAAATCAGGAATTTGCTAGTCCAGACAAAAATAAAAGTACAAAATGCCCATTTTCCCTTAAAGCCTTTAAAAATGAACAAACAAACAAATCCTGGCACTAATTCATCTTCTATTTATTTATTTAATAGCAAACAAACATTGTCCGGACAGCATTCATGTGACAAGAGATGGATTCAGATTAATAGGCAAATAAAAGTGATTGCAGATGTATTCCCCCAGCCTGCCACCAAGTTCACCAAAATAGCTTGAAATTAAAGAGGGCCCTTTTGCTTTTGCTTCTACTGAATGTGACTAAGATTTTACCCATTGTCTGTTCCTGTTTCTTATTTCTTATTTTAGGACAGCCTCAGGGCTTATCCCAGAGTGTGAGGAATGCATTTGCCATGTCCAACAGCTGTCTGCACAGTCTAATATATTCCACAAACAGTTTCTCAGCCTTTTGGCTATGCTCAAGTGTGGGCACTAATTCTGAATACATTCATATATTTCTATAGCTGCCGCTGCTCTGGCATTTCTCACCCTGGCTGTTTCTTCTTCCTCCTTGATGCTCCAGCCTTTGAGAGCCACAGATCACCCCAGACCAACCCAACCCCACTTGCAGCAATCTACAGTGATACCTCAGGTTAAAACTTAATTCGTTCTGGAGGTCCGTATTTAACCTGAAACTGTTCTTAACCTGAGGTACCACTTTAGCAAATGGGGCCTCCCACTGCTGCTGCGCTGCCACTGCATGATTTCTGTTCTCATCCTGAATCAAAGTTCTTAACCCGAGGTACTATTTCTGGGTTAGCGGACTCTGTAACCTGAAGCGTATGTAATTTGAGGTACCACTGTATTTAGATCCTCCAACTGTCCCAATTTTTCTGGGACATCCCTGATTTAGAGAAGCTGTCCCAGTTTCTGATTGGAACCTGGAATGTTCCACTTTTTCTTAGGATGTCCCTCTATTCATCAGAGAAATGTTGGAGGGTCTGTCTATGTACCCACCTCATCTGAGGCCTGAGACCCTCCAAATATGCACAAATTGACTCAGGCCTCAGACTAATCTGATACATAGCCCTACTTGAAATCCCTCCCCTCAACTGAAACCATCCTTAACCATCTAAACATTGTTGGTAAATATTTCAAAGATATCTATATCATCAAAATAAACCCCTGAATTACAGGTGAGAAATGGAGTCCTACTTTCCAGATGAGATCATGCCACCGATTTCTATAATGTTATTATAAGACCCTCCACATTATTTTAGATCTCATTATTTATTCATCCTAACATTTAGAAACAATAAATGTTCTTAATAGACCTGGAACCCAAAGGCCAAATATGAAAGCAGATTATGGGAGATTAAATTGCCCATTGTCTCCTCCAAAGCACGCATGCAAGAGAGTTTATTTTATGACCGGCCTTCGCTTTACAGCATAATCAATCAAATTAGAGCACAGACATATTGACAATTCCCTATCCCTCCCCCCAAGTAATTAAAGATAAACACAACCTCTTCCTGATGCCCCGCAGAATACATTGCTAAATCTAACAAAGGATATTATCGTTAGGAGTTGAAGATGTGGAGCTGTTTTCCTGCTATTAGAAAAAAAACCAAGCAGCTTGTCTGCTTGCTTGAGTCATCTGGAGTTACCTTCTCTCCTGACATCATCCTGAGCGATCATACCTGCTCCACTCTGTCATTGTAGAAAACTGTGGTCTGGATTTTGAGACTTCCTCTGAGTGGGAGGGAAAGGTTGGTGGGCTGGATGACTTTTGCCTTGCAGTGCAGATTTGGGGCTAGCATGGGCAGACTTTGGGTCTCTTCCATCTTTATGATTACACAAAGAAAAAAGAACCTTAAGAGCAGTTAAAGCAAATATGGCATTTTAAGCCTCAGAGAAGTAATGTCTCATTAAACTGTTCTGCACAAATAGTAAAGAATACATTAACTACTGAATGCTGTTTCTTCCCTGCATCCTTCCCCCCCCCCCAAAAAAAAACCCAGCCCAGCAACCACTATTTTGCCTGTATTCTTTAGCAACCGATGTCCTTACTGATAACAAGGGCAGCTTTATTATTGGGAATTAAGGTGGCATTGCTTTGATCCCCTAATTAAACTCAGCTTCATCTCCTGATAATGGCTGCTGGTGAATGCACTAGCATTTAACTGCAAATAAGCACGTTTATTTCAGTTATCCACTCCATAGTCTGGATAAATACCATCAAGGTAGCCTTGAGGTATTTTCAAGCTTCATTTTGTAAACCTATTATATGAATAGTGTGTGAAGAAATCTAAATCTGAAGCATCGCTGGTCTTGTGATTGAAAAAGTGGTTGACAAATTTATCCATTTCTTGTTAGTGTGATTAAATGAATGTGACTAGTCATGGGAGGCTTCGGAGAGGAAATGATGTGAAAAAAATGGCTGTATGCTGAATGCTTAAAAATAAAATAAAATCCAGCATTCTTATTTCTGAAGAATCTATACTATATAGCAGCCATAGTAGAAAGTTCCCTGTGATTTTGACTAAACATAAGGAAGAATTTTCTGGTGGTAAGAGCTGTTTGACAGTGGAATGGACTCCCCTCGGAAGGTGGTGGACTCTCCTTTACTGGAAGATTTTAAGCAGAGGTTGGATGGCCATTTGTCATGGGTGCCTTCATTGAGATTCCTGCATTGCAGGGGTTGGACTAGATGACCCTCAGAGTCCCTTCCGACTCTACAATTCTGTGGTTTTTTGATTCTATGATTTGTGGCTACTGTCACTTCTAAGAGCATGTTCAGACTGTCATTTTTTACAGGTATGATTTAATCCCTTACCATCTAATTCAGGTTCCACAACAGAAGCTCTATCTCTTTTTCAAATCAGAACCAGTGAAGGCAGTGAAGGTCCTGTGTGAGTGTCTGGAGAAGGTGGGAGGATGGATGGCAGATAACAGATTGAGGTTGAATCCTGACAAGACAGAAGTACTGTTGGGGGGGGGCAGGAGGCGGGCAGCTGTGCAGGACTCCCTGGTCCTGAATGGGGTAACTGTGCCCCTGAAGGACCAGGTGCACAGCCTGCTAGTCATTTTGGACTCACAGCTGTCCATGAAGGCACAGGTCAATTCTGTGTCCAGGGCAGCTGTTTACCAGCTCCATCTGGTATGCAGGCTGAGACCCTACCTGTCCGCAGACTGTCTCAACAGAATGGTGTATGCTCTGGTTATCTCTTGCTTGGACTACTGCAGTGCACTCTATGTGGGGCTACCTTTGAAGGTGACCCGGAAACTACAACTAATCCAGAATGCGGCAGCTAAACTGGTGACTGGGAGCGACCGCCAAGACCACATGACACTGGTCTTGAAAGAACTACATTGGCTCCCAGAATGTTTCTGAGCACAATTCAAAGTGTTGGTGCTGAACTTTAAAGCTGTAAATGGCCTCGGCCCAGTATACCTGAAGGAGCTTCTGCACCCCCATCGTTCAGCCTGGACACTGAGGTCCAGTGCTGAGGGCCTTCTGGCAGTTCCCTCACTGAGAGAAGCCAAGTTACAGGGAACCAGGCAGAGGGCCTTGTCGGTAGTGGCATCCGCCCTGTGGAACGCCCTCCCACCAGATGTCAAAGAGAACAATAGCTACCAGACTTTTAGAAGACATCTGAAGACATCCGTTTAGGGAAGAGCCAGTATGGTGTAGTGGTTAAGAGCGGTAGTCACGTAATCTGGGGAACCGGGTTCGTGTCTCCGCTCCTCCACATGCAGCTGCTGGGTGACCTTGGGCCAGTCACACCTCTCTGAAGTCTCTCAGCACCGCTCACCTCACAGAGTGTTTGTTGTGGGGGAGGAAGGGAAAGGAGAATGTTAGCCGCTTTGAGACTCCTTAAAGGGAGTGAAAGGCGGGATATCAAATCCAAACTCTTCTTCTAATGTTTAGACTAATGTATTTTAATATTTTGTTGGAAGCTGCCCAGAGTGGCTGGGAAAACCCAGCCAGATGGGCGGGGTATAAATAATAAGTTGTTGTTGTTGTTGTTGTTGTTGTTGTTGTTGTTGTTGTTGTTAAGAAGTTGATTTAGTGTTCTTGCACAGCAAACCCACTTCCCCCCCAAAAGCAGATTTTGTGTCTGTGTGTATGATAAGCAATGTGACAGAAAAATGCATTGGGAAGTGTGGGATAACACTTGCTTGGCACAACATTGCATAACCTCCCCACAAACAAATCAGAACGGATGCTCAGTCAATGGCTGGCTTTGTCTGATCCACCCACAAACATTGAATAAACAGATCAGTTTTCAGGAAGCAGCCTGAAAGAAATGTCTAGAGGCAATGCATGTTGATCTATGATCCAAGTCACATACCTGCAGAGTATTATTCAAAATAAAATAAAATATCACATTTCAGGAGGATACTTACTCTTAGGCATGGGGTGTGGGTGGCGCTGTGGTCTAAACCACTGAGCCTCGGGCTCGCTGATCAGGTCAGTGGTTCAAATCCCCGCAACAGGGTGAGCTCCTGTTGCTCTGTCCCAGCTCCTGCCAACCTAGCAGTTTGAAAGCACACCAGTGCAAGCAGATAAATAGGTACTGATGCATTGGGAAGGTAAATGGTGCTTCCATGCGCTCTGGTTTCCATCACAGTGTTCCGTTTTGCCAGAAGCGGTTTAGTCATGCTGGTCACATGACCCGGAAAGCTGTCTGTGGACAAATGCCTGCTCCCTTGGCCTGAAAGCGAGATGTGTGCCACAACCCCATAGTCGCCTTTGACTGAACTTAACCATCCTTTACCTTTACCTTTATTCTTAGGCACACCTGGTAACATACAGTGAAATTGTAATGCCTCATGCCTTATAATAGCAAACTCCTGGATCCTGATCATAAACTGCTTTGGGAGCTCTTTTCAGTTTGTAATGTGGCATGGCAAGGATGTTGTTGTTTAATAAACAGACTGGGTTGCTATTTCTCCTAAAGCTCAGACCCAGAATCTCATGGGGTAAAAACTAGCCACATCAGGAAACAGTGTCTGCCATATGAGGGAGGGAAGAAAACTTGGCAAGGTTGGTGAGTGACAATAGCTGGATCAGGATCTAGCTTTCCTGGAATTATGAAAGCCATCCTGGCTTCTGATTTAATCCCAGAAAGTCCCTATTCCCTTGTCGGTGCCACTGCCACCAAACTTGGAGATGAGTATGGACTAGTGCTTGTCCTGAGAGATGGTGGCGGTAGCAATGGCAGCTGCAAAGAAGCATCCTGTTGCCTCTCCATGACATTTCCATGGCTACTGATGCTGGCATCATCCCTTGGGTAGCTCGTAGCAGCTGCTAGAGAACCAGTGAGGAGGAGGAGAGGCCGACACTGTTGCCAAGGCGCAGTGGCCTAGGAAGGGGTGTGTGGTGAAGAAGAAGAAGAGAAGAAGAGTTTGGATTTGATATCCCGCTTTATCACTACCTGAAGGAGTCTCAAAGTGGCTAACATTCTCCTTTCCCTTCCTCCCTCACAACAAACACTCTGTGAGGTGAGTGGGGCTGAGAGACTTCAGAGAAGTGTGACTAGCCCAAGGTCACCCAGCAGCTGCATGTGGAGGAGTGGAGAAGCGAACCCGATTCACCACATTACGAGTCTGCCACTCTTAACCACTACACCACACTGGCTCTCACTGGTGGGTGTGGTCTGCCCCGGGTGTCATCACTGAGGGGGGTGACAAAATGGCAAAAATATGTGTTTTTAAAATAAGAAATTCCCATCGTGAAAAAAACAGTTTTAGGAGCTTATGCTCACAATGTTAAGTAAATAAACCAGAAAATAACACTTGCAACTGGAAGTATCTTATTTTTCCTTCTTTTAATAATTTTAATGTGTGTGGGAGGGTGACAATAAATTTTCCATACCGGGTACCACCTGACCTTGCTATGCCACTGCCGAGGCCCAGCCTCGTGTGAAACAGCAGCTCTTAGGTGCAGGCAGAGACCAGGGTGGTGGAAATATTCTGCAGGGAGATGACAAAAAATGGGGGATTGAGGAGGGTCAGTTGGGAATGAGAAATGTCCCTATTTTCATCTGAGGAATGTTGGAGGGAATGGAGTAATACCACAGCATATGGTATACCCATTGCTATTTTTCTAGAAAAACAGATGCCGGAACTCACCATGAACTCCCTTGTTCTCTTAGAATGGCAATGGACCCACTTGAGAAGTGCCAGAACTAAACTCTGGTGAGTTCCAGCTGGAAATAAAAGTGTCTGAAATACCGTTGTTGTTTTCTTCCTTGCCGCCAGCACTTTTTATTTTAAAAACATGTATCTAGAATGCTTAGAGAGGCCAAAGTATTCAAAACGGATATAACCATCTTCATAGAAACTAAATGTATTTCTAAAGAATCGTGGGTCAGCAAAGTCTACTGTTCTTTTATATATTCACTGCATGCATTATGCCACCCCCATCTATTCAGCCAGAGCCATCGATTCTTTGTGGCATATAATATGTATCTGTCATTTAAATATTGACAGAATTGAAGTGCCTGGTGAAAACTGCACAGATGCCTCCATAGCTCATCTGTTACCTCTTGGGACATAGTATTACATAGAAACTCGTTGTACAATACTTAGTTTTAACTTTAGCTACATTTCTAAATTGGATGTTTTAGGTTTCTAAGGAAGAAAAGAATTCAGTCCTTCAAATCTGCTAAACAGATATGCTAAGTGTACTATTTTAAAAGACTTCAGACATTTTATGCTTAGCAGGCACAAGATCAATATTTCAATTTCTATATCAGTTTAATATGCAATCCACTGCCTATGAAATAATTTTACCAAAAGACTAACAAGCCTCACAAGAGCGGAAAAAGCCCTATCAGTATGCCAACAATGATGTATTATGTAAAAGACTAGAATTGTATTTCATGAAAACCTTTAATAAAACTCGAGGCCAAGGTCCAGAGCAGTCCATGCACACAGGCAAATTGCTGTGATGTGCACATGAAGGCGACCAGTTGTGAATTGTCAAGGCAGTCTCTTGCAACTCACTGGATGCTGCTTTAGATAATCCCAAATTCTGGAGGGGCATATTCCTGACTGGGAGTCACAGGAGGCTGTCCTTAGTAAAGAGATGCTAAAAAAAAAACCCCACCCTGTTCATGAGAGCAATGCTTTGGATCCTGGGTTATATTCTAATTTGTGCCAAATCCAATAGAAAGTTTATGACATTTGCAAGTGGGTCTGTGCAATTCTAACAATTAATAGGATCTACTGTTAAGCCCCCATCAGGGACTGCCCAAGATTTAACTTTGTAGGCCAGGAAAAACAAAAGTGCACATGTCCCAGGACCACAGCGTCATTTTTGACACTTGTTGATGGATTGGGGGGTGGGGCATACCTCTAGGACTGCACATTGCTTCATTGCTGGGCCAAAACTTGTGAGAAGAAATTTTTGTTCCCTGAGAAAATGACTGTGATTTTTCTTCTTCTCGCCTCCCCCAATAGGAAAGGGTTGCTTTGGAGAATTGTGTCCACAATTCTTGTTTTGGTGATTATTACCATTCCCACCTCTGTGTCAAAATGTACGCTGATTCAAGACCCCGTTCCTTTCTGTCCAACTTTAAACTGACTTGATCAGTTTACAGCTATAAGCATAATGATGTCTTTAGAGCAGGGGTGTGCTGGTTAAAAGAAGAGGAAGGAGAAAAAGACAAGAGATCCATCTTGAGCAGGCTGGTAGAGAGGCCTTCCATCACTTTGGTGACCTCTGTCTATCCAGGCCCAAGATTCCTCTTAGATGGGCCATCAACACCTTTTGCCATGCTAATGCCTCTATCCCAGGTGAGGAACTGACGAGGGAAGCTTAGCTTGTGTTTTCCCAAATTACCAAACTTTTAGAAGACATCTGAAGGCAGCCCTGTTTAGGGAAGCTTTTAATGTTTGATGCATTACCGTATTTTAATATTTGGTTGGAAGCCACCCAGAGTGGCTGGGGAAGCCCAGCCAGATGGGCGAGGTATAAATAATAAATTATTATTATTATTATATTATTATTCCCACAGGCATGCAATATTCCCTTCCAAACGCCAAATAATCAAACTCCTACCATTAATTCCTAGGGTTTCGCCCAGGCATAGGCAAACTTGGACCTCCAGATGTTTTGGGACTACAACTCCCATCATCCCTAGCTACAGGACCAGTGGTCAAGGATGATGGGAGTTGTAGTCCCAAGACATCTGGAGGGCTGAGTTTGCCTATGCCTGGTTTAGCCCCACCCCACCCCCATCTCTAACAATATGTTGTGCTGGTGGCCACCCGGTGGCATCAGCTTGGTGAAGGAAAACTCCCTGATATACCTCTTTTCTCTGGCTGGCTTGGGGGTGGAAAGGGAAGCACTCTTTGGGTTTTACCTTCTAAATGCTTGGTAGAGTGGAACAAACAACAACGTCCTCTGGCGGTGAGCAGGCAAGGAAAAGCATGGCTCAATTTTTCAATCCAGTACTTGGGAGCTTGCAACATGGAGAGATATCTGCTTCTGTCTGCCCCAAATAGGCTACCTACACAGTGTGGGTTATTCAGTCCTGTTGGCTGCATTTCCTTGAGTTTGTTGCTAATAAAGCCATGGCTCTTTAATGAAGAATGTCTCGTGTTTTCCTTCCTGTGTGTCAGGGCAAGATCCACTTTTGTACTGCTCTTAGGTGATATTTGGAAGGTCGCAGCTGTATAAGTAACGTCTCTTCTGAAGATCGCAGTGAATGAGAGACCATGCATATGAATGTATCATGCATTAGGATTTAATAAATATATCTTCTTCTTTTCCACTTTGTCATTTAGTTCTATAAAAGCTGTTCAGACTAGAGAAGCACACTGCTGCAGATTTTTCAAAAATCAAAATGTAACTCAGTCTGACACACATGCCTGATTTACTCACAATAAGGCCAAATACATCTTCTTTTTGATTTTTGTTTGGCATGAAAAGACATGGAACCTAAAATTATTCATGTGAGGGATAGAGATACTTGATATTGACTGCAGACTTTCCTGGGAAATTGAAAGGATGATGAAAAAATAAATAGCAGTTTACAAAGAATATGATATTTTGAATCTCGAAATCCATTTTAAAAAGAGGATCTTCACCTTAAACCCACTTCAAGCTGATACTTTGAGTAATAGCATATCTAGTTTGTACCTGAAAGATAACTCTGCCTTTCACAAAGGATTTATCAATTATATCTCTCAGAAAAAAAGTCAAGTGGATGAAAGCTTCGTCTCGTAAAACAGTTCCAAGATCTTGCAAGTCTATGTAGAAATTGATTCTGTACTGCAGAGATATTACATCTTGCAAAATGTTGGATAACTGCATCTGATAAGAAGTTCTCAGGCGGGTAATTTTGAAACAGGGTGCTTGATTTGAATAGGCTAAAGGAAAATTCTCAGTTTTAATGTGAAGTGTTTTTGTCTGTTCCTTCACTGATTCTTTAAGTCTTAAATCTTCCCTTCTGGAATTCGAGTAAACAATAAGTAACAAAATTAGCTCCCCTCCCCACCAAAGAGTAGCTTCTCCCCCCTTTTCATTTTTTTTGTAGCCACAAGCTGGCAATTTACTACATATTTCAATAGTGCATGATTTTTCACAAATTTCATTAGCACACCATTGATTGCTCATTTTTCAGCACTCAAAACAATTTAACATAGTCTCTTTCATGCAGAGAATAACATATTCATATTATTTGATTTTTGATGAAACCAAATGACCCTTTAAATTTGCAATAGGGTTCTTTAATTTTGCATGAGTTTCTTCACTGCTGTTCATTTAATTTTCTGTTTCCATTAACCATCTGCAGGCATTTGACTCTGCGACAATTATTCAGCTGTGCTACATCATGACTGACATATTTTATAAACGTTTAAAAGAAAAAGAGAGCCAGAAAAAGGAGAGGAAAAATTAACAAAACAAAAAAGTCACGGTTCAGAATCATGTATTTTCCATACAGCTGAAATGTTTGAATAGTAATTTTTGGTTCCATTGAAAATCTAGCTTAATTGCATTTTGTCTTCTTTTCTGATAAGCACTTCATGATGCTGATGATTGTCGGAGCTAAAAGCTGCTCCCTTTGAAAAGAGAATGTTTTCCCACACTGGTGACCAGGGAAGCACACTTTGCATAAAGGTCAAACTGATCACTTCAGTAAAGCCTTTTGTGTGTATGTTTAAGTAAGAAGGAATCCCACTGTATGTACTTTGCTCTGTTCCGCCCTCTCCGCCTGCCCACATAATTTTCTTCCATACATTTGGTAGTCTGCATTGGAAAATGTTTTAAATTACTACTCTGTGGCTACGAAAAATACCTGAGATGAATCAGGTGAGAATGGTTGGGTGCATCATTTCTGATAGGTTCCAAGTTCTTTTGCCATATATATTGTTATATGATTAGGGTGTGGTGTTAGTTTGGATTATATATTTGGATCCCAAGCTTGTGATTTTGGATCTACTACTAGACTATCATTTGTAGTAAAAGGGACTGCTGAAGTGGCCAAACCAGTCTCTTTGTTAGCTTAATGGTCTTTCTTAGGCCTGTAAGGGACGTGGGTGGCGATGTGGTCTAAACCACTGAGCCTCTTGGGCTTGCCAATCAGAAGGTCGGCGGTTTGAATCTCTGCGATGGGGTGAGCTCGCGTTGCTTGGTCCCAGCTCCTGCCCACCTAGCAGTTCGAAAGCATGCCCAAAAGTGCAAGTAAATAAATAGGTACTGCTCTGGCAGGAAGGCAAATGGAGTTTCTGTGCGCTGCTCTTGTTTTGGTGATCCGTTGCACCAGAAGCAGCTTAGTCATGCTGGCCACATGACCCGGAAAAACTGTCTGCAGACAAATGTCAGCTCCCTCGGCTATTAAAGCGAGGTGAGCAGTCAGGGGTCCTTTACCTTTACCTTAACCTAGGCCTGTAAGCATTCCATTTACATGTCTAAAGAGCTGGTAAAAAACAAGTGTGTTGCCATGGACGCAAGTGGCTGGTGATGCTCTTTGAGGAGCGGGATAGGCCTCCTCCCTGCCTAGCTGAATATTACATTATCTGCAAGCATCTGCAGACCTGGATCGCTCAGTGTGATTAGAGTGTGGTGTTGATAATGCCAAGGTTGCAGGTTCAACCCCCATACGAGACACTAGTTGATCTTCAAGGTCCCTTCCAACTCTACGATTCTATGATCTAGTGATGGAAAAACAACAGAATAGAGAGCTAGTCTCTCTTTTTAGTCTGGGATGAAATTGGGAGGTTTGTTTTGCTCTTTACTAAATCTAAAGCTATGGCTTTTGGGACACTGCTCGTGTTATTGCTATGAGTCATTCCACACTATGCTCGGGTTGTATATACAGTGGTACCTTGGGATGCGAACGGGATCCGTTCTGGAGCCCTGTTCACATCCAGAAGCAAATGTAACTAGTGATGGCACATCTGCGTACACACGCATCACTTTTTGCCGCTTCTGCACATGCGCGTGACATCATTTTGAGTGTCTGTGCATGCGTGAGTGGCAAAACCCGGAAGTAATGTGCTCCGTTACTTCGGGGTTGCCGCGGAGCGCAACTCAAATGTGCTCAAAATGAAGCATATTCAACCCAAGGTATGACTGTATGTGTAAATATAACCATATATCTTAAAGACACAACAGTCTTCAGTGACCCAGGGATGGGTAAAAGATGTATGAAATTCAAGGCATGAGGTGAACTGTGTCTTGGTAGGACAAAGTAGATCTCCAATGAGGTGCACCAGGTCAGATCAAGGGTCTCAGTGAGCATCTTGGGTGCTTCATGATTTAAAAAAGCTGAATAAAGTGCAGACAACCAGAGGGGAAAACACCAGGCTGGGAGCACGGCTGGAGGATAAGGAAGGGTGGGATTTTTTGAGAAGTGAAGCATAGGACAGGGGAGGAAGAATGAAAGATCTCCTTCTTCTTGGCTAACGTATCAGAGGGGAAGACTCATGATGGCTCTCTAATCACAGTTATTTGGAGAAGGGGTAAATATATATATTTTAAATACCTTTTACTTCCCCCAATCAATTTTAAAGCTGCATAGCACCGTGACCCTTTGGGGTGTCCCACTGTCCCAGAATTACAAGACTCAGTGTTCTAGTGCCAGCATTTCCTGCAAGTATGCTTTTGGGCAGAATTACAGGTGCCACCTGCACAGTGCATTCCTATATCTCTAAATGGGATATATATCTCCAAAGGTGTCACATAAATGCCAAGGAGGTGTCTAAAGTCCCTTTGCTCAAGGTTTATAGCTTATCTGTTCTGAATGGCATAGGAAGCCCACCAACAAGCTTAGTTCACTGCAGCACAGCAGCAGCAGAACCAGAGGAGAAGCAGAGTGTCTGCAAACTCCTTTCTGGCAGCCCAAATATTTGTAACTTGGTGCTAAGCCATAGTTTATTTTGGTTTTGCCAGTATAAAAATGCAATAAACAAATAAAAAGTATTTATTTGTATTGTTCAAAATGGTCAGGTTTTGCTTTAAAAAAAATAAATCAATAAATCCTGTTATAATGGACAGAGCCAAAAGTGAGGATTTGCTTAAATAACTGTATTTTATAGGATTAAACTTCTGCAATAAACAAGGAATCAGTCTTTCAGCCTTTCAGTAGCCTAGTGAATGCACTGAGAGAGCTATAGAGATACCACTAAATACACAGATATTTTCAGTAACATGTACTGGAAGACTTTGTAAAAATGATGGTCAAGTTAGAGAAGGCATTGTAACGATACGAGGCCAATTTTTTGGGCATGTTCCTGTCAATCAGGCTGTTGTTCTGGCAGGCAACAGGTATGAAAAATGCTTCTACCTCTCAGTGTAGACTGACGTCAAAGTAAAGTTATAGCTCCTAGGCAAAATAAATCTGTTTAAATCATGATCGAACATTCTTAGCCATCCAGATCCTTAATGGGAGTTTCGAATTAAGCAAACCTATAACTCACAAAATGGCAATAAAATTCATACTGCTATTAAGTGGAAAGTGGGAAAAACAAATGAGATGTAATCATTTGCATTAAGACAAAATTTACTAAAGGGGGGAGGAGAAAAGAATATAGGAGGGCTGTGGTTAAGACTGATGCTTTGCATTCTGGTAAAGGGGAATGACAGCATCTTCATGCAAGCTATTAAACACATTTTATGAGTTACAGTACCTCTGGGCATGACAATGTGTTTTACTATTTAGGAAACCCACTACAGTTTTGGCCATATTTGGACATAATGCTAAACTGGGGTGAAGGGCCCACAACCACATGCTTCTCCCAGACAGATTTTATCCAGTGTTCTGATTCCTCCTGACCACCAGTCTTCAGTGGTGAAGGAAAAGAGTTTTGATGTGTACCAGTAAAGACTGCTGTTGAAGCTCCGTCCTGGCCAAGAAGTTCTGCTCAAAGAAGATCAAAGCAGAGGGGGAAACGTTCCAGCAGACTTGTGTTTCTTGCAATTGTACAAAAAGTAGTCTATGCATTTTGCAATTGCACGCATGGGGTTTTTGAAATACAATTGTAGTTTTAGGTTAGAGGATTCACGGCGGCAGTGCTAGGAACACTTTATCTGAGAGTAAGTTCCACTGAACTCAATAGGGCTTCTTTCCAAGTAGACATTTATAGCCTTGCACTATAAATAGGGTATATGGTTGAGATGTGCATTGACCTGATTTGTATTCTTATGCTGCCATTACTGGATTCTTTTTGCCTTCTGCAGTGTCAGGACAAACAAAGGACTTGGGAGAGCTTTTTCCTGCAAACTTTGTTATAAAAAGAGTCTATGAATAAAATGAAAGGTTAAACTGGAGTGGAGTTTGTGCCTCTGTTTCCATGGGAAGCAGCTTTGTGTTACACCTCGTAGCTCTGGTCCTACCTACATTCGGGTCTGGCTGGCTGGCTGGCTCCACTTACCACTGCAGTGTGAGCACCAATAGCTTTCCATGGGGTACTCAGCCTAAAAACAGTTCATCACCTAAGCAAGCATTTGTTTAACTATGGTTTGCTGAAGAAGCCAGGCTTCTGCTCACCGATCATCAAGCTGCAGTTCTGTTCACCTAATGATGGCCTGTTGTCTCGCCCGCTCCTACTCTGTGACTGATCACGGCTGATGTGCTTTAAAGCAGCTGAGCATTGGTGACTGGTCACAGCACTCCTGTTTGGCCAGCTGCAAAAAAAATGAAAGGGGGAACTTGAATGGTCTCCTCCTCAGATCTTTACAGACACTTTCAGCATGCCCCTGAGCAAAGAAGTCTTAAAGCTTATCTTTGCTGGTCCTTTTTCTTCCAGCTCTTCTGAAAAGTGCTTCCTGCTGTGGCCACTCTTTCAATAAAGCCACAAGGTGTGCACGCGCATATTGAAGAACTAAAACTTTACTGGTGAACAAGCAGAAGAACATGTGTTAGCAATAACTTGGATCCTCAGGATAGAAAAAAAGGAAATGATGGATTGCCAGAACAGAGTTTAGTACAAAGTGAGTAGTGGATTGTGGTAGTGCTTGAGGAGGCACCTGTTGAACTGTTGGCATAGCTTGCTAGAAGCATTTAATCATGCAGTCTTGGTATAATGTAGGAATAGAAGAACCCAGATTCAATTCCTGGTATCTACAAGATAGATTGGGAAATATGTTTGTCCCAAACCCTGGAGATTCAGTGCTAGACAGTATAGACAATAACTGTGCTACATGGACCAATGGTTGTTTGTCTCAGTATAAGGGAGCTTTTTGTGTTCCTGGAATATTCAATGGAAGCTCAGTGGTACAGCATCTGCTTGGTATGCAGAAACCCCCATGTTCAACGTCTGCAACCCTGAAGTGCTCCTGCCAATCAGTGTAGACAATATGGAGCTAGGCAAGTTCATGGTCTCACTCTATATAAGGCAGATTCCTATATTCCTGTGTTTGTGTAGTCTCCCTATAGTATGCCTTTTGTACTGTCAAAGGAAAATCCCATACCCCTTTCATGTGCCATTAAAAACAATAATTTTACGGACTATCTCTGCTTTTTAAAAAGTCATTGCACTCTGTGTTGTTGTCATCATTTTATGATAAATAATCAAAATATCTTCCATTTAGGTGCTGATATTTAGAAATAAAGATGTGAAGAGGAGACAGCACCTTTCAGCATTAAATTTCCAAATCACTCTCATGTTATTGGTTGATCCTCCTAAGTCGGAGAAGACTTCCAATTGTTCATATCTTCTACATAATGTGAATCTGGTAGAGCTAAGGTTGAAAGTCAACTGAGCACTGTATTTTATGTGTTATGAATAAATGATGGAGCTTTGTGGAGATAAACTTTAATGCCTTTAGCTGCGTAATTGTCTGTGCCTCCTTTAAGTTGATGGCCATTTACTTTCTATAAAAAGGCTTTCTCAAGGATCAGAAAGATGTCATCTGTGGATTTTGTGTAAGGAACAGATCTCAGTTATCCATAATTACCTGATTATGGAATATTCTTTGCCTGAAAGGTTAATCAGCATGGAAGTTTTCAACTTAGATTGCTTCTCTCTGTTCCGTCCAATCAATTCCTTTGTAGAGGCATTATAGGATATAAAGGAGCAGCAAGCTAGTAATGCAGAAGTACAGAGTGCATATTGGCACACTTTTCTTTTAAATTTAGTTTTCAAAGGAATTGTGAGCAAGACAACATGCTCTCAAGGTGAGAGCAGCCCAGCTCTTCCTTCTGAAAAGTCCTCACCTAAAGGGCAGTAAAGTTGATAGTGATAGTTTCTGCACACAGAGGGGACTACAGGCTACTTTTCTCCATTTTGGGTTACATTGATCCTATCCACTCCATGCATTTAAAGTAGATTCAACACATATTTAAACACATGCACCCCCCCATATAATCCTGAGAACTGAAGTTTTCCAATTCACAATTGCGTGCCAAGGCCCCGTGAACCACACTTCCCTAGTGGATAAATAAATACTAGTGGATTTTGGTTTATGGGTTTGAATAGACCACAACTTTATTGGTTACAGATAAAGCAGTTTGGCTTAGGCACTGGGTGAAGCCAGACTATATCTCGACTCCCACCTGTCTGCAGGGAACCCATTTAAGGGTAAACCACCAATAGGGGATGCCCTATGATTTACATCAAACAGGGGCACCCCAAGGGGTTCCCGTTGGGGTCATGGCATGGCCCTAGTCCATGTCCAGGCATCAGACAGAATCCACAACCCTGGATCCCTTTAACAGGATACCCTTAACAGAAGGGGCAGGCAGAGGCCACAACCTCCCCTCCATCCAAACAAAGGCTTACCCAGTGCCTAACCTTACAGAGTTATGAGGTAGGTGAAAACCACATGGCCGAAGCCAACTTGCCAAGCAGAAAAAAATCCTGCCTGGCCCCAAAAATATGGCGGCCGACATTTGCCCATAGCAAAGTCATGTCAAAGCAAAGCATAAAAAGAGGGCGGGTGGATGGGAGATCTGGTGAAGGACACGAAAAGATAGTCCGCAGTTTAAATTTCATGCGGCCATGCCTCCCGCCCAGTGCCAGCAAGATGGCCAGGCAGCAATGATGAAGGGGCCATTCTCTGCCCCAAGCCAGATCACTGCCAGGTTGATGCCTGGTTGCAATGCCATCCACCAGAAAAGGTAAGCGGACTTAACCATTGCAGTTTGCTGAGGATGCTGATTGTCATTAGGAGACCCTCTATTCTCTTCAGAGTGCTACAATTCCCAAAGTTTCCTGGGAAGAGGGCTCACTCTGTAAATTGTAGCTCTATGAAGGGGGAAGGATCTCCTCTTAGTACCCTTAACAAACTACAGCTCCCAGGATTTTTGGGGTGAAGCTATGACAGTTTAAAGTAGTATGATCCTGCTTTAAATGCACAATGCAGATGGGACATGATTGATTTTCTTAATAATGATATATGGTTGAACCTGATAATAGTGTGTCAAGGAAAAAGTATTCCCCCCCCCGCCTGAGTTTCACAGTTCCCTCAGAACCACCTCCCTCCTTCTATCCGGTCTACTGTCCTTCTTGAAGTTTTCCTTGCATTATTTGTCATATGAGCTTTACCAAGTTGTATGTATGAAACCAAGCTTATAGTCTGCATTTCTAAATAAATACCATTTTATTAAAATTTGGCTGACATATCTGTCCAACACCAATAGGTCCCCAAATATGGCAGCAACAACAACAACCCCAAATTTACCTTCCCAACATCAAGCTGATTTCCCCAGGATTCCTCAAACTCCAGCTACAGGAGATATTTTTGCAAGGGATATTTTAAAGAAATCATTAAAAATATCAGGACAAATGATTTCATGTTTAATATATCTGTAAGAGTCTATGTATAAGAACAATTTGATCAGTATTCTTTTGAGTCTATTATTTTTAAAAAGGTGTTTGTGTGTATAGGAAATGATTTAATTCCCTATAAACATTAGATTTGACTGCCATTCACTGAGTGTTGGAAATTTACAGAACTAAAACAGTCAATCCTGGAATCTAATTGCCCACATTTATATGTTTTCAAAGCTGTCTCTTTCAGGTGTATCAAGCTGCTCTTCGGATTTTATGATTTGGGATACTGCATGTTAAACAGCATTGGTCTGATGCTAATAATTACTGCAATAGGAAATGAATGTCCAGGATCAGTTTTACTGGACATTTTATGGCACAAAATATTACAATATATTGAAGGTGTACGAGTGTTATGCTAGGGCCTCAGGCAAAGAACAGTGATAAAAGTGCACAGTATTGCATTTTAATCTTGCGTGAAGTCACCAAGGGGGCAAATCAAATCTATTTTAAGGGAACTCAGATTTGCTTCAGCTGTCACTGAAGACAATAGCTTTGCACTACAATATTCATAAATTCTTTGATTCTTCCTTAATGAGATGTTTTTAAAGAAAATCATAGTAATAAAGGGATGTGGCACAACAGGTCAACTTCTAGGAGTCTTTAGACATGAAATTTCTTCATTTCAGAACCAACCGAATCTCAGTCGCTCAGAAGAATCCCTGAAATATTTCAAAAAAAACATTCAGAGTCAACATGAAAGCTGCAATTCTGAAGTGAGTATCTTACTGAAAGCAAAGTATTTCACATTATGAAGTAAATTTAGCTACTCCACATCCTGGAAATAATCTCACATAAACATGCAGGAGGAAAACAGCTTCTAAAAAGTATAGCTTTGTTTTGTTTTTCCTTGACTGAGCACAAGAAAAAGCTTGTTCCTTGTGACTCTTTCATCTTCACTCATAAAAGAATCAAACTGAAAAACAAATTATAAAAATAAAATTATAAAGCACAACATTTCTACTTGCCGAAATCGCCTGTAAGGGTTAAAACCTCAGAAGGAAAGAAAAGAATCTTCTGTAACCAAGAGACAAAGCTCTGATCAAACAAAACATGCTGTTAGGAGAAATAAACATTTCACCATGTTTTCCAGAAAACAGGAGGGCAGCCTGTTGCAAAGCTTTGAGAGCTAATTAAACACATAGTGGAACTTATCAGAAAATACAATCTTGTATATTACTGTGATATATATTAAATGATTAAATATGTGGCTTACACAGATAACGTTTTCTTAAAAAAAGAATAATGTGTTTATGAGTTGTTAACTTATTAGTAATCAGCAGTTCGGGGCTGGAACAATATATTTTGCTGCTTTAGACAAAGGGTAAAATGGCACCTCCCTCATTCCATGAACAAAAATGGAATCTAATTTCAATACTGTCAGGAGGACATTGTCATGCATGTGCTGCACTTGATCTCAGCAGGCTGGTTTTGGAGATATAGGGCAAGCCACAGAGCACACCCAGCTCCGTCCACTGTCTGTCCCTTAGTGGTTGCCACCTAAGACACCTGCCTCACTCTAGCTAATCTCTGCTCCATGCCCCATCACATTGGGCATCAGGGCATGTTTATGGCCCAGGGTCTGAAGCCACAGTCACCATGGCACCTAAGGGAGAATGGGTGCTCTCATCCACATTGCTGAGTACATATAGAATGATGGAAGCAGTTCCCCCTCTACTTAGTTTGCAATACAACTTTAAATTCAATCAATCATAAACTGAATGAATGAGTAAATGACTGGATGTTAGCTCTGCTTAAATTGCTAAAAAGTTGTTGATGGCTTTGCATGTGGAGGTCCCCAGGGCCACCCCAATAACTCACACATCACACATAATTTTTTGTTTAAGATTTTTGGCATAATTTTGGCCACAACTTTATTGAAATACAAATTTGTGAGTGGTTGCTTAGGCATTGGTTGCGACTATCTGCCCCCACCATGGCGGACAGACTGACATTCCGCACGATGTGAAAGTCAGAATAGGGGAATACACCTGGGGGTTATGCGGAGCAGGGAACCTGCCCTCACCCCAAATGCAACCAGGAGCTCATTGCTATGGCCCGAGCCCCCTTGACAAGCAATAGTTAGTCCCCAATTCCTTTAACGGAATCCCTTGCAGCAGCAGCATTAGAGGGGCAGGCACTCAACCTACCAAGGGCAGGCACTCAACTACTTCCCCTCAACCAACCAAACCATAAACCAATGCCTAACCACCACCGAGCACTCAAGCTCGCCGCCAACCACTCACAATGGCAGCCCCACCTTCAAACCCACACAACAGAATTTAACCATGTGTCATTTCCCAACGAGGAAAGATGCACACCATCGTCCCTGAAAAGGATGGCCGCCTTGAAGGTGATATCGGGGTGCGCAATCACAGAACCACCATTAGCAATGACTGCTTTCATTGCCACCTTATTAACACGCTTTCTGGCTCCATCAGTGGCGGCTGGACAGCCACTGCCACACCAGGTGCGTCTCTGCAGCAACTGGGACCAAAAAACTTTCACACCCGGCAAAAACTCTGCCAATTCAGCCAGGTCCTTTTGAACTGTAAAACGTAAAGAACAACAGTCCGTGGCAAGCAGATCATTTCCCCCTAACTGCAGCACGATAGCTGTAGGGGGCCCCTCCAACCTCACATACTTCCGAACAAGGGGAAGCAATTCGGCCCACAGCATTCCACGCCTGGACAGCCAAGGCACTTGCGCGTGTTGAGGAAAGCCAAGACTGAGTCCAAGTCCAGACTCCCTTGCTCTGATACCGGCCCAGTAGACAATGCTGTGGCCCACAATGCGAACAGCAGCCACACCTAAGAGAAGACAAGCAAATATAAGTATGGGTGATCAACGATGTCTATGCACATGTCCACAAAATGCATTGGACTTCCAACGGCCCATGTTCTTAATTCTTTCTACAGACAGTACCCAATGAGCTGCTGTAGTGGCAGCACCATTGCGGAAGAATGAGGGGCGTAACCTGCTGCTTTCAAACCACAAGCTGCAATCGCTTACCGCATCACCTTAACAAATTGATGCCTAGCCAACGGGGCACCATCCTCATGAATAAGGAATGGACCCACCCCCCGTGGCCTGAGATCCAAATACCTGGAGGTATCCTTAACTGGGGAAGGACCCTTATTTCCAGTGGCAGGCACCCTAAGAGTGGCACCCCTGCCTAACTGGTCTGTCTTCAAATTCCGGATAAACAGGACCACCTCCGAAGGGGATAGAGTTACGTCCTGCAAAAGCAGTCCTCTTGACTCTCTGCTGCGGGTGAACTCCAATACCACCTCACCCCACCCTCAGGGCGCCAGAAAAGGATAAAGAAAAGGCAGCTGAAAAACGCCGTGCTTCATATTTGAACCAGCAAATGCTCCTCAACTTTGAGCGCATGCTGGTCAGCAAATCAAAAGTTATAGGCTTCCTTACCACAGGGGATAGAATGCCCAGCCTACCCCAGCCTTCCACAGCCTTGCGCACCACAAATTTGGCGCAAGGGTCTTTATTAAAAAAGGCTTTGCAGAAAAAGGAAATGGCCTTCTGTTGGATCCTGAGCGTCCTGGCCACTCGGCCCAATTGGAAGAGGTGCGACATCCTATGAAGTTGGAGCCCATTCCAACCGTCCAAGGCCCTGTGCACGACAAACTTTTTTCAAGGGTCTCTGAAAAATTAAGCTTTCACTATAACAGACATTGCAGCGGACTGAATTCTGATAGTTTTTACAGCACATCCAATCTGCAGCAGGTGGGCCAAATCCTGCAGGATCTGCTCAGCGGATGGGGGCAAGTTCCTCTGAATGGCCAAGGGCTGTCAACTAAACCCTAAGAAATCAGTCCAGGCCTTCTCATAAGAGCTAAAAGCAGAAGGGGAATGGAAGCTGCTCCTCCCTGTAATTACTAATTGTTGTCAAAGTGCAACAGGTGGTCCAGAAAAGTCCAGCAATAGCTGAGAGTCTGGAGCCCAGGATCTGAAGCACTCCATCTGAAAATGGGATAGAGTGTCAGCAATATCATTAGAGGATCCCGTAATCAGGTGAGCAGCAAGCACAATATTAAACCTTAAGCAGTGCAGCTCAAAAGTGTGAGCGGAGAGGCGGAGACTCTGCTGGAGCATGTGGACTGTTCTGCCAAGATGCTCACCACTGCCTGGTTATCAGACCAAAAGAAGATCCGACGGTCACTGAACTCCTCGGTCCAGATGTGAGCTGCTACTACAATGGGGAAAACTCAAGCAAAGTTAGGTCACATGATAGTTTGAGGCCATGGCTTTGCACACCAACAGCCCCTGAAATAAAACCAAAGGCCAAAAATCCAGCAGCATCAGCATGAACCTGAAAATCGCTGTGCAGGTTCAAGGTATCCTGCCATGGTGAACTACTACTGCATCCATTTAGGAACTGCAACCACCACATGAGATCCGGCTGCACCTCACTTGGTAAGCGTACACGAATGTAAGGGGACCTCGGGCCACAGGCAGCCTGGCCAAGCGGGAATGGAAGGGGTGGCCTGGGGCAACCAATCTGCATGCAAGATTAATTTAACTGACCTAGCAAATGATAGGATTTGACAAAGCAACACTTGCTTCAGAAGAAGTATAACAAGAATAACTTCCTTGAAGGCAAACAGCTTCCCCACAGGCAAGCAGATGTTTGAGCAACAGTATCCAGCTAACCTCCAAATATTAAAAGGGGGTCCCATCCACTGCCTATGAAACACCCAGCTCCTCAAAGGGAATAAAGGGTGTCTAGCAAGCCTACACAGAGGCTGGTGTCACATGAACCAGCCAGTAAAATAATCCAAAAAATGGTAACCCCAGTTAAATGAGTATAGATTCGCACTGTTCCATCCAGAAAGGCACTAAAGGACTGGAGTGCTGCACAGTCTATTGTGCAACCCATCGGCATCGCCTTATCAATATAAGGAGCCCCATCCAAATTAAAAAAGCCCAACCACTTAAAATCTCGCGGGTGAACCAGCAGCAGCCTAACAGCCAATTCAATATAGCATATTGCCAACAAGGCACCTCTTCCAATTTTGTGGTAAGCTCAACTGCCTGCTCCAAAGAAGTGAACTTCGCAGAACAATTCCTTAAGGATAGCGTCATTCACTGAGGTGCCTTAGGGATGCAATAAATAAGCATCAGATGTAATTATATGGGGCTTTCTTAGGGGTCCCACCATACTTCCCAATGCAAGCTGCTACCTGACCTTCTTTCTGGCTGCCTCAGGTGGCTCGCTAACTGACTTTTGATTTGCTGTATTCCGAGCCACTGGCTGAAAAGCCAGAGGAATCCTAAACCTTGAGAAAACCCTCCCCACAAGCACAAAGTCGCTGATCCCTCTAGATAACCTTTTAGCCAGGCTTTCAAGGGAGATAATTTTATGGGAATATGGGCCAGAGATAAGGAGCTATTGCTTGCCAGCTCCCAGCCCCTGCTTGGGCAGGGGGCGTCTAAGATGTGTGAATTTACAGGGCTGACACTGTTCAGAACCCTTAAACAACAAAGCTGCCGCCAGGCCAGCTTCCTGCACACCAGTTTCAGGTTCTACTGCTCAGGGAATTTCCATTTGAAATGTGGAGCTGCGCAAGTGGTCCACACGTCCCCGTCCCTGTGATCCCAGCAAGCTGTGGGGATGATGGCAGCCCTGCGTCTAACATTCCCATCATAGTGAATTGCTACTTATAGAATCATAGAGTTGGAAGGGACACCAACAATCTTCTAGTCCACTCCCTAATAATAACAGTAATAATAATAATAATAATAATAATAATAATAATAAATAAATTAAATATGCCCCGCCCATCTAGCTGAGCTTCCCCTGGGGGGCTTCCAACAAAATATTAAAATACAGTAATGCATCAAACATTAAAAGCTTCCCTAAATAGGGCTGCCTTCCGATGTCTTCTAAAAGACTGGTAGTTGACATCTGGTGGGAGGGCTCTCCACAGGACAGGTGCCACCACCGAGAAGGCCCTCTGCCCGGCCCCCTGCAACCCAGCTTCTGTCCAGTTAGAACGATGGGGGAGCATGCAGCTGTCTCATACAGGGACCAATCCTGCAACCTAGGCATTACTGGCACCACGTGCTGACCCGCTGAGCTAACCAGGATGATCCTTAAAGACCTGGGACAGCCTCACCCTGACCCCATAGAGGTCCAAGGTGACGTCTGAATCGTCATAAGAACCCAGGGATGAAGTACCTGTCAGGAAGTGTAAGCATCATCTCTGCTCTTCTTTGCCCTCCCTTCCTGGATCGCCGCCTCTGAAGACGCTTTCTTCCAGAAGAAGGCACCTGGGGCATCAGCAAGTCATCCTCTGCAGGAGAGGCAAGCTCTGGAGGCATCTGCAAAGGCCCTGCCATAGTCTGCAAAAAACTAAATAATGTGAGGAACCGGTGAAACCAATGCTTCGTGCACCACATGGGGACGCTATTCAGGCTGGAAATTGCTGCCAGAGGCCATCGAATTCTCGAGCAAAGCCCTAGGATCACCTGCTAGGCCAGACATAAATGTTCCCAATGAGATAACAGACTTGAGGCAGCCCACCGCCTGTCCAGGTACCCCTGCTTGCCCTTTTAGAGGGAAGCATTCCCTCAAGAAACCCAAATTTATTTTGATTTGTTTTGTTATAACAATGGCTAAGTGAGGTATATGAACCCTGTCTCCCAGGACCCAGTCCTGCACTCTAGCCACTAAGCCACAATGGCTCGTCTCTAAAATATTTACTTTACAATTAAATTACACAGGCTGCAATGTCAGCCTAAAATAATGCAATAAAAACAAGCACTGCAGTACCTCAGAACGGCCTACAAGAGCAAACTAGGCCTCAAAAATGGCGCTCCCGCCAAAAAGAAGCAGAGAAGGTGGCGATCACAACGGGGCCTGCTCCCAGGCCCCAATTAGGCCACCCCTTCCTCCCTGCAGCCCTGGCAGACACCAGGCCTCCCTGCTTCGCAGGGAAGGCCTGCCAGGCTAACAAGGCCAAAACCGGCCCTTTAAGGAATAGGACGGGGGGGGAGCTCACGGCAAGGCCTCCTAAGGGCCTGACAAGGCCGGAGGCACCCCCTGCCACGGCGCAGCACCAGGTGCCGCCGAAAAAGGCCTTAAAAATGGCTGCCCAAAGCCAGGCCGAGGCTACTGCGCCCTTGCCAGGCTGAGGCCGCTGCGCCCTTGCCAGGCCCACCCTTCACCCGGGACTGGCAGAAAAGGGGCAGCCGGGGCAATGAATTAAAGAAAACTGGCCTTGGAAAGGCCTGCCACCAAATTAGAAGACCCAACCTTAAGGTAAGCTAAAGGGGGGGGAGGGGGGAGTAGGGGGGAATTAAAGACCAAAAGGGGGTGGGAAAGCAGAGTAAAATTAAAAGAAAATATTACACAGAAAAAGGAAATGTAATAGGACTAAAATATCAATTAAATATAAGCTAACGCAATTAAAGCAGGCCAAAGACACAAGGTAATTTGTAGAAAAATACAACTGTCTCCTTTCGCTGTGATCAATCCGATGCACGGTCGAAAAGAGGAAGCCCTAGCCTCGTGCAAGGAGTTTTAGCATTTCTGGCTGCCAATCAACAAATGGCAACATTAACTTCTTCCCAACAACAAGGGAAGCCCCAATCGCATCAGTGGCCAACGAACAATTAGCCCCCCCCAACTTTGGAGTGTCCTGGCGGCCCCCACCGCAACACGTGCTCTCCATGAAGGAGAACACGCTTTCTCAGACTGACAGTACCTTGGCTTTGAGAAACCAAAAGCTGAGCTATCTTCTCTTCTGTGGATGATACCAATTGCAGGCCCAGTCGCAGTGTCGTCCTCCCCCCACTGATAACTAGGTTACTTGTGGCAGAACAGACTCGGGCAGAATTTCTAAATTGAAGATTTTAGCTCTACCACCTGTTGTTACACCCCTACTGCCCAGAAGCCCTGTGCCATGTCAAATAAGCATGGGGCGCCTTTTCCTGGTGGTGCTGATGTCCATAAAGGTAAAGGTAAAGGGTCCCCTGACCATTAGGTCCAGTTGTGGCCGACTCTGGGGTTGCGGCGCTCATCTCGCTTCATTGGCCGAGGGAGCCGCCGTACAGCTTCCGGGTCACGGAAACGCCATTTACCTTCCCGTCGGAGCCGTACCTATTAATCTACTTGCACTTTTAGGTGCTTTCGAACTGCTAGGTTGGCAGGAGCAGGGACCAAGCAATGGGAGCTCACCCTGTCGCGGGGATTCGAACCGCTGACCTTCTGATCGGCAAGTCCTAGGCTCTGTGGTTTAACCCACAGCGCCACCCATGTCCCTCTGCTGTTGCCCATAGATTACAGCAAAATATCGGGCAAAGTTTTGCCCAGTATTCTCGATGTGTGATCAGCTTGTGGGAAAAAGCTGTCTCATGAGCCCTAGCTGAAGAGGGGAGGGGAAGGCCTATATAAGGCTGCTTCCCCTGGAACTCACAGACATTTTGTTTGAGAGCTTTGTTTGCGAGGGTAACCTGCCCACTCACCCTTGGATTAGAGCCTTCACTGAGCAATTTTGGGTCTCTGGTTGACAGGGCCGGAAAGGATTCCCCCCCCCCTTCCCATCTTTCAAGACCTTGCTTGCTTGACTTGCACCACGGCAAGGTTCAACACTGGCCGACTCCCGGCATACAGGTTTGGAGCGATCCAAACCCAGTGGATCCATTCCATCAACATGGGGCTTGTGGAATGATGAACTGATCCTGGGACCCAATGCCATGCTAACCCTTGCCCTGCCTGCTGCTGTCAATAAAGATTTGGCCTGATTTTATCCCATCACTGTTGAACAGTCTGGTTATTTTGCTGCTCTCATGGGTCACGTAATGTGCCTGCCTGGGCAAGCAAAATGCCCTGAAAGCAGTGCTTTAGTTGAACAAACTTGCTTCTTTTCGTGTAGTGAACTTTGACCAGTGGAGTTATTATAATTGTTCTGGAGTGCAAACATAGATACACTATATTATCAGTATGTGTCTTTCTTGGTAAGATTCAGCATAAACAATGATGCTGATCCAATTTATTTTCCATTGCAACTTGATTTCTAGGGAAATATATTTTCTGTCAAAAAATTCTAATTTCTGCATTCTTTCTCAGTGGTAAAATGAGCTGAAGTCCCTAGGAATCTGAAAGAAAACCAGCAATTTTACTCAATTGTCATTGATATGTTCTATTTTTAAATGTCACTTTCCCACTTCTCTCTCTGGTTACTTTCTCCAATGACAATGGTTTTGATCTCAGAAATGAGATGGTACAGACATTTGAGGAAACAAAAACTATAGATCTGATTGTGATTGATTTATTTTGTTCTTCCTGCATCTTTTACTGCTGATGTCTTGGATCAGGGTACTTCTGAGCTATAAAATCATTGTTTTAGGCAATAAACAACTACAGCACCAATTCAAAATGAACTTTCATAGTCAATTCTCAGGTTACCTGGTTTAAAGGAGCAAGATTTCTAATTTCCATGTTGTGAGAACAAGTAATTTGTAACTTCAGAATTATTTTTTAATGCCAAAACAGGTATCTAGAAGAAATGGTTGGCATCTGTTTGTCTTGGGAGATAATGAAAGAGTGTGCCTTTGGGGTAAAGTCAAACCATTTGAGAGTTACAGTGCCAGCTGTGGCTGGGGGGAGGCATGTGTTTTTGTTTTTGTAGATGGGGCGGGTGTAGGCATCCAGTTGTGCTGCTAAAGGTGCACCATAGTCTGCATTTTAAAAAAATGTATTTCCACTAAAATAGATATTCATATAAAACACAATTTGCAATCTTGTTATTTATTGCCAGCTTTACTTTCCCAGCCTTAAGGAAAGGATTTCCATGGTAAATCTACCAGCTGATATATCTTGCCTAATTTGTGCATAGTGTGAACAATGAAAAATTGTTCGCAATAATGTTATGTAATGCAAATGCTCATTAGTGCATATATATTTTTGTTCATGCTAACTGTGAGAAGGGCTGCTGCCTGACTGATTATTTATTTATTTATATATACATACATACATACATACGGCTGGGTTTCCCCAGCCACTCTGGGCGGCTTCAAACAAAAGATTAAAAATACAATAAAACATCAGACATTAAAAACTTCCCTAAACAGGGCTGCCTTCAGATGTCTTCTAAAAGTCAGGTAGTTTTTATTTCCTTGACATCTGATGTGAGGGCATTTCACAGGGCGGGTGCTACTACTGAGAAGGCCCTCTGTCTGGTTCCCTGTAACCTCACTTCTCGCAGCGAGGGAACCGGCAGAAGATCCTTGGCGCTAGACCTCAGTGTCCGGGCTGAATGATGGGGGTGCAGAATCTCCTTGAGGTATACTGGGCCGAGGCCCTTTAGGGCTTTAAAGGTCAACACCAACACTTTGAATTGTGCCCAGAAACATACTGGGAGCCAATGTAGTTCTTTCAAGACTGGTGTTATGTGGTCTTGGTGGCCACTCCCAGTCACCAGTCTAGCTGCTGCATTCTGAATTAGTTGTAGTTTCCGGATCACCTTCAAAGGTAGCCACAGGCAGAGCGCATTGCAGTAGTCCAAGCGAGAGATAACCAGAGCATGAACCACTCTAGCGAGACAGTCTGCAGGCAGGTAGGTTCTCAGCCTACCTACCAGGTGGAGCTGGTAGACAGCTGCCCTGGACACAGAACTGACCTGTGCCTCCATGGACAGCTGTGAGTCCAAAATGACTCCCAGGCTGCACACCTGGTCCTTCAGGGGCACAGCTACCCCATTCAGGACCAGGGAGTCCGCCACACCTGCCCACTCCCTCTCCTCCAAAAACAGTACTTGCACAATCCACAGCCTAGAAGTGATGGCATCTGCACCCAGATACAACACTCTTTGAGCATGTCCTAACATTTGGAATTAGGTGCTACTGCAAAGCTAATGGTTGTTGCTACTGGCAGGAGGCAACTACTGTTCAATTAGCTGGGATGGGTGATAATAGTACCCATGGATTACCCTCTTCATTTGACATGGTCTTCCACATTCTCATCCCTTTGTCAGTTCAGCCAGTCTCCTACTGGAGGCCAAGTAGGGATTTTTGGGTGGGCTCATAATTGGCCTTAGAGCTCATAATTCTTTTGGTGAAGTCACACTGCTCCAATGTCCAGACGTGTTGACACAATTCAGTTCAGTTTTGATCAGTTATTGATGCAGTGCCTGGAACCAGCATGGTGTCACCCAAATAGAGGAATCATGAGGTGCTTTTCCTAGTGATTTCCTCCAATATGGAGTGTGTCACAAATTGACCAGAAATTGGGACCATATTGACCCAAACATAAATAACAGGTAGGCATGTTTTTCAGAGCTAAGTGGCCCCAAAGAAAAGGAGGGTGGGTGGCAAAATGATGAACGTATTAGTTTTAAATGGCTACGGGCAAATAGAACAAGCTTATGTCTAGAAGCTTAGCATATGTTGACGAATTATGCTAAGATTTTGTTTTAGTTGAAAGTGGGTCATTGATAAATTCACTAAGTTTGTAGAATATATTTGATGACTGAATGTGGAATGTATTTTATTATTAATTTTCAGTATTGTTGGATGTTTTAGCCATGCATTACCGGTATATCTAGTGATAGCAGTAACCTGTCACTTGTTTGGGCTCATCCTATAATGCATACATTGAGCCAACCACCCCTGCCAGTCTTCCCTCTTTCCAAACTAATTACACTGTTATGAAAACAGGAAAACTGTCTATTATGACATAAGCATTCAAGGACTAAATTCAGCTTCTAGTCCATGAAAATTTATGCCATAATAAATGTGTTAGTGTTTAAGGCACTGAGAGATTCTTTGTTGTTTTAGCTGTAACAAACTAACACAGTCCTCGGGGAGATTTTGAAAATACCATTGTTTTGGTGCAACAGGACCTAACTGTGTGAATATTTTAGTGTGATGTAAATATGACAAACACTAGATGTCAGGGTCTATGGGGAACGTGCAGCAGATTAGCCAAAATCATGGCAGAATTTGAATAATTCAACATACATTTTTGAGAAGAATCCACAATATTTGAGTTTAATGTGTTTTCTCTGCTTTCCGTATTTTTAAAGCAAATTTCAGCAGTGTCTAGTCTTATTCAGGTCATTTCCTTCAGATAATATCAGATGCCATTTTGTAAGAAAAGCAAATTAAAATGAACACAAATCTTTATCATAATTCTCCCTAAGGATTTTGCCCTTTGTGTTGCTCTATTATTAAATAATAATAATAATACTGGGCCTCTCCGTATATGTTGAACATTGGCATTTGCTTAAAGTTAACCGCTGGCTTGAAATATTTAATGATGTATGGACTTAATGTGTTTACAGTGCGGAAATATGCATCCATTTTCATGATGAGCAATGATTTTATGTCAAATTCACATTGTCTGTGAAATAGATGTTTCACATTATTATTTATTCCTATGAAGTGACTGTCAATATATAACAGGCTCCATTTCCAATGCCATCGCTTAAGCAATAATTGGTAAGGGATAGCATTGTTAAAGTAGGTGTGTGTGTGTATATATACATACACATATATAATTTTTGACACATTTTGATTGATTGATTTTTGAGATTCTTCAGAACAATTTGAAAAATTCAGCCCTCTACAGCATATTCAGAAAAAAATGTTTCCCCAAGTTTCCCATCCATGCATTTTGGGCAGAATGGTGAATATAATTTGAATATAATTTAATATAGTTTTAACATTGTTGAAGAAAGTAATGGGCTTGGCTCCTACTTCTCTCTTAGCCCATTGCTTCCATCAGTTGCTAATATGAACTAACAACAGTGTTTCATTAACCATTAAAGGGAACCAACATTTCTCAGAAGTGTTTTTTTTAAAAATAGAAAAACTGGAGAATTTCCCCTTGTCTCCAGAACATTCAGCAAAATGCCTTCTTTTTTCTTTCTTTTTTGCCAGGCACAAGTAGTGTGGAGAATTTGGGGAGGCTATCCTTTCTTGACTTTAATTAACAGGCCTTTCCAGATCTCTGAGTGTAGGAGATTTCTTTTCCATGCAGTAGAGGGAATAGGGTGCTTTTCCCACTAAGTTGTGTTCCCAAGCAAACATAATCATCATAAGAATAAACGGGCACATTTTAGCATCCCAGTGGTAGAAGTGAGCAATGGAAACACTTCCTGTGAAGTTTTCATCCCTCATACTTCCACCACAACTGGCCTGTCTACTATGTCAGCCAAGATATGACCTGTGTTACTAGGCTCATAACAGAGACATATTCTGACTCTCAACTGGCAAACCATTAGTATCTGACTTTATGCTTCCATTGCAATGGGGTTCCATGATTCTGGAGTAAGGAGTTGAACAAATAGAGGTTTCTTGTAGCATGTTTATTCTGCAGAAGCATGGAACCATGAATCCTCCTATTGGACTTTTTTACAACTTGAACCACATTTGGAAAAATGGGGGCACATCTATCACACTTCTCTGATCACAGGTAGGTTTTAACATGTATTGTGTCAGTCTTTGGACTCAAGGCCTGATTTGCTACTTGCAACATTCTAGGCACTTAACAGTAAATTCTCATGCATCATCACACAAAAGTAAGTTCCACTGTGATCAGCGGGGATCACTCCTAGGAAGGTGCACATGGAACTGCAGCCTTAATCCCATCCCAGTGCAATCCTAAACAGATACCTTGTGCTTCTGGAGGATAAGCCTGGAGATCTGCCGGGCTCTGTCAGCTTCTACCGCTGAGAAGGGCTCAACCTCTGTTGTGGGTTATCCCACTGGCAGTTAGCTATTGAAAAGCCACACAATGGGGTGTTAGGCACCAGTACTTGGGGATTACTCAGATCTCCTGTGGGACCTGATCCTTCATCCTTCAGTTGTAACACACTAGTGGCTGGTGCTAGCTGGGAGAGCTTAAGATGAGTTGATGAATCGACCACGGTGTTGCTTTCTGGGCAGGGCTTGGATTTCTCTCTCTCTCTCTCTCTCTCTCTCTCTCCCCCCCCCCGTGTGTGTGTGTGTGTGTGTGTGCATGTGACCTTCCAGTGATGTTACAGATATCAACAGATACCAACAAAAACTACTTATTTTGAAAACAATATATAGCTATTCCCTATGCCAATGCAATAGCAATGCAACTCATAGATTTAGAAATGAACTGCATTCAAGGGACAGGTTGGAATCAGGGTCAAGCTGTTGAATTCTGAAAATGGAAAGTGTTTTGAAAATACTCCATAATCCAATATCCCCTAGGTAACCTGACCTGCCTCTAGTTGTTTTGTGGGGTTTTTTAGATTTGTGAAAGAAATTCACCTGGAATGAAAAATTCCACTTAGTAATTCCTGTCAGAGAGCAGGGGTGAAATAAATTGGTCCTCAAAAGTCTGTTTAGGTTGGTATGTTTGGCGACGGCAGATTTCAATAACTTTCGGAAGCAATCTTCCATTGTCTGAACAAGCTGTCAGGCTGATCGGCATTGAATAAGCATGTTTACCTGTGATTTTTCACAGGAAAACGTATCATTTGAAAGGAAAATGAGGATCCATGAGTCATGAAAAGGATTATTACTGTTCAAATAGTGTATCATAGGAATGGATCATCTAACTGGCAAGTTATTTTCTGCTTTCCTGACTGAGGAAAGGAGGTGATTTTCTATTATGAACAGCAGAGTCTACATCATACTTAAGGAAGTGTCATGGCCAAGAAATATGTCAAGATATTTACAGGAATCTTACTATTTTTGAGTTGGTACAGGCCCTGTTTCACCTCAAGGAAAAGTTTCTTTGACTTTTTACGATATAATTTTGAAGTAAAAGTACCTTGGATTTTGGTGAGGGACTATAGCTAAAGTGATAACGTATCTGCTTTGCATGCAGAACGTTCCCAGTTCAATCCCTGGTATCTCCAGGCAGGACCTGGAGAGATCCTTGTCTGAAATTCTGGAAAGCTGGTGCCAATCAATATAGACAGTACTGAGGTGGATGGGCCAATAGTCTGACTTGGTACAAGGCAGCTGATTATGTTTTTAGCTTTGGCAGAAAACTGGAGGTTTCCCTATTTGCTCAAACACATGCTTCTGTAAGCTGCATATTTATTAGAGAGTCAGGTACAGAGAGTTCTGTAAGCTGCATATTTATTAGAGAGTCAGGTAGGTAGCTGTGTTGGTCTGACGCAGTCAAAATAAATTTTAAAAAATAAAAAAATTGTCCAGCAGCACCTTAGAGGCCAACTAAGTTTGTTGGGACGCGGGTGGCACTGTGGGTTAAACCACAGAGCCTAGGACTTGCCGATCAGAAGGTCGGCGGTTCGAATCCCCGTGACGGGGTGAGCTCCCGTTGCTTGGTCCCTGCTCCTGCCAACCTAGCAGTTTGAAAGCACGTCAAAGTGCAAGTAGATAAATAGGTACCGCTCTGGCAGGAAGGTAAATGGCATTTCCGTGTGCTGCTCTGGTTCGCCAGAAGCGGCTTAATCATGCTGGCCGCATGACCCAGAAGCTGTACGCCGGCTCCCTCGGCCAATAAAGTGAGATGAGCGGAGCAACCCCAGAGTCAGTCACGAGTGGACCTAATGGTCAGGGGTCCCTTTACCTTTACCTTTAAGTTTGTTCTGGGTATAATAACAAATGGAAATTTATACCCAGAACAAACTTAGTTGGTCTCTAAGGTGCTACTGGACATTTTTTAAATTTATTAGAGAAGATATAGTTGGAAGTATAGAATAAACATTCATCTCATTTCCCCTACAGTATATTTTCAATGTTATGACTGATTATGACTACTTGTAAGCTGTAATGAAACAGCAGCAACAACAACAACATGAAGAAATGGAACACTTGAAGCCTTTATTTTAATTGCTCCCTGCTAAGATATAATTAACTTGCTGGTGTGAATTTTGTTTACCAAGAATTTAAGTTTAGCATTTCAAAAATGAACATTGGAGGATAGCATTAAAAGTTGCTCCTTTCTCCATTTTGAGACCCTCTGAGTGCTACAATTGCTCTCTAGCATTTGATGCTCCCAACACTTTTATCTTGAAAACTTACCTTGAAAAAGCAGGAAAAAACAATGCAAATTAGGGATGCTCGTTTTGTTCCAGACAATGTTTTTGTGTCTTGAACAACTGCATGGCTGAGAGGAGCCTTCCCTGTCTTGCAAATGTTGAAGGGCAGAACATACTGTATGTCATAAAGAACCAGAAAGCTTAACAAAAATAGACTACTGAAGTTGTGAGAGGCAGCTCCCTGCTTGCGTTCTGTTAATGTGGATAAAGGCAAAATATTCCTGTGTCCATATCCAAAGAAAGGGGAAACAGCACAATTTTATACAAACCAATATGAATAAATTTGAAGTCTCACACACCCCTGATTTGAAAGGGAAGGGAAACTGACCTCTATGTTCAATCTTATTAAGACAGTCCATTCCATACATCTTCTAATCTTTAGAAAAACTACTAGGGTTTGGAATTGGAAGGTGGGATAGACCACTCTGTCGTCGTCTTCTTCTTCTTCTTCTTCTTCTTCTTCTTCTTCTTCTTCTTCTTCTTCTTCTTCTTTTCTCTTTCTGCTTTCATTGGACAATAATCAGGAGCCAGTTAAAGGGGAAGGGAGATTCTGAGGGTGGGAAAGAGGATGAAAGCGAATTTGAGAGAAGAGGATTTGGGTGGGAAGGAGTAGAATCCTATTCTGGTTCAGGTTAAAAAATAATTCAGTGAAGGTATCATAACCCTTGCCATATAGTACCATGAGCCTCTGAGATTCTTATTTCCAAGCCCAGAAAGATGAGTGTCAGCAACATTGTCAGATTCCAAGTTCTGTTATTTCAGTTATTACCACCCCAAAGGGAGTTAAGATGTAATCTTTCTTGCTATAGTTCAAGTGTCAAAAAGCCATTTAAAGTCTAGGAAGTTCAAAAGGGTTGTTGTACACACTCATCTGCCCAACTGTCTCTCACTGAAATTTTGTAGGAGAAGAAAGCGATTTCAAAACAAAAACACCACAGTACTTTAAATATGAAAACTCAAAAGATAATTTGAATGGAATTGTACGATCTGTTTTCCAAAGGGGAATAGCATTGGGTCTGGATATTGCTGTCCAGTATATCTCCAAACACTGAACTTTTCTGGAAACAGGTATAGTTTTTGTTAAATTGGAAACAACTTACCAAGTTTTGTTAGCACTTTAATTTCAAACTCCTTTGGTATAATTTATGAAGAGTATTTGAGTTAGGCACTTCTCTGCCTCCTGTTCCATTCAAATCATTTTCTTCTTCTTTGTAACATTTCTATTTCTTGTCTTCTTCTTTTTTTAAAAAAATGAGATAAAAGACAAATATTAGAAATCTTGCAGACGTCTTGATGCCATAAAATAGGCATCAATTTTAGTTTGACAGAATTATCACAAACTTAGTTCAACAGAGAATGTGTCTTGTGGGGTATAGATTGGAGAACAGCCAGTGCACCCTTAATATTAACAAACCCCACTTCCAGAGTACCAAAGAAAAATGGGCAGATTCTACAACGGATTGTGTGGTAATATATTTTGAATAATTACTGCTAGGGATGAGGGAAATATCCATGTCTTAAAGTGGCCTGTTCACTGTAGTTCTTCTTCATATGTTTAAGCTCTAATTGAACAGTCACAGGTTGTACTTTTCATTTTTCATTGCCATAATAATTCCTACTTTGTGCAAGTTTCTAAACTGCTATGCGCAAAGTAAGAGAGAGAAGAGAGATGCAGATACTTTATGACAAATAGACACAAGCTAAATTAAGTTTTTCCCTTCCTTTGCATGATTAACAAGAAATTAGAGCCTCTATATTATCAGCATCTCATTCATCTTTCAGAATTTTGCCTATGACACTGGGATTTGCCTTTATTGACTATATAGTAAACTTAAACCAAGAATATCAGACTGTTCAGGAGATAAAGCTTTGAATGTTCTTAAAAATAATAATTGCTCCTGATACTTCCAAAGTCTGTGTCATTTTATACATGTTTTATCATTCTTTTCATCAACGGCAATGATCAAAATGGGCCATTGTCCTTTTGTCTAATTACATTTTCACTTGGATTTACCAGGAAAAAATTATATTGACTTATAGCTATGCTGGGATTACTTTTCTTCAAACACTCATTACACACTTCGTGTTAATTATGAAAATGTACAAGGGGAAAGAGAGGGAGGGGGGAAGTGAACATGGCCACATTTGGGAAATGAGTCATAAATCTGCCTGACAAGTTTGTTCATTTGAAACCTGCAGCTTCCAAGGAATTTGCTAGTCTCACAATTTGAACCTCAGTCAAAAGGAAGTCATTGTTCAGGTCAGGTTCTCCTCCAGTTAGGCATTATGAAGCTCATAATAGGTTCTTTGGGGACTAGGTCCATGGTTAGTATACCCACACATTCATTCTTCCATTTCTGAATGCTTTGAAAGTGCTTCTCTCAATGCTTTCATTATTAGTGCATGAAGTTCCTTTAGTCAGCCAGAGCTCTCCCCATATCCTCACTCTTCTTTTGTCACAGAGTAGCACAATTCCATTTTCTCATTTTCTTGGGAGTATATTATTTTCGGCACTGTCTCCCCCGCCTTATCCATCCAGATTGCTCTTCATGATTAACATAACAGACAGAGCTTGGCTCAGTGGTAAGAATAAGTATACCAGGCAAATAAAATCACCCGACTTTAGCAGTTTTAATTGTTCAGCGGGTTCTTGGGTTCTAGCAAACTGTTCACTCTGCAGCTGTCTAAAATGAAAGATGTTCCATTGGCCGAAGGAAAGCAGCTTCTCAGGAGCTTTGAAATGCATCACATTCATTTACTTTAGATGCTAATTGTTAACAAAAATATATGTATATTGATCAGGAAAAGTTGCTGACATACAGCTGACCTCAACTGTAAGTTCTCTCTCTCTCTCTTTCAATTAACCCAGCTTCCATATGTGATTGTTCCTTTAAAATTCCAAAGTATCAACTATGATAAATCAGAATTCATTTTGCTTAAGGAAAATATTGCCAGATAGCAACTGCCACTTAGGAAATTAAATTTAATTTCCCTTTGAGACTAATTAGCTGTTAGCATCTCAGCTCTCTTTATGCATGTAATTAATGTTTCTCATCAAATGTTTCTTCGCTGGATCTGAGGAAGATACGGTGGGCTTTGCCATCCAATATTATTCTTTGCTTTCATGGAAAACTTTACTGGAAATAAATTGTTTGCTGTGTTATATGCCCAGGAGTTTTCAATGTAAATGCAAGATAATGCTAGACCAATAAATAAACGAAAAACCATCGAGCATCTGTATCACCAGGGTTTCCATGTTTGGACCCTAGAATCACAGAATCATCAAATTGTAGAGTTGGAAGGGACCCTGAGGGTCATCTAGTCGTACTCCCTGCAATGCAGGACTCTCAACTAAAGCATTGAATTGGTAGCATTTTAAAGATCAGAACAAGAATGGGAAACTGTTGCCAGGCAAGAAGATAGAGTGGTAAGAAAGCTTTCGAAGTGCTGGCTCTTCAGTGTGCAGTCAGGTCACACACTGCATCACTTAAGCATGAAAAGGCTCATATCATGATGATTAAAGCTTATGCACATTGAAATGGTGCATAAACCCTACAGAGTTATCAGTGCTATAAAGATCGATTTGCTTCTGGGCTTAGTTCCTCTTCTGCCTTTTCTTTTCCAAAGCCTTTGTTATTATTAGAAAAAGCATATTTCATTTCCAGTTAAATAAATGAGTACAGTGCAACCTCATCAATCCAGCTGCTGTGGGAGCAAATGAGGGGCCACTAATGATTCATGACGGCCTTATAAGGGGGTTGAAATTCTGCCAGTTGCAGGTCTTGGTGAACTGATGCAGGTGAAAAGCACTTTCATTTCCAGGTCTTGGAAGGGTCCTCAATAAAGGACCCTCAACAGATGGTTCTATTGCTTGTCGCACATTTTGAAGAAGCCTGTGGACCAATGTGGCAGCCCCAGGCTTTTTAATTGTGCTAATGGCTTCTTGTTTTCCTCTGCCTTCTTAATATGCTTCCCTCAGGTAAGGAGACAAGCAAGAAGTTACCCTGCTGAGATTTATTCATGCCAGTTCTGCAACCTTGTTGTACCTAACAACCATAATTCAGTGCAGAGAAAGTCTGGTGTGCTTTTAAGACCTATTGCTTTTGAAAGGTTTGAAGTGTGGATAATTGTGTGTCGGACAGATGGTGGTCAATGGGCCATACTCCAGTGAGCAGGTCTTCAGATCTGGAATACAGTCCCTTAAAAGCTTCAGGTGGTTGATGTCTGATGAATGAGTATAGCAGAACAAATGCATATGCTGTTCTTTGAAGACTCCTGAACTCCTGAATACAATTTCAGCACATTCATTGCTGTCATACTGTTTTTACACTTTCACCTACAACTTCAGTTACTTCTGTATAAATCAGAAAAAAACTGTGGAGTACCAGGCTTTGGGGTGGGGTTTTTTGTTTTGTTTTTTTGCAAAAACATATAGGTTGTCTTTATGCAATTTCAGGCTGCTTATATTGTGAACTAGCTATTCCCTCATGGTTATTGGTGCTGCTGCCATGAACTTCCATAGTCTATATGGGCCCATAGCAGAAAGCATGGAAGTGTAGCGCAAAGTATCTGCTTTGATTCTTAATGTGGCTGCAAAGAGATGCACCAATTCTAGACCTCTATTACTGGTTCTACAAACACTATGGAAATGGAAGATCAGCTGCAGTCCTAAGCAAACTCCTTCTCGATTTGATTTTAGAATTGTACTGACTTTCAGTAGTAGCAAGCCACTTTGAGAATCAGTTTGACTTGCTAGTGGCTGAAAAATGTAAGGAAATTTCACACATACCTGCACTTGTTTAAATTTGAAACTCATAAAATCTTTGTGATCTACATGACTGGGATGACGACAATGAATATACCTTTAGAACATATCCTTTTGCTGGTTACAAAGTTGTGATTAGTCATTCTGAGCCATTTGGTGAGCTAGGAATTTAAGACTGCAGTCTGATGCACCTGGAACTGATGAGACATCCTTCTGAGTAAACTATGCACAGTATTGCACCACACATAAAGTTTGATGTTATGTTAGGCTGCATTTTCCTGATGTTCCCCTGACTGTTTTGTATCTGAGCTTTCACACATAAAATCCACTTCTGGAAACATAGTGCAATGCAGCACAAGTTTAGCACTCATTTCCATGTTATTTGCAAGTGGATTATAGTCAACTATAGTTGCAGAAGTAGCTTTTATGTCATGTGAAAGCTCAGTTATACTGTGGAAATTAACAGGTGGGAAACCATCAGGAAAACAGAATGAACTGTTACATAAATGCAACATGTGTCAAATATGCTCTGAAAAGTTTATTCAGCACTAAACTTGGCTTTATACATATTTTGGTAACAAAGGAACTACCCTTGCAATAAATGTTTCCATTTTCCATTGATAAGTGTATCAAAGATATGCTTATTTACTCAGCCTAAATGCATTATCCAGTTGAAATATCAAGGGAAATATGGGCAAACAGGATGCAATTATTTGCATTGGACTTTACCCAAAAGGCTGAAGCTTGTTTTCTGTAGCATTTCTTTTGCTCTCATTATCTATTTATATCAACATTCTGCAGCTACACTCTTTGAAGCTTTCAAATGTGCATGGGAATGTGAGTCCGCAAAACCATTGATGATGCATCACTGTACCTAGTATATTTTGAGATGGCACCATGTTTATTTGCCATTTTGATAAAACAGGGAGCATCTCCGTTATTTGGAACCTTGAGTGGATCTCTGCTGAAGTTGCCACAATTGGCTTACTGGCCGATATACAGTATTGATTAAAGGATCTAATAAATGTGGCCCCAATTAATCAGGTAGCACATCTAATAAGAATAATGATGATGATGATGTAACTATTTAGAGAGAGCTAGTTAAGAGTTCTCTTTAAACAGCAGTTAGAACACAGGAATTAGACTTATACTAAGACTATTGGCAGAAATGGCTTGCCAGTGGGATGGTGCTGGTAATCTATCTTAATGGCAGGTGGTTACTGTTGCTTACTGGAAGGAAAGTGAGGAGTCGGTGGCAAAATTGTGTTAAGTATAGTTGTTTAATAGCCCACGAAATGGAGAGTGCCTGTATGTATGTTGCTAAGAGTTTCACATTGGAAAATTCCATTGGAAAATCCTAATCTAGAAAGAGCTCTCTCTAAGCTTCTAGCTGAGTTGCTAATTGGCTGTTGATGTTCTCTGTTAGCTTTTCCATGAATGCAGTGGCGTAGCGTGGGGTTGCAGGGGGGGCCGGCCGCACCGGGCGCAACATCTGGGGGTTAGGGTTAGGGGGCACAAATCCACGGGTTGGGGGGCGCAAATTACTTGCCTTGCCCCGGGTGCTGACAACCCACGCTACGCCACTGCATGAATGTTTAATCTTAGACCATGTGATTAAGGTATTCGGTTTCAAATTCACCAGCTTGAAGGTTGCCTTTGCTTTTCTTCCCAGGCACATGAGCGAAAGGGTGTGATAAAATGTCTCTCAAGGAGCTGCATAACTTTAGGCTGGCAGCAGGCTAATTGCAAGCTATGGGAGAGACAGAGCATTGGTTTCAGCTCTGATCGTAATTATGTTTTATATTTAAGAAGAAGAGCCTATGCTTGAATATGCATATGCTTTATACAAATTTCTGGATGCATCATTGATTGTTTTGTACTTGTTTTTGAAGAGGTTCTGGTAAGTAAAGCTGTGAATAATACTTATGGGTCTGGACAATTTTTGAAATTTGCAATATGTTGGAGTGGTGCAAACACATCAGCAGGAGTGCTCCACCAGTGTGCTTACAGTCTGCATACATCCAACTTGCCCTACTCTTCTAGGTAAGCAACAGTGCTCCACCTGCCAGGAAGCTAGTCCAGCAACTCTACCTCACCAGCAAGTTATTATTTTTATTATTTGTTGAATTTATATACCGCCCTATATACCGGGGTCTCAGGGTGGTTCACAGAATAAAATCAATATCTAAAACCACAAAATACATAATAAAAATAAAAACAACAGCCCAATAGCCCCTACCCCCCAAAAAACCCACATTTTAAAGGGGCATAGGGTGTAAATAAAATCAACCAAAGGCCTGTTTAATGAAGATGCCAGGCGAACTTTTCTGGGGAGAGCATTCCACAGACGGGGAGCCACTGCAGAGAAGGGCCGTTCTCGTGTTGCCACCCTTCGGACCTTTTGAGGAGGAGGTGTACGAAGGAGTTACTTCTGACTGTTGGTCCATCTAGCATAGTTCTGGCAAACACTGACTGGCAGCTGTTATCTAAGGTCCAAATGGGATGTCCCCACCCCCACAACAACACCTGGGAATTCTGGGATCAAAACTGTGGCTTTCTTTATGTGCTCTACGACCAACTGATGGATGCTTAGTGCAGTAGCTAAGAAACAGAACTACAATTTGGTAGTACTTGGTTTAACTCATGGCTCTATCGTGAGCTCACAAAGTGACACTAGACTCACTATTGTGCCTTATTGTTCTATTTTATTACATTTAAATTCTGCCTTTCCTCCCAAAGGAGACCAATGAGGCAAACACATTGGGCACTTCGCCAGAATTAGCACTGTACTTAAAAGAGTACAATGAAAATAACACAACATATATAAAAACGCATAAAAACAATCGCATAGCCTCCTGGTTAATAATGTCAAGGTTCCCAGGAACAGAAGCTTTCAGCCATCAAATGCCTGGGTAATTAGGAATGTTTTAGAGGGACAGATGCATCTCACCAGGTCAGGCATTCCACAAATGGGAAACTGACACGGAGGAGATCTGGCCAACCCACTAGTGACACCACTAATAGGGTCTCTAGTGCCTCAGTTTCCCCATGTATAATATGTCAAGATAACAACACTGACTTGCCTTATAAGCTCCATAGCTTAGTATCACAGCTTCACAGTAAGGATCGCATGCATGTGAAGCATTTTAAACGCTTGAGAGCATTGTACATATGTTAATTAGTATTTACAAACCCACGAGGAGCCAGCACTTTCTTAGAAAAGGCATAACTGTCTTATACACAGGAGGCAAGTAGAAGGTGATGCCTGCTGTATCAAATGCACATATTTTATAAAAACAAAGAAAGAACAGTCCCCCGCTTCAGATCTATCACTTTATTCATAATTGACTTTAAACAATTAAGAAGGTGCATCCTATGCAAATATTCTTGGAAGTGGGTTCTATGGAATTCGAAGTCACTTATTCCTAAGAAAGTATGCATAGGGTTGTAGTCTGATATTTATTTCATTGGTGAAATTGCTGGAAGGGACTGTATCTATTGCCAAGATGCCACAAATCAAAGCTACAGGAGTATGGCCTCTAATTAATATAAGGAAACAATTGATCAATTTGTACCACCATAAGCAGTTAGACGGGACGCAGGTGGCGCTGTGGGTAAAAGCCTCAGCGCCTAGGGCTTCCCGATCGAAAGGTCAGCGGTTCGAATCCCCGCGGTGCGGTGCGCTCCCATTGCTCGGTCCCAGCGCCTGCCAACCTAGCAGTTCGAAAGCACCCCCGGGTGCAAGTAGATAAATAAGGACCGCTTACTGGCGGGAAGGTAAACAGTGTTTCCGTGTGCTGTGCTGGCTCGCCAGATGCGGCTTTGTCACGCTGGCCACGTGACCCGGAAGTGTCTCCGGACAGCGCTGGCCCCCGGCCTCTTGAGTGAGATGGGCGCACAACCCTAGAGTCTGTCAAGACTGGCCCGTACGGGCAGGGGTACTTTTACCTTAAGCAGTTAGACAGTCTTCAATGCTTGTTAATGAGATCTGTTCCTCTAAAGCTATTGCCTTATATCTTGCCATTTCCATTTGTTATAAGCTGTCTCCCTATGTTATTCTCCATCAGCCCCCATAGCACAAGGCTCTCTATTCTTCCTTTGTCCTTGTTGTTCAAGAAACAAGTGTTCTGCTCCATAAACCGATGATTATCCATGGCAACCTTTTGGTAGTAAAAAGAATATGGGGAGAGTCTCTTGAGAGCTTTCAGCACGACTGAGGCAGATGTACCCTGGGAACTTTCTCTTATGAGAAATGGATGAATGAGGTGTGTAATACTTTAAATGTAATTTTATCCATTATTTGATTTAGCAGAAAAGAAAGTTGAAAAATGCAGGTAGTAATAGCCTTCGCCCCCCCACTCTCTTTGTTTGGCAAGTGATCAAAATATGTTGAAGAGTTGTGCTTATTCCAGAAAGTGCCTAGAATAAAACCACATTAGATAAATTGTTCTGTGAGCCACTAGTTGCAGACGGCAACATGTGAGGAATCAGAGTACTTTGCTAATTCTTCCTACTTCAATCAATCATAGTCCTGGAGAAAATGGATGGTTTGAAGATAAAATAAATGCAAGCAAGACAAATGTCAATGTCAAACCTTGCAAGAATTTAGTGGATCTCCTTTCCAAAAGTTAGGATAAAAGTTATCCTAGGATAAAAATGCAGATGTTAAATGGTAAATTTATTTGTTGCCATGAACACAACAAATCACATTAATAAATAAGAATAAAATGCATGTTACGGTGAGAATAGCATTTAAGTGCACAAGCAGGTGAAAGGTTTCTTACAGATCATTTTTTTAGATTTTATTTTTATAATATATCCATGGTTTAGATTTCCCCCCTTCCCTCTGACTGTAAAACGGACTCATTCTATTTGCCTTTAACTGCTGGTGTGACTCAGAGGTTAGTGTTTCTCCTTAGGAAAAGCAAAAAAAAAAAAAAAAGGTCAAATCCAGTGCATATCTTTAATTTTATCCTCCTCCTTTAAATGCAAGAAAAGAAGGGAAGCTCATTAAATACATTAGTGAGAGTTTTACAAGCAGTAGCAGCTGTTGTCCATTGAGATTGGAAGGGTGGAAGGCCAGGAGACCAGCAGGAGATGGAACCAGAACCAATGCTAGGCAGAGTCAATCGCTGACTGATTGTAAGTATGAAGAGAGGCAGGCAAGGCTGGCTGAGGGAAGACAAAGGTTGGGGAGGCAGCACCCCATGGACCAGCCTCCACTGCTAATAAGGATGTGTCCAAGGATGCTAATGTCCAACTTTTACTTTAATATGAATGTATAAGTCCAATCAAAGGAGGCACAATTCCCCTCCCCAGTCAGGCCCATCTTCAGCTGGGCTTGCACTGATTAAGCCCTCTGTTCTGTAAGGATGGGGAAAACCACAACGACCCTCACCCAAAAGAAGGGAGAAAGCTGGCAGGGGAAGAGGGCTTCCTGAAGCCTTATATCAACCATTGGGGTACCCAGAAAGCATCACATTAACACACGAGTGGCATTGTCTCCACCTAAGAATTGTAGGCAAGCCCTATGATTCTTAGACAGGAAATATGATACCTGGTACTACTTCAACCATAGAGAGGCCCATTTAGTACAACCAATGTTTCTGAAATAGGAAAATCATGTTCTTTGAAAAATTGTTGCCCATGAGATGGTGTGGCCAGGGCCGTCTTTACCTGGGGGTACAAGGGGTGCGGGGTACCTGGGTGCCAAATTCTGGGGGGGCTCCAGGCACCCGCCTCTGAAGCCGCCTAAGCTCTTAACTGTCTACCTGTTATGAAATAATAAATAATTTTGATCAAGCTAGAAAAACAAAATACATATATACCTAGTTATTACCAAAATGTATACCTATTGTTTCACTAAAGGACTTTCGACTTTGTGCACTCATTTACCAAAGACATGCCGCGCCAGCGGCAGTGCTTGTCAATCACAACAGTGGAGCTTGTCAGATTCAACGACGACGCTTGTCATTTACAACGGTGCCATGCACGCGAAATTAACTCTTACATCAAAATATTATGGTATGTATTGTATTGAGCTGCTGTGCGGCAGTGGAATCAGTGGCACCTTTGACACGACTGATGTTTCTCCTAAGTAGGTGCCTAAACACTACTTATAAGTTTAAGTGTGGTGGTGTTGTGTACTTAAGTATAAGTGTATTGTAAATAAATGAGCAAATAAAAAAGTTTGTTTCTTTTTCCTCCCTTCTTTCGTAAACAAGATGTATGGAAGTGAGAGCTGGACGATAAAGAAGGCCAAAGAATTGATGCTTTTGAATAATGGTGCTGGAGGAGACTCTTGAGAGTCCCATGGACTGCAAGAAGATCAAACCTATCCATTCTGAAGGAAATCAACCCTGAGTGCTCACTGGAAGGACAGATCCTGAAGCCGAGGCTCCAATACTTTGGCCACCTCATGAGAAGAGAAGACTCCCTGGATAAGACCCTGACATTGGGAAATACTGAGGGCACAAGGAGAAGAGAATGACAGAGGATGAGATGGTTGGACAGTGTTCTCAAAGCTACCAGCATGAGTTTGACCAAACTGCGGGAAGCAGTGGAAGACAGGAGTGCCTGGCGTGCTCCGGTCCATGGGGTCACGAAGAGTCGGACACGATTAAACAACTAAACAACAACAAGGCGTAAGCATAATAAAAGTTAATTTGAGGACTAAACTAAATTTGGGGGTGCTGGGTGGATTTCTGCACCCCGGCAGCGCATATGCTAAAGACAGGGTGTGGCAATCACTCTAAGTCTAAGAAGATATTTGCGAGCTCTCTCCTTCTTTCTCATAGTGAGTCCTCTTTGGTCATTGTTGGCAAGGGGCACATGGCATCATGGCTAGACAGAAGAAACATTGAAACTCAGCCCTCAGTGTGCTTATCTTACAACACTTGGGTCCATTATCAGCTTGAGGTGTGTTTTTCCCTTCCAGGCTTCAGCTTGATAGGGAGATATTTTGCTCTGTTGGCATACAATGTCTCCCAGGAACATGAACCTTGAAGGCTTCCATTGCAACAGGAACAGTGAAGCTGTAGCCCTTAAGGTCTCTTTGGACTACATCTCTTGGCAGTCCCAGGCAACATGGCCAATGGTCAGTGACGGTAGGTCCAATGGCATCTCGGGGTCCACAGGTTCCCCAGCCTTACCTTAGCATCTGGTTAGTGACCACTAGCCTTCACTTTAGTAGAATTTGTTTAGGAAGTGGCAATGGCACCTAGGCTTTTAAAAAATTGTTAGGCAGGGCAGCAGTTTTGCATCTGTGGACCACTCTCACCCATGTATTTTTTATTCAATCCATATCTATGGATGGAGAAGAGGAAGAGGAGTTTGGACTTGATATCCCGCTTTTCACTCCCCTTAAGGAGTCTCAAAGAGGCTAACAATCTCCTTTCCCTACCTCGCCCACAACAAACACTCTGTGAGGTGAGTGAGGCTGAGAGATTTCAGAGAAGTGTGACTAGCCCAAGGTCACCCAGCAGCTGCATGTGGAGGAGCAGGGAAGCGAACCTGGTACACCAGATTACGAGTCCACCGCTCTTAACCACTACACCACACTGGCTCTCCATGCTGGCCAGATATCTGGTTCCTTTCACATTTTATTGCGTATCTAATTTGCATTTCCTGCTGCACTATGCAGCCATCCTTAAGAAAAATCTGCATTTACAGATTTTACAATTCTCCAACTGAAAATATGTATAGAAGAATGTATATATTAGGGGGAAGTGTGCAAAAAGGCATACAAAAATAAATAAATAACCTAGAATGCAGTGCATTAGAGAAAATAGTTTGCAAAGTTGTCTACATTAGGCAAACCTGCATAAAAAATATGCATATCAGAAGACTGAATTAATGCTGACAAAAATTTGTGAAACTTTCTTTCAAAGGATTGCAAACTGATGTGGGATGGGGCAAACTGAATTTAAGATCAGAACAAGATGAAACCGACAGAAACTGATACTGACATTCATGGACCTCTAGTATTATCACAGCTCCCCATCTATGAGACTGCAAGCATTTGTCTCAACTTGCCTGAAATTGTGCCTCCTCTTGGAAGCAAAGAGAAATCTCCCAGGATTTTGCAACGATATGCCACCCCTTCTCTTTGTCCAGGTATTTCATTGCTCATACAGGATGCCATTATTCAAAGCTTTTAACATAACAAGCCTACAGAAGGGAGGAAAAACCTGAATGGGGAAAAATATTACATGGCCACCTTTATAAATCACAAGAACAGTAAAAGGCACAATCAAATATACTTTCCCTTTTATGTCTCACCTTTACAGCCTTTTAAAATGAATAGAGCTGGATTTCTGCCCATGGTAAAGAACAGTTTTTAAAAGGCAGGAAAGTTGCTGTGTTTATTTTAGATTTTCCCACTGATAAAAAACAAAATTAAGCCTTCATCCTTTTTAAAACACCACAATGATGACAGTAATTTAAGACTGCAACTCTTTATTGGGATGCCCTGTAGGAAATGAATATATTATATAGCTTTATTTTCATTTTCTATAGTCATTTGCTGACAGAAATCATATTCTTTTAAATCCAGTTCCAGGAATGAACCATTGCTTGGCTGCAAGCTATGATCTGCTTTTATAAATCTTGTCACGATGTATTCCCCTATTCACTGTAAACTGCATGAAGATTCAAGGAAAGGATTGGCTCAGTATTGCATTGCTTAGTCATTTTTTTCATCAGAATGGCCTAATCACGTTTGCACACATTACTTGCCCCCTCATCTAAGCCTGACCTCAAATTGACACTGAAGCTCACAACTAAAGAGAATACTTTGCTCTATGAGTATAGCTAAGAGCAATTTAACTTAGAACGAAGCAGGCACACCATATGACTATGGCTACTGCTGCGTTTAAGATCATTTCACCTGATACTTGCAGGGAACAATAAATGGCATTTAAAAAGTTCCACAGTTTGATAAACAGCTTTTGCACTTATATCTGCCTCTTTATTATTGCACAAACTTCAAATCAGGTTTGTATAAAATGAAGAAACAACACACACACACTGCTCTGCAATAGGCAAAAGGAAATGTATGGTTTAATATTGTCCTGATATGGTCACTGCAAATAAAGTCCGTCCCTCAATAAACTTATTTGTCAGATGCTCGTTGACTGATGCGCTATAATAGGTCAGTTTTAATAAACCTGTAACATTCCATACTCTACCATATCATTCAGAATTGGGTGGAGCTACTATTTTCTTCCAATTGGCTGCTGTTAGGGATGGGGGAAAATGTTAAGAGGTTTGCATTTAAAGGCAAATATACTTAATTCATAGATTTCAAAACAATACTCAAACTGAAACAAAGGTCACATCTTCACCAAGCATTTACAGCATTACAATATCACTTTAAACAATCATTGTTGTTGTTGTTTAGTCGTTTAGTCGTGTCCGACTCTTCGTGACCCCATGGACCAGAGCACGCCAGGCACCCCTGTCTTCCACTGCCTCCTGCAGTTTGGTCAGACTCATGCTGGTAGCTTCGAGAACACTGTCCAACCATCTCGTCCTCTGTCGTCCCCTTCTCCTTGTGCCCTCCATCTTTCCCAGCATCAGGGTCTTTTCCAGGGAGTCTTCTCTTCTCATGAGATGGCCAAAGTATTGGAGCCTCAGCTTCACGACCTGTCCTTCCAGTGAGCACTCAGGGCTGATCATAGGTTTCCACAAATAATCTTGGTAACTAATTTGTTAAGGGTGCCAAGAGCTGCTAGGAGGCATCTATTCCCCTCACAGAGCTATAATTCTGAGAGTTTTATACAGTGGTGCCTCGCAAGACGAAATTAATCTGTTCCGCGAGTCTCTTCGTCTTGCGGTTTTTTCGTCTTGCGAAGCACGGCTATTAGCGGCTTAGCGGCTATTAGCGGCTTAGCGGCTATTAACGGCTTAGCGGCTTTAAGAAAAAGGAAATAAACTCGCAAGAACTCGCAAGACGTTTCGTCTTGCGAAGCAAGCCCATAGGGAAATTCGTCTTGCGGAACGACTCAAAAAACGGAAAACTCTTTCGTCTAGTGAGTTTTTCGTCTTGCGAGGCATTCGTCTTGCGGGGCACCACTGTAACCATACATCTCCCTTTCCAGTGAACTCTGGAAATTGTTGCTCTGGAAGGAGAGTAGGGCTGTCCTAAAAACTTTTTGTACTCTGAACAAACAACAGTTCCCAGGATATTTTGGGGAAGCTATGACTGTCAAAGTGGTATCATAATGCTTTAAATACATCCTGCAGATGGGGCCACAGCAATCCTTCAAAATCTGCACTTCTCAAAATTTTGCAGTGCAATTCTCCAGCCAAGTAATGTGTACACAGATGATATAATGAGGTAAAGTGTATTATATTGCAGAAAGTGTAAATATTAGAGAAATGTGTTTTGCTAAAATGTGTGTATTATACAAAATTGCATACAAAGTTGTCCATATTAGGAGATATTCGCACTAAAATGCAGTTGAATTTCCATAAATTTCCATAAGAATTTTTTTTAAAAAAATCCAGCTGATGTGGGAATGTGGAGAGCTGAAGTTAAAATTGGAAGAAATTGTGAAACCAAAATTGACAGATTCACTCATCCCACTCCTGTGCTGAAATTAGTATGAGGTGAGGAACAACCCCATTGGCATCAATGGGCATTGTATTTCTATTGATAATTTCAGGATGGGATGATATTTTCCAGGATCATGGATAGGGAGGGATAATTTCATAGATCTGTAGAGTTAGAAGTGACCCCAAGGTTCACTATTCTAATCTCCTGCAATACAGGTTGTGTGAATCTGACCTAAATTGATATTAACCATTTGCAGCATACTTGACTAAAGGTAGCCATTTTATGACCACACACTGTGTCCACTAAGCCAAAGGCACACTATCTTTGGTGGGGGACGGTATTAATCAACAACTTCTTCTTTCAGGGGTTCCTGTTCAGATTAAAGTTTTTTTTATGGGTGCTGTCATTTGTTTTGAGCCTTTCTGTAAATAGAATAGCTGCATGCAACCAAACCGTTCTGCTGCTAAATGGCCACCTGACTGAAACGAAGCTTTTGTAAGATTGCACTCTAATTTTATCAGTGCATTTCTCCCCTAGTAAAAGTGATAAATAATTGTTGCCTCTGAACTGAAGAGGCTACCACTGACCAATATTCACTCCATCTTCTTTTTATTTTTGAAGAACCCACTTTTGTCTTCCCAAAGAATTGCCAGCTATTGCAGAGATTATTTAGATTTTATCTGAGCAGAATATTCCCTACTTTTTCCTTCTTCCAACGCTATACGTGTGCAGGCAGTGATGGGCTATAGAGTTTGTTCACGCTTCTTCCAACCCTACAATACAGGGACTTCAATATCCTAAGGACAAGGATGAAGAAATGGAACTGCAAAGGTGTGCTTCACTTTCGCAAAGGAACATAGATGCTAAGGGGGTGGGGATAAAGGAAGAGGTGCTCTCATTCCATTTTTACTCTGAGTTAAATGCAACACTATTACAGCTTCAGAATTTTTCAAGGATCCATTCCTGCCCTCAATGAAATGAGCAAAACCTGGTTCACAGGGGAACATAGGGGCTGAGGAGGGGGGAAAAACAAAGAGGTGCTTTCATTTCGTTTTTACTCTGAGATAAGAGGCAGCACCATTACGACTTCAGCATTTTCCAAGAATCTTTCCATGCCCTCAATGAAGTGAGCAAAATCTGGTTCCTTTTTTTGTTTTTCAAGTGCACATTCATAGGCCCACCTGTGGACTTCATATATTCTTCACCATGCACATCCAGGAGTATAATAGCATTTTTTTCAACCTTGGGCCATTTCGCTGGGCCCTAGCTACCTACACTCAACAATAAGGGGACAAAATTGAAGGAGCTTTTTAGCTTTTATAGCTTATTGATTTTTATATTTTCTGATGTATTAGAGCAATTTTTCAAACGTATCCGCCTTACCTTGATATCTTGAGTGTAGGGAGAGGATTTCACATTTATTAGCTTTGCTTTGGTAAAAAAAAAATGTATATAGCAGTAGAAGTTCTTCAATGTTATCTGAGGGATATAAATGGTTTTGGTAAAAAAGAAAATCAATCTTCAGAGTAAAATGCAGAGCTTGTGTGCAAGTGTTACATAAAAAGCAGGCAACAAGGAATACACTTTTCCAACTAGGTAGCAAAGATGGTTTTTTGAAAGTATGCTCTTGAATTGCAGTTGAACTCACTGATGCTCAATACTTTTCAAATAGAAAAGTTCTATCTTAATGGAGAGCATATAATGCAGTAAATACTTTTTTATTATCTCTGATCAACCGTGACAGCATTAAAAAAAAAAAGTGTGAGAGAGAAGAGTGCAGAAGAAGGAACGTCGCCTTTACTGAGAGTATGATTTTCTCAGAGCATGAGCAATGAGGGAGGGGGGGAGTGAAACACTTCATGGTCAGAATCCATTTGTCCGAGTTTTGAATTTTCAAATGCTACAATCAGAACAAAGAAGCATTCCACAGCTTAGAGTGCATAGGAGGGTGATCCATTGCCTTTTGCCTTTTCTGCAGTGTATTCCCCCCCCAAATGCGTGTTTGCATTTAATGATGATCTCTGTCTAATGTTGGTCCTTTAATTGCTTTTAACACCTTTGTTGCAGTTCAGTCGCCCAACTCTACAAGAATAACATTCTCTCTCTCTCTCTCTCCCTCTCTCTCTCTCACACACACACCCCCCAAACTAAAATTTTGACATTTTTATTTTGTATTTGCTTTTGTCTCAGGACCAGTGTCTTCCCCCAACTTAAAGGGATCAGATACATAAGGTGGCTTCATGAATTCATTCCAATGTGAATATTCTGATCTGCTCAGCACATTGTAGCCAGATCAGCATTTGATAAAGCTACCTTAACTTACAAATAATATTAACATCTCTAACCCTATCTGCAGCTTCTGCTTTGTACACACCAACTAAAAAAAGAAAGAAAAAGAAAACCTTATTGGTCTCTGCAGCCATTACTTTTATTTAATCACATGACGGCAGCCACAATGGGAATAGCTATTTAATGCAGCTGTTGTGGTTTGTTCAGCAAATTTGCTGGGGAAATTTCAAGGCAAGCTTTAACCACGGGTTTGTGGTCATTTAACTGAATTAGATTCAGAGAGTTAAATTCTAATGGCTGCTTTATTTTTATTTATTTTTTAAAAAATAAAAATTAGATAACAGATCCCTTGTTTCCAAGGAATATTAGTATGAATTAAAAGCAGATTTCTTCAATGTCATTCATACTCTGCTTAGAATCATAGAATTGTAGAGCTGGAAAGGACCTCACAGGTCATCTAATTCATTTCCCTGCAATGCAAGAATCTCAACTAAAGCACCCATGACACATGGCCATTCAGCTCTGCTTCGAAACCTCCAAGGAAGGAGAGCCCACCACTGCCAAGGGAGTCTATTCCACTGTCAAACAGCTCTAACCATCAGAAAGTTCTTCCTGGTGTTTAATTGGAATTTCTGACTAATCAAAACACATTATGTTAGGATACACTATGTCCACAGCATTCTCCTGATCCACCAAGATTGTAATTCAGTCAAAAAAGAAATGAGATTCATCTGGCATGTGCATCAATGAAGCTATCATACCCAGTACCAGGTGTTCTACCACCTGTAATATTGTCTCTCTTGTTTTTTAGTTTGAAATTCTTCTGATCAGTTTCACGAGACTCTTGTCAAACACATTCTTGTCAACTGCTGTGAGGTACAACCCATCTCTTGCCAGAAGACCTTCCTCAAGGTAGCAGAGACCATGTTCCAAGAAGCCAAACCATACCACTTCCAGTATTTTAATCTCTCTTCCTGGGCCATGATCTTCAACAGGAAGGAGTGATGAAAAAAACTATACTCCAAGGCCCTTCAGCTTCCTGCCCAGAGCCTCATTGTCCCTTGCTATGCATTGAGACTTGTGCCTTTCTAAACCCCAGAATCACACAAGTGTACAAAGTAACCCTAAGAATCATTGACCATGCTTGTGGGAATCTCGCCTGAAGAATCCTTTAAGATTGCCATCTCACTTCTGTTTAGAAAGCTCCAATGAAGGAGAGTCCACCACTTTTCATTCCACTGTCAAACAGTTCTTACCATCAAAAGGTTTTTCCTAATGTTAGTCAGAATCTACTTTCTTGTAATTTGAATATATCGGTTCTGGTCCTACCCTCCGAAGAAGCAGAAAACAAGCTTGCTCTGCCTTCCATGTGAAAGCCTTTCAGATATTTGAAGATGGTTATCATACCACCCCAAATTGGCTCTCGGTTTACAGATTTTCTCTCAAACTCTCTGAACAGAGTAACAACACTTAAGGAAAGATTATGGCAGGTATGTCCAAAATCCATTTTGGGGGCCCAGTGCAGCCCCTGTGGCAGTCTATCTCCTCGGGTAAAATCCTAGAAAAAGCTCAACAACTGCAATCCTTAAAAAAGGCCAACAACTTTGGTTGGCCCTAACGCATGTTCACTTCATTAAATCTGGCCCTCTTTGAAAAAAGTTTGGGCACCCCCCCCCCCGGATTATGGCTACATTTTCTTTTTCTTCACCTCCTCAGCAGTTCAGCTGATGTTGTTAAGCCAGAACAGTAGAGCACAAACAACTCAATATTCCCAATTTCAACTTGGTTTCCTATGCTTTTGGGATATATCTGTTCAAACAGACAAAGTTTGATTCATAGTTTGCAAGCAGATGAAGAATATAAGGTTGGCACAGAGTGGAATTTGAACCAGGACCAAAAAAGGCAACAATGCACAGAAGCTTTGCAGTTGGGGTCATTTTAAAGATGTGCTGTCAATTTTCTAATAAGCTAATGTAATGTCCAATAACCTGATTAGGCCCTTTGATGGATATGGCTACTTAAAATGCAACACTGTTAAACCTTGTATTTATTTCCTAAACTACCAATAATTAGCTTCTCTGATCATTAACTTCTCCTGGTTGTTTGTGGCATGTAAAATGAAGGTGCAATAGAATAAAGCAAAGTGCTATATCTATGGATAGATAGAAAGCCTCATTTGGATCTCTAATTTATAAACTCAGTATCAGCCAGAATTACTTGTCATGGGGAATAGATGCTTCCATTTTATGTTTGCACTGGTCAGTGGAAGCTACCAAATCCAATTTAGCTTAGTTTTAGCTGTTTTTGCTAAGTGTCATTGGCTGGATATGGAAAGGTCTTGTGTGAGCAGAAAAACATTTCTGTTTGTGTACGGCACTCAAGTTGAATTTTCTTGATTTCCTATCGTGTCACAACCCTCCCTCATGCCCCATACCATACTGTTTCAGGGTTTCAAAGTGTCATTTGATTCTTAGGAGTGATTGTTCAGGAGGTATGGACAGGAGATAAATTTGATTCCATATGCATTTAAAGGTGAACCTACCTAATTCATGCTTTCCGTGCAAAATGTGCAAAATGAATCATGGCCACCTTTGAAAATGACACTTCTCTAACTTTTCCGATGTTAGCATCAAAAGTACATATACCAAGGAACAGTGTGCACAGAATGACCGCTCCCCGCTTAAAACGGGGGGCGCCCTTTGCGTGGACGCGCGCAGCCCTAGATCTGGAGCGGCCCCATCAGCATAGGCTTGGCTGGGATACCTGGAGGTCCTCGCCTACCTCAGTCAGTTGTCCAATCCCACCTGGGGGAAGCGTTGCCAAGGAGACCAGGCCAGGTAGGGGGAGGGATTACCTGCCCACACAATAGAGGGAGGATCTTACCTGGGAATCCTCACTTGGCTCCAGAGCTTCTCCCACCCTACCCACCCTCAGTTAATGTCTTCCTTTGAAGGTTAACTTTTCTTCATAGGTTTTGCAGGTTAACTTTTCTTACAGGTATGCGGGCGCTGCTATGATAAGGTCGCTGTTAAAGGGCCAGAAAGGAATTTCCCTGCATTGGCAGGTTTCGCCTTTCCCGTAGCAAAACGTCACAACTTTGGCGGTATCAGGCCTTGGGCGGAATCCTTTAGTCCAATTTCCTCTTTGCGGCGGCGATACCAGGGTTCCCTGTTAAAGGGGTTTCTGAAGGGAGGCTTTGACCGTACGCCGAAAGGTCATCATTGCTCTCCCCTGCGGCGGTGGCGTAACGGGGGCAGCTATCTCTGTTTGAACATATGTTCTCCAGAGCCGGCCCATCCCCCCCCCCCACACACTGGATAACCCTGAAGCTCCCTAGGTCCCCGGCTGGGGACTGGGGAGGGAGAACGCCCAATGCCTGAGCCAAGGTCTACCCACATTTGAAATTTAATAAAGTTGTGGCCAATTTAATCCCATAGCACGTTGTCTTGAGTCGTTATTCCACATGACGGGGGGGGGACTGTTCGGGATCTGGGGACTCCGCCTGTCCACGCAAATGCTTATACTACTGAAAATAACATACACACATGCATTATAGTTGGCAAAATGGCTTTGCACAGAAATTTGTATTAAAATGTTGATGAATTGGCATGGGTTTTCATGAACACTTAATATATATATATATATATATCACAGACTGATGTGGGAATGTGGACCTTCAGGAGGCAGGGATGAAAAATGAGATCAAAATGGTCAGATTCACTCATCTCAACAGGGGAGGAAGGGAGGGAGGAGGGAGGAGAGAGGAGACAGGAAATACCCGCTGAACAAGCAGAGTTCTCTTCATATACTGTATACCTTGGTCCAATCCAACATGACTCTAACTGGAGAGTTTGAAGGAAATGCATAATTGCAAAATAATACTGGGCAGCAGACTTGATCGCTGAAAACAGCTCAATTTAGTTTGTGCCAAGCAGATATTTCATACCAATATGAAATATTCTGAGTATTCTTGTTTAGCTTGAATAATCCAGTTAAATGTTTAGATCAGTTTAGATCTCTGAAACTACAATCCTAAAAATACTCTTTTGGAAGTATAAATTGATTTTGTAGGCCCCATCTAGTGTTAGTGCAGTACCAGGTCGATTTGTAACTCTGTGAAAGCCAGATTGCTTGGATTTAAGCAGATTTGGGCTGCACTTCTAAACACTTTATCTGGTACGCAAGTGTCATTGAAATCAATTGGACTTATTTCCACATAAGTGATTTCTGGATCATAGTCCAGTTCCTAATTGAACTCTGGCTGTTAGAAGTTTTCAGTGAGAGCAGGCAGTTTTAGAGTGTATTAGTTAATCTTAGCTAAGTCGAAGAAATAACATAAAAACAATTTTAGAGCTCTTCAGGAATATATTTTATGTTTCTGAGCACTCCAAGGCTGCAGGGACTTGAAATTTGTTGTGCTTTCTTCATCACTTCTTACTGAAGTGTTTAGTACACAGTAGTCCCTAAATTCCATATGTAATTATAGTGCAAAGAATATCAGTCTGTCTAAAAGTCTACATCTGGTATTTCGACAAATCTCCTGGTGTGACAAATGGGGTGAATGATTTTTTCCCCCTGAAACAAAAAGACTTTGGGGTTGGTTGGTTTGTTGTCAGCTTGAAAGGAGATTAAATGTTACATTCCTGTTAGCATCTCTTTCGTTCTGAACATTAACTCAAAGTAATTCTGATGTTTTAAGTAGCAGCAGGATTTTTTCAGTGTATTGAGATTGTGATGGTTGACTTCTAATCATCTTCCAGACAGGCAGCTAAAATAAAAATTAGCCTTGGCCATTGGCTCCTAGGTTCTTGAATTAGACAGGAAGCAGCTGGCCACTTCTCCAATGAGAACTGATGTTTTGCAAGGCTTTTATGTTTCTCTTGATCTCTTTTTAAAATCAGTTTACCAGTTTAGTGGATTGTGAGGATGCTGTGGACATATTTTATCTTAATTTCAGCAACACATTTGATGATGTCCTCCATAATAGTCTATTTAGCAAATTGGTTAAATGTGGGCTAGTAATATCAGATAGATTTAGGAGGGGCTGGTAAACCATACTCAAAAAGTGCTTGTCAATGATTCAAGCTGGAGAAAGATTCTGAGTGAGTAACTGGGCCTGCTACTCTTCAACATTTGTTTGTTTGTTTTGAAGGCTAAAGTGATTTTGGTTGCATTAATTAAAAAAAAATAGTTTCCAAGTCATAGGAAGAAATTGTGAATTTGACACTTCAAAGCAGTGAGTCTAGAAGGGATGGGGACATACTGAAGGACGTTCCTCTACCTCAGTTCTCTAGGGTATCAACACAGGAGACAGAAAGTTCTTGTGTTGCATTCAAAGACAACCTATTGTGCATTCTCAGATAAAGTTGTTGCTCATTTAAACCCAAAGATGCCTGAGTCTCATGTTTTCATTTAGATCAAGGATTTGTCTTTTCCCAGCATCTTGCCACTATATGCTCATATCCATCATGTACTCATGTACTTTTGAGATCCCCATATCTGGCAATAGCTTGTACTTCACCTTGATGCTAATTCGTTGCTCTCCTACATGGAAGCATCTCTCCTGGTTGGCCTCTAATTCTGAGCAATGTTTACAGCGGTATCTGAACAATACATCAGTGTTGCCATCTATAGTGCGGAATAAATATTCAGCTTCTTAAAAAACACACACCCTGTACTCTTCCATGTTCTTTTATTGACTGTCAGGCAGAAGGATCAGCAACACATTATTTAAGGTTAACATTTGTTTAGCGGCATCTGGTCTCCATAATATTAACATTAACATCTCATTGGGAAACTCGATATATGCCTTCCCAGCCTTGTACTCTGCTGAATAATGTCTATGAGATAACAACGTTCATTACAGATGAACAGCAATAAAATCAGGGTAATGTGTATAATGCAGAAGAAGGTATGCCTTGCATTCCGCAAAACCTTTTGTCAATTAATTCAAAAGCACCATTGTTTTATTAATTTATGAGGTTGTTTGAAGGAGACAAAGATTAATTATTGACATTAATGTACAAACTCAAAGAGGTGCTCTTTTCGAACTTGGTTTGATGGTGACAAACATTCTGTTCCTTCCCAGTATGTCTCTGATGTGGAGCAGCCAGCAACATTATGTGTTCCAATTGAAAAGGGAAGCTTAATATCATGTGTTCATTCTATTTCAGGCGTAATCCTCACAACTGGAATACTGGCATGATCCGATTCAATGCTCCATGGGATTTCAAATATGCATACAGAGCTCCCAGAGAATAGGAGATGATCTGTTCTTATCAAAGTCAGACAATCCTCATGTAAACAATAGGGAATCCCCTTTCCTTAGCCTCTGAAAATAAAAGGGCATCCCTTGCTCTTGCATAGTTTTGTGTGCAAATGGCAGCTGCTGTGATCATGCCTCCATTGGGATGATTTCCTTGACTCCATGGGTTTTTTACTGTGAGTGTCTCACTAAAGACACAATACAAATTAGCTTGTATGAACTACCCAAATAAAAGGTTAAGCCCTTGTGTTAACCAGCCCTTCAACCTCTCCTGTTCTTTGATGAATGAAACCAATAAATAAATGAAATAATAAATGGACAAATGAAGTCGACTGAAGGCAGAGCAGGCTATTTTAGTCTCTTGGTTATTTCAAGCATAAGCTTCTGTTTCTGGAACTTTCCATGGTGTAAAGTCCCAGAAATATTTGGGGATAAATATCTTTCAATACCATGGAATCACTAAAGGAGAAAATGTTCTTTATGGAAACACTGAGCGCTTCTTGAGCAAACAAGTTGTTCTGTGCTTTATGTCTGTGCATGAGATTTTGTCAAAATTGAACTTTTGCCAAGCTTCTTCTAAAAACTGCAATGACCCTGAGGGTCATTGAGGCCATTCTAGCTGTTCAAAATTGAAATTAAACTCCCCCCCTCTACTTTTTGTTTTCCTAACCTTCAAGGTGCATCTGCACAAACTGCAGCAAGAGGTCACATTCAGATACTCTACGTGAGGGGTGAATTGTAGCAGACAGATGTAAGATCTATACAGCAGAGGTGAACAGAGTCTTGACCAGCTTGACAAAACAGCAAAATATATCTCATTTTAGGGACTGGTAAGTCAGAGAATCCAACTAAAAAGGAAACATAAAGTTTCTGAGAAAATATATGGTGTACAGGGAAGGTTTACAAAACACATGGCTTAAATACAAATTTTACAGTATACAAAAACTATTAAGTTCCTTGGATTCCCCACTCACAGTTAATCCTAGTTAGAAGTTAGTTCTGCCCTTAAGCTTAGGGCTTCCTTGGTGTTTGTTTGTTTGTTTGTTAGAAAGAGACCTAATCAGGTCCCTAGTATTGCTTTAGAGGGTCTTTAACCATCTGCTCCTGTTCCAGGACAATCCTGACCAGACACCCTGCACCTGCAATTTGTATTGTGAAAGATGTTCCATTCATTTCAATGTGTTCCCCTTTTTTTAGTAATGCAAATTGGAGTGGCAGAGGGCCTAGACCTATCAGGCCCACACCAGGGGCAAAGGCTTTAACAAAAGCCCTGCCCTCAGTGCTATGGTCCCGGTCTAGATCTCTCACCTACACAAGGTATTTGTTAATTCAACTCTGCACTTAATGGTGCAAATGCACAACTAACCTCTAACATACTTTGGTCCTTAAATCTCATTCAAAGCACATTTCCCCCCTCAAAGAATTCTGGTGTCAAGGCTTTAGGGAATTACGATCCCTCCCCCGGTGGCAGTCAAAAAACAGATAAGTGAAAAAAGATCTTACCATGTAATTTATACAATATTCAGAGAGAGAGAGACAAATCTATGTCTCTCCTAATCTACGTCACCCCTGCACCAGCTGATCAGTGCTTTCTGCCTCTGAGATTTCTGTTCTGCTACTCTCACGGCATGCCTGGTTTTGGGAGAGGGGGGGATCAGGAATGCTTTCAAGAGACACTGAGTCTGTTATCTCTCCCCCCCCCCCCGGGTGCTTCTTCTTCCTGCTGCTGCTCCCCCAATATTTCATAGCTTTTCTCCTTGGCAGCCTATGCCCTTCTGCAAACCATTGTTCTAAATCTATACTCTCCTCCTCTTCTTGGGAAGGTGCAGAGAGAGGGGGGTGGGGTGGCAGCTACCACCATTCCTCTTCTGTCTAGCCCCTGACATCTGGACACTGTAGTTTACTCCTCACCGAGTTATGATTCCCAGCAACCCTTTACAAACTACAATGTATACAACCTTAAAGGCAGCCCTTCTGCAACAGTTTACTAAAACGTTTCTAACTATTGTGGCTCATAATCACTGCCTTAGAACAAATTGGTTCTCAGCCCAAGGCTCCATAGATATAAAAGACATACACAATAATGATTTATCCTATTATTATATCATTAAAATGTTGTTCACATTCCTACATTTACGAAAAACTACGCTTGCCACTGAGATGCAGTGTATTATAAAAGAATAAACAGAACATCTGTACAAACAGGACTGCCCAAGCTAGAGCTTTCTGTCAGCACAAATTACTATATTTGAGGATCTTGGGTAACCATCTGCAACATATCAAGTAATATAAGCTACATCATCTATCAAATGTTTAGCTTCACAGACTGAAGCAGTCGTATTAACAATGAAGCAGAGAGTCTATTAACCACCATGGCAACACACTAACACAAATCTTATCTTTTCTGCTAATGGCAATGAAATCATTTGACCTGTTTTTGTGGAATGCTTTGTTTTATCTGAAAAATACATTGGCTTCAGCTCTCTTCTTGGTCTAGATCAGGGATAGCCAACAAGGTGCCTTCTAGAGGAAGTTGGACTACAAGCCCCATCAGCCCCAGCCAGCATAGCCAATGGCCAGGAATGATGGGAATTATAGTTCAACAACATAACAAGTGCAGCATGTTGGCTACTGCTGATGTAGAGGGATGATTGATTCTGATTTAGGATGTGAATAAGGGTGTTCTATGACTATTTTTGTGTTTAGTCATTCCATTCATTTTTGTTATTAAAACCTAATTCATTTAATCATCCATTTGTTAAAACCCTATTCATTAAGATATGATTTCATCCTTTTTCATTTCCTGTTGCTTTCAATGGGAGACCCAATAGCTTGTCTGCTGCCTGTGACTTCAACTACATTCTCCAAAGAAACAAGGTGTGGGAGATTTCTACTCACTGAAGTAACCAGAAATATAATCTCTCTTGTTTAACTAAAAGAGATCCCAATTTTTTTTAACAAACAACAATCTTATGGTTTATGGGACTGTAAGTGAATTGTTTCCCTAACTTTATGGTTCTCTTCCTCCCTTTTCCAGGTTTTTTCTGCATTCTTCTCATCTTTCCCCCTCTTTCCCCCTTCTATATTCTTCAAATCAAGGCTTCATTTTTACAACATTGCTTTAAGAAACAGCTTCAAATAATACATGTAGACATTTTATAGAATGAAATGTCTATAAATGAGTGCCATCTCCTGGCACAGAAGAATATATTGCATTGTTTGTCAAATTCTGATTTCAATGAACTATTAACAGAAGTTGATAGGCTCTTGTGGTACAGATCTGAGGCAATTCAGCTTTGTAGTTCTTTAGTGTGAAATTCTGCACTTGTGCAAGTTGAACTGAGATTCCTGATATATATTTTTCCTTATCCCATTAAGCAAAGAAAGACACTTTGAAGAATTTTCTCTAGACATTCTCCACAATTTATGTAGCAATTGCCATTCTCCACCCTGCCTCAAACGCTGCAGAACAATGCTAAAATGGGGGCCCTGTGAAGCATGCAAAATGGTGGCTGACATTTTACCTTCATACTGTCCCAGAACTGTGGCAGATCCAAGACACTGTGAATGATACAAAATGGTGGCCAAGCAGCCAACACTGTGCCATGGCAGCAAAAACAACCCCCTAGGAGAAAGTGAATAAACAAATAAAAACTGCTACAGCCCCTACGGATAGTGGACCCCAGTCCTGAGAATTTGTTGGATTTCCCCCCCCCCCCCTACACCTGGATAAATACAGTGAAATGGTCCATTTGATTTTTCTGCTCCCTAAAGGGTAGAGCCCTTAAAGGTTCATTTGCTTATAGTTCAGATGTCTGACACGTCCCATATTTTCAATACATTTTATGAACTTTCCTCAGAATCACTGTTTCTGAGTTGCTGGAGCAGTCATGAAGCCAGCCCATGTGCTGGCAGATAAGCTTTGCTTTCTTTTGCCCATCCAAGTTCGAGCGAGAGATGGAGTCACACCAATGTCTGCACCTTTTGTGGCGAGATAAGCAGAAAAGATGGCAATGAACAACTCCACAACAAAAGAGTGGAATTTTTAGCTCTGACATTAAAGCCAAAAATGTTTAATACTTGTTTTCATCCAATAACACTTTTATTCTTTGAGTAGCCTTGAAAAGATCCTATAAACTCTACCAGTATTTTGGGGGGGTCTCTTTATCCCTGTCGTTTTACTATTGTTGTTGCTTTATTTTGCCTGCACTAGTGATCTTTAGCAATAGCTGCTGAAATTTTATAGTTCAGTGTCTCGCTGCTGCTTCTGCATAAAATGAACTGAAAGTATTGGTTGCTGCTTTAATTACGAGTATCTGTTCAGCTGCAAAAAAATATAGGTGTGTGGGCTCTGCTCAGCTAATCTTTCTTGACTACTTGAGTTGCTAGTAACTCCAAGCTTGCATCTTTGCCTGTGGTATGGTTTCAAAATGGGAAGTGGCACAGTCAGGCCAGACTCAGTTATGTCTGTCTGGAAAGAAGCAGGGAGGTCATACAGTAGGTCTATTTGAAAAACAGTGAGAGGATATCTCGTCCCATGTAGACTGTTGCATGCGTGATCAAAGTGTTTCCAGATTGGGCCCAACTGAGCTCAGTGGAGTCTGATTAATCTTTATTTCATCAGTAGTGATGTTGGGACAAGTGATATTGGTGACTCAACTGGCAGTGGGTCATCCATTTTCCTTATGTTACCCCCCCCCCCTCTCCCTCTCTCTCTCACACACACACAGAGAGAGAGAGTTTCTGCCATTCTTTCTGTCTCCATCCACCCCCTCCTTCCCTCCTTCCCTTCTATATATCTCCTTACCCTCTTCAATTGCTCCCCATCCTGCTAAAAAACAACAACCCCATGTGCAACAATAGCTAGGTTTAGAGAAAAAAATGGTTCTTTTTGTATGAATGGGACCTTTTTCTATAATTGCTGCATGGTTTTTTGTGGGAAAGCATGGAGATGAGAGAAGAAGAGAGAATGTCCAGTCACTTTCCTATGTCACAGTCAATTCTGGTACTTTTTTTAAAAATGAAAAATTATCTCAACTTGTCCCTCAGAAATTAACAGCTGATGTTATTAGCAGAAGACTTGGACCATTAATTGGCAATTAAGTTTCTGTTGGCGACATTGATTTGTTGACTATTACTGCATTGCAATAGGAAGCTTTTGAATTGTTATTCACCAAGTACCTTTACTGATGCATCTCAAGGAATAAAGTGCCAGATGAGCAGATTGACCTCAGTATAGCCTCATAAAGGGAAACTATTACAAATCTTTTATATCTTTGAGCTTGGGACAAGGGTGAGTAGGATCACCTGCTGCCACTCAGAGGATCTAAATGTGATGTGATATATATGCCAATATCCCTTCCCTTATCGCTATATTAAAATTCTATTTCAGTAAAGCTGTGAGGGCCTCAAAAAAGCAAAACACTCACTGTGTTGAAAGAAAATATTGGGTATTAGTCACAAAGGACGACTTCCCTTGGATTGTGGCATAATAACACTTCTTAGGGTTTCTGCCTGGCATTAAAATAATGAATGTACACTTGAATTCAAATGCATGAACAATACTCTATGGAAACCAAAATTTCTGGGATTTGGGAGCCCCAAATTGGCTCTGCAAGTGCTTCTGCAGTACACTGACCTCAACATCACCTCATCACTCCCCCTCTACTTCCCAACAAGGTGCAGCAACATGACCAACTGGAGATCAAGTGATCCCCATTGGCTCTCCACACTATCTGCTACTGGTGGATATGAATGCAACAAATAAATATCTCAGTGGTTCAGTGTTGATTGCCAGACAATAATAATCTATGTGATGTTTGTCTCTCTGTGTTTTGCTCTCAGGAGACAACTCCCTCTTTGTTCGTCTGTTTGGTATAAAACTTTTTTTCTGGAAAAAAAATAATGTCCAAGTGTTTTCATCTCAATGATTCCCCATGGGGGGAAATGGAAGTGGTACAGATGCTTTATGTTACCGTAACCTTTGGTTACATTTACAATTTATTTTTTTCTGGAGTCAATCCTACCATCTTTATTTCTGAACAGAGGTAAATATGGTTGCAAAATAGCACGGAAAAAATAATCCTGGAAAGGACAAACAAACATATGTAGAAAAGCTTTTTAACAGAATGTAAAATGGGTTTGAGCAAGCCATAATGAGTTGATGGAAAGTAATCTGAGATTGCCGTCTTAAAACAGCGTACAGCCACAAATAAATAAATACAGGAAGATGCACTTGCATTCATTATAACATAAAACAGCAAATCTGCATTCAGTTCTAATAGGGCACTTTCCCAAGCTCAGTGAGCTGAAACACTTACAATATGTGTTTACATCACGATAAGGCACATTTTAAATAGTGGATTCAGTTCTGCACTTTCCAGGAGTATAGAGACTCAATCAGGGATACTAGGCTTTTTCTTATTAAACAATAAAACAAAGCCCATTTTAGCAAGTTATCCTACCTTGAGGGTACAATCCATTTCATCTACTGTGTGTGTTTGCTTCAGTTATGCATGTGATTTGACAAACAGTAGAATATTACCTCTAGCTATATTTCAGTACAAATTCCTTTCCCTGGCATAAACTGAACGGCATGGCAGAAATGTTTAGCAACCCAATATTAGTGTCAACTTTGACTCCACTTGGACAATTGGCCTTGCATAATACATGTCTTTTTCAACTGATGATTACTTATGTCACCCTACATTTTAGTTTCCAGTAAGGTAATTGTGCCGTAGACCTTTCCAGTAGAGGAGGGCAGGGCAGGGGTGGGGGAATCCTGTTGTTTCTGCCATTTTGTGAGGCACTTGATGAATTACAGGGAAAGCAGGGTAAGCAGATGTGGGAGTAAGGTCCTAAAATAATGCGGGTATCTTAGGGGTCAAGAGTCCATTGCATCATATAATGGAGGGATTGTGACAGGGCTAAAAGCACAATCCCACTCACATACCACATACACACTTCAAAATCATCTAAACCATTGAAAAATATGAAATCCATAATATAATCTTCTCTGTGGTATGAGCCCAAGGACATAGTGCAATATTTATTTACAAATTTATTGTTTGTAATTTTTTAAGCTGCTGCATGACTCCATAAAATCACCTGGTTGTAGCCATTAATTCCTGAGCTGTACGAAACAAAATAAAATAAAATATTGGAATACAAGTCAATCAGCAACAAAGGTAATAGTCCTAGGCACCACTGTGTACACGTTGAAGCACATTTCCACCCTCAAATAATTCTGGGTGCTGTAGTTGGCTAAGGGTTGCTTGGAATTGTAAATCTGTCAGGGGTAAACTACAGCGCCCAGAATTCTGTGAGACAAAGAATGTGCTTCAAATGTGCCTAAGTCTGAAACTCATTAATTTCTATGAACAACTTCAGCAGGCATCCTGTCAGAAAACTCTCGGAACATACAGCCTGACTCTCATTCAAGGCAAAAAAACAATTTTAAAGGATATATCTTAAAAAGAAATTCAATCAGCCTCAGTAAGGCTGCATGTTTACCTAGGAATAAGAACGCAATGGGACTTTCTTCTGAATATACATTTTAGAATTGCCCTATATGTCTAGGCCTTTTCAGGCATTCTGTTTAACATTACGGTATTTTTTTTTTATTGGGTGGAGTATGTGGGGAGAGAACAGAAGAAGATGATGATGATGATGATGAAGAAGAAGAAGAAGAAGAAGAAAAAGAAGAAGAGGAGTTTGGATTTGATATCCCGCTTCATCACTACCCTAAGGAGTCTTAAAGCGACTAACATTCTCCTTTCCCTCCTTTCCCTTCAGAGAAGGGAGAGAGACTTCAGAGAAGTGTGACTAGCCCAAGGTCACCCAGCAGCTGCATGTGGAGGAGCAGAGACATGAACCTGGTTCACCAGATTACGAGACTAGTGCTCTTAACTACTACACCACCAAGCTCCTCTTCCTCCAGCATTTCACTTCCTCCCTTTTCTCATGAGCTGCAAGGCAAAGTTCTGAAGTAAGAAGCCTGTGGCTCTCCACATAATTTAGAACTCTGCTACATTGCATGGGGAGCTTCTACAAACAGAGGAAGCCTTCTCAAATCAGAAACTAGGAAGCTGCCTATATTGAGTCAGACCATGGATCGGTAAGGTCTACACTAACTAGTAGTGACTCTCCAGGGTTCCAGATGTTCCCAGCCCTACCTGGAGATCTCAAGGACTGAACTAGAGACCTGCATATGAAGTGGATGCTGTGACCACTATGCTATGATCATTCCCTTGCTTTGAGCTAGAACTCATGGAGGGATGAAAAGAAGGAAAGTGGACACCTCAGAGGGGGGTGAGATATGGCAGCCTTGCTTGTACAATGACCACTGCATGATTAAACAGAACCCCATGGAGAAGGCTTCTCTCCCTGTCACCTTCACATTGCTTTCAAATAGGTTTCATTCAACTCTCCATTTCCTATAAATTGAATTTTGGACTTGCTTGTATCCGTTCCACAAAGACAATAACCCACTCTTTATCAAAAGTATTATAGATGTTTCTCTCTCCATTTTTTTGTAGTGTGAAGAAAACATCCCAGCTAGATGTTTGAGACAGAAACAGTTTGCTCCTTAGAAAAGCAGACTAGTAAGCTCTGCCCCTCCTCTTGCACTTCATATAAAACAGGCAGTAATGTTTCTAAAATATGTTGCTTGTTAGCTCAATATTTTCATTGTTCATTGTTGGCTTTCTGGGATTTTAAAGTAAGTGATCCCGCAAAAGAATTATTGTTAATGAGCTCATAACTACTTCATCTCTCTCTCTCCACCTCACTCCCACCCCCTTTCCCTCAGCATCTAGGTATTTTTATTTGCCAGATTTGTGCCATTGCCAATATAGTCTTGTACCTTGCACACCATGGAGAGTAACTCAATATTAAGTCACATTCTTCTCTCGCTCTCTTTATGTTCACTTCCCTTTGGTGCTATGCAATTTGCAGACTGTCTGAATTTAAAATGGCCAATGAATCTTAGAAAGTTATTGTATACAGTGCAGCAGACAAAAAGTAGTTTAAATCAATGAAGCGCATTGTATCTTGGCTTTATGACTAAATCATTTAGGACATGGGTTATGATCGAAGGCAAAAAGAGGGGGAGTTGGGGAGAGAGGTATAGATTCCAGCCATTTTCTTTTGTTTCTTGTTAGATGGCTATTACGAATGGTGACCTTTCTGCTGCAGTTATTGTTATTATGACTAAATGATGCTGTAACTTGAATGCTAGGAAGTCTTGAGGCTGTTCTTTGTCTTCTTCCCCTCTGATTTTCAAAGTGTTATCCATTGTAACTAGGATCCTGAGAAATATGTGTGTTTTGGAACTTGGCTGATATATTATTATAATTGTACTTGAAGGCTCTACGGGAATTCATGGTGAAATTGTTAAACTAGGAATACACATTTCTGTCTTCACACACTCATAAACAGAACTTTCTTATGTTTTTCTGTTTAATTTTCTCAATTTATAAATCAGTTCTATGGGAACTGTAAGGTAGCCTTCCTGAAGTTCACCCAGGTTGAGGGTAAGATGGAGATAGTAGGCAGCTTTCTGCAAGACACATTCGTGAATGTTATACAACATTATTTTAATAGTTAGATACGGATTCTGCTGAGCGTTTCATTGTACTGAACCTTCCAGAATTTTGTCTATATGCCAATAAAGGTTGAAGATTGATTGAAATCAATTCTATGAACATTTACTAGGAAGTAAGTCCCACAGTACTCAGTGGAGTTTACATTGTAGTAAGCATAGAACAATATTCAGTTTGGACCCTTTTACTTTGGGAATTCAGTACAGTGAACTTTGGAGGCTCCCTGATTTGGTTCACTATTCACTATTATAGGAAATCAACAAGAGTCAATAATAACAATAACAATAACAACAATAATAATAAATTTATTTATATCCCGCCGTCCCTGGCCAAAGCCGGGCTCAGAGCGGCTAACATCATACAAGTAAGACAATGCATAAAAAAGTGATCAATAAATTAAGATACATCCCACAATTAATTTAAACAAATTAAAATTAAAATTGGACAAGTGGCAATCTTCAGGTTAAAATTGAAGGTGGTTACCAACTGTTTCCACTGATATTATAAACACCTGTGAGCAGGCTGGGAACCTCCTTCATGCTTGTTCTTATATAAGAAGAAAATGAGTCAGACTGAACCCTGACCAAAGGCCTGGCGGAACAGCTCCGTCTTGCAGGCTGTGCAGAAAGATGTCAAATCCTGCAGCGCCTTAATCTCTTTTGAGAGAGCATTCCACCAGGCCGGGCCATGTCTGAAAAGGTCCTGGCTCTGGTTGAGGCTAGTGTGATCTCTCTGGGGCCCGGAATCTTTAGGATGTTCTTATTTGCGGACAGTGAGGTCCTCCGTGGGGCATACCAGGAGAGGTGGTCCCATAGGTATGAGGGTCCTAGGCCATATAAGGCTTTAAAGGTTAAAACCAGCACCTCAAACCTGATCCTGTACTCCACCGGGAGCCAGTGCAGCTGGTATAGCACCGGATGAATGTGCTCCCAGGGCAAGGAGTCTCGCCGCAGCATTCTGCACCCACTGGAGTTTCTGGGTCAGTCTCAAGGGCAGCCCCACGTAGAGTGAGTTACAATAATCAAGCCTGGAGGTGACCGTCGCGTGGATCACAGTGGCGAGGTCGATTCAAAAGAGGTAAGGGACCAACTGCTTAGCTTGGCGGAGATGAAAAAATGCCGCCTTTTGTTATAGCTGTAACCTGCACCTCCATAGAAAGGGAGGCTTTGAAGATTACACCCAAATTCCTGACAGAAGGCGCCTACACTAATTATGCCCCCACAACGGATGGGAGTTGCCCCCCCAACCCCATATTGTCTCAACCCAGCATAGGACCTCTGTCTTTTTTTTTCCTTACTAAAAAAGAATAAGGAAAACTGATTTGACAGGATTATATGTCTGTTGGTATGTGGCATACAGACAGAAAGATGTTAATGTCCAGCATTCTTTTCAACCAAGCACCAAGAGCAGAATTAATAGAAATCACAGTACAGTTGAGAACAAGATGATATATTACCTCAGCATCCTTTCTACAAAGCACTGTGACTGAAGAGCCCTGGAAAAATCTGACACAAAGGGTGGCATGAGTAAAACTCCATATGAGAAGCTTGTTTTTCCTCTGCCAGACTTGGGCTAGGCCTGCCTACAGTAGCCCCATTCCTGAAAAGAGTTTGGAACAGAAGTAATAGAAGTAACTTACGCTTGCTTAATTCTGCTGGATTCCTATACTTATGATTGCTCTATAAGCTACACTTTCCACAGGGATGTGCTCAGGCAAGCATTCATTTGGTGCCCCAGATATAATACAGTCATATTAAGAATTTCCTTTTCCTTTCAGACAAAGGAACTGCTAGTAGTTTGTATTGACAGAGTCTTTATTTGATTGCTGTAAATTAGCAATCTGTAAGAAACAAACAATCCCATAGTTCAAGATGTGGTCAAAGGTTATTAAATAAAAATCTAGACCTGCTCACAGAGAAGTAATGTGAGCTCAAGCTGAAAAGAATCAGGGCCTTTAGGGTGTAGGTGTGTGTAATAGTTGAGCTTCTGTTGGAGCATTAAATTTCTTTTGAAGAAACTCCAATTTCAACTTTTGCAAATAATTCAGAAGACGAGATTTTGGTTTGAAGTCTTTTTTTCCAGAAGATCCAAAGCTGTTCTGTTTTCTAAGAGCTTGAACTAAAAAATAAGGTTTAGAATAAATCTCCAACCCCTGTGCAGGCAGAAGTGGGCAAAGTGCTATTTACATAGTAATTTTGCACAAAGAACATATCGCAACAGGTACTGCATTTCTACAACCTTGTCAAACCAAGGGCATTTGCTTCCATTGCTGGATCCCCTGCAATGGTGTTTGCATGGTGATATTTCATAAATGTTAAAAGACTTCCTGGGAAGAAACAACTGAGATACAAATCCCTGGATAAATATTACATGACAGCATGCTATCGAGGCTTTTAGTAGTGAAGAGGACATCTAAAGAATATAATCACACAAAGATGCCAGAAAGGACTCATAGTTATCAAATGTTAGTCCTATTTAGAGGACTGTGATCAAACTATATCCCCCGCCCCCAGTTCAGTTTTCACTTTCCATAGAACTGTTGTTGTCTTGATAGGGTGTGTGCATTTATCTCTCTCGCTGTTTATCTGTTTTGACAACTGTGCCCAAATATATTATGGTAATAGCTGTCTGAAACAAATAATTGCTGTGGACAGACCTATGACTGTGAATTTGTCTAATTCCTTTTCTTTTTTTTCATTCATAGCTTTGAATATTTGAAATATAACAATACAGTGGTACCTCGGGTTACAAACACTTCGGATTACAGACTCCACTAACTCAGAAGTAGTACCTCGAGTTAAGAACTTTGCCCCAGGATGAGAACAGAAATCATGCCCTGGCAGCACGGCAGCAGCAGGAGGCCCCATTAACGAAGAGTCTGACATGATTAAATAACTAAACATCAACAATGGCCAATCAGCCTTTGAGCTGGGCATCTAGACAAAAAGCTCCTTCCCCAGGCTCCCTTTAAGGGGGTACCCTGATACCATGGTGTGGGGGGGGGGGAGCATCCCTCACTATCTTAGACTAAGGAACCATCCCCAATTCCTTAGCCAAAATCAAGTTGCAACAATTGTTATGAGGTAGACAAAAATCTCCAGACTGGACAATTGATCTGAAGGGAAATTCCTCTCTGCACCGCCCCCAAGCTATCAAAGCACTTCCATAGCAAGACACACTGAAGCTAGTCCACTTGCACCTGAACATCTACCAAACACACAGAAAGGGAAGGGAGAGTGAGAATATAAAAAAGAACTGAGACCAAGGCATGGGTGTGCCTGGTTTATATTTCCTGGGAACAGATCTGAGGGAAGACTGCAATATAAAGTCTCCCTTTTGGTTCCCTTCCCAAGCCATACCCATAGACTCCCCTGCGATTACCTGTGCTGCCCTCAGCACAACCAGTGATGGAGAAAGGAACCCTTGCCCATGCCAGCCCATGCCATGGCCATGCCAAGCCATGAATGCCACTATCTCAGAGTTTGGGTAAGCAGGCCTTCTTGGCCACTGTTTGTAATGGGTTGACTCTAGAGGGGATTCCTCTAATGAAGGACATTTCTCTATCAGATGAATATATATATATATATATATATATATATATATATATATACATACACACACACACACACACACACACATAAATATAATGATGCAGGAAGATGCTCCAATGGAGGAAAGCCAGATCCAACCCAATATTTTGGAAGTGGCAATTTCTAGATGCATGCATCATTCATTATTGAACACAATACCTGCACATCTGTGGTTGGATATCTGAACAATAGTACCAAATATATCCGAAGAAGCCTTTCTTCCTAAAAGGAAATTTGGCATGAGTGAAGAACCTATAATATGTTTGAGTGGGTTATTAATGACTTTTTTCACTTGGTTGCAGTTACTACTTTTTTAAAATAAAAAAATCCTTGTTTCTCTTTGAATGGGTCCACTTGTACACCCTTAGGCCAGAGACACTAACTCTGCATGTTTCTCACAACCTTGAAGGCATGTACATTTGATCTGACATGAAAAGAGAAGCATGCCTTTATTGATGTATAATAGTTCTCTTTTATAAGACATTCTTGGAAGAGTGATAACAACAGCAGTAGTTATAGAAGAATCAATACTGGGCAGGAGAAAAAAGGTTGAACTGCAGGCACTCTGAGGGAAGAGTGACAAGTTCTTGTTGACAAAAGAGCTCTCACCTTGAGTGATGAAAGCATTTAACAAAAATATGAAAACAATGACAGAATAATAAGACTTGGGTAAGGGTGGGTGAACCAGTCCATTTTGGTTTCTCATTTTTCTCATGTTAAATTAAGTTCTCTACATTTCCACATCAGCTTGGACTTTTTTAAAGGGGGAAAAAAAGAGATCATCTGCATTTCTTTGTGTGTGAATTTATCATAATCCACACATTTCTTGGTATGGAATTTTGCCAAATATGCACATTTTGGCAGACAACCTTCCCCAGCATAATGCATTTTTTTCTTACATTGGGATCCCAGCTTCTCCTAGTCTACATATTTTAGTATACGTTACTTGGCTGGTAAGTGCAAATTTGCAAAAAAAGAACTGCAAATATTGAAGGGTGTCTGTTTTTCAGTATAAATATGCATTGTTTTAGAATGTGCAAATTGGATAGGTTTCCCTTTAAATGTGAACTGAATGCACTTTCTCCCCCATCTCCAGATCTGGGCTACATTGCACAGGTTAAAATAGCTTTTGTTCAAATTGCCCAGTTTTGCTAGTTTACATTTGACACTATCTGGGTTGCTCCAAGTGCTGCACAAACAGGCTTCCATGTGCACACCCTCCTAATCATCTCCCATCTGCATCCCCCTTGTGCACCCCAAATATCTGCTCCAGAGGGTTCCTCACTGCTCCATTGGTGCAATAGCAGCATTGGATATAACCATGAATGAATGTGGTGTTGTTTTTAAAGTGAATTCTTCCCTGAATAATGCTGAATAATATTTTTCTTTTCTTTTGAAATGCTCAGAGGGTTTATATTTGCCCCTTCAAATTTGGATTCATTCTATATTAAGGCTGTTTCTATATTATATTAATATGCTATCTTTTAGAGCTTTTTTATCAATACAGTATACTGTTATTTGTGAAAAAGCTAAATACTCTTTTGGGGTAGCTGCATAATTTAGCATTCCCATTTTAGTGATGAGGAACAGTTGCTGAGAGATAGCGATTTGCCCTTGGCAGTCTAGGGGTGAGTTAGAGACATAACCTTCACATTTTGGGGTGAAGTCCAACAATCTCTGTCCACACTTGATCAAATAGTAAAAGGTTGGCAAAACTCTCTGGGGTATTTGAGGCAGAAATGGTGGAGAGTCATCTGCCTCCTCGCGACGTCTGAGAAATTTTTTTGAGAGATGGCTGGCTGTCGGTGAGAATCTTGTAACAGAATGAATTCTGTTCTTGTACTCACCTGACTGAGTCTTTTCCTTCAGTGCCAAAGGGCATCCCTCGAAACAAATTGCAACATCTCTCATTGATGTTTATCAGAGCAGAGAGATGCAGCTCTGTTGTAGACCACATGCTATGTATGCAAAAGGTCTCAGACTCCAATTAAAAGGATCAGGAAGCAGGACATAATGTGAAATACCTCTCTGAAGACCCTGGAGAGTGGTTGAAAGTCAGGAAAGGGGCAAAGTTCCCAGAGTTTCTTCCCTTTCATATTTGTCAATAACATTAACTTTTGCGGCAACAATTTTCTAGTCCATTTCTCAAATTATTGGGGGGAGGGGAGATTGGTTTGGGGGAATGTTTGATGGCATCATCAAACCTAGCCCCTGATTTCCATTAGTTTTATTAATTTATTATTTATTATTGTTTTATTAATTTTCCAAAAAGATAACATCAAAAGGAAACCTAAAAAGAACAATATATAAACGCCTTTCTGGTCATTCTAGGACTGATCCCAGATCTGCTGAAATGATCGAAATTAGAAACAGAATTGTTAGAACCAAAGATTAAGGTACTTTCAAGGATGTATAACTTGCTGTTGAAATGGAATACACAAGACGAAACGGTTAAATCGGCTATGATAAGGTGGGCACAGGATATTGGGCATAATATCATGTTTGAGGACTGGGAGAGGTTGTGGAGTAATGGATTGAAATTTACTGCATGTAACGCTCTGAAAGAAAATGTAATGAAAATGATTTATAGATGGTATATGACCCCAGTCAAACTTGCCAAAATTTACCACCTGTCTGATAATAAGTGTTGGAAATGCAAAGAGTGTGAGGGAACGTTCTTCCACCTCTGGTGGACTTGCCCTAAAGTGAAGGCGTTCTGGGAAATGATTTATAATGAACTGAAAAAGGTATTCAAATATACCTTCACTAAGAAACCAGAGGCTTTCCTTTTGGGTATTGTCGGCCAAGGGGTGGCAAAGAAGGACCAGACATTTTTTATGTATGCAACAACAGCAGCAAGGATACTTCTCGCAAAACATTGGAAAACTCAAGATCTACCCACACTGGAAGAATGGCAGATACAACTGATAGACTACATGGAACTGGCTGAAATGACCGGCAGAATCCGTGACCTGGGAGAAGAGAGGATTGAGGAGGACTGGAAGAAATTTAAGAACTATTTACAAAAGTATTGTAATTTGAGTGAATGCTAAATAAGATGCTAGATCAAAATAACTGAGCACCACTAAATTTAGAAGTTTTTAAGAAAATAAGTAAAACTGCGAAATTTAGCTCCCTCTGAGATTTATAAGATTATGAAATATAGAAGGGATATAAGAACTTAAATAAGATGATAAATTGCTGACAAAATGTTATAACGATGAAAATGGGAGCGGGAGATGTGAGGAAGTCCAAAGAAAATGTGAAAATATGTTAAGATCAATGTTATATTGCTTACTATGTTTATTTTTATTCTAAAACCTAATAAATTGCTTTAAAAAAAAAAAAAAAAACAGATCTGCTGAAATGTGTTGCTGGGGTGTGTTAAAATGTGCCGATAGTATGAAACCATGTATCATGCAGTTGGGGCCCTTGTCACTTTTAGAGTAGACTTGTTGAAATAAATACCTTCCATTTAGGCACTGACGAGACCCAGACCTGCTGGGTTCAGCAGGAAGAATGTTATCATGTGGTGCCATGTACAATAAGCACCATCTCCAACTTCCTTTCAGAAGCTCCGCAGTTGCATTGTTCTGAGCAATTCATAAACACAAGAGCTACTTATTCACTCATAGAAAGCTTGTAGCAAGTCGCTACTTGGTGTTCTGAAGCTGTCACATATCAATTTGTGATAATTATTTAGGAGGACTTTTTCTTAATGGGATCATAATACTTAGTGTGCTGCTGTAGATATCCTCATCTCTGCTCCTTTTATGTGGGAAATATATAAAATCCCACTTAAAACCTCTCATTGCTTTTATAGCAACAGGAAGAACCAGATATTTTGAGGGAGTGTGCTGAAAACCAAAATTGGGGTGAATAAGGATGGATGGATCTTTTTTTCTGGTTTGTGTTCTTTCCTATTTCTGCATTAAATCTGCAAAGTTTGTTTAAGTATGCAGGTGAAAATTTGCATTTTAAAGTATTAAAATGCATATACTTCCCCCCCTCAAAAATATTATTATTATTATTATTATTATTATTATTATTATTATTATTAATATTTTGTAAGAACATTTGGGATGGGTAGAAATCAGTGTTCCGATCCATACATTAGTGATCAGGCTGGTTCATTTTGGAATTTGCCAAGGTCCTCAAGTTTCCTTTCTGGTGAAGACCATGGTCAAGCTGGTAGGTCATGGTGGTGGCAGAGAGCACCAACTACGGTAACATTACAAGCCTTTGCTCAATGCTTCGTCAGTGTTCTGCTGTGCATATACAATTCCCACAGGAGCAGGTTTCTCACCAGTTAAATTAATGATGTGTGCACAGGGCTTCCTTTAGTCAGTTCAGCAACCCTGCTGAGGCAGAATTTTGAAGCTCTTACAAGGGCAAGAAGCCCATGGACCCAACTTTATGGTTGTAATACAGCACAAACATTCTACAGGCAATTTTTTTAAAAAAAATCCACCTGGCTGATTAAGAAATGGGTATACTTGTACATTTTCTTCTCTCAGAAATAGGAAGCCTTTCTGAAAATTGCAAAGAAGTTGCTGCTTCGAAATTTGTGCACTCAGAAGAAGTGTATAAAACTAGTTTTATTGTCCTTGTAAAATGTAAATCTTTCTGGGAATTACAGCCAGCAAATCTAGAACAGGAAGATGATGGTCATGATTCATTATGTGTCTTGTACTTTTAGAAGACTAAAGCTGGGTTATCTACCATGTGTCAAATCTCAAACAAAGCCCAATATATAAGATGAAACAGATGTGAATTGCTGTTCCTCTAATGCTGTCTCTCTTTCTCTCTGTGTGTGAATGCAAAGACTGATTCAGGTGTTGAAATGATATTACAGTTGTACCTTCGAAGTTGAATGGAATCCATTCAGAAAGTCAGTTTGACTTTCAAAACATTCAGAAACCAAAGTATGGTATCTGATTGGCTGCAGGAAGCTCCTGCAGCCAATCGGAAGCCGTGGAAGCCCCATCGGACGTTCGGCTTCCCAAAAATAGTTTGCAAACCGGAACAGTCACTTCCAGGTTTGTGGTGTTTGGGAGCCAAAACGTTTTAGAACTAAGCTGTTCAAAAACCAAGGTACGACTGTACATTGGTATTGGAGGCAGACACCCCTGAGCAGCTATTTAGGCTGAGAGGGGATGTCTGTTTTCCTGATATTTTCAAATAATGTTAATTAGAAGCTAGGACTTGCATATCTCTACATAGAACTGACCTTGACAAGTGTTCCTAAACTTCATCTATGGCAGAATGTGGTGCTCTTTTTGCAGATTTTCATTTTGTAAGTGCAGCGAGGAATCAGAAGGATAGCATCAGGTTTCACCCCTCTGTAGCTTGTTGCATGGTGCTCCCATGGTGGGTTCTACATCAGTGTGTGTGGTTTGGTTCTTAAATATGTTAAGACCAGTGGAATTAATCCAAAACTGCATGATATGCACACCATCTACAAATGACACCATTTGGGTCTATATATCTTGGACTTTACACACATAGGAACCTTATATAAACATAACTCATACTGTATGGATATCAGGGGTGCTCGTAGCCAGAGGCACCTGATGCCATGCTGATCCCCCACTGCTTGTTGAAAATCAACATTGCCTGGATAGCTCAGTTGATTAGAGTGAGCTGCTAATAATGCCAAGGTTTGATCCCCGTATGGGACAGCTGAATATTCCTGCATTAAAGGGGGTTGGACTAGATGTTCCTCAGCATTCCTTCCAACTGTACTGTTCTATGATTCTAAGTATATGTAGGGGACTTGTGTGTCACTGTGACAAGTAGTATGGGCTAAATCAGGGGCCAGCAAACCTTTTCAGCAGGGGACCGGTCCACTGTCCCTCAGACATTGTGGGAGGCTGGACTATATTTTGAAGAGGGGGGGGGGGGAATGAACGAATTCCTATGTCCCATAAATAACCCAGAGATGCATTTTAAATAAAAGGACACATTCTACTCATGTAAAAACACGCTGATTCCCGGACTGTCTGTGGGCCGGACTGAGAAGGCGATTGGGCCAGATCTGGCCCCTGGACCTTAGTTTGCCTACCCATGGATCTGGCCCAATCGCCTTCTCTTCTTCTTTGAGAACTAATCCTATTCAAGGAAGACAATACTGAGCTAGATGGACCAATGGTTTGCCGTGGTATAAGTAGCTTCCTGTGCTCTGTCTTTGAACCTCATGGTAGATCTGATCCACAAAGCTGCTAGGTATCACCGGATAACCAATTACAAGAGACTATAGTTTGAATTTGATGCGGTTTTTATAATACAGCATTTAGATTTCAGTGGTATTGGCCAGATCACATCCCAATGAAATGACATCTCCTTTAAAAGAAAGAAAGAAAGAAAGAAAGAAAGAAAGAAAGAAAGAAAGAAAACTTATTACATTCCACAAAGATGTATTATATACTGTTCTGCGATCACTTTCAATGCATAAGGCTGGCATCAAACAACAAAAGGAACACAAACCTTAATTCTCATAAGCCTGTTTCAAATGTCCCTGCATTATAAATGGATAATTCATTATCGGAGAGGAAAATAGATACACTGTTGAGCAGAGAAAAACAAATGTTGATATGGCTGCAGGAGACGGTCCCCTGTCCATTAAAAATACAAAAGGGAGAAATGCTTTGACTACCAAGGTAGTCATCACACCAGATAGTGGGGAGAAAAGCTGAATGTATTTGAAGAAAAGGAGCTGCATGGAAGTCTTTTCAGTCATTCTGCCACTCCTCCTATTCACAGAAACTTAACTCCTGATTGAGGATCAGTTTCACGTTGTGTCTGCATGGCAATTGTTATGGGTTTTTAAGTATGTTCATTAAGTCTACCTGATCCCTGTAGCTAACAAGCACCTCTGCACAGCTTGCATTTTCCCCCCTCCAGCTTCTCTGCATATGGAGAATCATAGAATGTATTAGCAGATACCTCTGCATACATTGGAGTAGAGTATTTCACATTGCCCATCCTCCCTGGTGCCTATTTTTCCTGGTGTTAAGCTCTTGTGCTATACATAGAAAGGTGAGATAATTTTAATAATCTAGTTAAACATCGAAATAAATACATAAACAATGTACCCCATAAATATAGCATTCAAAGACTGCAGTTCTTTCATGGGTATGGGCAAGGGCCAATTCTGCTTTGGTTTCTCTGTCACATTCAAAACCTTGCCAGCTCCTTCCAGCCAAGCTAGTAGGTGAGGACACAGGTTTTCCTTCTCTTTTGTTTCCCCTTCCCATTTCAATCGGAGGGAAATAAACTAGTGGAGGCTAGTCCATTAGGGCAAACGGAGAACTGCCCCACCAACCACAGCCTGCCTTCTTACTTACAACCAGTCCACCAGTTGGCACCGCCAATCACTTTAATCCTTAGTCTCAGGGTTGCCCTTGTAGAATTCTGCAGGAAGGAAGGTGGAGACAAAACTGCTTTTCATTGGCTCTGGCGTCACCTACTGATGGTCTCCCTGCCTTACATCCTACAAGTCCCAATGAGAACCATCTACCAATGAAATTAACTATACCAGCTCCAGGTCTGGCATAGTTTCAGACCTGACCTGTTGGTGCATTTGGGGAACAAGGAAACTTTGTATCCTGTGCCCAACGCATCCATGGGACAATGTGAAGGGACACTCTTAGCAAATCTACTCTGGTAGAGTTTGCACCTCTAGGACTTCTCCCATGGGTGGAACCCCTCTCTCTATCAACAGCACCTGCACCACTTCCAGGGATCCCTCACACATACTTCATCAGTTTTTGGATTGCTCTGCTTGTTGTGTAAGAAACCATACATTAATAACCTTCAATGCACATTATGGTAACTGCAAGGAAACTGTTTAAATTGCCTGTATTTTAAGATATTACTATGATTCAACAATGGAGCTTTGAATGCAAGCAGACAGTTCACCAACCCCCAGGACTTTCCCTTCAAAGTTTTCTTTTTAATTATGGTGGTAGAATTTCACAAAATCACAAGAGTTTTCCTTTCACTAGAGAACTGAGGCAATAAAATTGAACACATATTTACCCACTTGCTTCTCTTACCAAATGTTTTCCTCAGGGTAACTAGACATCATCTCTTGTGAGCCAGTTTCCATTTATTCAAAATCACATTTACCTCACATGTGATAATTAAATCCATTATTCAGCTTCTTGGATCATTTTTACTCAATGAACTTCGTCACCTAACTTAATATTTATTGGCAAAAATAAAATAAGATCTGGTAAACAAAGGCTTGAAAGTAAAGCGCTTATGTTATTCTAAATTTGTGCATATTATTTTCTTCTGGAATGCTATGACAATGATCATACACTGATCCATTTTAGCGCTTCTTAGATGATGCCTACATAGGGTATTTTAAGCTTAAAATTGACTAATATATTTCGGAAGAACATGTGGCACAGTTCTTCTGAGATGGTAGCTATTCAGAATGCAGGTGGGAGAATAATGTGTTTGAATGCTTTGAAAAACTAAAAACTGTTTGAGCATGAAAAGTTAACACATCACAGGGAAAAGCTTTAGCCTTTTCCCTAACATACTAGCTATTCTTATGCAAAGGGGACATTCAACTATGCATGTGCAACAACTTTATGGGGCCAAGATGTCCTCCCCCCCCCTGTATCTGTTGGGAAGGAGCCAGGGCCCCCTCAATGTTGAAGGAGCAGAGTAGGCCAAGCATGGAACCAAGCATGGTTTAGCTTCAGTGCCTGACTTCTTCTGAATGTGAAACAAGAGGAGCTGCTGGCCACCCAGAGTGGCTGGGGCCATCATAATAATAACATCATCATTATTAAATCACCGTTGAAGCTGCACCACACTGGGCTCTGTACTTGGCCTCCTCCCAATGATATGACATTGGTGCGCACATCATGAGCATGACATCACACACACATGACATGCACCAGGTGTATGATGTCAATGTGCAACGCACACAGGATGTTATGTGTGCATAGTATGCCCTAAGCCACCTCAATACTGGGCGCAAGTTGGCATCTCTGCACCTGTGTGATTCTCCTCCACATGCATTCTGAATTGGCACTTCCTATTCCATGTGCTTTTTTAAAAAAATATTTGATTTGGCTTTCAGTTACTGTAGATCAGTGTACCACCTTCTACAAATCCTCTAAAATGGCCATGTGCTATGTCCTTTGTAGCACAGTAGTCCCAGTTATGGTATATTTAAACCACCAGATACCAAGTTATGCAAAGGCAACATGAAGGAAATGGCTGTAGCTCAGTAATAGAGAATACACTTTGCAATCCCTCGATTCTCCAGGAACAGCTGGTAAAGGCTCCTTCTTGAAACCTTAGAGAGATGCTGCCCAGCACTCAGGGCCAGATTTAGGTTTGATGAGGCCCTAAGCTACTGAAGGTAATGGGGCCCTTTATATGTCAACAACAAATTGCTGCTGTTTTTTGTGTTGAATATATGCTATATGGTAATTTATGGACCTAATAGGTATCTAAAGTCATAATGGGATCAAAATAAATAAATTATGTATTACATGAAATCAATCAGTAGGCATAAGACTCATACCCTTAGTCTATGCTGCCTGATCATCAGTCTACAAGCACTCTTTAATATTACATAACAGGTACAACAGCTTGACCTACATTCAACTGTGCTGCACTGCAGTCTTCAGCTGCATGCTGCATGTTGCATGCAACCAGTCCATGCAGAATGCAGGCACCCTATATATAGAAATGAGCAAACCAATGATATTTTAGGGAGCAGGCTAGCAGGTGGGGGCCATTACTTACATCATAGGAGCCTACACAACACAAAAGACACTTGATGTATGTAGGTTTTATTTTATTTGTTTTTTACCTTATATTTTGGAAATATATATCCAGGGGGTTTTTTTGGGGGGGGCCCAAGAGAGTGGGGCCCTAAGCTATAGCTTGTTTAGTTTATACGTAAATCCGGCAATGCCAACAGTGTAAAAAAAAAAAAAAGGAAGTGTGTGGTAGTGGTCTTAATAATAGTAGATGGGTGAATGGTTTGACTTGGCGGAAGGCTGAAAGAATCCATTAGAACATATGTAAAATGCAAGAGAATGGGACAAAGCTCTCTGGAAAGAAATTGCTTTATGTACAGTAGGCCCCAGATCCAATCCAGGTATGGCTGGGAATGTCCCCTGTCTGAAACCCTGGACAGTCCCAGCAAGTCAGAGCAGACAACACAGATCTATATAAACCAATACTGTGATCCAATATAACAAAGGTCCCTTATATTCCTACTCTCTTCTTGGAATTTCCAGTTCTATTTACTTTACTGCTCCGTAGTTTCTGCTTTCCCACAGCCAAGAGAACTATCCTGTCATCTGAAGTATTGATATCGTCTTGACAGCTCTGGATGCTGCAGCACTGAAGGTTGGAAGGAACAATTAATATCCAGAGCCCTTGACTATCTTGTCTAATCACAGTGTCTGCATTTTATTTCTTCTCAACTCTCTTCTTGAATCTCCTCTTCGGTTGCACTTTCATTCTTAATGTTTCTGATGTCTTTGCTCCTATTCAAACACCCTTTTAAGCTGCTGTCTTTCTTAACTCATGTTGAATCTGTTCCTAGATCTTGTCACTTAAATTCTCTTGATATTCTTTAGGATATCTCTTTTTCTTGACGCTAATAAACAACACTGGTTCTATGCTCTGCTGATATTTGTAGTGAACTCGTCTGATTTCTTTCTCAAAGAAAAATAGTACATAGACATATTAATGAATAATATATAATAGATATTATTTCAGTATTCTATACATGCTCTGCCACACTATACATGTTAAATAAATGATAAGCAGCACTAGCAACTATTCTTGACATTAATGCTCCAATTTCAACATCTCTGAATAACAAAAAGCAATTTGCACATCTCATTTTAAGAGACAATCTCTTCAAAGCCTCAAGATTTCTAAGGGAAAGTGGAATTTCACTTTACTCTATTTTTCTTTTAATATATATAATTTTAAAAGGAGCTTAGCAAGGGAACAGTTAGTACTATGTTTTTCTACACTTGTCTTGAGCCATCCTACTCATGATTCTATGTGTTTGCTGGAGAAATATGTTGCCATTGTCATAGGAATTTCTGACAGTGACAGTGATGATTGCCTAGCTTACATGTTACGTTTGTCAATGCAGACATGTGTCTGAGGAAAATAGGGATCACTTCCATATATAAGGTGCATTTGTATGTTATATTCAATGAGTAAATCATCTGTCTACCTGTGTATCCATATAGGTGACGTCAATTTACTCTTCTTTTTGAGGAATGTGGTGGGGATATTCCCAGAGATGTTGACATTTGGAAACTCAGGGATGGTCATTAATGGAAATAATTTTCATGTGATATACTTCTATAGATTCCATATTTGCAGAGCTGTCAAAGATGTGGATGGGGGTGTACTGAATTTCTGATTGGCTTGTGTACAAAATAGAAATTTGCTACTAATTTGTGTAAAAGTTTCTTGGTTTGCCCGTGTCTCAGAAAACTTGTCTAGTTTGTTATTTCTCAGCAATCTCTATAGTCCAGATGTTTCTATACCAGAGTGCAATATATCATCCTTCCAGTGACTTCTGGTTTTGCTTTGCTTTAGAAATGGGTAGTCTAGGTGCCGTAATGTAAAGGAAGTGAATAGTTCTGTAGATTTAATGTCTGAATTGTGGCCTTTGTATGAAGACAATACCAGCTGAGGTGTGAAATTAATAGGTTCATTATTTTTTTCAAAAATACCTGAACCTCTGGACAGCTCCACCATAAATGACAATAGGTGCCTTCTTTTTCATATTTGCAAAAACTCACAGAAACCCTGGCCACAAAATGGGCTCATTGCACTGGGGTTCTGTACTATCTCTGCCACAGTTTCAGAGTCTGTGAGACTGCTGAGACTGGATTTGGTTAGCGAGGTATTTTTCCAAAGCAAATTCCTGCACTTATTGTCTGGCATCAATTTCCCGTATAGCCTTTAGGGCATCCATGAAACTAGTTGTTGTGCATGACATGGAGAAAGTGGATGGAGAAAAGTTTTCTTTCTCATAACACTTCAAAATGTTGGTATTTTGTGCTGTGGAGAAATCTGCCCTGGTGCAATTTTTGGAGGAAAGAAATATTTTAATCAAATAAGAGTAATGCTGGTGTTACCAGTAGTGCGATATTGACATGGATCTTAAATGCCAGCATAACTTTGGACGCTATTAGTAACATCCTAACTTTGTCCCAGCAGTGTATGCTGAACATATCACACTGCTGTGAACCATAATAGTTTAGTTAAAAGCTTGCTGTTTATGTTTAACTCTCTCGTTATCATAAGAAAATCCCATGGGTCAAAGAAAGAATTACATTGAGCTTATGTTTGCAGTCTTCATTTCACTTACAAAAATATAATAAAGATGAAATGTTCTACCTGTACACCTTTGGGGAAGTTTATATTTAAATTAAGGATGGAAAAGAACTCCAGGAGTAGTTGCCAATGATTGTAGTGATTCAATATAAATGGAATCACAGCTGGCATTGATGTAAGGCTGCTGGGAGGAATCACTTTTCGTAAGGTTGCTTCTGTCACTTGGTCAAGAGTTGTTTAAGAAAAGCCGACTAAATAACAGGAAAGGCAGTGTGATGAAAAATGAATAAAGTTTTATCCCTAAAGTATGATGGATATAGTATCTGTTAAAGCAACTATATAAATATAGCAAATATAGCAACTCGGGGGAGAGAGAAAAGAAAGGAAATCAAAGAAAACAGAATAAATGTTTTGTGTATCAGATTTCTTATGTGCTTCTTTAGATACCCTCACTGTAATCCCAAAATTTTGTCATTTCATTTTGTTGCACATTGTGATCCAAAATTATGCAAAAGCAGCGCCATGTGCTGATAAGTGTTTGCACTTGTGTTACATGAACAGCACCCCCGCTTTGCTGTTGCCTAACAGTGCTGGAATGTGCTGCTCTATTTAAGAGCTCTTAAAAGGAGACAGAACCCCATTCATCTTGAAAGTCCATCACCCTAAAAAAAGATTTAAAAAATAAGTCATGTGTTACATAAGTAAAATTCGAGGTATTATTATTTTTTAATGTGACTATATACATTTTACTTTTCCACTAGAAATGAAAATAAGACTAGATCAATGGCCCAGCTTGATCCAAGTCCACTTTCTTAAGTTGAATTCATGACTTCAATATGTGCCAAAACTTATTTTAAAAAGTTAATGTGAAACATTTAATTGAACTGAACAGAACAGAAAGAAGCAAACACACAACTCTGCCTGGGGCAATGGCTCTTTGTTTTATCTAGCTCTTATCATTCATAATATCGATGCATAATAACAAATGAGTCATCGGTGTGTGGGGGTTTTACTATCCTGTCTCCTCTGACATTGGACACCTAAGTGAAATCCTTTCAGCACATTTATGCAGTGAGAGGTGTGTGCCACATTTATGAGTATTTTGTGTCGTGTTTTTTTTTTTTTGTCATGTTAGATAGCCGTGTAACTGGGAATTTTTTAAAATATATTCCATAGGCATATCAACAAGTCCAGGTTGAGTCTATGTTAAGGAGGCAATGTCATATAATATGGGAATGGCGGAGCAGCAGCAGCAGCTGACAGGCAACTGAACCATCTCCTGAGGGTCATATGCCAGTAGTGGACAGGATCAGAGGCACAAGTAGGTGGAGCAAGGAATCTTAACTTTATCCTCATAAAATAGGTGAGCTTCCACACATGCACTGGGTTTCTGAATTCATAAAAAACCTTAAGCTACTTTTCTACTGTCTCCCCCACCCCCAGTTCCAGTTAGGAATTTGCTAGGAGAATTTGTTCATCTCATATCTAAATAATGGACACAAATATCAAACTCTGACATCTGAGTGTTTAGAAGGGGAGCAATTGGCCCTGGTGGGTGGCGCTGTGGGTTAAACCACTGAGTCTAGGGCTTGCCAATCAGAAGATTGGCAGTTCAAATCCCTGTGACGGAGTGAGCTCCCGTTGCTCGGTCCCTGCTCCTGCCAACTTAGCAGTTTAAAAGCACAAAGTGCAAGTAAATAAATAGGTACCACTCCGGCGGGAAGGTAAACGGTGTTTCTGTGCGCTGCTCTGGTTTCCCAGAAGCGGCTTAGTCATGCCGGCCACATGACCCGGAAGCTGTACGTCGGCTCCCACGGCCAGTAAAGCGAGATGAGCTCCATAACCCCAGAGTTGTTTGTGACTGGACTTAACGGTCAAGGGTCCCTTTACCTTACTAACACTTTATATGATAATCTGCTCCTTTTTTTCTAGCCTCTTACTAATTTACAAATATATATTTTTGAATTCTCTGTCTGAAATGTCAGTAACACCTCCTCACATAACCTCCTTCTTCATGAGGGTTATAAATGCTTTCACACTATCTACAACTTCATCTAATGAACCATTAACAACTCTCCTATCAAATTAGTTATTTCCGAATGATTGAAATTTTTAAAGGTGTTGGGGGGTAGATCTTCAACATGACCCCATCAGCAGAAGCACATTCTTTCTTCCTTGGCTAGAATCCTCTTGTTACACATGGAGCAAAATAGCTACTCTCAAGCATAAATAATTTGCCTTGATTTAAATGCTGTCATTGATGTATTCTTAAACCAATGCATTTCTCCAGGTGTGGTACATTTAGCATAAACAAAATCCTGAACCACATTAATCTTCCCATTTCACTCATCATTTTGTGCAAAGTAATGTTTCTTAGGGTCCCAGGTGCATACATACTCTGATCTGAAAGACATAATATTCTGTCCCAATGATTTTTAGGGGACAATATATCATAAGTACACACTCAAGCCTGCATGGAGCTCTCATATATTTTCACATAACAATGCTTGTATACCAGTGGGAAATTACAATGTTCCCTGATAGATATTAAAAGGATTTCTAAGTACTTTGTCAACTTAGGGCTAAATAAGGACCCGTTTCAGTAAAGCATGAGATCAACCAATGGATGTTGTGCCATATCTATATAATGAGCAACCTCACTATAAACATCATATGAGACCAATGGCAGGCAAGTCCAAGGACAGGCCTGATAAAACCAAGGGAGAAGTTGCAGATGGGTGGTGCCTGACATTCCCATGATTGTGAGCTGCTAAAATGTTGTGAAGTCATGTTTGGAGGCCATGAAGACTCAGGGAAAAATGGAGGTGAGAGGTTCTAGATAAAGATGCTCTTGACGGCCGTGTTTGAGCTTTGGTGGTGGTGTTAGCAGAGAAGCATGTGGAAGCTGAGTGGTCAAGTAGCTTCTGAGACTTGATTGTTCCATCTAGTCAGCCAAGTTCACAAGCCACACACTACCAGATTCTCATACTTCTAGGCAAGCAGACATCACATCAAATTCCAGTAAGGTAAAAGCACCTGGGGGAAGCCTGGATCAGGCCCAGTAAGGGGTGCGACCTGGAGAGGGAGCATGGTCCAGTTAAGGACCACAGGGACATCAGGAGGGACATGTTTACCTCTTGAGCATGAGATTTCCCACCACTGCATTAGGGGATACCTCCAAAGCCATGAATGTAATAGCCACAATGGATTTCACCCAGTGTAAAGTTCACAGAGAGGTCACAGGGATGGTGAAAGATGGAGAGCAGTGATGCATCACAGATCATAACCCCTGGGTAGAAAGCTTTGCGGAAATTTTGATAGGCATTTACCTAGAATCATAGAATTGTAGAGTTGGAAGGGTCCCAAATGGTCATCCAGTCCCCTGCAATGTAGGAATCATTTAGTTGCCACTTTCAAGAGGGACATTTTGCTCTCTGGTGCCCTGGGAGAATAGTAGAATGGATAAACAAACAAAAAAGGCAAATTTATAGGTCTGGCTAAATTAACAGCAGCCATAAGAAATCAATCTAATCAAAATCTGAGGAAAGAATGGCAATGTTTTGAAGAATATATGGAAAAATACTGGTCCAAAGAAAGTATGTTGATATGTAGAGATTAAACATGTAAAGATGAACCAATTGGAAATAAGTTTGATAATGGATAGATAATGAGCAGAAGAACAACACAATATAATACATACACTAATTTATAAGAAGTCGAGCTGTGGTGGAGGGAAGCCACATATTATTGTCTTTATTATTTTGATGTACACACGGTTTGTTTTGTCAATTAGTACAATGTCATGCTACTTGGATGAAAATCACCTATGTTACAGAATGCAAAAGCAAATTAAAAACCATTTCCGCCCTGCAAATCACTCCTATGAAGTCAACTTACTATGCCCTGGGGATCCCTGTCTGCCATAATAGTGCCACATTTTATGCCGATACATGATCGAACTGCCATTTCACATGCCTGGTTCCTGGTGAAAGTGTGTGGCATGTGTTCCATACTCCTATCCAAGTCATCACACACACACACTCGCCCCAGTCAAAGAACTAAAAAAGAACTTCCTAATAGAGTGGTACCTTGGTTTACCAACAATTCGTTCTGGAAGTCTGTTCTTAAACCAAAGCATTCTTAAACTAAGGCATGCTTTCCCATAGCAGCAGGGGACTCAATTTACAAAAGGAACACACTCAACAGGAAGCGAAACATGTTCTTATTCCAAGGCAAAGTTCACAAACTTAATCCAAGTTGTTCAAAAACTAAGCTGTTCTTAAACCAAGGTACCACTGTAGTCCATACAGACCTCCTATTCCCCCTAATGGTCTGGTGCTTGTACCCAAACTTTCACACTAAGTGGGGTACAGAAGGAGAGGGAGAAATCTGTTATAGCATACAGCTCATTTCATTCCTGACCACTGCTCATGCTGGCTGATACTAATGGGAGTAGCAGTCCAATATTTGGATGGTCTACATTTTTTACCACTGTTTTATGAGGATCTGTCCACACAGAGGCGGCACATATCCAGGAGATTGAGTCAAGTCCATCATGCATAATACTTTATAACATTTTTCCTTTTGGGTTTGTAGAAATGCAATATTTGGATTTGTCAGAAGCAGAATAAAACTCTTCATCTAAATTGGCCAAGTGAAAGTACTTTGTCAATCATAGTAAATATCAGAGACTACTGGTCCTGTTTCATGCCCATGAGCAAAAAGAGCAATGGAGAACACAGGAAATACTTATTGAAACCAGTATGTTTAATGTATGTTTAATATGAAGATTAATTCCCCTTAGTGCTTTGTGAAGTTGATAGGCAGTTCCGATATTACATTATGTTTGCTACAATATCTGTAGGCACGAAAAACCTTCCAGTTCCACAAACTTTAATGAGAGTTTCAAATATTGTTTTTACCTTTCTTAGAGTCCCCCCCCCACCCTTTGCTTTAACTGTTTCAATGACATAGGCTTTAAAAAAATAAATCCTAGTGAGCCTCAGACAAGAAAATGTTGTTGTCTGTTTGCTCACATTTATTTTCCAGGAGACTGGTTGCCTCTGTTGCATTAAATCTATCCAAATTCATTTGCAGACAGCTTGTTTGGTAGGTATCTGCTCCTGGAAATATTAATAAAGTCCATTGACTATGTGGACATCAAATAACCTTGTGCTGACAGCCTAATACTACCCTAGAAAGCTTTTAAATAATATCAATTTTCCACAATATATCATGCACAATTTGGAATAATTGGACACCTTGCAAAACAATTTTTGAAATGTTGCAATTCCTTTTTGTCTGGCTGCTCTCAAAAGCTGAAGAGACTCTAATTTGCATCCAAACTGCCACGTCTCCTTTCTTCTGGTGCAGAATTAAATAAGTAAGTTGACGACCTTTGTCAAAGTTGACTGTAACTTTCATACCTTCTTCTCAGGTCTCTATTAGATGAAAGCGGTTTTAGCCAGCCCAAATCCTATGCATTACAAGCTTTTATCATGTTGTTATCATAACAGGCCTTTTTGTTCCTAAAAATGGTCAATTAAAGTTCATGAAAATAAATGGTGGGTGCTTTTGGCTTTGTTTTGGTAGTATTGACAGTCATATGTTGAAATTGCAGACAAAAATATTGGAGTGTTTCTTAACAAACAGAAATGGATTTCATGGAACCAGATAATTTGCTTGTGTCTGGGAGAAGAAGCACAATTCAGATTTGTAGCAACTGTGTGACTGTGTGAAGTTCTTAAAGTATCCACAGCGCATTGAAAGAACAACTCTATGATTCCAATTAACTACTCCATTTGTTTCAGTTTGCATAAAGCCCATTATAAAATCAATTGAGGCAGCTGCCATCAGTTTAGAAGCAGTGGCGTAAAGGTTGGCATTTCCCCCCCCCCCTTCCAGCATATAATGTGATCACGAGAAGTGAATGAAATAAATGAGTAAGTGATTCAAATAGAAATTATTCCCTAGCATTAAGAAAGCAAGACTGCTGTATATCTCAAACACTAAGGTCGCTTCCAGGCAACGTGATTTGTGTGCACAAAACTTGCAGGGAAGTTCCACAACATCCATTCTTTACTGAGCATGTGCGCTGATTTGTTTGTAAAGAGGTGGTATAAGGTTGCGGCATTTCCCTGCCACCTATCTTATCCCAAAAATTCAGCCCCCCCCCCGGAGGTGTGTGTGTCAGTCTGTTGTACAAAAACCACCAAATTCACTGAATTTTCTGGAATTCAAATAGCAATAGTGGCTGTGCTTCAGGGCCACTTCTTCCATTAGGTCATGGTAATATATGTATAAGGATCTGATTTTTAAATAAAAATAAAATTTATACTTGCATGAGGACTGGAGGTAGACCCTGGTGCGGAGCTGAAGGGTGAAGCAAAGGCAGAGTCCAGTTGTTTAGGGATGGTGGATAAGTGAGCAAAGTGAGGCATTTGGGGTGGGTCTGACATAGAACCTCATAGTCTCCTACTGCCCTGAAAATGCTGGGGTCCACGGGGTCCTGGCCAGGGAAACAGAGAACCAGCAACCTACTTTGGGTTCTCATCTGCTTAGTCTTAAGAACTGCTCAGCAACATTGCACACAATGGAGAATGTCTGCTCTGCATCCAAACTTCTTAGGTCCCTGCCCATTTCCTTTGCATTCCTGCCTCATTGCCAGTGTTGCTTGGGAACCTGAAGCGTCACTGAGCCAGCTGGTTTGTGTAGCGGGCATTTCTTCTTTGACTCCTGCTCTGAGACACATGCAGAGACATTTGTTCCTGCAGCTTGGCTCTCTCCATGGCTTAAAATGACTGGGACTAGATTCTTAGAGAGAAAGGGGATTTGGGGAGGTGGGAAGTGGTCCTCTGGAGCAAAAATCCCCCTCCTTCCTGCCTGGCTTCTCACATGGAGGGGGGGAGCATTGATCTCTCCCATGAGCTGAATGGATGGCACCTTCTGAAATCAGATGAGTCTCCCCATTTTGTCCATTTGGGTGAAGGGGAGGCCCATTGCAGCTGGGGAAGTGGGTGGCTGGGTGCAGTTGATATATCAAGGATTCACCACAACTCCAGATTGCTGAAGTTGCTTACACATTCCTAATTTGCTCAGAAATTTAAACACTATAAACAGGAATTTTAGGCATCCCTAACTCAAAAGTTTATATGCCTGGACCCCAAAATAAACATTGGGATGCCCCATATCATACAACCGCACAATCACAACAATAATGGCTGTTCAATGTTATCCTGCTTCCAAAATACAGTGGTACCTCAGGTTACAGACTCTTCAGGTTACAGATGCTTCAGGTTACAGACTCTGCTAACCCAGAAATAGTACCTCAGGTTAAGAACTTTGCCTCAGGATTAGAACAGAAATCGTGCTCCGGTGGTGCGGCGTCAGCAGGAGGCCCCATTAGCTAAAGTGGTACCTCAGGTTAAGAACAGTTTCAGGTTAAGAACGGACCTCCGGAACAAATTAAGTTCTTAATCCGAGGTACCACTGTACACATAAATTCATGATGACATCACATAGTCTCCAAACACATAAATATAGTTAGTTGTATTCACATATTCTGTCCAGAAAGAACAGGCAAAGCACTGTAAAGAATCAAAACAAAGAAGCACGGGCCCTGGTGCTTATGGATAGAATACTTTTATTTAACTCAATGTGTTTCAGAGTATTCTGCTCCTTCTTCTGGAACTTGTATAATGTTCAAGTTCTTTAAGTACAAAAAAACCCTAACTCGTCTCTGAAAATCTGAACTCAAGGTCCTTTGCACAGGTTATGAAGCAGAGCATTTTCTTTTCTCCACGTCTATGCGATGAATAGCCAGAAAGTATTACTCTGAGTGGGAGTTTCACCCTGGACTTTCATTGCATAGGCACAAAGCTTTTTGTCGTTTTCTCCACTTATGCAAAGGTAGTTCTTGAGTTCAGATTTTCAGAAAAGAGTTGGTTTTTGGTTTTTTTGTACCTAAAGAACTCAGACATTCCTTTCCCCGTGAATCAAAATACGGTAACTTGCAAGCTTTTCAAATGCCCAAAGAAAGGAGTATTATAATCCAAAACACAAAGAGCTAAATAAAAGTATTGTGTAAGTAAGCACTGGGGTCTGTTCTCCCCTTTGTTTTGCATTCCAGCCACACAAAAGTCAGAGACTTCTACATGCTCTGTTTAGGAAATGAAAGGTAAATTATCAGATTTCAAGGACACATTCCTGCCAGGCAAGTTAACTTAAGGAGGGTGTAGAGCAGGGGTGGCAAGGAGCCAACTCCTAGGGGCCATGGTCCCTTCTCCTCCCCAATAAAATATTTGAGGGGGGCAGGCTCCCAAATGGTGTTAGTGTGCGTGTCATGTGTTTAATTATGTGGGGAGGGGCTTATCTGCCCTCCCCCAATATTTCATTCAAGTTGGCACCCCTGAGAGGTGGTAAATTGTTTGGTCTGGTAAGCATTGCTTGGGAAGAATTTGGAGGATTAGATACAGAGGCCTATAGCCCCCTGCCCCATGATCTAAGAGAGCTTGTGGCCCTTCAGATATTTCTGGACCTAATTCCCATATTCTCTGACTGTTGACTATGCTGGTTGGAACTGGTGAGAGTTGGAGGCCAACAATATATTGACAGCCACTGTTTCTGTGACCTAGAACGGCTCTTCTTACATTGTGTGAATGTCTTCTGGGGTACAGCCCTATTGAAGACACCAAATTAATATATGTGACTTGCTTATAAAGGTTAGTTCAATTTAAACACAAGTCACTAAGAGTGGTATAGGGCACTAGGAATGGGTAGTTTCAGGACAGGCTAGCTGAATCACAATATTATCATTTGTTATCATTATTCGTTTCATTTCTACATGGCTTTATATTTTTAAGGGAAGAAACCTCAATGCCATTTACAGCCTAGATGAAAACATCAAATGAAACAATCCGGAATAAAACATCCCAGAAGAAAGTCCGATATAAAGTATACACTCAAAGCAACACAATAAACAGGGAACTAAAATTTTATCTGAAAGATTTCAAAATGAAAACATTGCAAAGGAGGTCAAGTACAGAATGCACATTTAACACAGCAAAGTTAACAAGAGAATTAGCGTTTCAAAAAAACACATTACTGAAGGAAGTCAAATATAAAATGCACATTTAAAATAGCATAATTAGCAACAGACTGAAAATATCATCTTAAGCACAGAACATATCTGCTGCTGTTGCTGCCAATCCTACTAGTGGTAGTTCATGAAGGGAGCAGCTGTGGAAGCTCAGCCTTGATGACCTGGGTCTTCACTATAGTACTGTAAATGTATAAAATGGTATAAGATTCTGGTCAACTTCACTAATGAAAAGAGCGGCTAATTTTATTTCTTCATTTTTGCAGTGTACACTAGACCTTATGAGCAGTTAGCATTCAGTAGGTAAAACATTGATTACTGCCTATTCACTGACCTTTAATCTGAAAGAGAAGGTTTTAATTATTACCTGTAATATATATTTGGCATAAAATGTCTTTTTGAGCAGAATCTTTGGCAATATTACCTAAAGAAAGTGTGATTCATTAACACTGCTTTTAAGTTTCATTTTGACCTGGAAAAAGCCCCAAAGTGTAAATGACTCTTAATGAAAGAAAATGGAGGCTCTTGATATTGATCTCCTAAGAGTGGATCCATTTTAAAAAGAGAAGGTAAAATATGGAATAACCTATTATTTTTTCTTGCAATAATCCTATTGCATTAGCAGCTTTAGATTGGCTCAGAAAGCTTTTTTCCTGCTCAACACTTTAGTTTACACAACCATTCCTGAACAGTGATGGATGTGTCTTTCAATTTAAGTTTCTCTCATTACTCATTTTTTCAAAACTTAAGTTTAATTCTCCATGTTTGTGAATCAGTGTGATTTTTTAAAATAAATAAATAAATAAATAAATAATCTTCATAGAAATTAATAAGCAATTTAGTGCAAATTTGCCTTAATATAAAAATGTTTCTATGCAATTTTCTTAATATACAAATTTTGGCAGGTAATTTTCCTAATATGTATTTTCATACACTATTTTCTCCAATATATGCAGTTTTTTAAATGCCCTTTCTCCTAATATATGCATTTTTGTACACATTTACTGGACTGAGATCAACGTCACAAAATTCAAAGAGGTGCAAATTTCAAAGAGTAGTTTCAGTATGTGCATTATTTCAGGAATGTGTCATTTAGGTAGGTTTGCATTATAAGGCGAGCAAACTGATTTTCTGCTCTATACCTGCTTCTGAAAGAGATTAGTTTTTTATTGCATGGTTTAAAAAAAAGTATTATGTGACATTCTCAACCATTTAAAAGCAAGTTATTTCTGTAATTACAATGGCACGGAAACGGCACCATGATTACAGAAATCGCTGCTGAATATTGCTATGTCCTTTCAGCACAATGCTTTTTTCACCACATGCTGGCATACTCAGAAACTGTCAAGGAGGCCTTTAGTCATTAGGGGGCTATAGGATTAAACCATAATATAATAATAATAATTTAATGCTCCTAAGTGATTAAGTGGAACACATTTTTAAATAATTGGGCTCTGAAGCCTTGCAACTCTATTCTTAGGTGTCTGTGTAGCCTCACCTACATATTTTATGTCTTTCATTTTCCAAAGCACAATTGACACGTTTCTCAGCTCAGATGACCCAGTAAATAACCTTAGGTTTTCCCTGTGCTCTTGTTAATTATGTTTCATTATTGTTGTCCAGTAAAATCAGTTGCATAAAAACCTTAAACTTTATTTTAACATAATGTATATTCCTCTAATGCATGGGTAGGCAAACTAAGGCCTGGGGGCTGGATCCAGCCCAATCGCCTTCTAAATCCGGCCCACGGATGGTCCGGGAATCAGCGTGTTTTGAGTAGAATGTGTCCTTTTATTTAAAATGCATCTCTGGATTATTTGTGGAGCCTGCCTTGTGTTTTTACATGAGCAGAATGTGTGGTTTTATTTAAAATGCATCTCTGGGTTATTTGTGGGGTATAGGAAATCGTTCATTAATATTTTTCCTCCAAAATATAGTCCGGCCCCCTACAAGGTCTGAGGGACAGTGGACTGGCTCCCCGAATCAATACATAGAGATGGTGTAAAGTAAATAAATAGTAAACTTTGTGTTTGATAGTAGAGATAATGTTAATTAATTATGGAAGCATCAACACATGCACCCCACCAATTAACTGTGTAAAAAATACTGGTTGTATCTGGAGTGGGACTCAGCAAACTGAATGCTCTCATGGAGAGAAGGGGGAAGGTGTGTGTGTGTGTGTGTGTGTGTGTGTGTGTGTGTGTCTATTCCCTTTATCTCATTACAGTCCCCTAGAACCATAAAAATCTCAAGGGATTTGAGAGGCTCTCTGGGGAGCCAGCGAGGTGTAGTGGTTAGAGTGGCGTACTGGGACCTGAGAGACTAGAGTTCAAATCCCTTTCACTCTGCCATGAACCTCGCTGGGTGACTTTGGCTCAATCACTGCCTTCCAGCCTACCTCACAGGGTTGCTGTGAGGATGAAATGAGGAAGGTAGAACCACTTTGAGCTCATTGGAGAAAAAGGTGTGAGATGCAAATGAATAAAAAAAAAAAACCCACTTCTAATTTTTTGAGGGATGTTTTTTTTAATTCCCTTGTGGGATTTCTAATGTTTGTTTGGGGAAGATTTCAGATTCCAGGAGGAACAAATTGTATGTTTGTGGTGTCCTTGACAATAGCAAAACACCTAGAGCCAGAAAATGCTTGATGTCAGAGACGAGTGCTCAGGAAGTTGTGGGAGCCACCAGCCAGAAAACCCCCAAGGGGCACCAAGGAGATTGGTGGTGGGACACTGAGGAGAGGTTAGAGGGAGAAGAATGGAGCTGGGAGTTGTTGGATGCTGAAGAGGCGATGGGATTTAGTGAGCAAGGAGAGCCTGTGACAGGGAGTGGTTCAGACTCAAAGGCTGAAGCAAAGCAGAGGAGGTGGCATGCAAGAGGCTGCAGAAGAATACCAGGAGTATCTCTCTCCTACTGCAACACATTGTCTCCAAGGACATACAGGACAATGCGTAGAGCGGAACAGAGATTACAAGTGCCTGGATAATGCCTGAATGACGTTAAGCATATTTATTATTGAGTTTAGAGTTCTACTGTACAGCTATAGAGTACAGTACTGTATGAGAGAAACAATTGAGTATTGCAAGCGGCAAGTTTACACTCTCATGTTTCAACAAAGTGGTAATTCTGTGAGGAGCAAAAAGTCCTATTTTTCTCTTGGACACAAAGCTTACATTGAAGGCCAAAGCCACTTGACCCTTAAATGTGGGCATTTGGCCTACCAATTTTTTTTAGAGAGAGAAAATGGGTTTGTTTGTTTTATTAGTCCGGTGCAACCTCTGACCTTTATCTAATAGGAATAAACTAAGCTATGTGTACTTTAAACACCTTTAATAGCAATCCCAGTCATTTGTTTCTGACTTATTGTCCATGGCTGAGATCCAAAAGGCCATGTTCCTCACATCACATTCGACCTTAAGTGCTTCAGACTATCTAAGCTGTTAAAAAGAAGTGTTGCAGACTTCACATAAAGACACTGTGTTTTTTTTAAAGAAATAATCTAGTCTAGTTAAGGTCACATTCCTTCACATCATCAAGTTAATCGGTTTCTGGATAAGTATTTTCAGAGCATAATAATTTAAGTTTGTAATCCAGGATAGTGGTAATCCTTATCTGCAGCAGCTAAAGATGCATTCAAATCTGCATGCTTAATAGAGACATCCTCATTAGCCCCTCCTTGTCAAGATGGAGCATGAGGGTCAATCCTGCCCCTATTTGTCTATACGGAACATTACCATTGTGCTGTATAGCTGTGTTGTGTGGAGGAATAGGATACACAATATGGCTGCCAATGTTTATGTCCTGAGACTCTGTGTTATTGTTATTATTACTAAACCAGTAATAGATATTATGTGAGTTCATGCATCAATGCAACTACTCATAGATTTGGGTTATAAGATTTCTGGAGCTGGAAGATTTGCAAGCACAATTGCTTGCAAATTACAATCCTCTGATTGCTTTGCCATCACTGACATCAAAGTGTCTAGCAGCTAAGCCAAGGGAAAGTTGACTACCTTAACCATTGCTCCTCAGTGCCATGAAGAGAAGAGTCAACTAAAATAATTCATATAACTGTGAAAATATGAAGAATATTAGACATGCTTCCTTATGAAATTGGTGATCCAGAATGGGAATTCAGAAACTCTGAAGATGACGGTGCACATTCACACTTGCAAATTCCTCACTGAAATGATCCCTTGACTGGAAAATACAGTGCCCTTGATTGATCAATAATGCGAGGAAATTGCGCCCATGGCAGGGCTATTTTCCACTTTCTCCTTTCGACTCTTTGGCACCCTATCTGCATAACCTAGCAATTCTAAAATATAGACGCGCTTTTACTCTCGCAAGATTGAATGTATTGCCCTCAGCTGTACTTGAGGGACGATTCTAACAGATTCCACATACAAAAAAACCCTTATGTCCCTGTGGAGATGGCAGCACCGAATCGGTGGCGCATGCCCTTCTGGCTTGCACTTTTTATAAAGACTTGAGGAATGAGATTATCACCCCTCTTTTATTGTCCATTCCAGGTCGCCCAACCACTGTCACAGTGTCCATTCTCTTGGCAGATTGAGATGAACAGGTGACAGCAAAGGTTGCAAGGTTTTTAACTGGGGCAATTAGAATAAGATCCACTAATTGACTATTGATTCAAAACCCTAAAATGTATTTTATATAATTGACTTTTTATTTCTATTATTTTTATATTGTATTGTTATTTCAGTGCTATGGCTGATGGCTAATGCAAATAAAGATTAATTCATTCATTCATTCAATGTGAGTTCAGCTGAAGGATACTTTAAACCAGATCTGGAACCAGAATTCCTACCAGATCTGGAAAAATATATCATGACTTTTTAAAAGGCATAATAAACATACAACTGCATGTGGCATTGCAAAAAGGGTTACCGGGAACATTAGAAGAACCCTGCTGGATCAGACCAAAGACCAATCTAATTCAGCATCCTACTCTCACAATAGCCAACCAGATGCCTGTTGGAAGTCCATAACTTGAGCACATATGCATACATTGAATGATGGAGGGGAAAAAGATCTGAGGGCTAAATGGCAGATTATGGATGGTAGTCCTCTGTGTTAAATTAGTATATGATGAGGAACAAAATTGATGTATATGTTAGCTTTGTCTGTCCCCATCACTCTGCACTAGCTAGAAGGTAATTTTCTGCAGTACCCATGCAGGCTCCTCATGCAATAGAGAACTCATTGAACAGGGAGTCTACATGAGCGGAACAGGCTCCCTGCTGCAAACAGTCACTCTCCAGTGCATAGAAAGCCATCAGGATGGAGAACAGGCAGCATGATTTGCTCCCGTTCTCCCTCTCACGTGTTGATTAAACACAGAAGTTGAACATTTGAATAGGGCGAGGGAGATTTCATCTTTTTGTTATTTCTAACAGGTCGAGCTTCATGAAGGTCATGAGATGTGTCTCTACAAATGCTTAAGACGGTGTATGAAACCACCAGAAGTTATAAAAAAATGATATGAAGGTCTTTAATCCGTGATGCGTTGGGGAATAAAAAAAAGATACAGAGCAATAATAGGTACATAGATGACTTACATCTTCCACAAACTCCTTTGCTGCATTTAGTAGCTGCCACCAACACTGTGGTTACCTTAGTGACTGTACTTCAAATGCGAGTTATGATTTATCCCACTGAGAGCGAAAGTGCATTTTTGAACATCCGTACGGCATGAGAGTTTTCCTGCCACTTTCACAAAATAGGGATTGAAGGAAGCTACCTTTTTGCTGAAAACACTAAATGATGGCTCTGAATAAACTAACCTGACCTTTATTAACTGGTTTTTTTATGGTTGTTCTCATTTTCCTTCCATTTTAACATTTCACTTTTACTGGCGAAGAGAAAATGGAAGGGTGAAGGATGGCATGACTTGCACTCTGCGGAAGGACCAAGAGTTTTGTATCTGATGGGAAATAGTACCTGTATTTGCTCAAAGTGTGTGCTACAGTGAAGAAAGACAATGAAGCATATAAATCGCTGCCCTGGCCTCTCATACTATGCCTGCTGCTTAGTCAACTCAGTGAGACACAAAACTGTTGGTACACAGATAAGTAAATAAATAAATAACATGCATGGGGAATGTGGCAATGGGCTGGAGCTCAGTGGTGGAGGATCTGCCTGGCACTTAGAAGGTCCCATGTTCAGTCCCTGACAACTCCAGGCAGGACTGGAAGCCTGAAACCCTGGAGAGCCATTGCCAGTCAGTGCAGACAATGGTGTGCTAGATGCACCAAGATCTGATTTGGTATAAGGCAGCCTTCAATGTATAAGTCCCATACAAGTTAGTGGCATTCTACTAGTAGATGAATTGCACGTGCCTTTCGTATTTGACATCTGCATGTTGGCATAGGGTGACGCCTTTAGGATTTTTAGAAACTAATGCGAGTGCCTTGATTTTGGCCCAGAAACAAACTGGCAGCCAATGCAGCTGTTTGAAGGCAGGGATTGTATGTGATCCAAATGGAACCCCAATTGGTATCCTGGCCACTGCATTTTAGATCAACCAAAGTTTCCAAGTCTCAGGGCTGTCCCATGTAGAGCTTATTGCAGTAATCCAGTCTGGAAGTTACCAGAACATGGAGTACAGTGGCCAAGTCATTTCTGCAATAAAAACAAAAAAGGGTTATAACTGGTGAATCATCCAGAACTGGGAAAAGGCACTATTACTAGCCACCAAGACCACCTGAGTTTCCAGTCACAGTGTTATATTGTTAGGACATTGGTTGTGTGTCTGTTGCTGCTCTACTTTTCAGACATGTTTGCTGCCACATGTTCTGAGCTGGACAACTAAAGAATATTGTGGATGTGGCACCATTGTAGTCGGGGCACAGCAGCTTCAAATTTGTCTCCAAAAAAACCATATTGGAATAAAGGATTGCTCTGACAAGAGTGTTGTGAAACACTTTACTTGCTCAGATTTGCCATAAGAAAAAATGGGATTATGCTTGGGATGTGGTTTCTTGAAGAGGTGATCAACTGCCAACAGGCTCGCGGATCGATGCAGGATCCAAATGCACCCTTGATGATTGCAGGAACTAATTGGTCTGAGTATGGGACACACCTCATATCAGAGAGTGCAGAGCACATTTTGCTTTTAGAATGCATTAGGTGACTGTATTTGAAAGATTTAGACAATGCAATGCAAATTAATTGACACATCTGTTTCAGGCTCCTTAGGCACCTAAGCAGATGTGCCCTGTACCTATCACACAAGAATTACAGAGCACATCTAGCCCTTTAGACAATTAAAAAACAGCAAACTTACCCCAGCCACTTGACAAATGTGTTTCACTTTCCCAACTTCTAGTTTTTCTCCCTCCCTCTTCAGATAAATATAAATCCTCCTTCCCCTTGCTGAATGTAAAGAAGAAGAAAGGCTTTGTAATTTAAATTCCCTGCATGGGGAAATTGACATGGTTCTATATCTTGTCATTTTTCCCATCTAAGCCCTATCTTGTGAGCTTGGTTCTACCCCTATGAGGGATAGAGAGGTGGATATTATCTTCATTATTGTAGTACTGGGCTTTTTAGGTGAACTGCTTTGAACACAGGTTTATTTGTTGGAAATGTAGTATATAAATAAATTGACTATGGCTATGGATTGTGAACATTCAACAAAGGCATTTATGATGCCTTTTGCGACATTATATGGAAAAGCCTTTGTGTCACAAATCCTGTCCTTGACTTATGTTTCGTGAGTTGAGAGCAGCAGCAGAAGTGGGGTTTGGCATTGAGGAGTGGGGCGTTATGCACCTAATCGGACCCTAGATTTATCTCTGACAATACTGTCACTTTACAAATGTAAGAAGCGATGGTGCAAGGAAATGAAAAGCCCCAAATGATGCCTCCAACATCCTCCTCTCATCTTACAGCAACAAAGGAAGATAGGGTTCTGACTTAAATCTCATTTCCACAATCCAAATGGAGGGGGCCAGTTGAACAGGAAGCCTCCATATATAGAACAGTCTTCCTGTTGCAGACATTATGCTCAAGGCTCTGACTGCAGGGCTGTGGGAGCCACACGTGGTTAAATATGCAGCCCTCAACTCCTTTCACTACTACTCTTCGCATGAATAATGCTTGAATGGGGCTTAAGTCTGGTTGGGTTGAGTTCTTGCCTCCTACCTGAGGTTGTCTTCAGAGGTCCTACTGCATTGACCCTTATTTAGTGGTGTCAGGTGGGTGACTACTAGAGTGAAGGTCTTCTCAGTGTAGACCTCCAGCTGAGGAATGCTCTTTCCAGAGATACTCAGTTGGTGCCTGCATTGTGTTCTTTCTGGTGCTATGTGAAGGTTTATTTCATTCTTCCAAATGCTTTTTTAAGAGGCTTTTGGTGATGTTGAAGTTTTTTTAAAACTGGTAAGTTAAAGTCCAACTTATTTTATGAAAATGTTTCACAGATGATATTTCATAATCCTTAGACTAGTCACATAACATGGACCAGCATTTTATGACCATATATTGCAGGCACCCCCAAGCACGGCCCTCCAGATGTTTTGGGACTACAACTCCCACCATCCCTAGCTAACAGGACCAGTGGTCAGGGATGATGGGAACTGTAGTCCCAAAACATTTGGAGGGCTGAATTTGGGGGTGCCTGGTATATTGCATATAGGGAATGAGACCTGGGATAATGGCTTCCTAAATGGGTTCAAGATTTTTTTAAAAAATAAAAAAATATTTTATTAAGGTGATTTCAGTTAAAAGAAATAAAGTGATACAGAAGAAAAAGGAGGAAAAGTGAGAGGGAGAAAACAACAACAAAGATGCATATAAAAGTAAAAATATGTCAAAAAGAGAGAGCAATATACGATATTCTCATTCTTGTATAAATTGTTATAGTGTTATTGTCCTAGTGCTTATGTAAATGTTAATAGCCTACTACATTTTGTATAAACTCATTCCAAATGTTATCATATTTTTAAGTAGTTCATTCATAAATTGCCAGTGATGTCATATTGTCAGTTAATTGATTGAAGGGTATCATATATTTATTTTTCCAGTTCCTCAATATCAATCTCTTGGCCACCATTAGGGCATGGAAAATACATTTACGTTGCCTCGTTGATAATTTCCATACAGGAACATCAATAAAATATTCTCCGCTGAAATATTTAACTTTTTCTGCACAGTCATAGTTACACAGCTCAGCACTTTCTTCCAAATCCTGTTAAGCAAAAAACACTGTACAAACATGTGTTTCAGAGAGGCATTGTCCTTGCCACATCTCTAACACTGAGCTATCTTGGCTAACCCTTTTTTATACAATCCAATAAACTCTAAATATTATTTTCTGTTGTATTAGTCTTAATTTTAGATATAAGGACACCTTAGGTAATGAAGCCAATACATTTTCCCACTGTCTGGGTAATAATTAAAGTTCCAATTCTTTATTCCAATCGTATCTTGCAGTCTGCTTATTGAACTTGTGTATTGTTAATAGGTATCTCTAAAAAGTAATTGCTGGCTTTTTATTTTTGAATGAGTTGTCCAATTGTTCCAATATTTCAGGTATCTCAGAAGCTGAAAGGGCTGATGGCCCAAACACACTTTTTAGGAGATGTTGTAAATGAAGATATTGCCATTGGGCTGCATCTGATAGATGAGATTTTTGTCTTAAAATAGCAAAAGTATAAAATTGATCTTTCCCATCTATCAGTTGGTCCAATGTCAACACACCTGCTTCCATCCAATTTTTCCATATCACCAGTGCTTTTTTCCTGGGAGGACGCAGGGGGACGCATACCCCTAAACATTTTGTGAATCTTTGTACTTTTGTCCATTTACAGTATTTATTTTCCCTGATTTGAACTGTAAAATGGTGATTTTCTTGAGTCAAAATGAGAGCACCCCTAAACATTTTTAAATTTAAAAAAGTGTATCACCATCTTTTTTTTCTTTCTTCCCAATTCTTAGTGTGGTGTTTCCCCACAAAGTAAGTTTAGCATGTGAAAATTAAATGGGTTCAAGATTGAGGTGAGATGTGACCCATTATTTTCACTCATATGCTTGATCTCTAACCAATTATATGCTTTCAAGACCATTTTTTCAACAGATTGGTTCTCATTCTGAACTATCTCCACTGATATACAGCATTGTGGCCCTAGGGATTGGTTGAGCAGCTAATTTGATTCTGTTCCAGTCACACTGGCACTCGATCACAGCACCATCTCATCCCATTCTGTGCACCTTTTATGTAAAATACGCACTTTCCAAATACAATCGTCAATACAATACACAATTTTATGCATCTTTTACATTAACTAGTTGCTTTTATTGCATTTAATGTATTTTCAGCATGCATGCTCACTTTAGCATGCTGACAATGCCTTGCAAAATACAAAAAAAGTGCAGAGTCCAACCAGCAGTTGCATCCCAACCTGCAAACTAACTTGGGAGGATTCGATCAGGCCGGCCCACTGCAAAAAGCAGACCAAACAAATCCCCACCCCCCTAATTCCTACATGGCCCTGAGGAAATCAATATCTGTGATACCCTAAGCTATCTAAATCTTAGTAATATTTGTATTTCAGTTGGCTTAGTCCTATTCAAGCATGGCAGCATAAGCAGACTTATGGATCTCACTGAATAAAACTGTACAGATCAATTATCATTGCTCTGTATAATGTGATCTACCGTATTTACTTAGCACGGCCTACAACCAAAGGAATGCTCGAGGAATTTTATCTGTAGGCTGGACTAGTGAAGCATTAACAACACTGGGCAATTTTAAGTGATTTTAAAGCTACCTCCCAAAGCTGAATTTCAAAAGTGCGTCGTTCAGCGATAATTTGCCTTTCAGTGACATCTTCTGAAAAGCTATGTTTTCTGGGTAAAATTCCCCAGCAATTATTGTATATATTTATGATAGCATGAGAGTTGCTTCTGTTTTGACAGCACTTTTTTAAAAAAGGACCACCATTCTCAGAGATGAAGCTAGGAGTGATGCACACTCGTTTTGTCAGGCTGCATATATCCTTTATGGTATAGTGAAGGGAAGCTATTCAATAGTCATATTAATTCCTAGACAGCTCCAAGTTTTCTGTGGCCGTAGGAACATGGACAGAGCAAATTACCCTGTTCCAAATCACATCATACTTCAAACATAGCATCCCACCTAAGAAATAAAGCAAATAGGTCCATACATGAACCACAATAGTGGAGTGTATTTTTACTGCTGCTTTGTTAATGTGTGAGAGGGGTTAATATGGTTTTGAACCCCTTTGCCAGAGAATGAATGCTCCTGCAGCACAGGCCACAGTTCTGTGTCATTGCATTGGGTTTACAGGACTGCCCTGTGATACATCTGTATGTAGGAGCTTGGGTGAGATCTAGGCCACAGTATTGTTGTTGTTTAGTTATGTCCGACGCTTCGTGACCCCATGGACCAGAGCACGCCAGGCAGTCCTGTCTTCCACTATCTCCCACAGTTTGGTCAAACTCATGCTGGTAGCTTCGAGAACACTGTCCAACCATCTCGTCCTCTGTCGTCCCCTTCTCTTTCCCAACATCAGGGTCTTTTCCAGGGAGTCTTCTCTTCTCATGAGGTGGCCAAAGTATTGGAGCCTCAGCTTCAGGATCTGTCCTTCTAGTGAGCACTCAGGACTGAGTTCCTTAAGAATGGATAGGGTTGATCTTCTTGCAGTCCATGGGAAGCATTATTATACAACCTTAAATAGTCATGATTTCTGAGAACTGTGGTTTGCTAAGGGTACTGAGATTTGTTAGAAAACCCTTATTCCCCTCACAGATCTACAATTCCCAAAGTTCCCTATTGAATCACTGTTAAATCAATCTGGGAATCGTAGCTGTGTGAAAGGAATAGGTATCTCCTCTCAACAAATTGCAGTTCCCAGGATCCTTCATGGGAATCCATGACTCCTTAAAGTGGTTTAGTACTACTTTCAAATCTATGGTGCAGATAGGCCTAAGAGCCTCAGCATTATGCAACAGGGATTAGGAATTTTTGTCATTCCAGCAGTTGTTGGACTGCAACTCCCATCATCCTTCAGCATTGGCGATGCTAGCTGGAACTGATGGGGGTTAGAGTCCAGCAACATTGGGTGGACTACAGGTTCCCTATCCCTGTATGTATGTATATATGTATGGAGACCTTGCCTTTGTTCCCAAAGGAGCAATAAACAACGGCAAAACAATATGAACATCTTAAGAGCATCAAAAGCTGATTCCATTACGGATGCAGGAAAAGATTTCAGCTTAAAAGCCTTGTTGGAAGAGGAAGGCCTTCAGTAAGCAACAGAGATAAGTAAAGGTAAAGGGACCCCTGACCATTAGGTCCAGTCGTGGCCGACTCTGGGGTTGCGGCGCTCATCTCGCTTTATTGGCCGAAGGAGCCGGCGTACAGCTTCCGGGTCATGTGGCCAGCATGACTAAGCTGCTTCTGGCGAACCAGAGCAGCACACGGAAATGCTGTTTACCTTCCCGCCGGAGTGGTAGCTATTTATCTACTTGCACTTTTTGGTGTGCTTTCGAACTGCTAGGTTGGCAGCAGCAGGGACCAAGCAACGGGAGCTCACCCCGTCGCAGGGATTCGAACCGCCGACCTTCTGATCGGCAAGTCCTAGGCTCTGTGGTTTAACCCACAGCGCCACCTGCGTCCCTCAACCAACAGAGATAGTGTAAGTCTAATATTCAAGGAGAGGGAATTTCAAAGAGGAAGAGATGCAACACTAAATACCCAACTCTTATATTATATGAATCGGACCTCCTGATAAAATGATATCTGTAGGAGGCCCTCACCTGCAGAGCACAGTGATCAATTTGGTATATAAGGAGTGAAACAATATTTCAGGTATACTTGTCTCAAGCAGTGTAGGGCTTTATATACTAAAATCAGAACCTTGTATAGTATAACACACCAATTCACAACTCAGTACTTGGATTTTAAATGAAATCAGTGGAATGGAAACAAACGAATCCACTAACTGGGTTGTAAATGAATTATCCATTAGTCTCTCTGATTTCTAATTTTTCATGGACATTTTTAATTGTAGCATTTTTAAACAATTCTATGGGGAGCAAAACAACAGTAAGAACAAAGTTTCTATTTAAAACGAATAGCATCTCATTAGACACACATAGTTTTGGCTTCTTTCTCTCTGTCCAGTGCTCTCTACTATAAAGAGGGTCACATGTACAAAGAGGGATATTACTCCACCCTTTTACAGGAGTCAAGTAGAATACCACAGTAATAAAAAGGTAGGATTATAAAAGTGTCATAATTTCGTGGAGTGTTACTAAGTAAGAAATCGTCTCTCTTTTTTTCAATGCTTGCCCTTTGGCACATCATTACAGTGGCACTTATCAAGTATTTGTGATGCCCAATACTGGGGTCACTGCATTGCATCTCTAGATAGATTTTGGACTCCTATAACCCTGGTAGGGCCCACTTCTCTAGACACTCTCTTAAAAGGAACATTAACCTGAATCAGGGGGCTACAATCTGTGTTTTTGTCAATGCTCCAAAAAGTTCTGGAGTACTTCGTTGAAAAAATCATGGTCATCACAACACACACACACACACACACACACACACACAGACACGCAAACACATGATACCTACTCACATCCTTCCTAATAGATGCAACAAAAATGAAGGACCCCACCCAAATGCTAATCCAAAGACTACCTATAATGAAATGTAATATTTTATTGATAAATGCTTCGTTGAACCTAAATTTCCATTTCCATCTGATAAACTACAATCCATGCAGAAAAATAGTACTTATTAATACTAATTACTAATTAGATTAATGGTTTTGATGATATTTTCCAGTAGTACGTATAGGGAAACAACATTGATGTTCATAGCTCCTAGACCAGAGGGCATAATAATCAGCTCAATATGTTAGATTTTCAGAAGCCACTGCAGAAATGTAAGTCGGATGTGTATACCTGTCACAATATTTTTTTAAAAAAAGCTCAGAAAAATAAATTAATACAGTGTAAGAATGCAAAGAGGCCTCGGAATCTGACATTATAGCCTGGCAGCATTCAGCTTTCCAATGCCAAGGACACAATGTTGAAATCTGACAGTACAGTAGTTAATAATATATTTATAGGATTCTGTACTTTAATAAAAGTCTCAGGACATCAAATCCTTTAAGCAAGCTAGAAGTAGCTCAAGGACAGGGTTCATAGGCAACTCAGATCCCTTCTGATACATAGATGGCATTTTCTGTAGGTTATTCTTTCCCCTGCTCAGTTTCCTTAGGACAATACCAGAGGATGTTGTGCCTAGTGGCTTAACAGCTCAATGCATCCAGGTGATGAAGAGGCCAACTCTGACACTTTTTTGGTAACATGTCAAACTAATTTGTAAGTATAACTATTTTCATTATAATCTAGCTGTCTATTTGGGAGGTGCAGATCAGATCAGTTTGCCTTGAAATTCACAAATTCTGTTTATTTCAAACATTTATTGTAGTCAAGCATATAGACTACTTAACTAATAAAGTCAGAGGCCATAGATGAAACGTTATTTGGCTTGGTCAATTCTGCTAAAGACTACTGCAAGTCTAGAGCTTCCAATACCTAATGTTTGTTTGTAATGAATAAGCAACAGCATCTGAGACTTCTGCTGTTTTCTAATAGCAAACTTGCCAACAGACTTGAGTTTTCAACCTATGATTTAGCAGCAGCAATATATATTATGTGATGGCACTTTAAATGGTACAGTTCTGAAAGATTAGCAGTGAATTATGACACAGCTTGCACATTAAATAGCAGGTTGTGCAGCAAATGTTACAGACAATTTGCAACCTGCAATATTAATATCTTAATGCTTTGGAGGATACATTAATTACAGTCGCTTGAAGAATGCAATAATTAGGCTGTTTTACAGTAACCACGAAGGTCAGTTTATACAAGAGATCATTCACCTGCTACAAAGCTTCCACAGCACATTAAGGAATCCTCACACTATGTTCCCTGTTCAAAGTGGTATTGTTGTGAAGAGAAGAAAGCAACAGGGACCATAGTCCTGTGGCAGAATGATGTTCTGTTGCTGAACAGTCAGGATTACCTGGCATAGCATTTTATCAGGTGATAAATATGAAGACATGAATACAAATCAAGTTGCCCGGTGGCTATAAAGTCAGCCCTGTATGCCCAAGAGCTACTGTGCTAACAGCATTACTGGAAGGCATCCAGAGATGGATGGAATGTTGTTAGCAAGCTGCAAGGTGCCTCTCCCCCCGCCCTGGAACTATTAAAAGGTTGGTTATGCATCCAAACAGCAGAAAGGGATCAAGTTAACATACCAGCTGTATTGACATTCTTGTTAATGGCCAGAGACAAACCAGGAAGTATAAAGGAACGAGAGCCAAGAGTGAAGGAAAAGGCCAATCCATGATTTAACGATGGAAAAGACAGAAACAATAAAGGAGACATATTTGTCTTCACCTCCTTAAATTTTATGGCTACAGGAGACTAAGGAGTCCAAAAGCTTTTTAGTGGGCATTTCCCTTGTCTAAGGTCGTGCCTTGAGAAAGGGAGTGTGTACAGTGGTTGAGTCACCATCAAGCATGGATCCAGGCTTGGGGAACACAATAAATGTGGATAGTTGTTTTTTGTTTTTGTTTTTAACCTTTCCACTTTAGAAATACAGTGGTACCTCAGGTTATAGATGCTTCAGGTTACAGACTCCGCTAACCCAGAAATAGTACCTCAGGTTAAGAACTTTGCTTCAGGATGAGAACAGAAATCGTGTGGCAGCGGCGCGGCGGCAGTGGCAGGCCCCATTAGCTAAAGTGGTACTTCAGGTTAAAAACAGTTGCAGGTTAAAAATGGACCTCCAGAATGAATTAAGTTCTTAACCCGAGGTATCACTGTAGTGAAATTGTTCCATTTGGTCATATAACCTTTGGACAGTGCACTTTTCTCAGGTGCTTCCTCCTCTGAGGACTGCTTTGTACATCACGTGGAAGAAATATACTACCAGCTGTGTCTCTCACACAGAACTGGGTTAGGATGAAGCACTTGTCTGAATGTGCAGCCGGCGTCAAATACATGATGCAGTGTGTTGTATAAAACAACTAGGGCAGAGCAATCCTATGGGAGGGAGAGGTTGAAATGGAAGCAGAAAGGAACTATTTTCCTTTGCCGTGTCAGGTTTAATTTGGCCTCTAACAAAGCGTGTTCTCCATAAAAGAGAGCACGTGTTGCGGTTGGGGGAACATGCCACCCTGCAGTGACTGTGCAGATTTGGTGAGGAACCCAAGCATTTAAATGGTTAACTTGGGTTACTGGGGAGTTTTGAATGTTGCCAATTTGGAGGTGGGGTCAGAGGCCTTAAATACAGGGCGTCCAACGCTGGGCGTCCTCTTGGCCTTTTGCACTGATTCAGGAGCAGTCTGCGTCTGGAGACGGTTGTATTTAGGCCTTGCTAATTCGAATCCGCTTTCTGATCCCTTAGCCCCCTTCTGCTTGTCCATCCTCACTCCTCCTGTTCTCTCTTCCTACCTCCCTATACCTTCCTGTGCTTTGAATACCCTACTTAATTTTACTTTTCTGTTTGTTTGCTTGGGGGGCGACAGGAGATCGGCTGTGGGTGGGGACCCCCCCCCCCAGCCCCGGGAGGCTTTGCCTCGCCGCCCCTCAGGCCCCGGCGGTGGCCTGCGGCGGGGGGAGGTTCGCGGCGCCTCCCGCCTGCGCCGCGCGAGCGCCCTTATTTAATTCTTCGACGCTCCGCGGCCGCGGAGCGTCGCCGGGCCTGCTCGTTCGCACCCCCTCCCCCCCCTCTATTAGGAGACTCCCCGCTCGGGGAGCCGGGGCGACTCCGCTCCGGCGCGCCCGCCTGCCCGCGGAGTCCCGGCCGGGGGGCCGGCCCTGGGACGCGGCGCGGCGACGCCGGTCGCCGAGGCCCGTCGTCCGCGCGGGCGGGGACCCGCGGGGCCGCGAGGCCGCTTACCTGGGCCTCCCGGGGGCGGCGGGCTCGGCCGTTGGACCCCGGCGCTGCGGGCGGCCGTTGCCGCGGTTCCTGGGGCGCGCCGGGCGCCTTCTCCGGCTAGGCTCTAGGGAGTCTTTTTTCCGGTCGGGGGCCTGGTCGCCGCGCGCCTTTCGCTCTGCGCGCGGGGCCTGCGCGGCCCTCCCTGGGTCCTTGGGCGCGGCCTGTGCCTGTCCCATCGGGGTGGCTGGCTGCGCAGTTGTGAGGCCTTAATTTTTTCTTATTTTTCCTATTTTTTCTAATTTTTCTAATTTTCCTGGCACGCAGGGGGCTGGGAGAGTGCCTGCCTGCGTTGCGTGCTGATTGTTGGCCCTCTTGTGGCCGTTGGCTGCACTGCTCCTGATTCATCTTAGCTCCCCCAGTGGCAAGGCGCGGTATTGCGCCTCCTCCCCCCCCCCCCTGCTTAGCTGACTCAGCCACTGAGCCTCTGGTAATTGAGAGGCCCTCTGCTGGCTGGCTAGGGGAAGTGCAGGCTCACTTCCCTTTGGCTCATTTCATAAAATAAGCTGACATTTAGTCAGTATATATAGACAATTAGATAGATAGATAGATAGATAGATAGATAGATAGATAGACAGATAAGTGGACGCGTGGCTCCATATTCCAACGTTGGTTTGAATTCAGGGCGTCACTTTGTTTCTTAATTATCCCGACACAGACAAGTTGGTTGATTTATTAATTTATTTTAATTGAGTTAATTTTGCTTTAATTCTTATAATTCTGATTTATTTTACTTCTAATGTTTTGATTTAAAAGGCTGACAGGTAGCAGTGGTGCTTCGGCGTTGTTGGTGTATGGGCCAGCAGTGGTTCACTCATTTGAAGCTTGTTAGATTTATTGGTCGTGTTGCTTGTCGAGTTTATTGATAATAATATTATTTCCGCCTAGCAGGTATGGCGCCAAAGAAGGCTGCTGCTCGTTCGGGTCCGGCCACCGTTTCAAAACGGCCTATTAAGGGTCCATCCCAGGCGTTCCGCTCACCCCCGGTGGGTCAACCTGCAGGGCGGGTGCAATCCTTGGTAGCAAGTATGGCCGGTGACCCAGCAGCCTTATCTCGTTTTGCGGCCGAAATGGACGGCTTCCTTCAACATTGCTCCACCCAGTCGTCGGTATCTGGGAGGCCGACTCCCTCAGCAACGGCGTCGTCTCCGGTTTCGCCGTCATCTAGTGAAGATGGGAGAGAAGGGTCATCGTCAGGCGGTTTGATTGTGGACCCCCAGTTAGCCCAATCCCCTGTCTTACCTGCTGTCCGGGGCCGGTCACGCGGGTCTGGCGGTCCCGCCAGAAGGGCCTCAAGAAAAAAGGGCCCCTCCGTAGCTCCTGCCCGTCGGCGTACGTCTGCTCAGCCGCCCGCCGAGGTGGCATCTGGTTCTGGCCTCTCACTTGTTGTCTCTCCGCAGTCAGTGTCAGCTCCATCCCTGCTGAATCCTGATTCCGAGTCGTCCATCGAGGACAGTCTTCCTGTCCCGGCCAGGAAGTCCTCAGGAGGGAAGCGTCGCCACAGGAGAGCGTCTCGGAAGCGTGCCAAACGGAGGAAGGACGACACTTCTTCCTCTTATTCAGGTACATCATCTTCTAGTTCCGATGATGAGGGTAACTCCATGGAACTTTATTGGGGTTTCGGCGAGTCGGTTTCGGGACTTCCACGGTGGGCGTGGGAACGAAGGGCCAACACACATCGGGCAAAATACGGGGCTACCCTGGAGTATAGGGATGGTGTGTTGGTTCCCGACATAAAAGTCTCAACCAATTCTGCCAGGGACATCATACCAGGCTCACATTTGTCGGCAAAGTTGCGGTCCAGGATTTTGAATGGCCGCTACATAGACATGTTCAAATTGCTCCCACCTTCGGAGGAACAGGAGAAGGGGAGTTCTTCTGCTAAGAAACGTTCTGGGGCCTCTGCCGCGGACCGGACATTCGAACATTGGCTCGATTGTTTCCAGGTCTTCGCTGGCGTGGTGACGGCAGCTTACCCTCGGAGATCTCTTCATTTGATAGTTTATCTATCTATTGTTCGCTCTGCATTCACCAAAGCTGGTGAAAAAGCTGCGATCAAATATGATGAGAATTTCAGGCGCCGCGCTGCCAGGATCCCTTCGGCCCGCTGGGATCGCAAGGATCTCGATGTGTGGACCACCTATGTAGCCCCACTCATTGATAAAAAGGCGCCGGAGCAGCAGAAGCCGAGGATTTCTCCTTTTAGGCCGGGCCGGCGTCTGTTATGCTGGGATTTCAATAAGGGCTCCTGCCAGCGTCCAGCGTGCAGATTCGCTCACTCGTGTGAGAAATGCAATGGATCGCATCCTGCCTCCTCTTGTTTTGGCGGTAGGCGGCCCTTTCGGGGGGGAAGGGGGGGTTCTCAGCAACCCCCCAAGTCAGCCCCCCTTCCTTCCACCTCAGGAACAGGAAAATAGTGTATTGTCTTCCTTGGCTCATACCCCTGTTCGTTTGTCGACCCTTCGAGTTTGGTTGCAGTCTTACCCCAATAGGGTTGCTGCACGTTATCTGGTTGATGGTTTTTCCGCTGGTTTTCGGATTCCGGTAGCCATGCCTCCCGTGGCACGGAATCCTTCTAATCAAAAATCAGTTTGCGAGCTGCCTGAAATCGCTCGGAAGAAGATTGCAAAGGAGGTGGCTATGCATCGTATGGCTGGTCCTTTCAGTGCTCCCCCATTTCGTAAGTTGCACGTATCCCCATTGGGCATCGTGCCAAAGAAAGCCCCAGGCGAGTTTCGCTTAATTCACAATTTATCACACCCTAGGGGCACCTCAGTCAATGACGTTATTCCTCAGGAGCTTTGCTCTGTGAAGTACGCTTCTCTTGATCATGCGATCAAGATGATTCGGAAGTTCGGCCCTGCCGCCTTATTGGCAAAATGCGATATTGAATCGGCATTCCGTTTATTGCCTATTCATCCTGAGGATTTTTGGTTACTAGGTTTCCAGTTTGAGGGCAAGTATTACTTTGACAAAGCTATGCCTATGGGCTGTTCAATAGCGTGTGCCGCTTTTGAATCTTTTAGCACATTTTTGGAGTGGGCCCTCAAACAAAAAACTGGATTGGGCGGAGTCACTCATTATTTGGATGATTTTTTATTGGCCTCGGCGCATGATACCGGCAACTGCGCGGTGCTGCTGCATGCCTTCGCTGACCTTACGCAAGAATTGGGCGTTCCGCTTGCTGCGGAAAAGACGGAGGGTCCTTCGACCCAGCTGACTTATTTGGGTATCCTCTTAGATACGGTTTCTCAAACTTCCAGCTTGCCAAAGGATAAGCTGGTTGCTTTGAAGAAAGTCATAGAGGAATTGCTCCCTTTGAAGAAGGTGTCCCTGAGGCAACTCCAGTCGCTATTAGGGCACCTGAATTTTGCCTGCAGGGTAGTGGCGCCTGGGCGCCCCTTTTGTTCACGCCTTGCTCGACTTACGGCGGGGTTGAGGGCCCCGCATCATCGGGTCCGCCTCTCTAGTGAGGTGAAGGCGGATCTCTGCATTTGGCTTGAATTCTTGGAGGAATTCAACGGGGTATCCCTGTGGCAAGGCACGTTGAACTTGCATAATGATTTTCAAGTGCAATCAGATGCTGCAGGTTCCTTGGGCTTTGGTCTGTATTGGAAAGGCAGATGGTGCGCCATGCCTTGGCCACCCGCCTGGCAGGGGGAAGCCATAACGCGGGACCTAACTTTTCTTGAGTTTTTTCCCATTGCAGTGGCAGTGCACTTGTGGCTCGATGAGTTCAGGGACCGCCGTGTTTGCTTCTGGACCGATAACCAGGCGGTGGTGAACGTGCTGGCCAAGCTGTCTTCACGCTCCCCCAGGGTGTCGGCCCTTTTGAGGGCCTTTGTTTTACATTGTTTACGTTATAATATAGTGTTTTCTGCACGTTTCATTCCGGGGGTGTCTAACGAAATTGCTGATGCTCTGTCCCGTTTTCAGATGGAGCGGTTCAGACTTCTGGTTCCAGAGGCTCGGGAACGTCCGGAATATTTCCCGGATCATCTCTGGAACCTTGGCAGCAATTAGTTTTCCAGGGAGTAGCTGCATCTATTTCCCCCTCTACCCTCCGGTCATACACTAAAGCATGGGCTGACTTTTTGGCCTTTACCCAGCAGTCAGTCAGTGTGGTAGGGAAGGTTCCACCCTCCACTTCTCAGGTGCTGAGATATTTGGCGCACCTTTTTCAGTTGGGGCGTGCAGCCAAGACAATTAGGATTCAGGCAGCGGCAATAGCGTTTTTCTCTAAGTCATATTTTGACAAAGATCCTTGTGCAAAGTTTGTAGTGCGTAGGGCCCTGGAAGGTTGGAGTAGGCTATGTCCTTCCCGACCCGCATCCCGGCGCCCGATTTCATTCGACTTGCTTAGCAGGATGCGTAAGAAATTGCGGAGTGTCTGTTGGTCCGCATATGAGGCTCGCCTTTTTTCGGCAGCCTTTTCCATTGCCTTCTTTGGGGCCTTACGGGTGGGCGAGCTGGTGTTGGAAGTTCACAGGGATGGTCGTTCTAGGGGCCTATTGCTCCAGGACATACAGTTATCCCCGGTGGAGCTGAGACTCACGATTAGGAATTCAAAAACAGATCAGAAGGGTAGGGGAGCCCTTATTCGTCTCCCGGCTACGGGGGAAGCTGGCCCCTGCCCCGTAAGAGATGTTAGAAGGTACCTGGCTGTTCGCCCCCCAGGGGAGGGTCCGATGCTGCGGCATGAGGATGGGCCGCCTCTGACAAGACACCAGTTCACAATGGTGATGCGGAAGGCGATCATCGCTTGTGGCGATTCGGCTTATGGTTTTGCCCCCCATTCCTTTAGAATTGGGGCGGCTACGACTGCAGCGCATTGGGGCCTGTCGGCCGACAGGATAAAGGAATTGGGTCGTTGGAAATCAAATGCGTTCAGAGATTACGTCCGTTGACAATTTGGTATGTTTACATCTGGTTTGTTGTTTGTTTTGCTTTTACCTCAGGTTTAGCGACTGTTCGCATCTGGTTGGTGGGGCACAGTATCGTGCATTGGGCTGGCATCGGAGCCCGGCAATCCGGATTAGGACCAGGTCTCGGCCTTCCTCCACATGTCCACTTGGCTTGGCTGTCCAGACGGGGAATGCGCTGGTCAGAGTTCCTGCCGCTGATTCGGAGGCAGATGGTGTCGGAGGGGCCTCCTGCAGCCATTGTGGTGCAGCTGGGTGAGAACGACCTGGTTTCCATGGACTGTTTTTCGCTACGTGCAGCAATTTTGGGCGACCTCGACGTGCTGCGGGCTATGTTGCCGACTGCAAAGATATTTTGGTCAAAGTTTTTGCAACGGCGCGCGTGGAGAGGGAGTCGTTGCCCGGCTGCCATCGAAAGGGCCAGAAAACGTGTCAATTCTGCGGTGGCAAAAAAAGGTTTTCGAGTTGGGTGGTGACGTAATCTCACATCCCGAGATTATTTCTCAGAATGAATCATTTTTCAGAGATGATGGTGTGCACCTTTCGGCCTTAGGGAACGAGGCTTGGCTAGGTGCGGTGGTGGCTAAGCTAAGGGATTGGCTGGGCCTGTGAGTGGTTTGGCGGTGAGCGGAGGGCTCCATGGCGGTTAGGCATTGGTTAAATTTGGTTGGTGGAGGGGTAAGTGCCTACCCCTCCAATGGTGGTGCGGAAATGGGAATTCCGTTAAAGGAATCCAGGGGCTTGCCATTCTTTCGTCCTTGTCCCTGGTATCGGACTTGGGCCGTGCAAGCCCCACCGGAACATGAGGGTGAGAAGTGTGAGACTGATGCCCAGCTTCACTTTCTCACCCAATACTTGTTTCCCACGCTGGCTTCCGCTGGAATCCGGAAGTCAGCTCTGTCCCTGGGGCAAGGACAGATAGTCATAACCAATGCCTAAGCAACCACTCACATTTTGTACTTTGAATAAAGTTGTGGCCAAAATTATGCCAAAAACCTTAAACAAAAATTGACGTGTGAAGTGTGAATTTTTTGGGGGGGTGGCATTGTGGGACTCAACACGCAAAGCGTGTTCTCCATAAAAGAGAGCACGTGTTGCGGTTGGGGGAACATGCCACCCTGCAGTGACTGTGCAGATTTGGTGAGGAACCCAAGCATTTAAATGGTTAACTTGGGTTACTGGGGAGTTTTGAATGTTGCCAATTTGGAGGTGGGGTCAGAGGCCTTAAATACAGGGCGTCCAACGCTGGGCGTCCTCTTGGCCTTTTGCACTGATTCACCCGCCCACCCTCCCTTTAAAAGGGGGGGGTTTTTTTGGATCTTGACCTTGCTATGCCTGTCATGGGGTCGTCCGCCTTGGTGCGGGGGCCTGGTAGGAATTTTGCCAATTGGCTGATTGGCTGGTGCCATTTGGTTTTTGCCTACTGCGTAGCAAATCGTCACAACTTGTAAGGTTGGCGGTTAGGCATTGGTTAAATTTGGTTGGTGGAGGGGTAAGTGCCTACCCCTCCAATGGTGGTGCGGAAATGGGAATTCCGTTAAAGGAATCCAGGGGCTTGCCATTCTTTCGTCCTTGTCCCTGGTATCGGACTTGGGCCGTGCAAGCCCCACCGGAACATGAGGGTGAGAAGTGTGAGACTGATGCCCAGCTTCACTTTCTCACCCAATACTTGTTTCCCACGCTGGCTTCCGCTGGAATCCGGAAGTCAGCTCTGTCCCTGGGGCAAGGACAGATAGTCATAACCAATGCCTAAGCAACCACTCACATTTTGTACTTTGAATAAAGTTGTGGCCAAAATTATGCCAAAAACCTTAAACAAAAATTGACGTGTGAAGTGTGAATTTTTTGGGGGGGTGGCATTGTGGGACTCAACACGCAACCACTTTTTATTCTAAAACCAAACCAAACACCCCTTTATCATCCCCATTCCTTTTGGGAAAGAAATGAACTAAGGCCACATTCACACCATAGATTTAAAGCACTATGACACCACTTTTAAAAAGGCATGACTTCCCCCAAAGAATTTTGGGAGCTATAGAGGTGCGAAGAGTTGTTTGGACACCCTTGTTCCTCTCACAGAGCTAACAATTTAAAAAAAAATAAAAATTAAAGTTTCAGAAGAAAAAGATTACATTAATAAGAAAAATAACAATAAAGAAAGAAAAATACAAAGTACAAAAAAGAAAAAACAGTTAAAAACAATTCCATCTTTTCATCGCTTCTCTTACATTTACTTGTTTCCCAGAGCTCCTCATACCTCCCTCTTTTGTATTCCAATTCAATTTGTTAGTCCAGCAATTCCTTTCCCTCCTTTTTAATCCTGATCTTTACTGTTGATATATTATAACATTAGATTTTTACGTATTAAAAACCAATTTTTCCATATTCTTTTATACCAGTACAGCTAGAAACCACTTAACTTCAATCCAACATCATTCTAACATTCATTAATTTTGCAATATTTCTGTAAATAGTCTTTAAATTTCTTCCAATCTTCTTCCACCAACTCTTCTCCCTGGTCTCGGATTCTGCCTCACAGAGCTAACAATTTGTAGAGGGACAACGCCTCCTCACTCTTGCTATACAATAGCAGTTCCATCCTTTCTTAGGCCTCATCTACACTATACATTTAAAGCAGTATCATACCACTTTAAATACCCACAGCTTCCCCCAAAGAATTTTGAGAATTGTAGTTTGTTAAGGGTGCTTACAGATTTCAACTTATTGGTGACCTGCATTGTCTTTAGTTGGAATGTGTGTTTTTCCAACTCTTTTTTTTCGTTGCTAGTGTTTGTAGTGATGGTGACAGCTGTTGCCATTTACTAATAAAAGCCAAACACCTAAGCCTATCAGTGCTGCATCTTTTCTTTAATAAAGGACAGAGTGGCACCTGATCAATCGGACAATTGAGTAACTGCCCATCCCTATGCATAAAGGCTTTATAATTTGGCCTGAGGCACCTATTCTCTATTAAATTAGAAACAACAACCAGAATTCTTCTCTAATTGCGGCAAGTGGGTCAAGCATCTCATTGAGCTCTTATTGTTGATCTACATAAAACTTTGCTCAGACAAAACCACTGGTGTTTAAAAATGATTTAAAAAATACTTATATAATGGACAACCAAGGAACACTATATTCATTACTTTTTCATTTTGTGTGACAGTTATCTAATAAGTGTGGAATTCTTGCAGTCAACTTGCAATGAACAGTTCTGGAACTTTAGAGTCATAAACTCATAGAAATTCATCAGCATTTTCGTACAAATTTCCCTGTGACAGTTATATGCATTTTGCATGCAATTTTGTCTAATATACACATTTTTTGCAAAACAACTTCCCGAAATATAATGGATTTTTGTATCTTCTTTGCACTGGTATATGCATGTTGATGCACACTGTACCAAAATAGATGCATTTTGTACCCTAATAATAATAATAATAATAATAAATTTAATAACAATAAATTTATACCCCACCCATCTGGCTGGGTTTCCCTTTAGTTTGCTGGGAAACCAAATTGCAAAATTGAATGAAGTGTGAATTTTGAACGATTGTTGTGTTTTGGTTCACATATTCTTTTAAAATGTGTGAATTATGGTAGCCTTGCCTTTAAATGGGAACTAAGTTGAATTTCTCTCCCATCCCATTCCTAGACAGCCATAGACCTTTAATAAAGATTATAATGGAAACTGCTTTCTTAAAATAGTTCACAGGTAGGATTAATAACATAGGTCAGATCAACATCTCAGCTTCCTCTGTGTTCCTAGCAGATCCCCTAAAATAGTATAATTGGATTGAGATAATAAAATATAGTTAAAGCCATGGTTTTCCCAGTAGTGATGTATGGAAGTGAGAGCTGGACCATAAAGAAGGCTGATCGCCGAAGAATCGATGCTTTTGAATTATGGTGCTGGAGGAGACTCTTGAGAGTCCCAAGTACTGCAAGAAGATCAAACCTATCCATTCTGAATAAAATCAGCCCTGAGTGCTCACTGGAATGACAGATCCTGAAGCTGAGGCTCCAATACTTTGGCCACTTCATGAGAAGAGAAGACTCCCTGGAAAAGACCCTAATGTTGGGAAAGATTGAGGGCACAAGGAGAAGGGGATGACAGAGGACGAGATAGTTGGACAGTGTTCTTGAAGCTACGAACATGAGTTTGACCAAACTGTGGGAGGCAGTGGAAGACAGGAGTGCCTGGCGTGCTCTGGTCCATGGGGTCACGAAGAGTCGGACACAACTAAACGACTAAACAACAATGACAACAAATAAAATTAAACTCTGGCTCCATGGTTGAGGGGCTGTTTTGTGTTGCTCAGACATGGTTGGGCAAGGAATTAACAACAGCTGGACCACAGCCAGCTTTGCTGTAAACTAGGCGCAAGCCCAGTGATGCCCAATTCATGTCATGAGTTCTGGTTATTAGCTGTTTTCTTCAAACATTTTTCACAATCTGTGTACCGGGAATTACATCTATACCAAATTTCAGCTTTCTATCTGTTGCAAAAGTACTGAACGATCCTAATACCCCCATAATTTTGTGGTCCAGGGTGGCCCTATATAATTAATGAAACAATGCACTTGCCAGGAGAACATGATTTCAAGAAGCCTCCAAAAGCCACACTTATTTTCTCAAGATGAAATCACCTTGTACTTTTAGGCCTTCCTTAAAGCAGAACAATTTGTCATTGAGCTACAAACAAAAATGAGTCCCTTGCTTTGTCTTCACTTTTATTTTATTTTTAACTATACCAATTTCTTCAGCTGTTCCTATCCTCCAGGCATGTAGGTTTTATCATTTCCAAATGAATGATAAAGTATAATAGTATTGTCCACTGGCATGGGATTTTTAAAAAATTGTTTTCCTTAGAATGGATCGTCATTCTTGAATTCTTAAGCACCCAATAGAAAACAGTTACAATTCTCATATGTACCCACTCTTCAAGCGAAATATTCCCTATGCCCTAGAGACAATTGATTTTGTAAATCCACATCTTCTTTATCAAAAACAGGCTCTTCTGAAGCTTTTTCAGATCTTGTTTGGAGTTATATTAGCATTTTGTGAGCTTTTCTTTGACAGAAGGTTAGGTTGGCATTAGCATAGTTCTGAAACTGTGCAAATAATTATTTCGTGCTCAGCTGAAGCAATATGCAGCAGTCAATTACTGTAATCTTTATTTATCCTCAATCTCTGGAGAGGTGTGATGTGACCAGGGTGAGCCTGAATGACAAGTCAATAAGGAATGAACTTGATACTTTTATAGCCTGATCCACAACCCAGTTAAGCCAAAGTACTTGGATTTAAATCAGTTTAGTCCCATTAAAGCCAGTCAAACTAAATCACCTTTACTCCAAGAATTTTGTCGTCCATACAGTGCATGTAAAACAGGGCTGTCTTTTGTGAGGCTTGGGTGCCTTTCAAAAGAGGCTTAAGTCACTGTTCATAATGCTGTACGTCACCAACGTTAGGCCTTGTCATCTTTGAACACTAAATGGACCTTTACCAAACCTATTTTGCTATATAAATTTGCTTTTAATCCCCATCCAGGTTACTGCAGTTCTGCTTGTTATTAAAATGTAACCAAGTATTGTTCTGCTGTCAGCCACAACAAAGATTTGTTACTCTTTTAAAAATTCTTGGCTGTATTATAGAAGCTATAAAAAGGCTAATAGGAAAGCAATAACTGGAATACATCTTGTACAGGACACATTGCTATTTCCTAGCATAATTCACTTTACAAAGTAACATTAGAAATATGATAAAACATTGAAACTTCTATAATAGTCTCAGGGCTTTTCTTGCTAGGTATAACCAGCCATTTGAAACCAATAAGTCTGATGACATTGTGGATTCTTTGATATTCAGTGCATTTCATATACAATAAACATGTAGCTCTCGTTGGTTATCATTAAGATGTCCTTTGCAGCAATGGCTGTTCAAGTTTTTGTGAAATTAACATGTCAGGGGGTTGGATATACACTGTGTCTGGATGCAGCATAAAGGAGGGGTTATTGGGTTGTCTTTGTTTTTAATTTTATGATGTATTTTGTGTGTTTTTTATATTGTAATTTTATGTTATGAACCGCTGTGAGATCTACATGTACAACGTGGTGTACCAATAATAATAATAATAATAATAATAATGCCCAGCTAAAGTGCTTGGGGAAAATGAGCCCAGGTGAACATTGGATTTGAGTAGCCCTGCTACCATTATCTAATTCAAAGGAAGAAAACCTCTCTTTCCCCAGCCTCACAAGAATCAACATCTGCAAAATAATGTGAGTTTTCTTTAATAGCCAGACAGCTCCTTTGAGGAGGCAGGACTTAATGCACTAGAGATTCAGTCAACATACCGTATTGGCCCGAATATAAGCTGCACCCGCAAATAAGCCGGACCTTTAAACTTCAAGGGGGAAAAAAGACAATACCCGAATATAAGCCCTTCCCTTCCACAGGCACTCACACCCGTAGATGGCAAACGCAGAAGAAAATCCTATGGGTACTAGAGAAGACCCACAAGTGGGCTAAACACCAGTTCGTAGCACCGTAAATGCAAATAAAAAAATCAATACTGCACTGTAAAATACGGCGAAAGCAATGAATGACATTAGAATTAATTGCACAACAGTCTCAGGCTTACAAATCAGCAATAAAACTTTTTTTTGTGTTCTGTTTTACCATATGTCTGTTTCAGCAGTGATATCGTAAAAGCCAATTTTTGTAAGGTCGCGAATTTAAACTGTACTTTTCACGGTCGGAATTTGGAAAAAAAAGTGTGGCTTGTATTCAGGTCAATACGGTATATAAGACTTCAGTTGGATCTAGGCCCCTTCAGAGACAAGGGCTTGTGTAGCTGCCTCAGGAGATTTCAGAGAGCTCTCCAAGTCCTGAAGGTGCTGGTGATTTATGATGGGGATTCTTTGAACTCCTGACATAGACTATTGGTTTGGCTGTTTGATGGGACACTCTCAGACTTACCCTGTGAGCCATGAGATCCCAAAGACAGGACACTATGCTCCACCAACCCTTTTCCCACTTCCATTCAATATGAGCTGCATCTCCAGGCTGATATACTGTAGGACAGTTGTGCTTTATAGCGGGGGAAGATTCCCCACTCTTGTTTTAACACTATCTTCCTTCAGCAGTGTTGAACCCACTAACAGAATAATGTTAGTCCCTGTGAAAACAATTGGTCTTTCTCAGTAATGTGCCTGTTAGGACTCTGGCCCGTATTTTCTAATAAATACATATTGCACCTTAATTGCTAACAAAACTACTTGACAGTTCCTGCGTTACGCATCACCTTAATACAAGAAAATGTCAAGTTTTAATTTTGCGTGTTGCATATTGGCTACCGGAATGATTGCTAAATGTGTTTTTGAAACATTAATTGAAAGAGGTTTTCCACAGGCTAATAAAATCCTTTTCACATGATTGCAAGAGTTTGGATTCATTACTGAAAACGAATAATGTAATACAGTGACAGATGAGGGCTGGGAGCCAAGGTTGATCTTTGCAAAATGCGTTATGAAAGTTAACCACAGCTAGATGTCCGAAGAGTGAGAAAGGAATGAGCATGTGTTACAAAGCAGGACAGCTAGACTTGGTGGTGTGTGAGAGCCCTAAGTGGAAATGAGTCACAGAACTTCAAAAAGAACAAACCTTAATGGCATTCTTCGAGTGATACCACCTCTCTTTAACTTGGCATCTTGCTTTATGTAACCTGCTGGTGGTGGAAGATGGAGGAGGAGACATAATAAATGGAGCTTTTATGGAACAAAAATTGCCTCTTAGTATCTTACTTAATGCACCGGGATAGAGCCAACTGCTATTAACAACATTTGCAGGATATGTGTCTCAGTGACCATAAATTATACACTTTGCAATCTTTCCCTCTTCCATCTAGCATATTTTGAAATGTAAGTTACAGTATATTTTGCCGTAGGTGCATGCCATAAAAACACTGTGTGTGTGTGTGTCAAAAAAGTGATCATGTAACAATAAAATACAGGGAAACAGGCAAATTATCCATATATAAAAGCAATCACTGTTAATGCACTGAGATTTATCAGTTTAACCAAATGTTCTTGAGGGTACATATCTTCAGTGCAGTCCTTGGAGATTTCCTTGCACAAAGCATGTTAACTGCATTGTGTGACAAAATTCCTTGTGTGCGTTGCTGAGAAACGACTACTTCTGGATTATATCTTTCAAATGATTGCAGTTTCATTTATCCTTTAAAATAGCACATGAATCAATATCACACGCACACCCTTTCCAAATCACTGGTTTTTCTTCTCTCTGCCATTCTAAATACTATTGACAGGAGCGGGGGGAGGGGGATGATATTCCCGGGATATCATCTGGACTAACATCAACTCATTCAAAATAACCAAGCATTAAAAAAAAAAAAAAGACCATAATGAGACACCTAAATTGTTCCATTTGCTCCATTTTCCTTTAATTAGTCTTATGATGCTCATTTGTTTGCATCTGGTAAGCTTGGTGACATTCTGAACTTGAACAGAAAGGGGTTTTCCAATTGATTGCATTTGTTACCACATGATAGGATTTATAATCTAACTATTGCTTATTCTACTTGATTTTATAACACTGAGGCATCTCTGGTATGGATTAGGATTGAGGTGGCTAACCTGTAGCTATCTAGATACTGGTAGACTACAACTTCCATTACGGCCATTATGTTGGATCGAACCCTATCTGCACTCTACATTTAAAGCACTATGATATCACTTTAAACAGTCATGGCTTTTCATAAAAAATCCTGGGAGCTGTGGTTTGTTAAGGATGCTGAGAGCAAGCATGGTGTAGTGGTTAAGAGCAGTGGACTCGTAATCTGGTGAACCGGGTTCACTTCACCGCTCCTCCACATGCAGCTGCTGGGTGACCTTGGGCTAGTCACACTTCTCTGAAGTCTCTCAGCCTCACTCACCTCACAGAGTGTTTGTTGTGCGGGAGGAAGGGAAAGGAGATTGTTAGCCACTTTGAGACTCCTTGGGGTAGTGATAAAGTGGGATCTCAAATCCAAACTCCTCCTCCTCTTCCTCTTCTTCTTCTTCTAAAAGTTCCCTGGGAAGAGGGATTGGTTGTTAAACCAATTGGGAATTGTAGATCTCCATAGGAAATAGGGGTCTACTAACAATCTCCAGCCAATTTGACAAACCACAGTTCCCAGAATTCTTTTTGGGGGATGCCATAGCACTTTAAAGTGGTTTAACAGCTCAGCTAGCAGAGCATGAGACTCTTAATCTCAGGGTTGTGAGTTTGAGCCCCACGTTGGGCAAAGAAGATTCCTGCATTGCAGAGGGTTGGACGAGATGACCTCTTTGGTCCCTTCCAACTCGACAATTATATGATTCTAAATGTATAGTGCAGATGGGACCTTAGTTTGACCTTGAAGTGCTGTTCTTAAGAGCTCAAAAACAGAGCATGATTCAGAAGATTCTAGGAGCTATATTCTTTTGAGAGGCTAGCATGTCCTGCATTTCTAAAAGCATCTATGTGTTCATTTAATACCATGTTAGGCAAACTACTGCTGCTTCATCTCTGTCTCCATCCATCCCTGATGGATACTATAACCAATTACGGCTGGATAACTTCTCAGAGACCACTTTTCGGCTTCTTCTCTTTTTTTGACAGATTTTTTTCTGCTTTGGTTTGAGAGATTATATTCCTTCTTTTTTTTTAGTAAGCAGACTGAGGTTCCAAATCACCCCCGGTTTAATTTGAGGAGCCCTATTGTATTTCTCTCTCTCTCTCTCTTTCCTTCTGCCCCCCTCCTTCCAACTCCACAGAGTCCCTCCGATATTATTCATAACTTGTTTTTTATTACATGGAGGGTGGTTTATATTGTAGCGGTGCCCAGTAGTACTGATATATTTAGTGCTGTGTCAGTATTTCCATTATAACCCCCTATTTTCATGGGTTTATGACTTAGCTGTAAAATTTTACTCTAGGTTTAAAGTTGGAAGACAAGGTTTCAGCCTTGAAGCATTTTTAACAAGGTTTTTTTTTAAAAAAGGAAAAAAGAAACCCACACACATATTCATTTAGTAATTTTTAAGCTAGAGAAAAATGAGAAAATACAGAAAAGTAGAAGCTCACTGTATATCACTTTTTAACCTTCCTCCTTAAAAAAACCCAACAGCTTTGCTCTATTTGTACCACCTGTATGCATAGTTTGGTCTGTCTAAAATTATTTACAATATGTGTATGTGGTTTAAAGGTATGTGTGCATACTGTGAGCCCATCTATGCAATAAATATTATAGGCCTGTGCCAATTTTAAAAGATTAGGTCATATTATTTTGACCATTCCATTTGATATATGATTGCCTTCCTCAGGAGAACATACAGCCAGCAATCAAAAACCCCTGGAAAGCCTCAAACAAAACACCCATCATTTTGTAAAAACCACCGTACAAAAAGCCCTGTTTCCTCCTTTTTTCAACATATCTCCCCAAGTATAACATTTTGCCAAAAACATTAAGCTGATGTGAGGCCTGATCCAAATGAACTAGCAGTGGAAGCTTTGTACAAGTGGGAAAGGCATTCTTCTGTAAAACAAAAAACCACTACCTTGAGTTATTGCTTTCATCACAGCATTGGAGCTGACTGAGGTAATTTCAAGTTGCTTCCAAAAGTTGCCACGTTTTTCCTTCCTTTGAATACTTGGACTATAATAGGGATGTCCCATTCTGTAATGATATTTTTACTATTTACACCCCACACATCTTACTGGGTTGCCCCAGCCACCCAGGGCAGCTTCCAACATATATAAAAACATAATAAAACATTAAACATTTTTTTAAAAAATTCACTATACAGGATTGCCTTCAGGTGGCTCAGGGGTCAGATAACTCCATACCCTGCAATATTTCTCCAATGAAAATAGGGACATCCTAAGGAAAACTGGGACATTCTGGGATCAAATCAGTAACTGGGATGGCTTCTCTAAATCTGGGACGTCCCTGGAAAATATGGACACTTGGAGTGTCTGAGGTATGAACAAAGGATTCTGGGTTTTCATAAGTCATGACTGTAAGTTTTCCTCTCTTCTTCAAGCTGAAATTGTTGAATGTAAGAGGTCTTTGGAGCCATTTTTTCACCTTTCATCGATCGATTCCTTTATTTGCTTAAGAACATAAGCTACTACAACACAAAAGCAAAATAAGTAAGCATAACAAATAACACATATAAAAGAATATTAAAGATTTTACCACAGGCATGAATGGGAGACAAGGGATTGGGTGAGGGGGCAAATTCTAGGCTACAATGCAGAAACATCAGTTGTTTTCATTTCCTGTAGCAGATGATCATTCTGACAGGGTTTAGAAATAAACTGAATGCATTTCCACATTATTTTCTGTGCAACGTTTCCAAACAATAGAGCCCTATGTGTGATATATTTATACAAGAAGATAAATCTTTCCAGAATTGTATATCAGGTTACCTATGATAATGTCCCTGGAACACTTCAATGCATAGACAAGTCTGAAACATAATAATATCCTCAATGGCATTGTGGAACAAATACAGAGGCCTGCATTTTAACCAGGATTGTGGCTGTAGGAAGTGTAATAAGTGTTTACATGAGTATAATAAGTGTTTGCATTAAAGGAAAAACATTGTCCTCAGCGTGATGTACATCTGAGTAGAATGCATTGGATTACACTTTTAAATCAAGGTACTTCAGCATAAAAATAATGGGAATGATTAGATAAACACCATTAGCAAATATTTTCCACAATGAGTACAATAAACTAATGTGTGTGTCTGTGTTCAGAGCTTACATCCCTTTATGGTAAGGGAATCCTCACACATTTGTTGTGTTGGCATCTGTCTGCCTCCAGGGGTGAAATCAGACCTCTGTGTTGCAGTGTTGAAGTGAAAAGCTTGGCAGTGCATATAGAGGTCCTGGGCTGCCCAGAACAACAACCCCCCCCCCCGACTTGCTGATGTGGTCCAAAGGAAAGCATTGGGCACTAGCTTGGCTACAAGGTAGACTAGGAAGCATACAAGGCACCATCTTGGTGACTGAATCTTGGTGGAGGGTTTTTTGGCCTTAACTTTTCTTGAATTCCTGTTAACCTACAGAGGCAAAATACAAGTGTCTGTGACCACTTTCTAAGTGTGGTTAGGGAAAGAGAATTGAGCCCCCCTGTACAAAAAATAATGATCATCATCATCAATCTTTATTACGGTCCAGAGACCCTACAAATCAATAGCCTGGAAATAAAATTCCCAATATTAAGAGATCTAAAGGAAAATAGCGCCCTCTTTCTAAACCCACCTCCATGTAGACATTCAAAAGATTGCCAAATCAACTATGCCGGATTCTGCTTGGCTTTTTTACAAATAAGTCTTGACCTCATCATTGCTAATGGGGCATTCCCCGGGGACAGAGAAGGCAAGTACACATTCATAAATACAAATGGAGCCAGCACAGTAGACTACTGCCTCACTAACAGAGAGGCCTTCGAATCAATTAAAAAATTCACCATAGACAATAGGACTGAAAGCGACCACCTACCTCTAATCATCTCCACTACTGGCCAAAAAATAATAATGATATCCCTCCAACTGCAAACCAGTTTGGTCCCTAAGCCCAGTATCAAAATCCATGGGTGGACTACTGATTGCTAGTTAGTGTTATCATATAGTCGAGAAAAGATAATGACACCTGCTATCTCTGATGCATTGGAAGCTTCCATTAAAACCTTCCTCGTTAACATGTAAATAGATGTATCAACGTGTAGGAGTCAATAGACTAAAATATGGAATGTTTCTGTACTCTAGGGTGGTAGGCAGGAAGGTTATATATATATATATATATATATGAATGAGACATGCATTCAGGGAGATGCAATGAATAAAAATGAATATGAATGTCCAAAGAGGGCCCAGGTAAATCGTGCCTTGATACTACTCATCAACACTTACTATTCCAGCATTGCTTCTTAGCAGAAATCCAGCTGTAACAAAAACTGCATTTGTGTCATGGATTTGCTGAGTATTATATTGATTTTAAAGTGTGTCTGTCTGCCTCTTCCTTGTTAGCCTGATAAATATTCCTAAAGTAGGCTCTAATATTTGGTACACTTGCTGGCATTCCATTACCCTAATCAGTCAGAGAGCTGCCTAGAATATTATCTGAGATGTCTCCCATTCTCCGGTGATATTCAGAAAATATGCTGTATGGCAAGGAACTGTATTTCTTCTTAAACAGCAGCCCGAGTGCTATATAAAGAATTTGGAGCGTGTCAGGTACAATACATCACGTTTGGTTGTTTTAAAATGAATGCAACTTAACCTGCATCATAGACGTAGCCAAGCTGAGTAAAGGTATTTACATCATGCTCTTTGGACTTCAAATGGTTGGCAATGCCTCAGAATGTCCCATCAAATACCAATGCAGTGAACAAGTTTTGACACCAATTTAATTCTTTCTCCCACACAGTCCCTGTGTTTGAAGTAATTTTCTTTTCTCATTTAAAGAAAGGCAAATTTGTTCAACTACATCACAGTTTTCTTTCTTTCTTTCTTCCTTCCTTCCTTCCTTCCTTCCTTCCTTCCTTCCTTCCTTCGTACCAGTAGTGTGTGTGTGTTTCGGTTCAGTGCATGAAAAGTGCCTTCTCCCTAACAAGCACAATTACTGGCAAACATCAGGTGGTTTGCCATAGAATGGGAAGAAAACTTTGCACTTTCTTCTGAGGCTTTTTAAAAAGCTTATTCCACTTTTAATTTGGTGAGGTGCTCAAAATTAACTCCATAGCTATAACAAATTTTAATATTATGTAGGGATGTAATACTTAGCCAGTATTTCAAGTGATCTGAGTGCTTCATATGCCTTATCAAAAATCCTGACCACAGGCAATTGTAGAGGGAATTCTGAATCACATGTAACTGATTTATTTCAAAGCTGATCCATTTTGGATTCAGAATTTAGACTGTTATACTTAAAACTATTTTACCTGCGTGGCAATAGAGTTTTCACATATCACATTGCAGCTTCTAAGGAAATATTGTAATTTCCCCTGATGAAGACCTGGATGAAACTCAAAACACATTAGGCTTCTCTGTATTATCTTTTGTAATATACCTGCCTGGTTACTCAGTTATTGACCTCCATTTTGTTTCAGTCGGACTCTGACTGTCTTGTTTGACTATGTTTTGCAGATGGGGACTGAGGGATAGCAACTTGCCCAAGGCTTGCTTAAGGGTACCTATGACGTTCATATCTCAGAGACGACCTTTGACCCAGGGATTTTCCAGGCTCATGGTCACTACGTGAGTGTATTTCTTAGACAGTACTGTTTCTGGGCTGGATTTTCAGTAGCATTTTATATTAGCTTTAAAACGGTCTTTTACTACTTTATGAGCCCTACTCTGCTCCAGTAAAGGAGCAGAAGCTAGAAATAAATCAAAAGTTTATTGATACAGCAGAATGATATATTGGCTGTAACTACTTTTATCCTGAATGGTACTGTTGAGTAAAAAAATCTTTATAAGGGGTAGGTAAAACATATTTTCAGCATGAAATAACAGGCAAAACCATAGCCAGATACGGATGGTATTATGTACACTGATACTACAGAAATGAAATTAGGGGTGCCTCAGGAATTTGATAGGCAGTTCGAAAGCACGTCAAAAGTGCAAGTAGATAAATAGGAACCGCTCCGGTGGGAAGGAAAACGACGTTTCCGTGCGCTGCTCTGGTTCGCCAGAAGCGGCTTAGTCATGCTGGCCACATGACCCGGAAGCTGTCTGTGGACAAACGCCGGCTCCCTCAGCCCATAGAGCGAGATGAGCGCCGCAACCCCAGAGCCAGTCACGACTGGACCTAATGGTCAGGGGTCCCTTTACCTTTTTACAGGAATTTGATATTTGCAAATTCTGATCCCGAATGACCTGATCCACACCTCCTAGACAAATGTAAATATCAGAATGTATGGCTGCAAACCTATACATGCATACATGGATGGAAGTCTAAATGGGGATTACTTCTGGTCAACATAAATAGAATTCAGCTATAGGTTGGCCAGTAGCTTCAATGCTTTCTAAATGTCCCAACATAATTTATAGCTCAAAAGGCACATTAAAATGCCTTTTATAATATATAATTGAGAAATGTCCATTGGAATGCGGATTTTTCAAAGTTTGCTGAAGAACAGACTTATCAGCAACATGCAAAAGTGACACAGACCAGGAAGACTAATTTGTCCATCCCTAAGGAAAGCAATCAATGCTGAATGTAAGTACTTTGTATAAACAAATCAGTGTGAGTGCATTTTTTCTTTTAAAAAAAAGGAATCATATTTTTTTTTAAATAAAACAGTTACATTAAATTACCAGTGTTCTCTTATTCATCTCATTTCCGGAATAGCAATCAATCTAGCAAATGTGATCCCTATTTCCTGTTGTTGCTTCTAGTCTGCAAATGATATGCAATTGACTGTGTGCCCCTCCCATTTGCATTGTGTTTCCTTTGTGCAGAAATGAATAGAGTAAGATGACACAATGACAACTTAATTTCATGGTGGACAGCAAGATGAATAATGTAGCTTTGGGTGGAAGATTAAATGTAGTGCAATGGTAAGAGCCGCTTACTGTTTCTTTCGGCTAGCAGCAATTGCAGCCCGATGTGGTGTCTCCCTCTCCCCCCGGATGCACTACACCATTTTGGGCACTGCACACACCCCTGGCCATTGTGGAGGTTCATGGGTTCCCGCCAAACCCATCAGTTTGAATCAGTAAATCCACTGCGGTCCTGCAGGCTGTGGCTTGCCAAGTGGCCCGAGGGAGGCAGGCTTCTCTCAGGTCCGCCTGGCAAGTATATATCCCGGCCGACTCAGCTCTCCTCACCCAGTTTGCTGGGAGCATCACCCACCCTTCCTCCATTAGGTTTTCTTACTGCCTTAACCATTTCCTCTTCAACTGGGTGGGCTTTGCTGTGGTCTGTTGACAGTCACTGTATTCAGGGCCAGGAAGTTTCCCCCCCATCACAGGTTTCACCTTTCCCATAGCACTTTGGTGGTTTAGGTCTTGGATGGAATCCTATAGTCTTTCATCCAACTGGGGTGTGGTGAAGTGATGACACACACATCCCCTGTTCCCTGCAGTGGCAATTATAGGGTACCCCGTTAGAGGGTCCGGAATGAAGTCTCTGTCCAAAGAGCCAAGTATGTAAATTTAGTGGGCCATTGAACTTCCCTCAGTGTTTGGGGGCCATCTGTGTAAACCTGCATTTTGCGATGGACCCACCCCCGAATTGACCCTGTCATACCTCAGTTCCCCAGAGGGGGAGCTGAGAGGGATATATGCCCATTGCCTATGCCAAAGTCTTCCTACATCTGAAATCAATAAAGTTTTGGCCATTTTAATCCCAGATGGTTGTCTTGTCCATTTATTCATCTACACCTATTAGATACTCTGGGAGGGGTGCTCTGCAGTTGGGCACGCAGCAAGGCTGCATGCAATGAATACACGGCAGAATAGAAAATGATGTATTCATATATCACTGTACAGGGCTTGCATGAACCCCTCTGCAAATTAAGTCCACATGTATTTGCCTAATTGAATTAATAGGGCATCCATAACAATCCAATCTTCAGTTGTGGATCTTGAGGCTGAGTAAGAGGACTGCAGAGAAGTCATCAGGGCAATGCCTACTTCCAATCAGTTCCTTTTTTTAACTCCCAACACTTTCCCTGGGAAATCCCACAGTTACCCCTGAAACGGAACAAATGACAATCAGGTTTTCTGCAAATTGCCTTTTGTGCTGATTTATCAGGAAAGAGTCTTTTCCCAGGGAATGTGGTGGGGCAAAACATAAACCACTCGGACACAGACCTATGAAGTGTGGAACCAGACCTTAAAATGCAGCACAAAAGGAAGTTCACGGGGATTTTTCAACTCACACCAACTTTTGCAGGTAAAACATTACTCCTTCATCAGAGCTGGCAATGACTTCTGAGCAGGCACATAAGAATGTGACAAAGCCCTATTTCTTCATGCCCTAAACTGACACAATTTGCTAAACAGCCCCATAAAAGGGGGACAGGAAAGTAGCACTCGTCAAGGGAAAGAATTATGCTGTGACAACTGAGCTGAAGCAAAAAGGCACTCATTTTGAAATGAAACTGGAAAGGATTCAAATAGCTGCTAGAAATACAAGCCTATTAATTGCTTAGGCACAAAGCAGCCAAGCTGCAAAATAAAATAAAGGCATTAATAGGACACTTTAATGAGGGCTTTTAATAGGTGTACATATGATAAGTGAGGGATAAAGTGGTTGCCTAATAATCCACATTAGGATCTAAGCAGGGAGTTGCATTAGTGTTACCTACACTCCTCATATCTATGGCCTTCTGTTTTCTCTCCTTTTGAAGTTTTACGCTTTTTCTGTGAATTGTGCTAATTGAAAGCTATTCAGACCACCCACAGAGCTGGGGTATGAGGTAAAATGCATGGCTTTGTCTCCATTACATTTGATCCTCCCAGCAACCCTCTGAGATACCTTCGTGTAAACGAGAAACATGAAAAGCAGCCTTATACCCAGTCAGATCATTAGTCTACCTAGCTAGGCATTTTTCTACACTGATGAATAGCAATTCTCCAGGGTTTCAGATTAGAGATCTTCCTAGCTCTACCTGGAGTTGCCAAGAACTGAGCCCTGCACCTTCTGTGAGCAAAACAGGTTCTCTACCACTGTTCTAAGGTGCTTTCACATGGCTAGATGATGAGGATTATCATTACAGTGGTACCTCGGGTTACATACGCTTCAGGTTACATACACTTCAGGTTACTTACTCCACTAACCCAGAAATATTACCTCGGGTTAAGAACTTTGCTTCAGGATGAGAACAGAAATCGTGCTCCGGCAGCGCGGTGGCAGCAGGAGGCCCCATTAGCTAAAGTGGTGCTTCAGGTTAAGAACAGTTTCAGGTTAAGTACGGACCTCCGGAACGAATTAAGTACTTAACCCGAGGTCCCACTGTATCATTATAATACCATTAAAAAAATTAAAAGGAAGAGAAGCAATGTTGCAGCCCTTGAGCCATCTCATAAAGGGATGCACAGGGCTCTTGACTCAGAAGCATGTTTAGTTCTGGTTCATGATCTGACTGGGCTGGATCAGGTGAGTCTGCTTTGAAACCCACTTGGGAGATTTATTCCCTATCCCTAGTGGCCATATCCAATGGAATCAAATGCAAGTGGGGGAAAATCAAGGTTACAGAAAGTGGTGGCAACAAAAAAAGCAGGAAACCTGCTCCAAACAGGCAGCAGCAGAGGAAGCAGCTTGGGCACCTGGGGCAGTGCGCCCAGGGGCGGGGCGAGCTGCCTGTAGGGGCGGGGCACACCACAGGGCCACCGGAGTCTGCCTGCCTCCTCCCACTCAACCACCCTACAGCTGGGGGGCGAGAGGCAGCAGGCAGACCATTTGGACAGTTCAAAGCCTGCGCACTCCCAAGACATCGCGTCTCTCCCAGGAGAGACGTGTAGCTCAGGTGCGCTGCAGGCTCCGCGGTGAGTGCCGCCTAGCATTTTGTCACCCCCCTCAGTGGTGACACATGGGGCGACCTGCCCCCACCGCACCTCCCTTCCTCCGCCCATGCAAACAAGACAGTTTTAAAACTCAAGCAGAGCTCAAATTTCAGAATACTTTTTTTTTTCTGAGAAAATCACTGAGATATTTCTTTTTTCTTAACCCACTTGGAAAAGGAGGCCACTGTGCAGAATTTTGTACAAGCACTCTCCACCTTTTTGATCGTGGACCCCATTTTGTGCACACAATGTCCTGGGATGATCCAGCTACAGCCTCCAGATCAATCCCAAGAGTAACTTCACATAGAACAAATTGCAGTCATCCAATTGTGAGGTTAACAATGCATGGACAATTGTGAGGTTAACAATGCATGGACAATTGTGGTCAAGTTATCTTGATCTGGTAATGCCCATAACTATCTGATAAGGATGGGAACAGGGGTGTGCAGACTAAAGGTAAAGTAAAGGTACCACTGCCCGTACGGGCCAGTCGTGTCCGACTCTAGGGTTGTGCGCTCATCTCACCTAAGAGGCCGGGAGCCAGCGCTGTCCGGAGACACTTCCGGGTCACGTGGCCAGCGTGACGAAGCTGCTCTGGCGAGCCAGCACCAGCGCAGCACACGGAAACGCCGTTTACCTTCCCGCTATAAAGCGGTACCTATTTATCTACTTGCACTTAGGGGTGCTTTCGAACTGCTAGGTGGGCAGGAGCTGGGACCGAAAGATGGGAGCTCACCCCGCCGCGGGGATTTGAACTGCCGACCATACGATCGGCAAGTCCTAGGCACTGAGGTTTTACCCACAGCGCCACCCGCGTCCGCGTGTGCAGACTAGAAACCTCTAATTTTTACATGACTGGAATGAAGCCTGGCTTCCAGAAATCACCCCCTGTATTATGCCCATGACACAATGCTGTCTTGCAATGAAAAAGATCCTCTAACCCTGCTGTAGTTAATGTTCTTCAAGAAAATTTGCCTTGTTTTAATATGCAGGTGTGCTGCTCTTTCTAGCCTTTGGTTCCTTGGGAGTAAATCGTTATTTCATTGTCTAACAGTGTCCCTCACCAGTATCAGTTAAATTGGTCTATTTACAAACAAGATGAGAACAAATGCCATCAACAAGAATCATATTTTTCTATCATCATATATTATCTAAAAAAGGATAGCTATTTCAGGCAGTATAGACAATGAAAGACAATGGAGCAGTGAGTAATGAATAATACAAATGCAAAGAGTAAAACATAATAAGCAATATGAATGCAGAGAACAAAATGTATCAAGCATGCTTGATTGTTTTTAAGAATTCCAAAATTGTTGTATGGCAAGGATTAACTTTAGTGCAGGTATATCTGTCTTGCTTTTGGTGTTGCTTATGGTACCATGTTCTGCAAAAACTGGGGGCAATGAACTGAATTAGTCTTTGAGATAGTCCATCATGTGATCTGCAAACTGCCCTTGGGTTAACAAATAAATGCTGGATATAGATAATACCATTCCAGCAACACTGTAGAGTTATCACTTCCTAACATAGCCTCTTATCAAACCAGTTATATAGGTTTTGCTGGAAACTGAAGCAGTGTATAGAAAAAGCCAATATTATGTCCAGCAAGCTTGGCTACTACTGCAATGATGGATGCATAGATAGTTTAGTGGTAGGTAATGAAAATATCATTTGACATCAGCCACTGTCTGCCTATGACTGTATATTTGTAAATAAGGCAAATATTACACAAAATACCAATAAGCTTTCATTTGCCTTATTCCAAAGGAAACTAAACCCAACTCTTATTACTTTGCTCAGAGAAGTGGTATAAACTTATTTCTTTTCTTTGGTGATCACTCGTAGCCGAGTAAGATTGTCTTCCATGAACACGGTCTTAACAGTGAGTCCATAAGTGACTGTGGAGGCCAATTCTGGATCAATTCTATTAGAATTAGTGGTATAGACAGTTAACAGTGAGAAGAGAAGATGGAGATAAATAGGTATGAAGAATATGTATGCAAAATAATCTCTTGAAATAGATCAGGGAGGGGCAACCTGTGGCATTGGACTACAACTCCCAACATTTCTGATCAATGGCCATGTTGGCTGGGGCTGATGGGAGTGGAACATCTGGAGGACAACAGGTTTCTCTAGATTCTGAAATCTGTAACAAAGATTGTTGAGCCAGATGGACCAGTGGTATGACCTGACATGAGACAGCTTCCGATACTCCTTCCTAGATAGCACTGTGACAAATGAGTGTATAGCAAAGTCATCTCAAATTAATGGAGATACTTTAGATTAGATCCTACAAATAAGTAATGTATCACAGAGATGAAATGCTAAATGGCAAACTGGCACTTTCTTCACCTTTCCTTATGGATCATCTTCATGACCCTGGTTTAGCACTTCAGAACTAAAGGTAGACCAGAACAACAGAGGCATGTTGTGGTGCAGAAGCACTTGCACAGTGGGTGTTTGTTTTGGGCATGCAGATGGTGGTCCCATGTTGTCTCTCAGTTCTGTCCATGGTTACATGCAATTGCATGATAATGAGAAGTTGAGATCTCGATTACAGTAATCTAAGAACTAATATCTGCCCAGGAGGTATGCAGTTCTAAATCAACTTTGTTGCATGTCAGATGGGGCTATATTGTCCATGAAATGTAGAGTGGCCTCATGAATATAGACTTGCTTGTTAAAATGTTTTGGTTGCTCAAGCCACCATAGATCTGTACAATCTGGCTCAGATACAATGTATTACCATGAAACTATTGGCACTTCTGATGAGCCTATATCTATTGTCATCCAAAAAAGCAAAAAAAGCAAGGACTTCCTGTTCAGTAGGTGTCCATTTCTGAAAAAAGAAAGTTCTCAAACTTCTACATGCTAAAGTTATCTTAACAGTATTACAAACCTTTTTGCAAGAGCAGTGAAAAAGTCAAAGCTCCTCAGATTTCTTCCTGTTGTTGTTTTTCTGAATGTCTGTTTATAACATCCCTGCCTTCTGAGAAGTTTTATAGGAGACAGACAGGATGACAGAAACAGCACAACAGTGATGTCTAGACCAATGGAGGAATCACATCTTAACAGATATTGGTCCCCAATGAGTGCTGGTGAAGCATAGGCATATCTATTGTCTGAGATTGGAAATACATTTTTGGTGAGGCAATAGGAGCCGGAGTGGCGTCTGGTGTATTAAATATGTCCATCATTCATTTGTCCCTCTAAATATACTGTTTATATGCTAAGAAGTAAAGATGTGAAGTTGCTGAGATGTGTCAACCAATGAATTTATCTTCAAGCTGTCTTTGCCCCCCTCTCTCTTAAGGTGACTTGTACTCTCACAAACACTTCTGGAACTCTTGCCTCATTCTTGGGCTGTTCTGATATATTTGTGCTGTAGAGTGCCTGGATATGAGTTAATGCTAATGATTTTGCCCGTTCAAGATTAGATTAAATGTTTTGTGCAGGGAAACAAGTTCTGAACATGCTTTATATGGAAATTAGAAAAAAATTGTAATGTTTTCTCACCTAGAGGGTACACTTATTCATCACAAATATAGGAAACAGTATATTCTCACTATAACGTTACAAAGCACTCAGATTCATTGCCTAAATTAAACAGATCCATATTTTTAGAAGATAGGCAATTAATGAGGTACATTTTTTTTTAAGAAAAACTAAACTAAACTAAAGGGGGCATTTTATGTATCATTTCCTTTGCAGATTATTTTGCCTATATATGTAATCAATCAATAAGGCTTCTTCAGGCACTTTAAGTGGTTAATAAATTGACTTGAATAAGTTATGGATTTGCCATTAAGCTTCTTAAAGAAATAGACATATTGAACAAGTTGTGCTTTTAAGATCTAACTGTTCACTCACATTTTTAAAGGCTGGCTATCACATCTTCCTGCTGCAATTAAAAAAGGGAAAGGAGGGCATTATTCAGAAATATACCTTGCATATATCTAAAGGATAAATATTTATTTCCTTATGTAATGATATGGACCATGTTTCTCAGTACTGTACATATGTATGGAAGTAACTTTTAGGTCTTCCTAAAACTTCCATCTGTTACTGTTGTGATGGGATACTTGTGACCCTCCACATGTTGTTGGACTCCAAATCTTCTCAGCCCCAACCAGCATGATCAATGGTCAGGGGTGATTAGAGTTGAACAGTATCTGGAAGACCATAGGTTTGCCAGCCTTGTCTTCGTAGGAGGTTGACACAATTGGTCAATTAGCATCAAATATCCTACAGTAATCACAGTCTATGACAATGGTGAGGTCATGCTGGGGATTGCACTTCAGCTCTTACCAGAGGGGCCATTTGGAGGCCACCTACCAGAGACTGTTAGGAAATGGAGACCACACAAAGGTCTACTTATTAGATAAGCAGCCTTCAAGTAAATCCTGTTATTGGTCAGCTAGTCTATTTGCAACTTTTTCTCAACCTGAAATGGGGCCTTCAAATTAGAGTAGTGGTCTGCCAGAGTCCCTGGCCTGCAGTGTGTGTTTGGCTGGGATTGAAATCGACATTTTCTACATGTTTTCAGGGTGTGTGAAGTTATAGGTAGTGTCATGAGGCTCAAGGATGGACTAAGGTTCCTCATAGGATCCAACTCCTAGGGGCCAAGGTTCCTTCACCCCCCCAATAAAATATTTGAGGCGTGGGGTGGGGTGGGGAAGCAAAGTTAAGGGCATTGCCATTCAAATAGTGTGTGCGCGCCACACCATGTGATTGATTATGTGGAGCAGGGCTTACCTGCCCCCCCAATTTTTTTTTATTCAAGTTGGCATCCCTGGGATTGCCCACTTCAATGCCCACACGGTCTGAATTAGAAATATTGGCTGTTAAATATAGCCAAGCTTCTTTTTGTAAAGACTGATATGGGCAATGCAGAGGGCATGCTGTCCCACAAGGAGATCCTAAGAACATAAGAACCAGAAAACTGGGTAGACACAAAAGGTCCACCCAATGTCTGAAATGAAGATTTATGCCAAATGGTTATTCAGTTCCTCATTTAGTCATTGAAATTGTGTGAGTGGTTCTGCACAGGAGGCAATAAAAACTAGGGCCTGGGGGGGGGGCATTGTCACCAAGTGCCAAATGTTTTGACTATTGTGATATTATAAGCTGCATGTACTATTAATGGGTTGGATCCAGAGAAAACCACATAGAAAGAGGCTGGATGAAGCTGATTTACTGTCAAGGCTTCGAGAAAAGCTATTCCTTCCCCGGTTGCAGCAAGAGCAGAGAAAACAAGGTAAGAGTCCTTTTTAATGAGTTTATTCATTCATAATAGTGAGAGACGACAGAACGTAGCAAGCCCTGATAATGGTGTTGCTCCACCTGGGCTCCACCTCCCTCCTTCCTAGCAACAGCATCTTCCCTTACAGTGGCTGCTCATGGCCATTTCTCTCTGAGTCCTTTGTCCCTGCACTCTTAATGAATGCTGAGTTCTGGGAGAAGATGGGGAGGGTCAGAAATACTCTCCAGTGACAACATGTCAGCTGGCTGCCCTGCCTCTGTCTCCCCTCCCCCTTCTTCTAACACTTCCCAACTCTTGCGTTTCAGCTATCTCTGAGCTGTGAAATTCCTCAAACTCCTGCTGTGAATCAATGCTGCATTCTTCTTCTCCCGCAGTGTCAGGAAAATGGGTGTGTGTGTGTTGGGATGCATCCAAAGAAACGGGGGTAATTTGCAAGCCCCCAGCTGGCTCCAGCCCACTGGCCGGTCCGGTAGCCGGGCGTTCTCCGGTCCTTAGCTCAGCATGAAACAGCGACCCACAGCTTCAGAAGCCTTCAGAAGCTGGAGCACACTCTAATCAGCAGAGTAATAAACTCTTCTCAACAGAAGGGCAGATAGAGGCTGTGTAAAGCATATATACAAGCAGTGTATTCAGGACAAAGGAAAAACATGTCTTCTCCCTTTCGTGTCCAAGCAAGCAGCATAAGCAAAAGCTATACACAAACCGGAAGTTCCCAGCAAGCTGTGCTGGAGTGTGAACAGGCATGTGACACACAACAGCCTGTTCCTCTTAAGGTGGATCTGAATATCTTAACAGTTTGATCTCCACCATTCCTCTTCTCTCTTGTCCCCTTTAGTCCAATCCCTGACATTTACCCACTGAGTTCTCCACTGACAGCTCCTTCTGTCCCTGAAAAGTATCTCCAAAGGGTCACTTGCAGAAGTTGCCTTTGGACACACACACACAACCTTAGTCTCTACATCACCACCACACACCATAGTCCACCATATTTGCAAGGGCCCCAAAGCAGCAGGAAACAGCATTCTACCACTGGGTGCAGGATGCTTCTTAACAGCAGCTTCTGGGAACCACAGGAGGACAGAATGCTCTTCTGTTTGGGTTCTGCTTGCAGGCTTCATATGGGCATCTGGTCGGCCAATGTGAGAACAGGACCTTGGACTAGATAGGTCATTGTTGTTTGATGCAACGGAGCACTGTGCCTTACAAATGAAGTTCTAAAAGATTTTCCTTGAAAAATAATGTTATGAGCTGCAGAGTGGAGGTGTCTGAAGTTGATGAGTCTATAGCATTTGTTTTGAAGATCATTCTCCCTTTTCTTCAGAGTCCAACAATTTCTCACGCACTTGCTAAGGTTAATAAAGTTTATGGCAATGCTTTACTTTACAAGGACTGCTCCAAGCTACCATCCATAGTAATTTATCCATAATGGAGCACTTATTCTCACTTAGTTCCCAAATAATTCAGTTTAATAAGCATTTGATAGGATTAATGTAAGTGTTCTGTAAGTAAAAAAAAGGAAAAGGAAAAAAGGGAAATAGCAACAAAATGCACTGGGGATAACTCTGCTGATAGAATGGATTAAAGGGATGTGAATAGATTGGCTTTGTCCATTCAACCATGCCATTTGAATAAGAATAGGGCTGATGTATAGACATCTGTTCCAGAATATGTTGGGAGATATGTAAAGCCAAGCTGTGAAGGGAGAGGAAGTTTGGGAGAGCTGTGAGGGGCTGGGTAAAGGGAGCAGGGATTGGTGAGGTGTCCTCCTCCTCCTCCTCCTCCTCCTCCTCTTCTTCTTCTTCTTCTTCTTCTTCTTCTTCTTCTTCTTCACAGTCTTAATCAGTCACAGTCCTCAAAGAATGGTAGAACTAATTTATCCTTCAATCAGTTTTGGGAGGCATAGAATTCTCCCTCTTCATCAGAAAACTTTTTTCCAGCCAATGTGTGACCAAAAATTTCTGCTTAGCAGGCCAGTCAGAAGTACCATTGTACAACCCTCTGAATCTAAAAAGGGTATCATTTTCTCCAGACCAGCCTTATGTAACTAACTAACAACTGCCAGCCAGCAATGAATACTTTGTATTTTAAAATTAGTGAACACCTAGTGAACATTGTATATCTAAAACAAATGCTGTCCCATTAAACACATTTTAAAAGGTAATTTCTCTACAGAGGGCCAGGAGGCTGCAAGCTATTGTTGTAGGCCTACCCACATAAGCACCAATGTTGTTTCTCCTCCATCCATCCCCATTTCTTTTTTATCCATTGTCCTAACATCTTGCTTTGAAACGATATTGGAAAAAATGGAGGGAAGGATAGTTAGGGGAAAACCTGAGTTGATGAGAAGAAATTTCTCAACACTATTATTGATACCTCACTTAGCAAGAACCAATGTGTGAGTATGTTTGCATGAGTAATGTTAAGCCTCTACTTTCTGCAGCCAGGAAAAGCCTAAACCAATGTTCTTCTCAACAAAGAACACAAGCATGAGCTGCCATGCCTCAGCACCAACTTACAGCAGGTGTACTCATCGGATTGCATCTTGTAACATTTAAAAATAACCTATAATATGTTTTTAAGCTACTGAAAAAAGTAAAATCCTTTTAGATTGAATGCTTTGTGTTTTCTGTTATGAATATACATTCAGAAAGGATCTATGTATGCTTATATATAATATTATTTCTTTCTGTGTGTCAAAACAATTGTAACTGGTATGGAAATAACTATATAGAATCTGCTTTGTAGCTTTCAGCTGCCTTTATAAAATTCATTTACTGGAAGCAAGGGTATTCCATTACAAGTACATGCTGAGAAATATTGGCTGAAATAGTTTGGTAACTGTTTTTTTAAAAAAATAAAAATAAATTGTAACGTCACCGTTCTAACTGTTTTGAGGTTAAAATTAGGACAGTGTTCATAAATGTTCAATACAGCAATTATATGAGTTATTATTCTTATCCATACTGCATCATCAAAGTATAGTTTACCATTCAGTGTAAGGAAGAAAAGAGAACTGACTAGCCTTTGCTGCCAAGACCTTACAATTAAAATGTCAACATTGAATGAGTCAACAAAAGAACAGGGCAAAAATCTCGGAGAGCTTCTGCGATTCAGTGCAGTCAAGTGGTGCAGAAGAGGATCCCATAGGCCACTCTGATCCCATGGCCCTCCTCTCAATCACCTGATGCATCCATTCAAAGGAAATAAGTGGGAGTGTGTACCAAGTGTGCGCTACAATGTCTTTGTATTACTAAACATTGGTGATGGAGTAATGAGGAGGGGATGGGGTTGTGCTGTTTTCAGCAAGAGCCATGCACCATCCATCTTCTAACCTGGGAATTTGCTGGACTATAACTCCCATCATCTTTGATCCTTGGTTATGCTGACTGGAGATGATGGAAGTTGGAATCTTGAGGGGTACAGGTCCTCCACCTCTATGCTAGACTAAGGCTGTAATCCTGTGCCCACTTGCGAGTAATTCCAATTGAATTCAGTGGGGCTTACTTCTGAGTAGACATGTATAGGGTTGTGCAGCAAGTTGCCTAGGATTAATTCTGTCACCACAGTTAGGCCTGCTCATGGACATATCTTCCTCATTTGTTAAAAAACAAACCAGTATAATGATAGAAATAATGTATCAAGAGACTAGTATGCTACATTCAATGTCCCATGCCCAATATAATCTTATAAATCTATTCTAGAATATTTAGTTAGCTTATTTAACTGCATATATGTCTCACTTATCCAATAGACAACACCTCTAATCAGTTTACAAAGAAACATCTACAATATTCATTTAAAAAGAGATAAAAGCAAAGATAACACGGGACACATTTAAATGCAATTTCAAAATAATTAGACACAGAATTTCATGTTAACATTGCATGCTAAAATTAAATGTCTGGGTAGCCTTCCTGCAACAAGTCTTATTCTTGAAGTCATATTACATGTATATTGGGATCTACCTCTGTTCCTGATATACTTGCAGGTCTCTGGGCAGATCACAACTGTGAGAGGTGAGTGCTGCCAAAGCCAGCATAGATAAAACTCCAGGCTCGCTGCCAGTTGCTGTCTTTTAGATTTATTTACAAAGTTCAAAAAGGTTTCCAGAGCTTCAAAGCATGTCCGTCTCTGTCTGTTTAGATGCCTCGAATGGCTTTTATTTCTTACTCCTCCTTCCCCAGCAGGCTAATCGGCAGAAACCCCGCCTCTTCTCTCCTCTGTTCAAAGGATAGCTAGTTCCGGACTGAGCATCCCCCCCCCTCCCGCCTCTTCTTCGCTGTCAGAAGAGAGGCTGCTAATTAGCTCTTTCGGCTCTCTATAAGTGCTCCTCTCCCCCCCTGGGTCTTTTGCCGTGTGCATTTCCCTGACATCCAGCCCCTCCTCAAAGGCCCCCTCCCGTTCGGGAGACTCGACAGTACCCATCTCTCTTTCCTCTGGGGTGTAGGGGAGAAGCCAGAAAAACTACCCTCCTCCTCATCCGTATCTGCGAACACCTCCCTCCAACCCGCAGTTCCTGGTGTTCCCCAATAGATGCCTTCATCTTCTTCCTCCTCCTCGTCCGATGATGGGAGACCCTCAAATTCCTTTTCGTCATCTGTTGTTTTAAACACCTGTTGAAAAAACCTACCCCGGGGTTTGGGTTTGTCAGGGAAAAAACTGTGGAACTCCTCCACCAGGCCCTCGTCGGTGATACTGTCTTCCGGGACCCAGGTATTCTCTCATGTCGGGGCCCCTTCCCACGCCACCAAATATTCCACATGTCCCCCATTCCAGCGAGAATCCAGTATTTCCGTCACCTCGTTGCACTGCTCCCTTTCCTCCATTTCGGGTGGTGGGTTTTCCCCCTCCCCACTACCCTGCCTCCTTCCCCCTTCCCTGTAGGGGAACAGCAGTGACCTGTGAAACACTGGATGGATCCTCATGCTCTCTGGCAACCTAAGCTTAAACGTCACCGGATTGATTTACTGTATAAAAGGGCCCACCTTCCAGCTTCTTGCAGCCCCCTCTCCAAGGCAACCCTTGTGTGGACAACCACACCTTGTCCCCAACCCGGATGACCTCCCCCGGTCTCCGATGCTTGTCGGCCTCCTTCTTGTATAACTCCTTAGCCCTTTCCAAATTCAACTGCAGCTGCCTGTGGATCGCCTCCATCTCCTCCACAAACTGTTCGGCTGCAGGAACACTCCACGACTCCTTCCCCCTGCCCGGGAAAGCCCTTGGGTGACACTCATGATTGGCAAAGAACGGAGTCATCCCAGTGGATACATTCTCCGCGTTATTGTAAGCAAACTCTGCCAGGGCTAGTTTGTCCACCCAATCATTCTGTTTTTGACTCACGTAACACCACAAATACTGTTGCAAAACAGCATTCGCCCTCTCCACTTGCTCATTGCTCTCTGGGTGCCTCGCCGTCGTGAAACTCACTTCCACCTGCAGCAAGCCCATGAGCTTGCGCCAAAAACGTAAGGTGAATTGAGCCCCCCTGTCCGAAACCACTCGGGCAGATATCCCATGCAACCTAAACACATGCTCTACAAACAACTTGGCTGTTTCTTCCGCCGTCACGGAATGCGAACAGGCCACGAAATGGCACATTTTGGTCAGAAGATCCACCACCACCATGATAGCGGTCTTACCCTTACATCTGGGCAGATCAGTGATAAAATCCACCACCACCACCTCCCATGGCTTTCCTGGTGTTGGCAACGGTTCCAGCAACCCCGCTGGTGCCACCCTTACCCCTTTGGCCCTCTGGCATGTGTCACACCCTCGCACATATCCCTTTACATCCTCCCTCCCCCTGGGCCACCAAAATTCCCGGGTGACCAGTAGCATGGTCTTATGCTGTCCAAAATGCCCTGCCGTGCAGCTGTCGTGGAGTTGCTTGAGAATTCTGCCCCGAAGGTTTTCACCTGGAATATACAAGGCCCCCCTATGGTACAGGAGCCCCCCTTTCATTTCGAAACCCCCCTCGGCACCCCCTTTTTCTCTTAACTCCCCCATCTTTTGTCTGGCAAAGTCATCATCTCTGAGCAGTTGCATTAGTTCGTCGTCCTTGACCAACGTCCCCCCACACATCCATTTGCCCTCGGGGAACATCAGCCTTGCCACCGGAGGCCCTTCTCCTGTCAGATACTCCGGATTCCGGGACAGCGCATCCGCTCTCGCATTCTGCTCTCCCGGCACATATTGGATCTTAAAGTTAAAGTTGGCAAAGAACTCTGCCAATCTTATCTGTCTCTGGCACAACACCCGTGCCGTATGCCAGTACTCCAAATTCTTGTGGTCCATGCACACCAAAATTTGGTGCTTCACCCCAATAAGGAAGTGCATCCATTGTTTGAATGCAGCGACGATCGAAAGCAATTCTTTATCATAGATGGTGTAGTTTTGCTCCGATTTGTTCAGTTTCCGCGGAAAAAAGCACACGACCTCCACTCCCCCTTTTGATCTAGCTGCAGCAGCACTGCCCCTATCGCCCGATCAGACGCATCCGTCTCCACACGCAGTGGTTGAGCGGGGTCGACGTGGATCAGTTGCTCCTCCGAAGCGAAAGCCCTCTTAAGCTTCTCAAACCCTTCTTGGGCAGCCTCCATCCACCAAAACTTTTTCTTGGCACTGAGACAGTCCATTATGGGCGCCGTCAGTTTCGCAAAACCCTTGATGAATTTTCTGTAGAAATTGCTGAAACCCAGGAAATGCTGAACATCTTTCCTGGTCTTGGGGCTCTCCCATTCCACCACCGCCTTCACCTACTCCGGATCCATGGCCAAACCCTTGTCCGACAGCCAGTACCCCAGAAATTCGACCTCTTTTGCGTGGAACTGACACTTCTCCAGCTTGACCCACAAGCGATGCTCCTTAAGTTTGCTCAGGACCTGACGTACGTCCTTCACATGCTGTTTCTCGTCTTCAGAGTACACTAGCAAGTTGTCCAAAAAGCAAATGCAGTTCCTGTACAGCAAAGGTCCTAGTACGTGCTGCATGAAGGCTTGGAAACAGGGACTTCCGCACTGCAAACTGAAAGGCATGACGAGATACTCAAACGCCCCCATCGGGGTGAACATGGTGGTTTTCCACTCATCACCCTCTCGCACTCGGATGAGGTTGTATGCCCCCCGTAGGTCCAGCTTGGTGAAAATCTTCCCCTTCCGCACCCAGGCCAGAACATCGTCGATCCTCGGCATTGGGAAAGCCACAGGTTCCGTCAGGCTGCTCAGGATTCTAAAGTCCACTACAAGCCTCCTCTTATTAGTCAATTTCTTGTCCACGAAGAACAGGGGGCTCCCACCTGCCGCCTTGGATTCCCTGATGAATCCCCTTCTTAGATTTTTCTCAATAAAATCCTTCAGGTCCTTGAACTCTCCCTCTGACATGGAATAGGTCTTTCCCACCGGCAACGTGGCCCCCGGGACCAGGTTGATCTGACAATCATATGGTCGATGCGGCGGCAACGCGTCAGCCTCTTTCTCGCTGAACACCTCCTGTAGATCCCTGTAACACGACGGGATTTCGGTCGTCCCCGCTCTGCATGCTGCTGCCATCCTGGCCTCCGTCTGTCGAGGTTGCTCTAGACCCAGGCAGTTCTCCATGCAGTGTGTCGAACCGAACGTCAGGGACCATTGATGCCAGGAAACCACCAGATCGTGCAAAGCCAACCAGCTCATGCCCAATATGATAGGCAGACCCGCCAGCGTGGCCACGTGAAAAGCGATGACATCGGAGTAGGTAGACACCCGCATCCGCATTGGAGGCGTTCGATGAGTCACTTCACCTCCCAGCAGTTCTCTCCCATCAATTGTAGTTACTTGCAGCGGAAAGTCCAAAGGCCTCAGGTTCAGTTGGTGCTGCACTGCAAACAACATAAAATTGCAATATAAAATCACAAAATACATAATAAAAATAAAAGAAGAACCCAATCATCCCCCCATTTTAATAGGGTATTGGATGTCAATCAGCCAAAGGCCTGGTTAAAAGGAATGTCTTAGCAATGTGTCTAAGTGAGGGTGCTATCCTATAGACATTATCTATATCAGGGGTCAAGGCACACATATTGCCATAAAAGCCCTCCTTGCCACCTACAAGTTCCTGTCTTTTTGAAAAAAGGCTTTAGACATGCAAACTATTGGCACCAATAGGTCACCTATATGTTACAATATGTGTTCGGTGTCCCTAATAGCTCCTCCAGGTTGCAAAGGTTGGAAGCTCCTGCATTCTATATTCTATATTACAACAGCTGTTGCAGATATTTTTCTGAGCTTTATTTTAATTCCTCTTCTTTTCTGTATCTTTAGTTATTTTGCAGTTCTCCCTTCACTAGTTTGCATGTCATTTTTCTTCAGTCACACGCACAGGGCAAAAACAAGAAGGCCAATTCTCTTTTCCTTTTTCTAGAGTCATGTGCACTCTATTTATTTCACAGCTAGCCACCTCTTTAACAAATAAGAACCCATGAATCTACACAGTGTTCTTGGGTAAACTTATAAGGAGTTCACAAATGCAGATCACTTCCATCCCCACCCCACCCCACAGATTGCTGTTTGTCCTGTTATAGTAGGATTTCCCTTTGGGATAACACATCCATTTCATATTCAATATTTCCTGACACTGTCCCCATCATATTGTCATCCTCCCGCCTCTTTCTTTCCCTCCTCTTTTTCTAAAGTGAATAAGAAACAGGAAAGACTGTCTCCCTGAGAGCAGAATGCAAACTAACTGTTAAAACTATAATTCTGCCTTGGGAAAGGAGACAAAATGAGCATGTCAGTCGAAGCTGCTTCTTGCTGCAGTGCAGATCCAGTCTTTTGCAAAAGAAATGTGAAAAGTAGCAACTTTGGTGAGTCAGTTTAATTTTGACCACTATAAAGTTTAATAGGGTAGGAAGCATTTGGTTTTTTGAATTCAAATCAGGGCCTAAAGAGGAATTTAACACCAGTTTTTAACTTTTGACATAGATACTGTGATAAATGCACCCCAGATCTTTAAATATATCTACTTATTTGAGAGAAAATGGGGATTGTTTGGGCTAGATTGCCTTCAGAACATTAGAAGAGCCTTGGTGGATTAAATCAAAGACCATCTTCACACCATACACTTAAACATACTACTTTAAACAGCCATGGCTTCTCCCAAATAATCCTGGGATCTATAGTTTTGTTAAGGCTGCTGAGGGCTGTTGTTGTTGTTTAGTTGTTTAGTCGTGTCCGACTCTTCGTGACCCCATGGACCAGAGCATGCCAGGCACTCCTGTCTTCCACTGCCTCCCGCAGTTTGGTCAAACTCACTGAGGGCTGTTAGGAGACCCCTATTCCCCTCCCAGAATGGTTTAACAAGCAAGCCCTCTTCAAAGGGACATGCCCTCCAACATATCTCTGATGAAAATAGGGACGTTCAGTGCTATTTTTCTAGAAAAAGAGATGCCAGAGTGACCAATTTAAAGTCCTATATAGTTCTGTTCCTACAGTGGCCAATTAGCTACCTACACTAAGCACAATATATCTCTTCTGCTTGTGATCTTCAGCAACTGGGTATTCAGGGCCATATGGCCTCAGATACTGGAAGGAATATATACTGTAGCCATTAAGGCAAGTAGTCATTGTTAGCCTCAACCTTCTTAGATTTGTCTAATCCTTTCTGAAATGTCCCCCTGCTCAGTCCCCAGCTCCACATTGGCTACCTCTACCCTAGGATGACAGCTCATATCATTTCAATCTTCGGGGTGGGGTGGGGTGGAGAGGACAAACATGAGGATGGAAATTAGGAAGGACAGAGAAATCAGAGAAGACTGTCCTTTGTTATTAGGCCCAGTTGACAAAACTTGATGTTAATTAATTTGAACTTCCTCTGAATTTAAAACTTAAAGAACATTTTTGTTTCTCATCAGTTCTGAGGCCTTTCAAAAATGGGAAACATATGTCCCAGTTTTATCTCCGACTTTATCTATTAGATAATAAGCTACAGAATGTTACACATGATTCCATTGTGGGCGGTGGGGGGAGATGAAAACTAATTAAAATGGTAAAACAGTTTGACATTTAATTTCAATTTAAAGATTTCACTCAAGTGCCTCAACCCCAACGGCCAAACTGTAATCAGTTTGTTCACAGGAAAAGTCAGGAAAGGTGATCTCTGTAGGGATACAAATATTTTATCCCCATTGTTTCAGCTAATAGGGCTCTGAATTGCTTTGAAAGCCCAAAGAGGTTGGAATTAAAAATGGAAGAAAGGCTCATGAGAAGAGGTGGTTCTCATGGAAGGATTCATCTTTATTTAGCAATCAACCCCTTTCAATTTATATTCTAATAAATATCAATTATCATTTGCAGTTGACCTATTTACATGTTATGCAGTATAATTAAAACAACAACAACAGCAACTATTAGTTAAAACGTATTTGCCAGGAACTACAGAACTCAAGAGCAGGCTTAACATTTATCTCTCTGTGTGTGCGGGACTTTGCTGAATTTTAGTTTTTATTGTATCTGCTCACTTTTTGTAGCAAGGGTATCCATTATGGTGCTATCTGCATGTTGTTGGATGCCACATCCCATTAGCCCCAGCCAGCATGACCAGTGGTGAGGGATGATGGGAGTGCATGTCAGAGGAGATGAGAATGGGAGCATGAGAGGACAGGCAAAGGGGTTGTGTGCAGCTGACTTGGAGAAAGCTGAAGGAAAGGAATCTGCATTGTTATCACACAGTGTGGACAGAGGAAAAGCTGAGTGCTTGCAGTGAAGAAATTGGGAACTACTAGGGAGCTGTGAGAAATAGCCAGCAAGCTCTACTTAAGAGGTTAAGAGGAAAGGAGATGCATGTTGCAGATATTAATATTGCAAAGTTTGAAGCGGCTGGAAGCATAAAACTGCCTCCTTTTTGAAATCAAGTATTGTCTCTAGACCCATAAACATATGATTCAAATTTTACTAGCAGAACTCTTTAAAAACAGAACATTGCGTGTCAAGACCCCAAGGCCTCCCCCCGTGAAGAATAATGACACATGTGCACAATACATTAGGTTAATGGTTATTGGGCAAAATTTAGGCCACAACTTTATTGGTTACAGAATGTGAGCGGTATTGGCTTAGGCACTGGAAAATGAACAGACTATATCTGACTCCTGCCCACCGTGCAGGGAGTCCTGTAAGGGTAAAACACCAATAGGGGGAGCCCCGCCGATGCAGATTGACTTGAGCTCCCCTATGGTTCCCGGTGGGGTCGTGGCATGGTCCTAGCCCCTCCGTGGACTTCAGACAAGATCCACACACCCCGGATTCCTTTAATGGAATACCCTTCAACATGAAGGGGCAGGTGTTGGCCACACCTCCCGTCCCCCAAACCAAGTCATACCAATGCCTAACCGCCAAACATTACAAAGTTGTGACGATTGCTACGAGGTAGGCGAAAACCAAATGGCCAGGGCCAATTTGCCAGATGGAAAAAATTCCTACCAAGCCCCTCAACGACAACCAACCACAGTCAAACCACAGGCCAAAGCTGAAAAAACCTGGAAAAGGGGTGGGAGGGAGATAGATCTAAGACATGAGCCAGAGGAAGCTCCCTGGCTCATGCTGGTGTTTAAATGCACCCGGCCAGCTGAATTGGCAGCTGTGCAATGACGTGGCCAGGTCCCCTGATGACACGGGATGTTCTCCTCATCCTGACACCAGTGGGCGGCCATGCGGTCAAACCGCAACCCTGACCCGCTCGGAAGCGGAACGGATTAAGCATCAAAGATACAACCAAAATATCTACGCAATGTCTTTTGCTGTCCAGAACAGACTCAGCATCTTAAAAAATATGAAATAATGTGAACAAAGCAAAGGCCTCACTCTCCCCACAGTCTGCATTCCAGCCTCCAGGCTATTTATTCTCCCCTTCAGGGTAGCTTCATTTACATCCTCACTCCATGGAGTTTGGGAGACAAAGACTCAAAGGCAACTCCCTTCAAAATGGAGATTTGCAACACAAAAATTTCATCACGTGATCTATGGTTACAACACTCACATGCTAGCTACCAGAGAACATTCAGCTGGTTAGTTAATTATCAAGCTCAGAGTCCTTAGAAAACATCCAGTGTTAACAAAACAGTTAGCCATTTTCCATTTTAAACCTTCATTAATGCACATACATTTTAAATTCCTGTGTGAATTAGATCTATTATACTTAGAAAGGAGGATATAGAACAGTCTAGGAGCCAAGGGCACTGACCTGCCTCCCACTTTGCAGGGGTGCATCACGTGATGTGTCCCGCCACCACCTAGCACTTGAACGCCCACACACTGGGCCAGGACACAATGCTGTTTGCGTGCCGGGTGGGGAATGGGGAGCGCAGAGTGACATCGGGTGGGCAGGAGGAGATGAAATGGGACTGCCAGTCTCCCCACTTGCCCACTTGCCCATGAAATATCGAAACATCAGCAGGGAGGAGGAGGTGGAGCAGGGCCAAAGGATTTTGGGGGAGCTTGGTGTGCCTGCTGGGAGCTATTACCTCAGTGGTGGTTCAAACAGGCAGGGAGTAGAGTTAGGACAGGAGACTGCTGAACTTAAGGGAGAAACACTGGAACCATGACCTTAAACAGAGCATTTAGATTCTTTGCCTAAGGTTGAGAGGAGCATTGAGATCAGCAGAGTGTGTTTCTCATGTACAATAAACACACAGGGATTCTGAAGGCACTCAGGACCCTTGAGGTGGGTTGTGAACAATATACAACCCTTAGTCAATGCAAACCTTCCAGTCAATGCTGTAGCAGATTGGAATCTGGATGCCATGTTCCCCCTTTCCTGTAGTAGCAATGGACATTCACAATGCATTTTTACTGTGAAATAAGTCCCACTATGTTAAATGGGTATTACTCCTAGGAAAGTGTGCTCACGATTGCAACCTTAGGTTTTTCGTTTTGTTGTGTGTGTGGTTTTTTTTTTTTAAAAAAAACCCCAACAACATTCCATACTTCTTTTATAGCACTATGTGATCTTAAACAACTCAACCATAATGCACATTTATTATAATGCATTATTTTCAGTGAACATTTAATATCTCAACCCACAATGACTGCAAGCATTTTGAGACACAAGTAGAATTTCTTAAATGTATCCAAGCTTAATGTACTTCCAGTAATTGCAGAGATGCACGAATATAAAAAGACACATATGGAATTCTGGGACCAATATTATTCATTCAAACAAATAACATGAGTGGAACATTATTAGAAGCACAAGGCTGGAACGCAAAGCCATTAGGTGGCATATCGCCCCCACCATCACCTCCCTGATGTCTTTGATTTTACTTACCAGAATACTCATTAATGTAATGCTGAAAAGCCTGCTGTTTAAAGCACTTGACCTATTTTTATGGAAAAGACTGACTAATATCACAAGCAAATACATTCTGTGTGATAAAGGAAGAACAGTTAATTAAGGGTCATAGAAAATGTAAAGATTCAACTTGTGATGTCTACTTCCACGAAAAGCAGCCACATACATTTGTATAGATAGAAATATAAAAATGAAGACACGTTGGCCATTTTTAGATACGGTAAATGAGAAACATGATTTAACAAAAAGCCTTTATATAAAGGTTTTTCTCCCACCATCCTTATTGTTAGAGAGGTTACTGTTCTATTGACAAGCTGAATCGTGTGCAGAGGAGGGTGACCAGGATGATGAAGGGTCCGTAAACCAGGCCTTATGAGGAATGGTTGAGGGAGTTGGGTATGTTTAGCCTGGAGAAGATGTGATATGATAGCCATCTTCAAATATCTGAAGGGTTGTCACATGGATGATGGAGCAGGCTTGTTTTCACCTGCTCCAGAGGGTAGGACCTGCACCAATGGATTTAAATTACAAGAAAGGAGATTCTGACTAAACATTAGGAAGAACTTTCTGATAGGAAGAGCTTTTTGACAGTGGAATTGACAACCTCAGGTGGTGGAGGACTCTTCTTCATTTGAAGTTTTTAAACAGAGGTTGGATGGCCACACGTCAGAGATTCTTTAGGTGCGATTCCTGCATTGCAGGCGGTTGGACTAGCAGACCTATGGGATCATGTCCAATTCTACAAATCTATGATTCTCCAATCAAGCTGTACCTACTGCCTGAAGATGCTATAAATTATACTGCAGAACAGGTAGATCCACTAGTGTTTTTAAGGTGGAAAGCAACCAAATGATGACTTCCCCATCACTTAAGTGATTTTATGAAATCCTCGCAATATGGCACAGTCATAGAATCATAGAATCATAGAGTTGGAAGTTGGAAGTTGGAAGAGACCACAGGGGCCATCGAGTCCAACCCCCTGCCAAGCAGGAAACACCATCAGAGCACTCCTGACATATGGTTGTCAAGCCTCTGCTTAAAGACCTCCAAAGAAGGAGACTCCACCACACTCCTGTTGGGATACTGCCAGGGAGATAAAGTCCATCATGGCCCCCAAGCCGGCTGCCGGACGATCCATCGATCTCCCGTAGTCACGCAGTATCAACATTTAGTGACATGAGTTTCTAGAAATAGCTTGCCACATTCCAGAGCTCATGCACACTCTATCAGCAGATAATGCACAGCCAAAGTCGCACTCAGGAGAGCATTATTTACAAGTTTATTCAGCGTTGATCAGAACACAGAAAAACATGACTGCCTGCTTTAGTGTCTACGACACAGAGAGAGAAACGAAAGCAATAGCAAACATAAACATCCTGTGAACAGGACATGCGCAGACTCTGTGACTCACAGCCTGCTCCCTTTTAAGGTGGAACGGAAATATCCTAACATCCTCCCCCTTTCCGTGTAACCTGTAGTACCTGTGGTTCAACCCAATCGCAACCTTTGTACGTAAACCTTAAGTTGTTCTCTGTTAACCTTAGACAACAGATCAGCAGGAATTTCATTTCCTGGCATGTAGGACACCTGAATGAGTCCTTTCTGAATACACTCTCTTGCACGATGTAGCTTAATCTGCAAGTACTTGGTCCTTTGCTTGCAACTCTCTGAGTTCAGCAAAGCCAAACATGATCTATTGTCTTGATACACTTGTACAGGACATTTCACAGAAACTCTGATGTCCTTAAACAGTTGCATCAACCATTCACAATCCATGAGTGAAAATGACAGAGCATTGAGTTCTGCTTCACAGGAACTTAGGCTCACTGTCGTCTGCTTTTTGCACAAACCAGTCAAACAGGCAGTGGTTGTACATGTAGCATACTCCAGAAGTGCTTGTACAATCCGTGGTGTCACTTCCAAAACTTGCATCTGCAAAGATTTCAAGACCTCCAGTCTTCTGACTGGTGAACCTCAGCCTGTAGTGCAAAGTCCCTTTTAAATAGCGGGCTATGCGCTTCAGAGCTTTCCAACCCTGAACAGTAGGATTGTTGGCATGTCTGCTAAGCAGGTTACAGCTTACAGCTATGTCAGTTCTTGAGCATCTAGCAATGAAATTCAGCTTGCCTAGAATGCATCTGTACACCGTTGTGTCAGAAAACGCTCCAGCAGTACTATCTACCTGGTAACCTGTCACCATCAGTGTGTCTGCTGGGTTTGCATCAACCAAATTCAACCTGGTTAATACATCAGAAATTTTCTGTGTTTGGTGTACCAGAAAATTACCTGCTTGGTCCCTCTCCACCTGCAGTGAAAGATAGTTGGATACCTCACCAAGATCCTTCATGTCAAAGTGCTCCTTCAGCTGAGCTAGGGTGCTTTGGTACAAAGCCTGATTCTTCCAAAACATCAGAAGATCATCAACAAAACATAAACAATACAGTTTGTTTTGCCCCTCCTCCTTGACAAACACACATGGATCAGCTTTGCCCTGGTGAAAACCTAGAGAAAGCAACGTCTCAGGGAGTTTCGTGTTCCAACACCTGGCACTCTGCTTGAGACCATATAAGGATTTCCGCAGTTTACAGACCATTCCCTTCTGTATCTGCATCCCGTCAGG